>NC_069657.1:375593788-376230134 GCF_027244095.1 Hemicordylus capensis
GTTGAGGGGGTGGCCAGTGGAGCTTTCTATCAGCTCTGGCTGATACGCCAGCTGAGCCCGTTTCTCGAGATCAATGACCTCAAAACAGTGGTAACCTCCAGATTGGACTTCTGTAATGCGCTCTACGTGGGGCTGCCTTTGTACGTAGTCCGGAAACTTCAGTTGGTTCAGAATGAGGCAGCCAGGTTGGTTTCTAGGTCATCTCAGAGAGACCACATTACTCCTCTGTTGATGGAGTTACACTGGCTGCCAGTAGGTTTCTAGGCAAAATACAAAGTGCTAGTTATAACTTATAAAGCCCTAAATGGCTTAGGCCCTGGGTATTTAAGAGAGCATCTTCTTCGCTATGAGCCCCACCGGCCGTTGAGGTCACTTGAGGAGGTCTGTCTCCAGTTGCCACCAACCCGTTTGGTGGCTGCACAGAGACAGGCCTTCTCGGCTGCTGCCCCGAGATTGTGGAATGCGCTCCCTGCTGAGATACGATTCTCCCCATCTCTGGCAATTTTCAGAAAACACCTGAAAACACATCTCTTCAACCAGGCTTTCTCAGCTTTTTAATACTTGTTTTTAAATTGTTCTGATTATTTAATTGTTGTTTTATTTTTTTTTAATGGTCAATCATTGTTTTATGCTTTATAATTTTTGTTTTAATTATTAACTGATTTTAATGGTGTTTTAATGTAAACTGCCCTGAGCCTTTTGGAAGGGCGGTATAAAAGTTTTAATAATAATAATAATAATAATAATAATAATAATAATAATAATAATAAGAAGAAGAAGAAGAAGAAGAAGAAAGTATACAGCCTTGTCTTACTCCTTTCCCGATCTGGAACCACTCTATTTCACTATGTTCTGTCTGGACTGTGGCTTCCTGTTCTGTGTATAGGTTTCTCATTAGAACAATGAGATGTCCTGGGATGCCCATTTTCCTAAAAATATTCCACAATTTGACATGGTCAATGCAATTGAAGGCTTTTCTGTAGTCAATAAAACACATATTGACTTCTTTTTGGTATTCTTTGGCTTTCTCAGTTATCCAGCGTGCATCAGCAATGATGTATCTTGTTCCTCGACCTTTTCTTAAACCAGTTTGGACAGCCGGCGGCATTTCCCTTTCCATATAGGGCTCTAATCTGCACTGGATGATTCCGAGCATTATTTTGCTAGCATGTGAAATTAAGGATATTGTGCGATGGTTCGCACCATCTGTTCATTCTTCTTTCTCTGATATGGGTATGTAGAGTGACTTCTTCCAATCTGTTGGCCACTGTGTTCTTCAAATTTGCTGACATAGTTTGGTTAGAGCCTTGACTGATTCTTTTTCTCCCATATTCTTTAGCTATTCCATCTGTTCCTGTCGCCTTCCGACTTGGTAATGACTGCAGTGTTGTTCTAACTTCATCTTCCCATACTAGAAGTTCTTGCAAGTAGGGAATATCTTATAGAGTATCTTGGATGCTGATGTCCCTGCTGTACAGATTTTCAGTTTACTCCTTCCATCTCTGTTTGATCTTCTCTGTATCAGTTAGTATCTGTCCTTTGGCATCCTTTAACATACCAATTCGAGGATGGAACCTCCCTCTGAGTTCAGAGATCTTATGGAAAACTTTCCTTGTTTTTCCATGTTTTTTTCCATCCTCAAGTTCTTTACAGATGTCGTAGTATTGCTCCTTGTCTCTTCTAACAGCTTTCTGATATTCCCTATTAGGTTCCTTCCTGAGGTCTTTATCTTTCTTGACTTTGGCTTCTCTCCACAGCCACCCTTAGAATCCTTTTAAAGGTAGGATTTCTCTTTGCTTGTAAAGGGGAATCCTCACCAGATTCCCATTTACAAGCATAGCTGATCGACTTGGTCCAAACTTGTTCAAACCAGTTTGTACACATGGACCAAACCACTGGCCATTTCAAATGAACCAGTTTGCAGACCAGCGGTTTGGTTCAAATTCAGTTCAAATTTGAACCGATCTGCCAAAAACAGTTCTGTGCACACCCCTTCAGCTCCCCAATGAAGATAGCTGAAGCAGTGGCCTCAGGTGGTACAATGAGGCAGCAAGTGTGGGCATCTCACCCTGCCCCCCTCCAGAACATCACCTCACCTGTTCGTGGTCACCCTCCCCCATCACAATGAGGGTGAGTTGTAGACTGCAGATTCAGTGAGGGTGGCAAGAAGGGAGCTTCCTCCTTCCTCACTGCAGAATCTGAATCTGGAAACCCATTGCTTTGATGATGGGAAAGTGTGGGGGAGCAAGGGTGGCAGGGGTGCATGAGGGAGGTCCCATTGGTCCCACACACCCCACCCTTTCCCATTGCCAGTGATGAGTTTTCAACTTGAAATTTGGCAGCGAAGGAGGAAGGAGCTCCCTTCTCAGTGTCAAATCAGAAGTTGGAAGACCCATTATAAGGAAAGGGAGAAAGTGCACAAGGAAGCCAGCACTGGCCCTGCCCTCCAATGCTGCCAGCAACATTGGGGGGGGGGGGGCGGGGGCATGGCCAGCAGCACGTGGACATCACTTCAATGGCATCAGTGCTCGAGCCATTGTTGGCCCAATGGCATGCAGTCAGCTTCATGGCTAAGTGGAAGTCATAACTTAGGAGGGAGTTGATCTTTTGACAGGAAGCATGAATTGTCCATTTTTCTAAGTGAGGTCCACCTTAGCTTACATTTCAGTGGGTTACTACATGTGAGTGCTGTAGAATATTCCCCTTAGGGAATGGGGGAATAGCTGGTGAGTATCTACTTTGTATGTAGAAGGTCTTAGGTTCAGTCCCTGGAATTTCTGGGTAGGCTGGGAGAAACTCTTGCCTGAAACCTTGGAGAAGCCACTGCCAGTCAGTGTAGACAATACTGAGCTAGATGGACCAATGGACCTGGTATAAGGCAGCTTCCTATGTTCCTATGAACCTGGGTCTCACTGGGTCCAACACTCTTACTGCTACACCACACTGACATGATGTGCATGTGCACACAAATTGCCATATGGCAATGCAGAATCATTTAAAATTGTCTCCAAGGGGCAACATTTTGATGCTGGCCTTTACCTTAGGTGGCCATTTTACTTCTTTTTAGCTATGCCCATGTCTTGTTGGTCTTGGATAAGCCAGTCAGGATGAACATGTTACATATGAACTCAATGATCAAAACTGCTATGACTGATAAAACAAAGAACAACTTGGCAGACTTGACAAATTAGTTAAATGTGGCTCATATGCTGGCTCAGCCCTATTGAAATAAATAGGATAAGCCATCAGAAGTACTAAGATACCAATTTCCATGCAGTTAAAGTTTGCAGTAACAATTAATAATAATTAACAATAATTTAATAATAGAGTCTTAATATTTCATACTCTTCAAATGAACTGTTATGAGAACTGAGACCTAAAACATTTGCTTTGCACCATAAAGCCATGCTGAAAAGAGACCATAAGACCTGCTGGTGTTGATCAAACCAGAGGCGTATCTAGGGAAAATAGCGCCAAGGGCAAGCACTGAAATTGCACCCCCTGTCCAAGCATCTGACCCCCATCTTTCAGATAACTTTACCATAATATCAGCTGAAAAATACAAGTCAGGCCCGTTAATCTTTTAATATTTCAAAAATGGATGTAGCCAGACCAAAAAATGCTGGAAAACTACAAATTTCAGTATGCTGGGGCTCATGAAATACCCAAATACTATGTGGAGGTATACTTGGAAAACTAAACAGAAGTGCCTGTCTAATTCTCTACTATGTATTGTAGCATCACCATTACATAAGTTTTAAAAATAAATGGAGAATTTGACTTTTCCCAGATACTCTGTAAACAATTAAAGGATATGCAGAGTAAACTGTGTCACTGCTTGGAATATATTCTAGTCTTTCAGAAAGACAGTTAAAATGAGAGAAAGAGAGCAAGAAACTCCCAGTGGGCCTTAATATTAAGGATTTCACACTGATTCAAAGACAAATTCACCATTAATAGCCATATTAGCAAGACATCACATTTAACTCACTTATCACAAGAAGCAAAGTAAGAGCAAATGAATACAATCCTAGCTCATAAGCATCAGCTCAGTATTCACAAGCCCTGATTCTCTGTACATAGTGCCAATCTGAATATGTGTACAGTGACTTATATTATATATTATTATTATTTTTACCTGTGGCCACTTCAGGGGGCTTCCTAAAGGCTGGGGGGTTTGCAAAGGTTCCTCCTCCCCCACTGGCCTCTAGGGCCTCACAGGGACCATTTGAGCATGTGCAGTGGCCATTTTAAAAAATCTTTTTAAAAAAATGGCCACTGAAAACAAAATGGCCACAGCGCATGCTGAAATGGCCTCTGCAAGGCCTGGCATGACCTAGGGCCTCACAGAGGCTATTTGAGCATGCACGGTGGCCATTTTGTTTTTGGCAGCCATTTTTTTTTAAAAAAATTAATTTTACAAAATTGTGCCCCCCTTCAAGTGGCGCCCAGGGCACGTGCCCTGCCTGCCCTACCCCTAGATACGCCCCTGGATCAAACTCTGTCAGACTCTTCAGGACAGTACTTACTTGAAAGACCAACAATCATGGGAATAAATGTTCCTTCCAAGAAGTTGAACAAACACCTATGAAGACATTGTGCAGCATCAACTGAATACACAATGGATGGTGTAAAGATTCCTATTGCCAAATCTTTGTTATTAATTTGTGTAACTAAGTTGTACTTCTTGCATCTCAGAAGATGAAAAGTGCAACGTTCTGACTGCACCATGCCTGCAAATATTCTTTTTCTCCATTATATACTAAGAATTATCCTTTCCCTTGTTCTCTCACACCCAGTACCATTCAGTACCAATGTAAATTCTGCATCAGAGAAGCAGTGTCCAAAACACAGGATGGCATGAGTCCACTTGGAGGACAGTAGATGCTATGGGGAGGATTATCTGTTGACATATGATATAGCCAGTCTGAAATGTATTGTGAGGAATGACAGTGCTTAAACATCATGACATTGCTCCTTTTCTTTGTACATTATAGGGTGAAACTAGGGAAGGGAAGGCAACAATTTGAAAGGCCACCACTGGCTAGCCAGACAGTAGCCGATTCCTTCAGAGAAACTGGACATAGGGACATAGGAAGCTGCCATATACCAAGTCAGACCATTGGTCCATCTAGCTCAGTACTGTCTACACAGACTGGCAGAAGCTTCTCTAAGGTTGCAGGCAGGAAACTCTGTCAGCCCTGACTTGGAGGGGGGGATGGGTCAAGGGGGATGGGTCAAGGGGGACAGGACTTGGAATCTTCTGCATGCAAGCATGCAGGTCGTCTTCCTAGAACAGTCCCATCCCCTAAGGGGAATATCTTACAGTGCTCATATGTAGTCTCCCATTCAAATGCAACTAAGGGTGGACCCTGCTTAGTAAAGGGGACGATTCACACTTGCTACCATCATTAAAAAGTAATTCCCCCTCCCCTCTCCTGATACTGATTATCAGCTTGTTGCAATCTATCATGTGCAGGATGCAAGAATGTCCTGGGTCATTATCGGGATTGGACTGATAATTCAGCCCGTGTACAGCCCTATTAAATAGTTTGCCATAGGCCAACACTGAAAAGCATACCAGTTTGACCAAAGAGAGCAAGAACACAGAAGACCCATTCTCTTTCAGTCTTCACAAAACTATTACAGCTGATTAATGCACAGACTTGGAACATGGAGCTCTTTTGTCTTATTATTTGTTACTACAAATCTCTGCTGATGTTTTATTGCAGTACAGAAATAGACGTTTCCCCACACACTTAGTTAGTGAACTCTGGAGTCAGGCTTCAAAGTTGGTTTGCGAAAGAGAAATATGTTGTCCTAGCCAATATTATAAAACTATAAACCCATGAAAAGACTATTTTATAGTCTCTTGTAAACTATTAAGAAGCAATTATAGCTGCTGTACATTTCTTTGTGCAATTGTACATTTCTTTGTGCAATTGGGATTCAATTGCTTTAGCACTCTGTGGGTACATAAAATACCCACTTTAAAAGCTGCTGTTTGGCAATTGCATACAAACAGAAGTGAACTACAAAAAAACAGTCCTTCTAAAGGGATGCTAGTTCATACAGACTACCAAACTACCTGGCACACAGGGAAAGAATCCAGGTTAAATTAGTCATGACTAAGCAGTGTTGAAATAAACATTAGTCCCATCCTGCTAAATGAGCAAAGACACACCTTTTTAGTGGAGATTCTGTTTATTGAGCAAGGTGAGAGCAACTGGTCCTATCCAGCTCCAGCACAACATCCCTCCAGTGGCTGTTGCTGGTGTCTATCTTATGCTTCTTTTTTTAGATTGTGAGCCCTCTGGGGACAGGGAGCAATTTTATGTATTTATGTCTAACTATGTAGACCGCTTTGGGAACTTCTGTTGAAAAAGCAGCATATAAATATTTTCCGTATTCATAATTCCAAAGGGATTTAGTCCTAGTCTGGATTGGACCCACAAAAAACTTGCAATTTCTTCATTCTGTCATCATTGCTCTGTCACAAAAAAAGGGGACAGAGAAGTGGTGTAAATTTGTACCTTTTACCAACCCCCCGCCCCCCACTGGCTTATGTGTTCCACATCATAATGTGGGCATTGCAGAGCCTCCCATGCTGCTGCAGGGCTCTAACATGCAATGATAGTGCTGCACCAGAGGGCAGTACAAGAACTACTGCCTGCTTGTGCAATCACATGTCATGTGCTACTTCCATTGGGAATAATGGAAGGTACAGGCAGTGTGTGATCACAGAAGAAATCAGTAGTTCCAGTACTGCCCTCTTGCACAGTACCATCAACACATGTGCTTATTTCAAGTTTACCAATAGCCATTTTATTTTCGTTCCATTCTCGGCTAAACTAACCATCCCTGGTCTTCCGTATACTCTGTCTGCCATATTCTTCTGAGTTTGTGTGGTTGAGTGTGTTTTGAGTGCTTTTGGCCATGATTTCTCCTGGACCAGATCATTTGAAATCTGCTTTAAAACACACACACACACACACACACACACACACACACACACACACACACACTTATTCTCCCCCCACAATAATAAGAACATGACATGGTATATACCAAACGCATTTGAGTATATAGTAAAAGTTCACCAACATTATAGCAATGAGATGTTCTGGTATGGACTTGGTCTTAATTCTTTCTTGTCAGTGGATTCCAGAAATGTGTACAGTGGTCGCATTTGCACATAATGCAGAACTGCAGTTCCATTCCACTCCTCCCACTCTCCCATCCAAATTCGGACGTCATGGAGAGCTCCCTCTCTGCAATCTTGCTGACTGAAGAGAGGCAGGGGAACTGGCTGCTGGGGCTTCCTTCTTGACTGAAGGACAGCCCTGGCAGCCAATAGCAGCTGGGGTGAGGGAGGAGCTTCTTCTCTTAACTCCAGTTGCAGAACAGGCTGTCCATGGTGCAGTGTTCGGATGAAACGCTGGCATCACTAAACCAGCTGTCCAGCAAGTGAACCTCACTACAAACTGAAGGTACAAATCAGAGTCTAGGGAGGGAAACCATGGGTCTATTTTCTGCTGGAACTGTAGTGGTCCATATTCGGACATACACAAATTGAAACCTGTGGCCCCTTCACCTCCGGTTTTGTGTTACGTGCGAATGCAGACAATGGAAACTAGACATCATACATTAAATTCCTTCATTTGGGAGGTAGCAGCATCACTGTTTTTATTGATCCATTCACTATTTGCTGGAGAAGAGGTTTGTTTTCATGTGGATGCGCCAGCTAACTTGGCCTCTATTAGTATTTTTAGGAACATTTTTTTACAGGAATCCATAAGGTTCTCATCCTCAACAATTTGCAATAGTATTAGTTTGGGATATTTTCTAATTACAAAGCTCATTAATTCCTCATATTTTTCATACATGGTCTTGTTTCTATCTATGATGGGAGTATCCACTAGCACTTTTGAGCTCGCGGGTCCTCCCATCATACAAGAAAAAAGGACCAAATTAGTCCACAGTCTTTTCAGCATTCTTTCTTCCATCACAGGCTTATATCTGGTGGCTGCCAAACACAGAAGCCTTGTACTGCCTTCTCGTCTCTCCCCAGTAGTGTGTAGGAAAACCAAATGTGTGGTGACATCAGTACACTTTGAGTTTCCCACCCCCGTTCCACTTAATTAGCTCAAGGGGGTGAGGAAACATGAAACACGGTGATGTCACTTGATGCATTTTATTTTACAACACACCTCCAGGGGAGAAAAGAGGTGGGGAAGTGGGGCTGCTGGTTCTGAAGACAGCCATGTGGCTCCCATAATGTCTAGTCGTTCAACCCTGAGCAATTCTGCTGCCTAAGTTTAAGGTTTTTAATTGGCTTTATAATCCATGTTGGAAATCAGGCCAATTCTTTCTCTAACAGTTACTTTTTTAAAAAGTTCTTATGGAGCTTAATAAGATGCACCTAAAGATCCACATGGTACCTTTGATGGGTATTAAAAGCACATGCAATATATAGATTTTTCAGATTTACTTCCTAATGATGCAATGGAACACAGCTGGCATAAATGCATGTGGTCCTCCTTACACAGTGTGTGAATCACACTCTATCTTCTACCATTTGTAAGTATTATACAATTCTCATATTTCCTGCTTATAGATTATATTCTGTAGGTCTAGTAACACATGGTAACGGGAACTTAAGGTAAACATTAGAATCATTCCTCATTTATCAACACAATGTTACAATCTCCAAATGGACCTGAACTTGCAAAACTTTATACCATTTTCCATTACAAATGGAAATGTTGCTCAGCATTTCTTTTCAACTTCTGATCTGCAGCATAGCAATATGACCTTGTTACCCTGACTTCAAAGGAAATCTTTATTGTTATCATATCTGGAAGTCATTTTTGTTTGGTATCTCCATCAGTACTTGAGTGGTAATACATTGCTCATCATAACATATTAGAATATTTCTTTGTATAATACATTTGTTGCAGTTGTGAAAACAGGAAGATGAATAACCCAAAAGGGGGACAAAATCCAGTGCTTGGTTTAAATGTATATTATTTGGCTAATTGGAGGAAAGTATACTGTGTGATGTACAATTTAAGCTACACTACAAAGAAATTGGAAATCCAGATGTGGCCACAGAAACACATCTGGATTTCCATGTGCTTCAGCAGGAAGCACATGCTAAAGTCTCAGAGTGACAACTGAGAAGGCCCGTCCCTGAGTGGCCACCAAACGACTTGAAGGTAGCCACAGATGGGCCTCCTCTGACGAATGCAGTGGACGATGGGGATCGTGCAGAAGAAGACACTCTCCTAAATACCGTGGGTATTTTTTGCACTGGTAGCATGTGATTCGTTGGGATCAAACATGCTAACTCATAGGAATAGCCTCAGTTTCAATGTGAGAAATCAAAGGAAGAAGAACAGCACATCCAAAATCTGGCCATGGAAGAATGATGGGGCCACCCCCCCCCGCCCCCACCCTCCAAAAAGGCCCTGTGTCTAAGTTTCAGTTGTGTGCTAACAAAGAAAGAAGCCTTTTGAAGTACTAATAAAACAGGATATGCACAAAGGGCTGACTGATCCACTGAGTACAGCCCTACTAGGGAACTAGTTCCCTACATTATTAGCTTTTCTTGTGAGAAGTAATGTTTGGCTTTCCTGGATTCTGATTGACTCAAAGTCTCCTTATGTGTAAGCCATTACTCTTCAATTACAACATTTGTTACTTCCTGTTAGTCAGAATAAACTGCCCAAAACTAAACAGCATGGACAAATTATGTAGTCCGTGAATTTATTACAGACACCTACAAACAAGTGGAACATTATTCCAAACTGCCAAAGAATCCTTGTTTTTCAGTGGAGGATACAAATATCTCTTCTGCTTTCTGTTAGCTCTTCTTTTTACTGGAACAGTACATTCTCTCTTCGATGACTACTTGCATGTAAACATGAAAATGTGAAATGCAAAAGAATAGTCTACATTCTCTTTTATATAAATCTTGTTAGACTTTCTGAGACTATTGATTTCAGAGACAAATGTGATTTTTCCTGTTGTGGTTACTAACAGCCCAACCACAATCCAGTTAGAAAGAAATATAGAGATGTAAACCTATTTACCACCCTGTCCTATGAGCTACTGTGCAAAAGTAACTTATTCCTTTGTACTAGGAGGAACTAGGATGCCATACAATCCCATCATTAGTCATTGGTGTTTCTCTTCTGGAGTCTCTGCACAACAGATTTACACACATGCCAGGAAACAGGATTTGGTCTGGTGAAGAATCTCAGATCTGAATTGCTAGGGAAGGCTGTTTATTGGCCTGAGAGATGGGAATAGTTTTTCTGTCTGAAAGTCCAGAATATGAAGGAACAGGAAGATTAAGTTGTTCCTGACTGTCTGTTAGGTCCCCATTTGGACATAATGCCAAATCAGAAGTAAACGGGCCAGAGGCTTGAGTTTGTGATTGTCTGAAAGCATGAAGCCACGGTTTTGTCACCCAACCATGAATTTGAATTTGAACCCTCAGTTTGTAGTGAGTTTTGCTGCTGAAACCTGAGGTTAGAAGTAGGAGTGTGCACGGTTTTGGTCCAGCACAATAGAAAAGACCGCCGGACCGGTCCGGAGGTCCGGCAGTCCGGATGGGCGGGGGACTGTTTCTTTAAGCGGGGTGGTGGTAGTACTTACCCCCCCCGCCACTCTTCCCCCTCCAGCGCAGGTCCGTTTAAACATCTTCTTGGGGCAGCAGAGTTCCTCCCTGCTGCCCCTGCCCCCGTCGTTGTTTGTAAAGGCTTTAAAGAGACGAGCGCTAGTGGTGCGCATGTGCCCTCCTCGGTGTGCGCGCTCATCTCTGACGCTGACGCACGCGTGCCGTGACGTATGCAGTGTGCGCGCAGCAGTGTCAGAGACGAGCGCGCACGCTGAGGAGGGAGCATGCGCGCCGCTAGCGCTTGTCTCTTTAAAGCCTTTACAAACAACGACAGGGGCAGGGGCGGCAGGGAGGAACTCTGCCGCCCCAAGAAGATGTTTAAATGGACCAGCGCCGGAGGGGGAAGAGCGGTGGGGGGGGTAAGTACTACTCCCACCCCGCTTAAAGAAACAGTCCCCCCCCATGCCGGACCGGGGGCCCACTGGACCATGCACACCCCCAGTTAGAAGGAAGCATTGTCCGAATTCTGCCAGCCACCACAACCTAGGTTTTAGGCATGAGGTCCTCACATTACCATAGAGAGGCTGGCTCAGAGAAGCCCATAAATGTGTCAGTTCTAGGATGGCCACGTTTCTGACTGGTCGCCTCTCAGAGCTGATTCCCCGCCCTCTGCCATCCACTTGCTCTTCCTGTTGCTGCCTCCCTACAGTTCCAACATTTAAAGGGACACAACAGCATTGGAGATAGTACACTTTAAATAAAAGGAGAATAGACCCGCATGCAAGAAGCCCTTTTATTGACCTGATCTAGCCCAATTCCTGGGGCTCTCACATCTTATCTATGTGGTGTGGTTTTTTTGACCTTACTGTACACAAAGTTGTGGAGGGGGGGCAGACCAAGGGGATCCTGGGGGAAGACACCAGTTGCCAGACCACAGAAGGGCCAGGGCCGCTTGTCTGGTACTCCGGGAACAGATCTTATTGACTTTCTAGGAGAGTATATGTATAATAAAGCAGTCATTGGTTCACTGGTTCACTTTGGTTCACTGTAACCAAGGGTTCCACTAGGCTTGCAGACCCAAGCAAAGCAGTGAGAAAAACCCAATACACTCTCTTCCTCGAGCCAGCTTGCCAGTCAGGGGGTTAGCCTCCTCATGAGAGTGCCAGTCCACGAGAGAAAACAGAAACGCTAATATGTTTCAGCTCTCCATTTGACTGCACACTCATGAGGTAACCTTCCAATTCTAGGGGCCCCGCACTATTGTGGGGCTCCACAATAGAACTGGTTAACAATAGAACTCATACTCCACATCTTCCACCTTCCACCCAACCCTTCTGGACTTAAAGGTGGTCTGGGCTGCTTCAGGTGTTTGAGCAGTTCCAGGCTGGATATGCAAACAAAGTGAGACTGGGGATGACTTCTATGGGCCAGGATAATCAGTACTAGCTGGACCTGACACTGCAGTGAATGCAAACCAGCCACCATGGGGCACTCTGGGATGGGACACCCATGGATTTGAACGATGACCTCGAGCAGCAAAACCAAGCATAGAGATGTGTTTCAGGGAGACCAGACTCTTTTAATGGGTGTTTATATTCTTGGTTCCCAGCAGTCATAGGGACCAGGAGGGATATTGCTGAGAGACCCTTCCCAGGGCTTTGGTGGAATGGTCAACCAGGCCTGGCAGTAAAAGCTCTCCAGCCTGCATGTGTGTCTCTATGGTGAGGAACTCTCATGAGAGAGTGGTCCGCTCCAGAGCAGGATCAGTCTTCATCACGTAAGAAGAATTCCTGATGCGATTTAATCCTGATCAAGATGGATGGTTCTTCTCATTAGGTTTGGCTGAGACCAAGCGTGCTTGCACCCAGGGGAAGGGACTGGGCTCCCTCCCTCTACCAACTTGTACAAAAAATAGAGCAATGCAACAAAATATTGAAGGGGCAAATCCTAAGTAATCTTACCCTCTTCCTAGCAGTCTCATCCTGGCCATCTATCCATAAGCACTCATGCATAAGATAGGGATGGGGGTCTGGGGGAGGATAGAAGCCCCTGGAGAAATGGGGGGGGGTCATGCATCTCATGGAATATCTTCTGGAGAATGGGCTAGTGTGGGTGTGTCACAAATGGCCATTGCTGGTTAAAAAAAATTAAATTCCCCCAGTGCAAGTGGGAAGAGAGGAGCCCAAGCCTCTCTTCACAGGGGAGGGAAGAGAGGGGCTACAACACCCTTCATCCCCAACTGCAGAAGACAATGGTGTGAGCGCTGTGAGGTAATTAATCCTAAATTCAATTTTTATTGATTTTAACAATAGTAATATTATCATTAACAAATAAACAAAAGTGGACTTCCCGCACACATCTCTTCGTGAATCATCAGCTATAAAATTTACCCTTGCTATAATAATAATTCAAAACATAAATTTAAACCCTTACAAACACAGTTAGTCTACCCAACCTGCAATTTTTACGAAATTTCAAACCCTGCTGTATAGTCCATGGTAGGAAAATAGTTCTTTAAATACAACAAAAATGGTTTCCAATCTTCTTTGAAACATTCTAAGAGCGCTGTGAGGTAATTGTTAAAGTGTCTTTGCCCTGCCAGGGGCAGGCGGACACTGCTGAAGAGGCACAATCATGCTGAGTATGCCCTCTCTAAAATCACGGGCAATGGTTGCAGCTTCACTAGCATGCTGACATTTTGCCAATAGTCTGGTGATGTGAGAGGACCGAAGCTTGCTGGGATGCAGCCTGGGTGGACAAGGAAGAGGGAGGGGTTCCTCTGGATCAGCTGCCCACATGATGGCCGGCTCTGTGACGGAGCCAGCGGGGGCTGGGGAGCTCAGGGGCCGCGCGGCCCCCCGGAAGCTCCAGTATGCCCTGCGCGAGTGCGCAGGGCATACTGGGGAGACCCCTGAGCCAGGAGGCTGCTTTTAAACCTCCTGGCTGGGGGTCTACTCATGAGTAGCTGCTGCATGGAGCCGCGCCGTGGCTACTCACAAGCAGATAGCCCGGGTTTGCGGAGCGCTCGCTCCGCAAACCCAGGCTAAGGGGCGGGCTACAGGAGCGGGTTAGCCGCTCCAGAACCACTGGTCTCGGCTGCAAGCCCGGTGGTTCTTACGATCACAAAAATCGGGCTAGGATTTTCCTAGCCTGATTTTTATGATCGCAAGAATAGCCCCATGGTGTTGCTAGCACATCATCAGTCTGGATGTTGGTCATTATCTGCTTGTTCTGTTTTGTGTTGTTCTCTTTTGTGTCTCTTTCAGTGCTCCTCAACTATGACACTAGAATGGGAAAGTATATAATGCCTTGAGTGAATCTGGAACTTCTCTGCAGGATCAGAATCTTTCAGGGAGGATCTAAATTTTTGAAGGGTGGGATATTTCAAGATCAGACAGTAGGGATCGACAACAATACCAGGTTCTTCTTGTGGGCAAAAGGATGATGCCAAGATATCTTGTTGGGGAGTTATACAGGTTTGTGGTCAGACAGAAAGATCAAGGCTATGTGTCTTTTCTTACCCCTTCTTCCTTCCTTTCCCATATCTCTCTGTTTACTTAGCATGTAAGCCTTTGGACAGAGTCTTGTAATTGTTAATTTTATGTGTGTACTTGTTTTTTTAAGCACTTAAATATTAATATGGCAATGAATCCACAAGCACCCAGTATAAAAGGGTTTGGAACTTTATTATAAACAGAACAAGTCTCTTCTAGCTCCTGCCTGGATATCACTAACAACAACTATATACAAAAAGGAACATGAAACTAACTTAAAGCAACTGCTTTGCCCCACATTAAAATAACTAATACAAATTTAGTAAGGGAACTTCACAAAGTTCACAATTGTCTGAAGCAGAAATTTCCTGTGATATAACAAATATTATTATTCTGTGAAGGCAGTCCAGGAAGGCAGGGGACTGGCAGGGCTCAGAGCAGGAAGAGATCCAAAAGAGGCAGGGAGCTGGACATGAATATGGAGTGTTGCTGAGACATGAGTGGAGAAGAGTGGAGCTGGACATGAATATGGACACAATGCACTGGAAGCACTTGGATGCATAGACAGATAGTAAGGAAAGGTTATAAAGGAGAAGGGGAGGACAGTGACCAATCATGGGGATGGAAACATGGAGCAAAGCATAGGGCCAGTGTAGCTACTTGAGCTATGGGAAAGATGGTGGCCCAAGGGACAGTTATATCCCATCTCCCAGAAGAACTTGCATTCAAGACTCTCTGAAGCTCGCAGTTTCATGTAACCCTTCTCCTCCATTTTTACCACATCCATACGTTTGCCATTTTACCGTAATCTTACTCAGCAACTTTACACATCACAGATGTTAACATTTGGAAATTCCATTCCCTAGTAGTCCACAGATAATCTAGTTAGATACCTCAAAAGAAATTGCCACAGTGCTTGACAGACACTGAGGCTATTCTCATGACGTGAGGTTGCTGGGGTTTCCCCAGACAGCTCATATCATCTGGAGCACCCGTAGTCCTTCACTCCAGGCTGCTCCAACCCTGGGTAACCCGCCTTTTCTACCCAATGTTTTACTGAGGTAGAATAAACTGTCTGTTCGTTCTACCTTGGCAGACAATTGTGTGTATAATCACCACCGGGTAGCTGGGTTTCCCCCTGGACCACCTCCATTTTGGGCAATGAACCAGAGAGAAGGAGTGGCTGCAAGATCAGAACAGCTGCTCTACTGAGAGCAGCCACTCCACTGCTTGTGCAGGGCACACTGGGATGTGGGAAGACTTCCCTTTCCTGATCCCAGCTCGCGACTCCGCCTATTTTTATACCGCCTGATCTCTCTCTCTCTCTTTCTCTCTCTCTAGGTGGTGTACAAAATTTAAAAACAATATAAGAGTCACAGGTTAGAATCCACAAAACAAAATTAAAAACAACAGCATAGAACAGTTATTAAAACAAATTATTAAAATTAATTCAAATTAAAAGCCTGCGAGAACAGCTGAGCCTTGAGGGTCTTCCTGAAAACAAACAGAGAAGAAGGTGCTCTTATTTCAGCGGGGAGCATATTCCAAAGCCGCAAGGCAGCCACAGAGAAAGCCCGGTCCTGGGTCACCACCAGACAAGCCATAACTGGAGGAGGCAGCAACCATAACCGGTGGAGAGTCTTTAGAAACAATATAGAGAAGAGTCTTTAGAAACAAGTAAGGGGAATGCTCAGGGAGTGATCTTTATAGCAGTGCTACAAGTACACACAAGTGTCCCTCTTTTGAGCAGGGAACTATTGCAGTGCATGAAGCCAGGGTGAGGACCGTGTAATGGTTATAAATCTCCTGTAAGAATTCTGCTTCTATGTTTGTGGTAATATGTGCCAGAAACTGGGTTGTTGTTGTTTTTAGATTGTTATCAATTGATCTGCTTCTCTCTAGAGGCTGAATCTCGCCAGAGAGTAATGCAAAATTCTTGTAGGCCTCTTTATTTCAAGTTTGTATTGGGCCTGTTTCAATAAAATCTATCAGTTTGTACTAGCTATCTCTTCCTGGATCCATGAAATACATTACTATCTCTTAAAGTAAAGTGTGCCGTCAAGTCGATTTTGACTCCTGGCACCCACAGTACCCTGTGGTTTTATTTACAGGAGGGGTTTACCATTGCCTCCACCCATGCAGTATGAGATGATGCCTTTCAGCTTCATCCTATATCACTGCTGCCTGATATAGTACCAGCAGGGATTCGAATGGGCAACCTTTTGCTTGTTAGTCAAGTATTTCTCCGCTGCGCCATTAGGTGGCTATCTCTTAGACTCCCAATAATTTAAAAATGAATTTAGTTACTTCCTCGTCCAGCATCTTAAGGAATAGAGCCTGTCCTGATGAGCAAATACCCCTGATTTCTATCCAGTTGTGGGTTTGGTGATTTTTTTTTCTTTTCTTTTCTTTTTTAATCTAGGCCTGATGCAAGCAGTCCAGATGCTATGACCTGACTTCAGGAAAGAGAATGCATTCTGGGAAAGAGAGGGATTTTGTTTGTTTGCTTATTTGAAAATAAATCTGGGGTAGGGCTTAACTGAGTCATTGGCAAACTGAGTCATTCTTATTTGGTAAGCAATGCTTAAGGTGAGATGCGGGGCTTTGTTGGTCAAGAATGTTCTTCCCAGCTTGGACTGTTCTTATATTCATAGTTATGACCTTCCCAATACAATGTTTCATTGTGGCTTCATTTATGAAGAAGGTAATATCCCAAAGGTCATGAGCCTTGGAGCTTGTGTTGAATGAATGAGGTGACACCAAGTTTTTCAGGAGGATTTGGTTTCCCTAGGTCCCTCCCTCAGGAAATCTGTGATCACTGAAGATAACTGCATCTTCAACATTCCATTGATTTTGTTCTTTACTGGGAAGGGTCAAACACATTGCATCCAACCCAATCCTATCCTATCCTATCCTATCCTATCCTATCCTATCCTATCCTATCCTATACATCTTTACCCAGAAGGCCCTGGAGTTTAATGGGGCTTGCTCCCAAGTAATGTGAGCTGTGCCTGTTTGCAATCCCAAGCACACTTATTTGGGAATAAGTCTAATTGAAACTAGAATCTACTAGTGAGTAAACATACTTAGGTGTAATCTGAGTATCCTTGGAAAAGATGATAAAGAAGGATGAACTCTTCTGTTATGCACTCTAGGAACACAGGAACATAGGAAACAACCATATACTGAGTCAGACCGTTGGTCCATCAAGTTCAGTATTGTCTACACAGACTGGAAGCAGCTTCTCCAAGGTTGTAGGCAGGAGTCTCTCTCCGTCTTACCTTGGAGATGCCAGGGAAGGGACTTGGAACCTTCTGCATGCAAGTATACAGATGCTCTTCCCAGAGTGGCCCCATCCCCTAAGGGGGCTATCTCAAGTGCTCACATGTAGTCTCCCATTCAAATACAAACCAGTGTGGACCCTGCTTAACAAAGGGGACAATTCATGCTTGCTACCACAAGACCAGCTCAGCTCACTTTAAGCACCAATGTTTCACAGTTCCAAAGAAGAAAAATTAATGCAGGGACTCTTGGATGACACCATTTCAAAATGTACCAAAGTCTTGCAATGTTGTGATATTTAAGGAACAGGTTGTTATAACCTTCAAGTGTGGGGGGGGGGGGGAGGGGGGCGGGCTTTCATTCTAAATACAGCTAAATTTAAACCTTGATTCAATGTAGCTACATTCCATTTAACAAAAGTAAAACACAGTGTGACAAAAAAGGTTACATATGTGTACAGCTTAGCTCATTTTCATCTCTTACAATTTTGTTGCTCTGCAGTGTTTAGATACTTACTGATAAAAAAGGAAAGAAGTGTGGAGCTTTAAAAAAAAAATCATTTTGCAACTAGACAGTGCCCTCTGGTGTCTCCATACAGTAAACATTACTTCCTAACTCCTCCTGAAAGGAAAATGGAAACCAGGTAACTTTCTGCATATGAACATACACCTGGTGGCATGGTACTTCCTTTGCACAATAGTGGTCCCATGTCTCAGCTTGTGGTTCACCATATATAAGCTATTAACAGGATCTCCAACCTCTGATACAGCTCATATGAAAAAAAATGCAAGATATATTACATTCATGACCAAAGTCTCTGAGACATTTCAGATACTCACACTCCTTCCCTAATTTTTATACATGGTTGTTTTATATTATTACAATGAAAATAAAAGGTCGGCTCCATAAATAAAGTGAAAGTTAAACAATGAGTTTCAGGATAGTTACTATGCTTACTGACAAATATAGTTCACAATTTCTTCTTGTAACTTCCCCAAACCTTTTGAGCTCTCACCTTGCATCCATGCATCCTTGTGCAGTTTTGTCACAGTGGGGCATGATGATGTTGCCTATGGTACTTGGTTACTTGTACTTACGTAGCTCTATTACTATTATTGGCATTTTTATCCTACCCTTCCTCCAGCAAATGGAGGTAGGTACTCCCATCTTATCTTCATAACAAGGTAAGCTACCTATGAGGTAGGTCAGGCTGAGAGAGGTGATTGGTCCAAAGACGCCTAGTAAACTTCATGGCTGAGTGGGGATTGAACCCAGGACTTTCTGGTCCTCATCTGATACTCTGACCACGACACGATACTGACTCTTATTGGCTCATATGACCGTTTAACTGCCGTACATGAACAAAGCAAGACCATCACATGCAACCTCTTTTCATGGGATCATGTTGATTAGCACAGGCTATTTAAAAACTACTTGCCTTTCCTACTTTTTACTGGGATTATATTCTATTGGGCACTTTCCAGATTAGACTCTGCAATAGGGTCACATCGCTGCCACCACACAAAGACTGTGGGCATAGAAATGATCTCAGGATTCAATAGTGGGCCCTTCTGAGAGCCCTGGGCCCTTAGGAGCCACCTCAGTTCCTGATGCTGAGCCTGCGTCTTGTCACTCTGTTAGCTCATTTAATAGCACAGCTTTCAAAATGGCAACACTAGTCCATTTTTGGCTTAGGGAACAACAACATTTTAGTCAACAAAAGCCACACTCATGCTGCTGAAAAGGCATTTTTTTCAGTCAGCAGGTCTGAAGTCCTGTATTTATGTATGATTAATAGCATTATATTTAGGGCATTTTATTACACTGCATTACATGACTACACTTATTTCATTTCGGACCTTGGTCGCCGAGTAACAAAGATGCCGTTGACTGGAATGACTGGATTTATCATTTGCGGGGGGAAATATCATTGACTGTAAATAGCAAAACACATTTATGGTGACCATTATTTATGCGTTGCTCTGTAATTGACCTACAATGTGGCTGTTGAATTTCCAGGAAGTGTTTTCTGGGACACAGGCAAGGTCATATTCACAAGGTGTGTGCTGGCACCTCATCAATTAGTGGTTAAGACAGGGTAACCCCATCGCTAGTGAATCATGCCTGCTGACATTTGCTTGTGGGAACAGCTCAGTTTCTCCATACTTTGTGCCACCTTGGTCAATCAACCTGTTCATTTTCAAGATTTACAGTTGGGACCATTCCCATGGAATATAAATGGAGCCAATTCTATATTTCTTCTTTCATGGACTTTACCGCATAGCACTACAGTGGATCCATAAATAACTTGAATAAAATTCAAGATTTGTTTTCCACCAACTCATGACAGGTTGCTTAGTCACTCTGTCAACATTTTCTTCTTACGGTTTGAATATATAAGTGCTAGGAAAAAATATGCATCATACACATTTATCTAAACCCTTTTACTTCCCTAAAATGTGTAGGAGGAGGCTTTGCATCTCAGGTTATTCAGCTTTCATGTGTATATATTTATAAGATTGTTTTAGAAATGCTGGAAATATCTTGTCTAGTTTATTGAAAAGTTTTTGAAAACTCAGTATCCCCTTTGAGCAAATGCACACCATATGACCGATTACTGGTTCCAACATGACTGTTGTGTAAAAGCCATTCCCAGGTCTGCATATACTTGTAACTGGATGATCCGTGGAGGACAGGTCTATAATGGAGAGCAGGTCTATCATGATTCATTGAAGACAAGTCTATCAGTGGCTACTAATATGGTGGCTGTGGGCCACCTCCAGCCTCAGAGGCACGATGCCTCTCAATACCAGTTGCAGGGGAACAAAAGCAGGCACGAGGGCATGCACATATCTCTTGCCTGTGGGCTCCCCAGAGGCATCTGGTGGGCCACTGTGTGAAACAGGATGCTGATCCAGCAGGGCTGTCCTTATGTTCTTATCCTGATCCAGCAAGGTTTTACCATGCATGCATGTCAGAGAGTTGCATGTGCAACCAGGTGTCATAAATTATATTTGAATTGTAGTTGCCTCTAGGCTGTACAAATAACAGAAAACTCTTTTCAACTCCCCTGTGGTTTCCATTCTGGGAAGTGGGGCTTTTAGAGTGCAAGCATCAACAAAAATTCCACTCTCTACTGACTTGGATGCAGAATGAATGGGTTTCAATTAAGGCAGTATATGTCATTGATTTACATCATTATTGAAGTCTTCAAGAAAAAATACACATTTCAGTTATTTAGATCATGTTTTCAGGTTTGAAATTCACATATTTCCTGAACAGGTATGCATACTGCTATAACATTTGGGCTCACAACTAAACTGACTCTTTGTATAGGCTAGGAGCATAATATAAAACTTTTGGTCATTCAATTCATATACCTTTTGCACAGCAGAATTATATCTGTTCGGAGACAAAAGATATATTTCTGTTTGGCTCGCTCTGTGCATGTGTAAGAATACTGAACAAGGTCATTTACTTGAAGGCAAGGTGTCCAGAGTTTTTCATTACCAACTGCTAAATTTTATTTATTTTATTTTATTTTATTTAACACATTTTTATACCACCCAAAACGTATGTCTCTGGGAGGTTTACAACAAAACAAAATAAATGACAACAGAAGAGTTAAAACATTAGTTAAAACAAATAAATGACAATAGAAAAAATTTAACATTTTAAAAATTTAAAACATTAGTTAAAATAAATGACAGCAAAAAATTTAAAACATTATAACAATTTAAAATTTTAAAGCAATTATTTAAAAAGTATTTAATTAAAAGCCACATCAGCAGTGGAGAAGGACCATCCCCATGTCTGGCTACCAGACGAACCAGTGGCAACTGCAGACGGACCTCTCCTGATGATCTCAATGGGTGGTGGGGTTCATGACAAAGAAGACATTCTCTTAAATACCCAGGGCCCAAGCCATTACCAAATATTCTGGTAATTATTGAGAGAAATAGTTTCTCTATGAGATGGAAAGGAATGAAAACTCAGAAAGTGAGAAAGCATAAAACATGAGTATAAATTCAGCCATACAGGCTCAGCAAATGATCCTTGTGAAATTCAGGATGGCATCTGCTCGATTTTAGCACCTCTGATGGCTTGATAGTCCCTGTGACTAGAAGGAAGCCCAAAATAATAATTACAATACATGACTTATCATGCTTAATTTCAGAAGTCAGATAATTTTCTCCTATGATTTTCCTCCACTGAAAAGCCGTCTAGATAGTGTTAGATAGATGGTTGTGATTTAGCTTAAAGAGACTATAATGGTAGGCTTTTAACCTATTTTTTAAAATTAAATTTAGATTTCCTTTGAAACCAGATTATTTTTAAAGAAACTCTATGACTGAAAGCTTTAAAAATAAGTGACTGACATCCTGCCTAACAATATGCATATTGAATAACATTTTGTGCATGCAGTAGGGGAGACACAATTCCCCCTGATTCTCATTTCCCTCTGCAGCCCTTTGTGCTTCCTGAAAATATGTCCCTGAGGGCAGTGGGACCCTCAGGGACATATTTTCAGAGTACACAGAGGACTGCAGACTGAAGGGAGGAGAGGTAGAAATGGCCCTTGCCCTGTGGTGCACACAAAACATTATTTGGTGCTTGCAAGTCTAGCTGTTATAAATAAAAACCCAACTGAAATTATATAATATGAATATTTTAAAGCAATTACTTTAATGATTGAATAGTCCAGCTACTCCTGGACTAAAAACTCCTGGTTTTTTAAAAAATCTACTTTAATGACTGATTAGTTCAGCTAACCCAGCTGCTACTGATTGGAAAAGTTAAGTACTTGTCATGGTGCTGGTGTAATCCAAGTAATTCTGAATGTGCAGCTTTACAGTTGATTTGTAGACCTTCTCACCATCTGTAGACAGTGTCATGGTTAACACCATGGAGGGAAGGGAGGGGAGGGGAGGGAAAATATTTCTAAATGAAGGTGGATATGTAAGATGGGAACATGCATTCCCAAGGCATCTCTTCTGATTTGCAAACCACAGACCAATATTATGTCCCAAGGCAGCCCAAGACTCTTCTTTTAAACTGAGAAAGACGATGATACAAAAGGGATTGGTCGATGATCTGGGGCAGCTAGACTCTATTGCTCTAAACATTAGCCATTCTTTGAAATCTGGTCATAGCATTACAGTCTACTATGGTTCAATTCTGGCAGCTGAAAGCTGTATTTATTTTCCCTGTGTTGGAACAGGGTCTAATTGAGATGGATTTCTCCCTGCCTAAAAGTGTTTTTAAAACAGGTATGGATTTATAATCAGTGTCTACTCAAATTAGCGAATACTGTGGATATGAATGTTTACGAGAACATTCAGTCCAGCCTTACTATGTACAATAAAGTTGCAATGACAGAATGGTCCCATAGGGCACATTCACCCCACACCACTACTACTTTGTCTCCCCCGCTTTTTGACATCCATCGAACATTTAATCTCATTTACTATATTTACTCATCCTGGACTTTTCTGTAACCTTTGGAAATCTGCTGCTCTTTTCCAGGTTCAGCTCTTGGCATGGTTCCTCCCAGCGCTGTAATGTGATCGACAGACAAGATGTCTTCCTTCTTCTGCTACCCAGGCAAAGAAGCCAGCACTTTCCAGCAAATGGTCTTCAAGCAGTGGGATTCAGCATTTTGTATAAAGGTTTAGGGGTAGCCAACAGACACATAAGAAGTTTAGCTGATTTATAGGAGCTGCTAAAGTGTTTCTTCCATCTCCGGCTGTCACAGGATCTTCCTTCACTATATTAAAGAGCTTGGCACCTTTCCTACTTTACCTGGATTTCTACTATAACATATTGCTAGTTGACCCTTGGCCACCCTTTCCTGCTAGTTTGAAATGCCGATATTCCTTTTTTCCTGTTTTTAATAACAAATCTGCCAATGCATGTCTCTTCTTAACATCTGAAGAGTCTTTGAACATCTCATCCTGCATCCATATGTGGTAGATCTGCAGAATGAATGTTTCTGAACTGTGCAGACTTGCATCTTATATTTTGGCTGTTCCAAAGATAAACATAATAGCCCTGCTGGATCAGGCCCAAGGCCTATCTAGTCCAGCATCCTGTTTCACACAGGGGCCCATCAGATGCCCCTGAGAAGTCCACAGGCAAGAGCTGAGGGCATGCCCTCTCTCCTGCTATTCCCCATGCAACTGGTATTCAGAGGCATCTTGCCTCTGATGCTGGAGGTGCCCTATATAAGTGTTTCTCAATGTTTTTGGAGTCAAGGACCGGTACATTCTTCATGCTCAGTTTCCTGGACCAGCAGTTAGTAAAGGGGTTTCAAGTTTAAGTTTCAGATTTCTATACCTGTTTATCCTCACAATGGCCCTGTGAGGTAGGTTAGGCTGAGAGATACATGACTGGCCCAGAGTCAGCCAGTGAGCTTCATGGCTGAATGGGGATTTGAACTTGGGTCTTCCCAGTCCTAGTCCAACACTCTAAACATACTCAAAACAAAGATTTCTGGACTTTAGGGACATAGGAAGCTGCCTTCTACTGAGTCAGACCATTGGTCCATCCAGCTCAGTATACACAGACTGGCAGTGGCTTCTCCAAGGTTACAGGCAGGAGTCTCTCTCAGCCTGGAGATGCCAGAAAGGGAACTTGGAACCTTCTGTGTGCATTTTCTCTTCCTAGAGCAACTAGACAGGGTTGAGAGAGAACCCTAGCATCAATCATGCTAGGGATGATGAGAGTTGTAGTTCAACAACTGCAGACCGGTGGTTGAGAAACACCACTCTATAGCCTTCAGACTAGTAGCCATTGATAGATCTGTCCTCCATGAATTTATCTAAACCCCTCTTAAAACCATCCAAGTTGTTGGCTGGCCATCCATCTAAGCTGTTGGGTGCCACTACGTATTGTGGCAGATAATTCCATAGACTGATTGTTTTATTTATTTATTTTATTTTATTAACATATCTCTGTACCACCCAAAACTTGCATCTCTAGACAGTTTACAATTATGTGTTGTGTGAAAAAGTACTTCCTTGTTTCAGTCCTAAATTTCTTGACAATAAGTTTCATGTGATGACCCCTGGTTCTAATGTTATGCGAGAGGGAGAAAAAAATCTCTCTCTCCACACTATGCATAGTTTTATAGACCTCTAACATGTCACCCTTCAATCATCTTTTTTCTAAACTAAAAAGCCCCAGGTGTTGTAGCCTTACCTCGTAAGTAAGGTGCTCTAGGTCCCTGATCATCTTGGTTGCCTTCTTCCGCACATTCCCCAGTTCTATAGTGTCCTTTTTAAGGTATGGTGAGCAGAACTGTAAACAGTACTCCAAATGTGGCCACAACATAGATTTGTATAAGGGCATTATGATATTAGCAGTTTTATTTTCAATCCCCTTCCTAATGATTATGAACATGGAATTGGCCTTTTTCACAGCTGCCACACATTGTATTGACACATTCAACATGATCCCAAAACCGCTCTTCTGGTTAGTCACTGACAGCTCAGATCCCATCAGCGTATATGTGAAGTTGGGATTTTTTGCCCCAATATGCATCGTTTGACTCTTGCTAACATTGAACTGCATCTGCCATTTTGTTGCCCACTCCCCCAGTATGGAGAGACCCTTTTGGAGCTCATTGCAATCTCCTTTGGATTTCGCTACCCTAAATAGTTTGGTGTCATCTGCAAATTTGGCCACCTTGATGTTTACCCCAGCTTCCAGATCATTTATGAATAAATTAAAAGGCACTGGTCCCAGTACAGCTCCCTGGTAACCCTGTTACCAATCCAAACATGACCCTGTCCCCTTATCCCATGTTTTCTCTAAGTTTTCTCAAGAGTCTTTGATGAAGAACTCTGTCGAAAACATTTTGAAAGTCCAAGTAGACTATATCAACAACTGGATCACCTTTATCCACACACCTGTTGACACTCTCAGAAAACTGCAAAAAGTTGGTGAGGCAAGATTTACCTTTGCAGAAGCTGTGCTTGATCTCCTTCAGCAGGGCCTGTTCTTCTATGTGCTTGACAATTTTATCTCTGAGAATGCTTTCCATCAATTTTCCTGGCAGAGATGTTAAGGTAACTTAACTTAAGTCTGGTAATTTCCCAGATTCCCCCCTGGATCCCATTTTGAAAATCAGAATTACATTGGCTACTTTCTAGTCCTCTGGTACAGAGCCTGATCGTAGGGATAAGTTACATATTTTAGCATGGAGGTCGGCAGTATATGCCAGACACAGCCCTTTTCACATAGGGATGTAGCAAGGTTTCAGTGGGCCCTGGGACAAGAAGTGAAAATCCCGCCCCCCGTAACTTTCTTAGCCTCCGCCAGTATCTTTGCTGCAGAAGAACTGCAAAGAGCAAGCTGTCATCCAGTCCCCCTGCCCAGTTTTTCAGGGGGCCCTGGGACATTTGTACCCTTCAATTATAGCTGCACTGGTGTACACACATACAGACACCTGTATTCACTTACTACATCATGTATGAATAGCCCTATTTCTCCTTCCTTCCCTACTCACAGTTTAAGTGGCTTTACATACCACAGTATATTGTTATTGTTATGTTTTTAAACAATATGTTCTCAAAGCAGTTTACATAGGAGAGGGAAGGAGGGAGGGAGGGAGGTGGTGGTTCCAGAGCAATGATCCCCCTGTGCTTGGCTGTAGATGCATCTGTCTGTGTCAAGGAGTCATGTGTATTCCACTGTTTCCGTACGGATGTATTTATTTACCACTTGTTCACACAAGCATTCTCAAAGCAGTTTGCAGTAAAATGTGTAAAACAAACACCACAGCTAAAAAGCTTATGCAGACAGATAAGAAGCAGCGGCCAGCAGTCTAAGAATCTAGCTCCCAAGAATCTAGCTCAGGAAGAAGAAAAATGTTTTACAGCAGAAAAGGAGTCTGGGAAGTAAAGTAAAGTGTGCCGCTGAGTCAGTGTCGACTCCTGGAGCCCACAGAGCCCTGTGGTTTTCTTTGGTAGAATACAGGAGGGGTTTACCATTTCCTCCTCCCATGCAGTATGAGATGATGCCTTTCAGCATTTCCCTGTATCACTGCTGCCCGATATAGATGTTTCCCATAGTCTGGGAAACATACCAGCGGGAAGAGAGAGTGCTTAATATTTTTTCCTTCCAGCTGGTTTCCCTTGAAGTCCCCCCAGCTACTTTTACCTCTGCCGAAGTTCCCAATCCATATTCACCTCTGAAATATGGGTCCAGAACCACGTGGTGGGGAAAGCGGGTGGAATAAGTATCAGAAAGACAGGGGATTGGCAAGGGAAGAGTTAATTTGCACCTGCAAATCACCACTTCATATCAGAGCCATCAAAAGGATGAGTTTTGTTGAATTTGAGTAGAGTGGGGAGTGCTGGCATATTTTGCTTTTAATCTTGTTTTAATCTTTGTATGTTCTCTGTATGGCCTATGGTTGTAATTAATTGATTGAATTGAGCAGAGTGGGGATTATATCATTCCACTCCGGACCCCAGAGTGGATCATGGACGCCAAAATTGCTTTTGCAATACCTTTTAAAATGAGAAATGTTGTCCCCTTCTTGCCGCACAGACAGGCTGTCCCAGGATGCAGACCTTGAGGCAGTCTATTTATGAGGCAATGCTGAGGGAGTAAACACAATCCCCTCATTGGTTCAGATGGATGTGAAGAACGTGAGGTAGTGCTAAAACTCTGCTTTGCATTCTGATGGCAATGCTGTAGTACAGCCAGAGAAAAATGTCTGGCCTCACACTGCATCACAGATTTCTCCCTCCTCGGAGTTGGAGTGCACTCTGCATCCCCATGAAGGAAAGGCTCTGATCCAGTGAAAGGGAGGGGAGAGAGAGAGGGACACCACCCCCTTCATTGCTAGGTTGGAGAATGTTGGACGACTGTGAAGAGGGTGAGGAGGGCCTAGTGCAGGGGTAGGCAGCCTTGCTGGGGCTGATGGGAACTGTAGTTCTACAACACATGGAGAGCCTAGGTTGCCTGCCTCTGGTCTAGTGCAGCCCAGGAGGCTGTGCATGCCCCATTTCTTCTGACAGAGAAAGGGCAAAACCTCTCCCCATTCCTACACCAGAAGCCTCCCTGTAGTTCTGCAGCAGGACCTGGGCTCACTTTAAAAAATGCTTTCACCCTCAGAAGAAGCAATAGTTCTGATCAGAGGTAGAAGTCCCCTCTGTCTCTTTAATCAAGTGATCAGCCTCAACGGTACAGTAATTAGGTGAAGAGAAATCCAATGTACAGGCCCCTATGATCCAGGCCTTGGTCTTCTTGTGGTGTTGCCTGCCACCTACTGGCTGTTGACTTTTTTAAATACCAGAAGGTTTTAACATATCTTCTGTTCTCTCCTGTTGCTCTGACAATATGTTCCTTAAAATGTTTGAAACAAAAGGGGCTATGCATCTACACCAAATGCACTGCAACCCACTTGCTGGCCTAAGATCTGGCATGCAAGGCCCTTGCAGTTTATGGCACTGCTGGTCCATGAAGCAAAGCACCCAGTGCTCTTCTTTCTCCGTTAAAACCACCTGCTCCATTTCCTTCCTCCTTTCAAATCTCTCCCCCTTCCTAACAGAAAATGAAGGAAGGAGGAGAAGACGAAGAAGAAGAGGAAAAGCAGTGCGGCACCATTTTGCCTTCCTCTGTGGGCTACCCATGGAGAGACTCCTGAATATGCTGCGGTGCTGCACCTTAGAACTGGTCCACAATCCTACTGCCTGCTTCCCCCAGCTTCATGGGAGGATGAACAGAAGGTGCAATTTTCCATCTGCTGCTGAAATGTTTTTCTTTCTTCTTCCTTTCTTTTCCTTTCCTTTCAGAAATGAAAATTCTGGTTTATGCAGCTAGATCCAGAGGCTTCTAAAATTAGGGAAGAGAGCTGTTCTTGTGGTAGCAAGCATGACTTGTCCTCTTAGCTAAGCAGGGTCTGCCCTGGTTGCATATGAAAGGGAGACTAGAAGTGTGAGCTCTGTAAGATATTCCTCTTAGGGGATGGAGCCACTGTGGGAAGAGCATCTAGGTTCAAAGTTCCCTCCCTGGCTTCTCCAAGATAGGGCTTAGAGAGATCCCTGCCTGCAGCCTTGGAGAAGCCATGGCCAGTCTGTGTAGACAATACTGAGCAAGATGGACCTATGGTCTGATTCAGTATATGGCAGCTTCCTATGTTCCTATGAGCTCCAGCTTTAAAGAACTAACAAAGCCATACATTGTTTGTGCCAGAAAAAGGCCATTTTAGGTGTGTGTGTGTGTGTGTGTGTGTGTGTGTGTGTGTGTGTG
Source organism: Hemicordylus capensis (assembly GCF_027244095.1). Lineage (NCBI taxonomy): Eukaryota > Metazoa > Chordata > Lepidosauria > Squamata > Cordylidae > Hemicordylus > Hemicordylus capensis. Next base: position 375,622,451 of record NC_069657.1, read on the forward strand.
TGTAGGAGGATGGCCAACAGGAAGGGAGAATATCAGTTAGTTCAAAGGGTGGGTAGCATGACTCAGGTTAGAATCAGTTTTATCCAGACCCTGGTTGGCATCCAGCGCAGCATTAGAAAGGCAGAGCAGGGTGTGTCCACAGGGGGAGGGGGTGATTTCCACTGCTTTCCCCTCCCTCAAAAAGTGCTCTTTGACTTCCAAGAATATGTCCCTGAGTACTGTGTGACTCTCAGGGATTCATGGAAGCTGAAGAACACTTTTGGAGGGAGGGGAGAACAACAGAAATTGCTCCCCCTGCAGCGGGCTCTGCTTTTCAACAAGTCTTTGGCTGAGCTCGTAGTGGCCCTTGCTGTGAGGGCGCAGCTCCTGCTCTGCCCTCCCAACACTCAGCTGGATATCAGCCTGTACATATAAAGCCAGTTTGCAGTCTATTTCCCCCCCCAAAGTAATGGCCTTTTCAGAACTGGTCTTTGAAAATATTTGGAGATGCAGTGGCTGAACAGAAGGGGATTTTTGCAAGAAAATAGCATGATCTAGTGGACTTGCTCCAGGAGTTTGGTACATCCCGAGGTTGTTGCAAAATGGTTCCTGAAGCAAAATTCAAAGCAAATTGTGAGAGTTTTTTCCTCAGGCAAAACTTCTGAGGAATTTCAAGGTAAATCTAAAGTGTTTGAGGAACAACATTTCTGGGAGATGCTTTGCAGATCCTGAGGAGGCTGGACTAGATGGCCTAAATGACAGCCCCCCACCCCGCCAGCAACTCTCTGATTCTATTATTGTCTCTATAAGTATCAGGGGAAATGTAAAAATAATTCATTGCCTTCAATCATAATATAAGTTTTGGCTATGAGACTTTTGAGGGTACCATGGACAGCCAGGAAAACAAACTAATGGTTCATAAAACAAATCAATCCAGAATTTTCACTCGAGGCACACATGACCAGGCTCAAAGTATCATACCTTGGGCACATTATGCAAAGACCCAGCTCCCTTGAGAAGTCTATATTGCTGGGGAAAGTTGAAGGAAAGAGAAGAGGACAACCAGCAGCAAGATGGATGGACTCGATTACAACAGCAATGAATGCACCACTGAGAGACCTAAAAGGCCAAATTGAAGACAGATAATCCTGGAGAGAATCTATCTATGTGGTCGCTAATTGTTGACACTGACTTAACGGCACTTAATCAATCAATCAATCAATCAATCAATCAATCAATTCTCAAAAAGTTTTGTTCTCTTTTAAACTCTGAATAATAAAAACATAACACTGAAAATGAATAAATCATTGAAATGATTCATTTTGTTTTATCAGAATCTCCAATAATTGTGATATCAGTCCACCAGAGGGTGCTAGGTACCCACATTTCATAATATAATGCTATCTTTTTCTGCATGCATATGTGTTGAGGGAAGTTATACTAGTGAAAGGCAATTAATTGATTGATTGATTGATTGATTGATTGATTAAGTCAGTATCAACTGTTAGGGACCACAAAGATAGATTCTTTCCAGGATGATCTATCTTCAACGGCTTTTAAGTACTCTCAGTGGTACATTCATTGTCTAAACGATTCTAATCTTTGTAGGTGTAGACACATCACGGCATCTAGATATCCTTTCCAAGGTCTTCATTGCAACCCTACCAAGTGCTAGTCTGCGGGGTATTTCTTGACTGCTGGATCCTTTGCTGTTGATGGTCTATCCTAAAAGGCAGAAGCTATCCACCACTTCAATATCTTCATTGTCAATTCTGAGGCTGGTTTCTGTACCATATCATTAGTTTAGTCTTCTTTACAGCTAATTGTTGTCCCATTTTTTCACTGTGCTCCTTGACTTTCATTACTAGAGCTTGCAGATCATCCACATTCTCAGGTATCAGAGTGGTGTCATCAGTGTAGCGCAGGTTATTGATGTTTCTTCCTCCAACTTTAAAACCACGCTCATCTTCTTCCAATCCAGCTTCTCTCAGTATATATTCAGCATATAAATTGAATAAATTAGGAGAAAGTATACAGCCTTGTCTTACTCCTTTGCCAATCTGGAACCAGTCTCTTTCACCATGTTCCGTTTGTACAGCCTCCTTTCCTGTGCATAGGTTTCTCATGAGAACAATGAGGTGTTCTGGGATGCCCATGTTCCTAAGGATATTCCACAACTTGACATGGTCGACACAATTGAAGGGTTTTCTGTAGTCAATAAAGCACATATTAACTGGCCCTATCCACCCCCAGCACAGTACCTTCAGTGACTGTTGCTGGTATCTATCTTATATTTCTTTTTAGATTGTGAGCCCTTTGGGGATAGGGATCCATCTTATTTGTTTGTTATTTCTCTGTGTAAACCTCCCTGAGCCATTTTTGGAAGGGTGGTATAGAAATCAAATAAATAAATAAATAGATAGATAGATAGATAGATAGATAGATAGATAGATAGATAGATAAAATCCGAGTCTTCCCTTTCTCCCATTCTTTGCAAGGTTCCTCCATTTTTCTTGCTCCTTTCCGTCTTTCTCATTTTTACCTTCCTTCCTTCTTTCATTCCCTTGTTATTTTCCTTATCTCCCAGTCTGTCTGTCTTTTTCTATACATGCCCACTTTCCCTTCCATCTTCCTTCCTTTCCTTTCATTAGAAAATTCTGGAGTAAAGGGATGCTTGTGGAAGGGGACAGGCTGCAACTCTCTGCTAGTGCAGTAGGAAACCATGTTTAGAATGAACCTTGCCTCACTCCAGTGCATTCTCATTTTTATATACCATCGCTCCTCACCCTATGCACATTGCACCCTGGGCTGTGCCTGGATCGGAGATTCCCTGGGAGCCTTAGATAAGCCACTCTGGATTCTCTGAAGAAAGAGTAAGACTAATAAAGAAATAACCAGATCACACAGGCAAACACCAGAATGACTGGTGGTCCAACAGATCATACCAGAATGCAAAGACTGATTATTTTACATTCCCATGTATTTAGACCATGTGATGCCACACTTCACTTCATCAAATCACTTCACTCCACATGACTGCAGAGATATTCATGAAACACAGAACCAAAATTGCATCCAGTCAGTGAAGCTTAATAGGCTTGCGTGTTAAGTTGAGGAAATCATCAGAAAGCTTTCACTTCACATTTCAAGGCAGGGCTTCTCAAATTTGGGTCCCCAGGGTGCTTTCCAGATTACCCGCTATATCTGTGGTAAAAGATTTCTCGCTGCAGCTGCAGAGGAGCCAGCTGCAGTTGCCACTGGCTCATCTGGTGGCTACTCGGGGACGGGCATTCTCCATTGCTGCCCCGAGACTTGGGAACACACTCCCTGCTGAAATTAGAGCCTCCCCATCCATTACAACTTTTTAAAAGGCAGTGAAGACACATTTGTTCACCCAGGCTTTTAATTAGATACCCTTTAATAGTTTGATGATTTTTAATAGTTTTAACGTTGTCTTAAATTTTAAATTGTTGTAGTGTTTTAACCGTTTTACTTGTTGTTTTTATTGTTTTGTTGTAAACCACCCACCATTTTGGTCAGTATACAAATATTTTTATAAAAATGCTTCAGCTTGGCAGGTCACATTCAAAACATAAATAAAGGGTGGAAGCTGTTTGTTGCGCAAAGCCACCAGCGGGGGGAGCAGTCTTTTCTACCTTGCGTAAAACTCCTACAACGGGAAAATGCAGCTAATTTTTTGTGCCACACATGCAATGTTATAGGACTGTAACGCAGCAATAAAACCTGAAAGAAGGCATTGGAAATGTGAACAGCACCTTACTGAAAGAGCACAGACTGTGATGACACACAGGCAGTATGGAAGCACACTTGGAAGACATGAAGAAACTCTGTTATATCGCTTAATCTGGAAAGTGCCCAGATGTTGAACTACAACTCCCAGCATTCCCAGGCACAATGGCCTTCAGCACTGTGCCTGGGGATAATAGGAGTTGTAGTCCAACAACATCTGGGGACCCATTTGAGAAGCACTGTTTTATGTAAAGGTGCTATAAGATCTGTGCTAACCATTTCAGTGAAATAGCAAATTTATTTCACTGGGCTTGAGAAGCAGTCCCAGAGTCTCATATAGAAAGAAGACCAGGAGGGGAAGTATCCAAACATCATGGCATATACAGCCATTTTTCAATACAGCAAGCCTTCTATTCTGAAAACAACTCCTCAGAAAATAGTTCAGTCCTCTTGTGGAGGAGAGAGTCAATAAAGCCACAGCTAAGAGGTTGGCCTACAGAATTCATCTTAACCACCTGCCTAACCCTTCAGTGCTTAGCGCTTTCTCATATTCGTCATGCTGAGGAAGTCAGATGGGGAAATGGCTTGAGGTTTTCGCAAAATGTATGACACATCAATCATATCCCTAAAAACAAACACAGAGTGTTATTACACCTGCTAAGATGATAATGTCTTCTCAAGTCAGTCTTATTTTCATAAAGGAAAACCAAATGACCTTGCTTGATTTTTTGTTTTCATGCAAGAAGTCAGAGAAAAGTTAATTTTCTCTTTGCAAAATATTGTATTGCAATATTATACATTCAACTATTATTACATATTTTCCCACTTACTATGTCATCGGCATACACCTCATAATCTTAATGGTTTACTGGTGGTGCCACTTTCTGTTTTAAATGACTGCAAAGTATTTCCTGTATTTCTAATTTAAAATGATTTCTTAACAACACAAGGGACTACTTTAGATGATATACATCCTCTGACTCCTTGGAATCATGTTGAAGAGGATCATGTGCACACATGTGTCCCTCTGCAACTTGTGCACTGTTATTCCACAGTTTAATCACATTGAATTATTTAATATAGTATTTCAATCACATGTGAGGGACAATTTTGGTGATCTCTCCCCCCCCCCCAGCAGGGGTACAATTGAGCTGTGGGGGTGGGGTGACAAATGTCTTCTAGGAGTGTGCACAAACCCTGAAAACCCAATTCAGTTCAGGAAGAACCAGACTCGAACTGAACTGGGTCCAGTCCAGTTCTAAGCACACTAGAGCCGGACCCGTCCAAATGGGTTTGGGGATAAAAAAAATTAAGAACAAAAATGGTGGGCATATCCCCCATTGCTGGGGTACTGTTGTGGCCATGTGAGGGGGTATCCTGATATCCCCCCTCCCCACCAACCCTGGTCATTTTTTGGCCCATTATGGGCCTCTCTGTGGTGACAGTGGCCATTTTGGAGGCTGTTGCGCATGTCCAGTGACCATTTGTATGGCCTGGGTCATGACCCAGTCATGCATATGGCCATTGAGTATGCACCGTGGCCTCCAAAATGGCCACCAACACCACAGAGAGGCCTGTAATGGGCAGAAAATGACTGGGGGTGGCAGCGGGAAGGGGGGGACTTCAGGAGACCCAAGTGGCTGCAACAGCACCCTCGGAGCCTGGCAATGGCAGTAAGTCTGCATTTTTTTTCTTTTTAAAAAACACCAATGAACTTGAACTGGCCCCGGCCCGGCCCATTGGGTCCACCTCGACTTTGAGCTGAACTAGGCCCGGTCCAGCTTGAGTCAGGCCAATTCGATGTTGGACCAGTTCGAGATTGAGCCAGTCCCTAATGTCTTCTGGCTACTGGTGTTTGGGTGCCACCCCTGGTCCCTGCTCTGCTCATGTTTTGTGGATTCTTGCACCCTGGAGGCTGCTGCAAGTGACCAATGTCATTGCACCACATCTGGTTTGGTTACAGTGCTGCATGCAGCCCCTAACCTCCCACCCCCTCCTACCGTCACCCCGCACTAGGTATTTGCCGCTCACCCACACCCAGCACTCTCCAAGTGGATCTGTCCCATCCCAGTGAGCCCATTTAAGGCAGTCCTGTTCTCATGTTGGCATGGGTCAGTGTGGTCATGCTGGTGAGGTGACATCACTTTTAAATGTCAATGGACTACTTTGAGTAATTTCCTTATCATGTCAGCCAGGATGTTTAACTTTGCAGATACTCCTCTCCTCCACTCAGCATTTGCCTTTGAAATGATAGACACCCCTTTCAAAATGGGGATGGGGCTTCCCTCCTGCCCTCACAAATCTCCCTCTCTTGCAAGGGAGTGAGACATAAATAGTTGTGAAAAGTGTAGAGAAAGGAATCTGTTTTATAGCTGCTTCCCTCCTGCACACAAAGAAAACTTATATAGATTTAACTAAAGGTTTATTCCATGACAACACCATTTTCTCCTTCTTTTCCTCCCTTTTTAGCCTACTTTCCAGTAGGCTTATGAGATCACCCAGCAGTGTGTGTGTGTGTGCGTGTGTGTGTGTGTGTCCGTGTGTCCCCCCATCAACTTCGCAATGCCCCTGGACCAATATGAACCAAATCGGGTACAGTTGTAGGGACACATAGGGGCACCTCAATAGGGGTGTGCACGGAACCGCGGAGCTGCGGTCCGGCACTGGGGTGGGGGGTTCCATTAAGGGCAGGGGGGCTTTACTTACCTCTCCCACGCTTTCCACCTTTGGCGCCGTAATTATTGTAAAAATCCCGGCGGTAGGATCCCTTGCCACCCGCTTCAATCGACGACGATGGCTCCTCCGTGGTAAAAAAAATCGGGCGGCAGGATACTTCCCTGCCGCCCCCTAGAAGCCTCCTTGAAGATCCTGCTGCTGCCGCCCCCTTGAAGCCCCCTGCCGCCCCCTTAAATCTCACCCCAGATCCAACCGCTCGCTCTCTAGAAACGGGCGGGTGGCAGGGGGATGTCCTCCCGCCCCCTTCCCTGCCGTCTGCAAAAGTCTTTAGGAAGCCTTCTGCGTGTGCACTGCGGCGGGAGCCAGGTGAGTGGCGGAGGAGATTCCCCACGGCGAGGGCTGCTGGGCAGCATGGAGCACTGGCTACATTTACCTTAAAGAACCTGCCTGCCACACCCCCGGAGGCCCATTCACAAGCCACGCCTGCCTCAACGGCATAGGTTATGACAATGTCATCCAACCCACTTCAAGATGGTGGACACATAAACCTTTGAGGCGCAAGTGCAATAACTTGTGGACAGTCTGACTGATTTTAACCAAATTTTCTACAGCTGTATGGACACATAGAGATGTCCCAATGGTGTAGTTTGTGATGATGTCATCCATCTTGATCCAAGATGGTGGACATGTGAACCTTTGAGGTGCAAGTGCACTAATTTGAGGACTGTCTAACCCATTTGAACCAAATTTGATACAGTTGTAGTGAGTGACACACAGGGACACCTCAATGGTATAGTTTGTAATAATGTCATCCACCCTGAACCAAGATGGTGGATGCATGAACATTTGAGGTGCAAGAGATCTAACTTGTGAACCTTGATTTGAACCAAATTTAGTCCAGTTGTAGAGACAGTGAAAGGAAAGTAGGCTGATTAGTTCTTACTAGAACTTGTTCTTTCTGAAACCACCACCACACTTGAATCCACCCTGACCCATTATCCCCATTGGGACAAACATCCAAACAACACAAAAGATAACTAGATAGATTACAACACATTCTTCCCCTTTATAACAAACACATTCTTCCCCTTTATAACAAATCTTGAAGTCTTTTAGGTGGTCTTCTGACACGCACACTTCTCCTAAGTCCTGGGTTCTCTTGTACAGGAGCTGTTTATTCTTCTGGAACTGAGGATTTTCCATGTCCATCACTTTCATCAGCCTCATCTATGAGATCAAAAATAGAGGCAAGATCAAATTCCTCTTCAGTTCATCTCTTGATATTAGACTTCCTTCCCTCTTAACTTGTAGTATGCATGCTGGAAAGTCTTGAACTGTTCCTTTCGCCCCGAACATACAATATGACAGAATCTCCTCAGATTTTGATTATTTGTTTTGGTCCAGAACATCAGGAACATCCCTTTGTCACTTTATAAGGCAGCGGTACTCGAAGAAAGTCCCCCACCTAAAATGTTCAGTGTTTCTCACCCTGTTTCTGGTCTACATACAGTTTATTATTAATTTTTGTTGCTTCTTCCTAACCCAGTCATGAATCTCTACATCCTCAGGGTGAGATGGCCCTGAGCAAGTTTTCACTGAGTAAGCTTGGAGGTAGCTTTGTGTCCTCTCAGCAATCCAAAAGGTGATTTTCCAGTGGTAGAGTGAAGAGTAATTCAATAAGTAAATAGACTTTCTCAGATTGCCTCTTTCCAGGGTTGTTGTTATGTAGTAGCCAGTTGTAAACTTTATTTCACGAATCTGTTCATTCTTTCCACTAAACCATTCCCTTGAGCATGGTAAAAGGAAAGAGTCTTATGTTTTATTCCAAGGTTATGCAATTATTGCTCCATGTCAAATGAGGTAAGTTGTGTCCCATTGTCTGTCACAAGTTCTTTAGGAAGAACTTCTCTAGCAAAAACTGCAGCCATGAACTGGATCACCTTGTGTGTGATAATGTTGTCAGCAAATGAGACTTCTGGCCACCTGGAATGAAACTTCAGGCCATCCACCAACACTATAACATATCTCTTTTTTGTGGGTTGGTTATGAAAAGGCCCCATTATATCCAGAGCAAATTTTTCTCAGGGACCATTGGGATACTCTACTGAAGTCAAGGAAGTGGTAAATGTCTTCTGTGATTTGTCACATACAGCACAAGCCATACAGTTCCAATGTGTTTGTTCATACCTGGCCACCAGAAACTTACTCTGATTTGCCTTTGAGTCAAGCTCATGCCCAGGTGACTTTCGTGGGCAATTTTGATCATTTTTGCTTGTAAGGAGGTTGGCACCACCAAACAATCAGTCCTCAGCACGAGCTCATTGAGAAGAAGGGATGTGCACAAACTGAGGACCGTGCACAGGTTCAGTGCTGCTAGTGTGAGGAGCGGTGAACGGGATGGAGGAGGGCCAGTCTTTACCTGCTCTCCGCCACCCAATTCAGCTTCCTGCTGTGACAGCATTTTCCCCAAGAACCTGCATGCAGCAGTAACACACACATGGCACAGTGCTGCTGACCATGCACATGGCATCCGTGCATATACAGTGGTCCCTCGACTTACGAAGATAATCCGATCCGAACGCACATTCGTAGGTCAGAATTTTCGTAAGTCGAAAAGCGCATCCACGGAGGTCCGGAAACACTCGTAAGTCGAGGAAACCGCATCTAAAAATTCGTAGGTCGAGGAAGCTGCATCTAAACCGGCAATGACTTCCGGTATTTTTTGTCGTTCGTATGTCGAAATCTTCGGATGTCGAGTGCTTCGTAAGTCGAGGGACCACTGTACAGATCCCATGTACATGCCAGCGCCACACACAGGTGATGGGGGGGTGTCTCTCTATAGCAACAGGAAGCTGTATGGGGCACTGAAGAGCAAGGTAAGGACCCCTCATTTTGAAAGATCCTGCTCACCGCTCCCCACCCCCCACTGGACCTTGCCTGAACCAATTCAGCACTGAGCCTCTGCCTGAACCTTGGTTCAACCACAGCCCGATTGAGAAGAGACAGCTCACTCGCTATGTGCATGTATGTTTGAATAATTATTTTATTTATTTATTTTATTGTTGAATTTATATACCGCCTTTCATTAAAAACACTCTCAAAGCGGTTTACAAAAATTAAAAAAAACATACAATAAAATGACAGTAAAACGATTAAGCTAAACATATAAAACAAATCTAATTAAGAATCTATAAAATACAAGCATAAAAACTATACAAGGATAAAGACACATAGATGTAGCAATAGAAAACAATCATGTAAAAGCCTGGATAAAAAGCCAAGATTTAATAAGTGTTCTAAAAACTGTGATGGAGTCCAAGGAGCGAATGGCCACTTGGAGAGCATTCCAAAGTCTGGGGGCAGCAACAGAGAAGGCCCTGTCCCGAGTGCACAACAGCCGAGCCTCCCTCATTGTCGTCACCCGGAGCAGAGCCTCCTCAGATGACCTCATCAAGTGGGCAGCAACCCTTGGGAGCAGGCGGTCCATACCCTGGGCCCAAACCGTTAAGGGCTTTAAAGGTCAGAACCAGCACCTTGATTTGGACCCAGAAACGAACAGGCAGCCACTGCAACTCTTTCAGAATGAGTGTGATGTGCTCCCATCGGGCAGCTCTGGATAAAGCCCTAGCTGCCGCGTTTTGCACTAGCAGCAATTTATGGATATTCTTCAAGGGCAGCCCCACATAGAGCGCATTACAGTAATCCAGGTGTGACGTGACTAAGGCATGGGTAACTGTGGCCAGATCTGCCTTCTCGACAGAGGGATGCAGCTGGCACACTAGCTGAAGCTGTGCAAAGACACCCCTGGCCATCGCCTCCACCTGAGCTTCCAAAAGCAGAGCTGGGTCCAGTAGTACCCCCAAGCTGCATACTTGCTCTTTCAAGGGGAGTGCAACTCCATCCAGAACCGGTAAAAACTCCTCATCCTGATTGGCTTTCCTACTGACCAACATTACCTCTGTCTTGTCTGGATTCCATTTCAGTTTATTAGCCCACATCCGACCCATCACGGCCTCCAGCCCCCGATTCAGGACATCCACTGCCTCCCTAGGATCAGGTGACAAGGAGAGATAGAGCTGAGTGCCATCCGCATATTGCTGACAACTCAGTCCAAGTCCCCGGATGACCTCTCCCAGTGGTTTTATGTAGATGTTAAACAGCATGGGGGACAAGACCAAACCCTGCGGGACCCCACAGGCCAAATGGAGCCGAGCAGTAGTCCCCCAGCACCACCTTCTGGACCCTCACTCCAAGAAAGGACCCGAACCACTGCAACACAGTATCTCTGACTCCCATACTCGAGAGGCAGCCCAGAAGGATACCATGGTCAATGGTATTGATGAGACGTCCAGCAGAACCAAAAGGGATGCACTCCCCCTGTCTAGTTCAGATACCTTGTTTTTGCATGGCCATCTATTATTTATGTACGGTTTAAGTTCCGTATGCACTTGATCAGCACTGAAGGCTGCTTTCCATTCAGAAGTCTGACTTCTGAATGGAACTGGTCTGACTGTAAAGTGAATTTTCTGCCCCACAAGTAAGTCCTGAAGTGCCTCACTGCCCAGAAACATGCTAGAGCTTCTTTTTCAATGACAGAATACATCTTCTGGAAGCAAAGGCAACTGTAACTTCCCTGTCCCCTTTTTGCTGGGTCTAGACAGCACCCAAACCATATTCAGAAGCATCAGTGGTTACAATCATGTGCCTGTTGGTGCCAAAGGAAGTGAGAGCAGGGCTTTCAGCAATGGCCAATTTGATAGTCTGAAAACTAGCCTTGCAAGATGCATCCCAGTTAAATGCTACATTCTTTTTAAAAAAGAAGATGCAATGGAGCAACTTTGGAGGCAAATTGTCTAACACATTTAGAGTAATACAGAGTCCCAAAAATGATTGAAGTGCATCCATGTTGTGTGTCTCTGGTGCTTTACAAATAGGTTTCACCAAGTCAGTTTTGGGATGTATGCCACTCAGATATTGTGTGTCGCAAGTACATTACCAAATATGTACAAAACTGACATTTCTCCGCAGAGATAGGAAGTCCGTGTTGTTGGTAAGACTGTCAGTTTAGCATCAGTCTGTCAGTTTAGCATCACACTCCTCAATGGTTTTGCCATACTCTAAAATTTCATCCTAAAGGTAAGTGATGACATCCATAGTCCCAAAAATTGTATTCATCATTTGTTGAAATACTGAAGCTGCAGAGGCTAATACAAAGGGCAATCTTTTTGTACTGAAAAAGACCCTCTGGAATATTGAAGGCTGTGTATTTGAGATAACTCTTGAGCAGAGGAATTTGATGATAGGCCAAAAACAAGTCCAAAGTTGTGGACTTTTTCAGAGTAAGCAGCATTTCATTGATATTGGCTAATGGATGACTCCATGTTGGAGTTCACATCTCTTAAATCTACACACATTCGAAGTGTACTGTTTGATTTCTGCACAAGAACAATAGGAGAGACATATTCTGATGAATCAACAGGCTCCATGATGTCAGCATCCTGTAGTCTTAAGAGCTCCTCTTTAAGTGGTTGGAGCAATGATATGGGTATGTTCCTGTCTTTGTGTTTTACAGGAATTGCATTTGCCTTCATCTGAATGGCAGTGCCAGGAATATCAGCAAAAATGTCTGAGAAACCAGTAATCATATGGATGCTTCATCATCTGTAATATTGTGCTATTTGGGTCTAACAATATCTGTAGATCTTTCTGATGTTTCCAGCCCAGTATTGAGACTCATTTTTGTGACACATACACTTTTCCTTCTGCATTATGTCCTTTGTATTCCAAGATAGCAGTGAAGTATTCATTTATGGCAATAGGAAAACCTCCATATCCTCATGGGTGGATGTCTGAAGGCTGCAGATGAAGATCTGATGTAGTAAGGAGTTCCTTGAAAATCAAATGGGAAATGATAGTGTATGGAGAACCAGAACCACTCAGCATTCACAGTTCATGGCCATTAATTTAACTTGACAATGTGGAGAAGCAGGCTCTGATTCCGTCACACTTAAAATGTGGTCAGGAAGTGGTTCATCTGTCTCATCCTCATCATATTTACCCATTTTTGCACCTGTTGCAAGTGACCTTCCATGCAGGATAGTGAGCAAAATTGGCTTTCTATGCAGTCTCTCTGCATTGGTTGCATTGGTAGCTCCTCCTTGCTTGTGCTTCCACTTTCTGGGGCAGTGCCATATGAGAAGATTTGGTTTGGAAGGATTTAGACTGAACATCCTGTATTTCAGGAGGTTGGATTTGAAGAACCACACATAGCAACTTGGCACATTGAAGAGCATTTTCCACCCTCCTAGCATCTCTATAACTTTATCCAAGGTAGGTTTCCTTTCCAGTAGCAGTTTTTCATACAGTTTGGAGCAGTTTGTTTCCATAGCAATCTGATCCCTGATCATTTCATCAGTAAAGTTGGCAAACTCACAGTTTACACAAACTGTTTACTGTGACATACTGATTGATAGATTCACCAGGCAGTTGGGATCTAGAATACAACTTGTAACATTCAGCAATCACATTAAAAGTGAGTGGAAATGATAATCTAAGACTTGAAGAGCAACTTCATAAGGGTTGGCATCCCCTTCCAAGATGGCAGGAAAAGGCAAATGATTATGTATTCCTTGGCCTTCAGGTCCCAGGCAATGAAACAATATAGCCGCCTGCTTTGCAGGAGTAAAAATCAACGTTCTGTATAGTGAGGAGATAATTGCAGGAATAGGAGCTCCATTGTTTCCAGGGAAGAGCAGGTTCTCCTGCGGTGGACAAGAACAGAGCCAGCGTGGTGTAATGGTTAGAGTGCTGGACTAGGACTGGGGAGACCCAAGTTCAAATCCCCATTCAGCCATAAGACTAGCTGGGTGACTCTGGGCCAGTCACTTCTCTCTCAGCCTAACCTACTTCACAGGGTTGTTGTGAGGAGAAACCTAAGTATGTAGTACACCACTCTGGGCTCCTTGGAGGAAGAGCGGAATGTAAAATAATAAATGAATGAATGAATGAATGAATGAACAAAGGTGGTGGTGGGATCTGAGCCATGCTGCAGTGGGCATACAGGGAACAACAGAGTCCAGGATTGATAAGGAAAAGGTACCTTCAGGGTTTGCGCAGGTGAGGAAGCTGGAGAAACAATCTGCATCTGCAATAGTAGAATACAGCAGTTCAGGAATGTAGGCCTAGTGATGCAGTGAAATGAATTTGCAGGAACATTCACAAGCGATGCAGGCTCACACAATTAGCTTGTTCAAAATCTTCTTGTCAAATGTTTTATAGCTGCTTTCCTCATACATACAAAGAAAACTTATGTAGATTTAAATTTGAAGCCAATGGATCAATCGGTTGGATTTTAATCATATTTTTTTAGACAGGGAAGTTGCTTCCCTTTACTTTTTAATTCCCCCATTGATGTTGTGCAAGGCTGCTACCTGGGGGCTGATTGCAGTCTTGTGCAAGATCAACAGGGAAATAAAAAACAAAAGAAGTGAAATACCCTTCCTGCCTAAAACAATTATTAAAAACCAACCAATTGACCAATCAGCTTCAAATTTAGTTCACTGAGTTCCACTATCCTGTGCTACAACTGTGCCTGTTTTCATGGCTGCATGGGCAGCCCTTCCCAACTTATGATTTTTTTCTAATTTTCCATTGAACTCAATGTTAAAATACCTTGTAGCTCGCAATAGAGACAGGGGGCAGCCAGCGTTCCCTCTAAGAGGGATTCCCAAATGCTGTTGACTACATCTCCCAGCATCCCTAGCTGCAATAGCCTTTGCTTGTGGATTATGGGAGTTGTAGTCAACAATATCTGGGAATCCCTTTTAGAGGAAACACTGGTGACAGCCTTGCACAAGACCCAAGGCAATTTAATTGTTTAAATAAATTCGTCAAACATGTATGATTTTTTAAAAAATAGCAAAACTTTAAAAGAATGCAGGGTCTCCACCACACATGAACATACCTGCTCCTTCTCTACCTGCACACTTGAATAGAAAGGAGGAGGTGGGGTACTGGCTTCCTCTGCAACCCCATTGGCCAAAAATGGACTTGAAAGATGGCAGGGAGGACATGCAGTATTAACATAACCTGCTTTGAAAGAACACAAGGAACCAGAGTCAAACTTCATAACCAGAGGCGTAACTAGGGAAAACGGCGCCCGGGGCAAGCACTGAAATGGCGCCCCCCCGCCCCCCCCACATACTACATTATACTTAGGTTTTTCCTCACAAGCGCCCACCGCCGCCGCCAAGCCAGGCCACTGACTGGCCGCCAGGCGCCAGCAAAGCAATGGGGGGGGGCGCGGGGGGCGCGGAAGGGACTGCTCGTGGGGGAGGGGGCGCCGACGCGCTCCCTTGACTGCTGCAGCGCTGCTGCACTGAGCAGGAAACATTTGTATTAACAAGAAATTTAAAAACAAATTTTTAAAACAATTTTTGTCATGGCGGCGCCCCCCATGTGACCAGAAAAGATGGCGCCCGGGGCATGTGCCCCCCCTGCCCCCCCTATAGTTACGCCTCTGTTCATAACATAGAGGACTATGAACAGCCCTAGCTTTGCTCCTAATTATGCCTGAAAATGTTTATTTCCATTTATTTCTGCTTTGACTACTCTCATCCTAAGTCTTCAGGACTCCACTTCCTCCCATACTAAAGCTGGCAGTCTGGAAAGGCTCCTTGATAAACACTGAATGTGGTTTCATCCATAGTGCTGGCCATGGCCTGGTCGGACTGCCTAACAGTGTGGAAGAAGACACCATGGACTCACTCTGCCTCTGTCTCTCTTGGTTAATACTAGCTTGTCTATGTTTAAACTTCTGTCACAAGTTTCCCAATTTTGCGTGTAAAAGGTAAAATGTGCCGTCGGGTTGGTGTTGATTTGACTCCTGGCGACCACAGAGCCCTGTAGTTGTCATTGGTAGAATACAGGAGGGGTTTACCATTGCTATCTCCAGCGCAGTATGAGACGATGCTTTCAGCATCTTCCTATATCACTGCTGCCTGATATAGGTATTTATGCCAAATCAACAGGAAAAACAAAAAAAGAACCGTGCAAAATGTAGAAACAGAGGGGCCATGAAAAAGTTACCAATAATTGCAAAAGCACAAACTGTGCTACATCTAAAGATCTAAGGATATATGTGGAGGTAATAAACAAAACACATATTTCCGTTTTGTCTGTAACTGAAGATGCTATAATAATAGTCTAGAATGAATGGATAACAATAACAATTATCATGCAAATAGTATCTGCACATACATGTGACAAAGTTATTGCATCTCAACAAATTGGACAAAAGTCATTGTTAAAGATAGGTACAAATTCAACCTGAACATATATGTATTAGAAAAAGCAACACGAGTATGTGAAAAAATGTTGTTCTTATCCGTATAGAGAAAAAATCTGTAACAAAAATGATTGAAAAAAAGTCTTGCAATGGTAAAGAATCCTTAATTGAGTAACAATGACCATGATCTTGCAGGTAGTATCCGCACATGCATATGTAAAGAATACAGCATCTCAGTGAATTGGACAGAAACTTCTTCTGTGTATAAGAGTAAAGTCTTGCCAAGATGAAAAGAGTCCTTATAGGCTAGCCCGGGATTCTTGAGCCCATTTCGGATAGTCCTTCCTCAGAGAACTGAAATAATCTGTAAAAATAAAACAAACGCTAACAAATCTCCTGCCCGACAACTTACATAGATAACCGTAATAATATGAATAACATCTTCCCCCTTATGCACAAACCAATACATACCACTTTTCCTCCTTCCTGAGCTCAAACAGCAATAGCTCAACAACCAAATCTTTATGGAGGCAGCCTTTCCTCCTATACCTTGTTGAGGGGAAAAAAGCTTACCGTACTAACTATCCAGCCCCAAGGGCTTGAAGATATATAGCCCAGCACCAATAAAGATGCTCCATACCAGATAAGGCCACCTCCAATTAGATCTACAAAAAATGAATGTGAGCGTTTAAGCACCAGCTGTACAATATCACCATATTCCAAAGGAATGCAGCTTTATCTTGCTTTTAGAATTGTTGACATGTCATGCTGCTAAGGCTGCTGAGGCAGTCTATTCATTAAAAAATGCAGCTTTTTTGCTTTTCAAATTATTGACATGTAATGCTGCTAAAGCGGCATAAACAGTTTACCATATAAGATACGGAAACCACTATCTACAATAGCAAGTCTGAAGTAAATTCCTTCAAATACTGTCAAATACATCTGCACATTTAATGTAAGCACCTTTCCCCCAATTATAAAACCTAAACCTCCTATATACGGATGGTAGATCTCAACCAAATTCCTCTCAATAAAGCTGATGTGTACAGCCGACCTTCAACAGCTAATTACATAAATAAGATAACAAAATGAAAGAATTACAAAAACACTGACATGTCACATGCCAAATTAAGCCCAGACGGGATAATTGTATTCAATCTGTATATAAAAGTGGATTCCATTCTTAACAATAATTGTTCAACATTCTCATGCCCAAATTTCTTTGGTTGGTATTTATAAATTACACTGAACCTGATATCTTCAGGGGAATGTTGGAAACTCCTGAAATGTTCAGTAAGAGGTGCTTCCGAAATCATGTTTAATTCTAGAGAGATGTTCAAGGATTCTAGTCCTAACTGCCCGATTGCTTTTACCCACATATTTTAAACCACAGGGACACGTGATCATGTAAATGATATTTTTACTGCAACAATTGGCAAAGAATAATAGCTTGGACATTTGTTTCTCCCTGGAAATGTATACTTCATTGATTTCCATAGCCAAAGAACAAGCGGCACAATGGCCACAACGTTAAAACCCTGTTGGAGTCACAGGCAGTGATGGGGTAACACATATATCTGCTTTAACAAGATGGTCGCTGATGTTTTTTGTTCTCCTAAAAGCAAAAATTGGTGGTAACGAACACCCCGGAATATCTTTAACAATACGTCATTCCTGGCGGATAATATTTTTGATCTTAAAACTCAGAGGTGTAAAGTCTGAGGACCATATAAGGCGGTTCATTTTTTTATTATTATGAGGTCTCTCTTCCAACAGCTGTCTCCTCCTTTTTCTGCATGCTTTCTTTTTGGCTGCAGCAACCACTTGTCTTGGATAGCCTCTGTTTAATAGATGTTCCATAAATTTTTCTGCCTCTTTTTCAAAATCAGAGCCATGAGTGGCATTTCTCTTTAAATGTAAGAATTGACCATACGGAAGTCCTTTGCGCAAATGGTCAGGGTGCTAAGAATCATAGTGGAGCAACATGTTCTTATCCATTGGTTTACGAAAAAGTTGGGAAAAAATGGACCTGTCACATCCTATACTGATGTAAGTGTCCAAAAATGATATTCTGTAAGGATCTGAAGCCAAACTAAATTTGATGGAAGAATGAATCGAATTAATCCATTTATCAAATTCAGTAAGTTTGCTGCAGTCTTTAAAAATAAAATAAAAAAGTCAATAAAGTGTTTATAAAAAATTATATACTCAAAAAAAGGATTGCACTCTCAAGATAAAATAGTGACTTCTTCTAATTCGGACATAAAGAGACAAGCAAAGCTGGGAGCCATTGTATTACCCATAGCAACCCCCTTCTGTTGAAGGTAAAATTGTTCATTAAACCTAAAAAAACTTTCTTCCAAAACAATAACTGCCATTTCCATAATAAAGAAAGAGAGATGGTCCATGTTGTCCCGTTTGTCCAAAAAGTTTTGAATAGTAATCCTAGCTTCATCCAAAGGAATGTTGGAATACAGTGACACTACATCCAAGGTAACCAGTATGCATCCTTCAGACACCATTTATCATTGCCATCTCCAGAGCAGTATGAGATGATGCTTTCAGCATCTTCCTATATTGCTGCTGCCCGATACAGGTATTTCCCAGCATCTGGGAAACATACCAGCGGGGATTAGAACCAGCAACCTCTGGCTTGCTAGTCAAGTCATTTCCCCACTGCACCATGTGTATAAAGCTTCTTGAGCCTCAGTCACTGACTGACTGACACTCACTCACTCACTGACCAAACTGCGAAAGGCAGAAGCATGCCGTTTTATAGCTGGGTTCCAGCCCTCGCCCAGATTACCAGAAAATTTAAAAATCCTGGAGAAATTGGTTAATTTGTCAGAACATGTGGGGAAACTCTCTTATTATAAAACTCTCAATGGAGAATGAGAGACACAAACTCTGGACTGTCACTGAATTATGAAGCAATGAACAAGCTATATTTTCCCAGTTCACTGCATTACAATCCACGTCACATTTAGACAAAAATGACTTAAGAACGCGAAAAACACTGCAATGCTTAAGTGCTAGAGATGTAAATACTTTTTTCTAAACCCATAATAATCTCTTCTGGACATGAACTAGCAACAAGTGGAGAGAGAGGGCATGGTTATTGTTTGTTACATGAGAAATGCTTTCAGACCTGCAAGCCCAGTTTGTGTGTGTGTGTGTGTGTGTGTGTGTGGTGGTAATGGCTATTGCACCCAGAACAAATGAAGACATGAGACACTTGTATGGAATTAAATCGGGTCACAACTTTATTTATCTAATCAGAAACGAACTGGAGCATTGGCTCCCTACCCCCACCCAGGTGCAAAAACCCAGGTGCAAAAACTCCCCACCTCCCACCCCACCGTGCAAAAACTAAATATTTACTGATCACAGTGAATCCACCTAAAGAGACTG
The DNA here is from genome assembly GCF_027244095.1 of Hemicordylus capensis. Taxonomy (NCBI): domain Eukaryota; kingdom Metazoa; phylum Chordata; class Lepidosauria; order Squamata; family Cordylidae; genus Hemicordylus; species Hemicordylus capensis. The sequence goes on from NC_069657.1 coordinate 375,641,553, forward strand.
GGCGATACACCTTGGCTCCAGCCAGCATCAGCCCTGTGGTTAATGCTGCCAGCTTAACCGACCTATGTCAAAGCTGCCTGCCTCCAGATCACCTCCCTCAAGCCATGGGGTCCTTTAAAGAGGCTGATCCATGGGCAGGAAGGAGTGAATCCAGGGCCAGCACTCCTTGAGCCGTGAAGCCTCTAAGGACTGGCAAGGACTCCTCCTGATGTCAAACACTTTGCTTTAAGGTGCTCACCAGAAACTACACTGCCCATTTCTTACTGCACCGTGCCTGCCATTGTGACCATGAAGGGACTAACTAACTAACTAAGAGTAGCAGTGAGAGGTAGGCGAAAAAGCCCCCCGGCAAGTGCCAATCAGCAGGGGGGCAAAAAATTCCTACCTGCCCCCCAGAAAAGGGCAACCAGTAAGACCCACACCGCACCCAAGGACAGGAGGGAGGGGGTTGTTGCTCTGAATGGACTGAAGCTGGCATGCATGGCTGCAACCAGCCTAAGGCCAGCCCCCGCATACCCTTCAGCCAATGGGTTGCAGGGGAAGCCTCGTGCCTTATTTGAACAAAGTTGGGGCAAAGAAGCCGTGCCCTGAACAGGTCGGGAGTGAGAGGCTGCATTTTTGTGATCAATTGTTTATCATAGCTAGGTATTTCATAATCCACATGGAAAAGTTGTCAATGCCTCTTTACTCTGAGATCAAGTCTTTGCTGTTCTAATCTATATATATTACTCTGGCAGCAGGATACAGCCTCATGGAATAAACCTGATAGTGACAATGAACTATATGTCCTAGGGATGACTAACTGAGGAAAAGATCGTCTTACACAACAACTGCTGGTATTAGTTATTGTGGTTAATGATCTGTCAGCCTGTGGCTGTTAGTGTGTGGTCATAACTGGGGTTATTGGTGTGTCAGCTTGTTCTGGAGAGACTTGTACGTGGTTTGAAAGTTTGTAGTGTGGGAATCCTTCTGGAGCTGACCTTCTTCCTGGATGCCCAAATGTTGGCTATGACCAAGAGTGTTATTGCCCATTTTGTGCCAACTGTGCCAATTCTTGGATCAGTCGAACTTGGCTATGGTTATCCATGCTATTTTCACTTGGATTACTACAATGTGCTCTAAATGGGACTGATCTTGAAGACTGTCCCAAAACTCCAGCTGATGTAAAATGTAGAGGCTAGAGCCAGTGCAAAACGCCATTACTATGTTATGTCACTGCTGCACTACCAGTTTGTTTCCATTCAAGGTGCTGGTTAATATCTTTAAAAGCCCTAAGTGAAATGAGACCAAGATATCTGAAGGATGGAAGAAGGTCTTCTCTGCCACAGTAACCAGCCTGTGAATCTCTCTTCTGACAGCGAGTCAGATTGATTACCTCATTTTTGGTGTTTTGCCAGCAACTGAAGGTGTTTATTTCAGCACGACGCCTCTGATCTTCTCTTTCTGGATAGTGGCAACAAGCATGAATTGTGTCCTTTGCTAAGAAGCCGCTGCCCTGGTTTGTCTTTGAATGGGAGATATTCCCCTTAGGAGATGGGGCTGCTCTGGGAGGAGCATGATCTGCATGCTTGCATGCAGAAAGTTCCAAGTACCCTCCCTGGCATCTCCAAATAAGGCTGAGAGACCTCCTGCCTGTAACTTTGGAGAAGCCGCTGCCAGTCTGCGTAGACAATACTGAACTAGATGGACTAATCACCTGACTCAGTAGAAGGCAGCTTCCTATGTTCCTATGCTATTTTTATTGGCAACCCTTTTGACTTCTTCTTTTTTTACTGTAGATTGGTTTTTTACTGGTCTTTGTGAGCGGCTTTAAACATTTTTTTTTTTTTTTTGGTGGAAGAGCAGGCTATAATTGTTTTTAAAAGTTTTTTTTCTTAACTTGACAAATGTGATTTTTAAAAAATCACACTACGTAACAGGGAAATGACTTGACTAGCAAGCCAGAGGTTGCTGGTTTGAATCCCTGCTGCTATGTTTCCCAGACTATGGGAAACACCTATATCGGGCAGCAGCGATATAGGAAGATGCTGAAAGGCGTCATCTTCACACAGTGTGGTAGGAGGAAATGGTAAACTCCTCCTTTATACCCAGAATGTTGGGGGCAATATGCTAAATCATTGTAAACCACTTAGAGAGCTTCCAGCTATAGAGCGGTATATAAATGTAAGTGCTATTGCTATTGCTATTTATTCTACCAAAGACAACCACAGGGCTCTGTGGTCGCCAGGAGTCAACACCGACTTGATGACACAACTTTACTTTAACACCAATATTACTCTCTGGTTGGTTGGTTTTTTAAAATAAAGTACAGCATGGCATGGAAGAGGAAGGAGTGAACACTTTGGACCCTGATGTAAGCATAGCTGTGTTCAGCCCCCTGCTCCTGTGAGGATGATTAGGCTCCCATCAAGACTATGGACATGTAGCAGACTGAGGCTGAGCGGGGTCAGGAAGCTCATGTGCAACACATCTTTGCGTCCCCAGTTCCGCACCCAGTTCCTCACATATGCCCAGAAACTTGCTTCAATGCCTTAAGCTGGATCCATGTGCTGATGGGACACAAAATACATACATTACATCACATGAAGTTGACGTGATGGCTGTATCCCATCAACTTCAGTTCTCTCAGAACCTGATGTTCATGTGATACAGCCATTGATACCTATGGTGTACACACACACACACACACACACACACACACACACACACACACACACACAGCCCCCCACTTACTTAACCCAAGCTGTTTAAAAGCCAGCCTGAATGAGTTAGTTGATTTTTGCTGATTCCCTCCCTTCCCCTGCTGCACTCCTAATGTATGTCCCTGAGCGTCCTCTAGCTCTCAGAGACATATTTGGGGGGCATTGAGGGATGCAGAGAAAAGAGAGGGTGGTAAACATGACTGCACATGCAAACTATTTTAATGCAAGGGCAGCATTGCTCTGGCTACGTTCCCTTGTTTTTACCTTGTCACTACTAGTGCTGGGCCAAATTTTGTTGCCCCGAGCACTTTGTGACATTCACCCAGCTGGGGCCTTTTCAGAGAGGCTGGTTTTGATACTGTAGTGAGGAGCCCACAAAAGTACCAGAAATTTTCAGGAGGAGGGTTGGGGAAACATGAGTCCATAAATAGAGCTGAGTTTGGGGCACTTGTTCAGAAGACACGTCGCAGATTTGGCAGCTGCAAACTGTTGGTTCCTGGTGCACATGTGACCCCAGCACAAGCCTTCCCTGTTGTCTAAATTCACCAACATGAGCTGGCTGAGCGGCACTGCCTTCCAACCAAGGTTTGAAGGTGGGTGACAGATGTCAGGGAGTGGAGGGAAGTGCTGCTTGGCCACTTGATGTTGGTGGATTCAGAAAATATGAAGGGTGGGGGACTTGTGGCTCACACTGGGAGCGCATAAATGCTGGGAATTGGTGGTTCGCAGCAACCAGACTTGCCATGTGTCATCTGAACCCAGCCTTAGAATGTGATAGGAATATAGTGAGGTTTGCCTGGCTTCATCACTTTGTTCTTTTAGATGCCAGGCAAAGACCTTTTTTGTTCACCCAGGCCTTTTAAATTCTGCTTTTCAGATCTGATCTGATCTTTAACAAATTTTAAAATGAGTTTTTAAGCTGCTTTTTATTGTATTTTGTACTTTCCTTTCAGCTTTTTTGTCTGTTATGATTTAATGAGGCTATTCTCACGATTGGCCAAAAGTGGGCTAAGGGAGCCTAGCCCACTTTTGGGTGAGTGTAAGAACGACCGGGCTTGCAGGCAAGCCTGGTTTCCTCAAAGTGGGAAACCCGCTGAAGTAGCCCTCACCTAAAATGAGGTTAACGGAGCGTGCACTCCATTAACTGTGTTTTTTAAATTGTGTATTGCTGTGGTGCGGCTCTGCGCCACAGCAGCACATGTGGAGACCCCCGCAAGCAGCCTCCTGGGCTTGGGGGCCTTTCCAGCATGCCCCTGATCCCCACAGCTCCCGCCCACTCTAAGCCCGCTCTCCCTGCAAACCCCCTTAGGGCAAGTCTCGCTGATCGTGAGACTTGCCTCGATGTGTTATGTGTTTTTATTTTATGTTTTAATCCTCTGTTGGGAACCACCTAGAGAAGAATTTGTTATAGGGCAACTAACAAAGAAAGATGAGCAGTAGTAGTAGTATAGGAAACTGTTTTATACTGAGTCAGATCATTGGTCTAGCTCAGTATTGTTTACATTGACTGGCAGTGGCTCTCCAAGATTCCAGGAAGGAGTCTTTCCAAGCCCTACCTGGAGATGCCAGGGAATGAACCTGGGACCATCTGCATGCAAGCAGATGCTCTTCCATTGAGCTTTGGATCCTCATTTTACAACACTCATATGTAGCCATCCATCCAAATACAAACCAGGGAATTTCTTTCTTAGCACAAGGGACAATTCATGCTTGCTACCACAAAACTAGCTCTCTTCCCTGATGGGTGATTAAATAATACTGGGATGCCTTTTCTGTGTGCTCCTGATGGCACCGAATCTTAGCACCAGCAACCCTACTGACCACTTGGTGCATCAGGGGTAGAGACAGCCAGTAAGGGCATTCCCTCTCTGACTACGTTTTCTCTACTCTCCTTCCCCTTTGCTAGACTGATAGTCTCAGGTTTCATTCTCTCACCATAAGAGAGTACTTCCTTCTTCTCCCTCCCCTCTTCCTGCATGTAGCTAGCAGCAAGGCATATAGGCCTTAACTATCTCCCTGATGGATTTCCCAAATAAACTACTTTATTTAGAATCTTAACTCCATGTCCCTAGAGAAAGAGGTCTTTCATGCAATCAAAAACTGTGTTCTACTCGGGTTTGGGAGCTGTCTGTGCTCCCAATTTTCGGTTGTGTGGAAGCAAGGTAAGAAGAAAACCTGGATAGAAGTGATTGAGGGGGTTCCCATGATCAATGGGAGCTGCCTGGAGAGGGTTAGCGGGGAGAGCGGGCTTAGCCCACTCTCCCCACAGACAAGCAGTCAGTTTGCTCCGGGCAGCCCCAGCGGCCGTCCACACAACTACCAGCTCCATCACGGAGCCGGTGGGGACTTGGGAGTTCAGGGGCCGTGTGGCCCCCGGAAGCTCCAGAATGCCCTGCGCGCTCTGGAGAGACCCCCCAATCCAGGAAGCTGCTTTTAAGCCTCCCAGTTGGGGGTCTACTCATGAGTTGCCATGGTGCGAAGCCGCACCGCAGCAACACACAATTTTAAAAACTGGGTTTGCAGAGTACTCGGTCCACAAACCTGGTTTAAAGGCAGGGGTAGTTTAGCAAGTTACCTGCTTAAGAACCACCGGGATCGCAGCTGAGCCCGGTGGTTCTCCCATCGTGTGAATAGCCTCATTGTGTGGAAGCAAGATAGGAGGAAAACCTGGGTAGCACAAGTATACCATATACTCATTGAGGTTTCCTATCTCTGCTTTACTGTATTGTCCTGAATCCAAGACTAGGTTTTTCCCCAAGTTCTTGGATGTTAGAAAGTGTGTGTGTGTGGGGGGGTCGTCTTTAATTCAGTCATCTTCTATTTGGGTAAATGTGGAATCTTCTTTCCAATTGTGATGCAATCTGAGTAAGATAACATAATTGGATCGTTCTAGAAAGGATATCACAGCAGCTAATCAGCAGCAGGGGCGGAGCCACCATTGGGCCAACGGGTTCAAAGAACCCGGGCCGCTGACCAATCAGGGGCTGTGAGAGCGGCCCCGACATGCCCCCCGCGTCTGACGTCAGATGCGGGGGTGGTAGTTTAGCTCCTGAGCAGGGGCCGCACAGCCCCTTCGGGAGCTAAACTAAGGCTGGTGATGCATTTGCAAGATTCGGTGCCATCAGGAGCACACAGAGAAGGCATCCCAGTATTATTTAATCACCCATCAGGGAAGAGAGCTAGTTTTGTGGTAGCAAGCATGAATTGTCCCTTGTGCTAAGAAGGGGCTGCGTGGCCCCTTCAGGAGCTAAAAGACTGGCGCTGCCTTCACAACGCAGCCCAGGAGTGGCTCTTCCCTGCAGGGAAGAGTCGCTCCTGGGCTGCGCTGTGAAGGCAGCGCCAGCCTTAGTTTAACTGCTGAAGGGGCCGCGCGGCCCCTTCAGCAGTTAAACTGCAACTCCCGAACGGAGCCTCAAGGCTCCATTCAGGAGCCAGACCACACCCCCGCGTGTGACATCAGACGCGGGGGCGGGGCTAGTGGGGGTACCTGCCGCAGCCACACACGGTCCGCCGGTGGGCTGGCTATGCCCCGATCAGCTGTATCCAAAACTGCATTTTCTCAGTCAACATGACCCCCTTCTTGGGACTTGCATGTGTACAATATATTTCTCTCCACATTTTATCCTTACTTGAAGGAATAACTTTATGTACTTAGCCATTTTCCTCCAAATGATCTATTTTATTTGAAACAAATAAGTATGTCTGAGATGCTGATGTTTTCCAAACTAATGTATTTGTGCTAGATATTAAAGACAATGCACCTGGTATGTATTAGTGACCTTTGAGTCCAAGTAGAAAAAAATAATACAAGAATGTATTGTTTGCTTAAAGCAAGAATGTCTCTTTAGCAATTCAGAGGGAAAATGGCAGTGTGTTAAAGGAGATGTTTCACTAGATTTAATAAGATATCTGGGGATTATTTCAGCAGTGGCATCCAGATTGTTTCTCTTTAGCATAAGGATGGTCTTGTGGCCAGTGTACAAATCTAATAACTGGAGCGCATGAAGGGGCTGTCATTTAGAATATGGTTTAAATCCTAGCCAGTGGTGGCTGTCTCTTTGTCCAAAGCAAAGCCATTAATGTGCAAAGTGCTTGCCAGCAGGATCAAGGGGTTTTCTTTTTGCCACCACAAAGTTTTGCTTCTGGATGACTTCACTGTTGTGGAGAAAATCCCCACACTATAGCAAATTCTTGTTGTATAGGAATGGCTTGCCATGTGGAAACAGCCATCCGAACGACAAAAGTAAAGACCTCCATTTCATGTGCTCTCGGGCAATAGGAGTCACACAGAGATGACTACATGGCCCTTCTGTTGGGATTTTGCCATAGACCTTGAGGTCTTGCACACACCTTCGTTGAGGAGGGAGAGCAGGCTGCCTTCCCTGTCCGATGAGCAGCCATTGTCCTCCCTTCTCCTGCACCATGTGCCCACACGAGCAGTAGTGTAGCAGAGACAGAAACTGAGAGCGGGAGGATTACCCCCCTCGCATCCCAGGGTGCCCTGGGGCACAAGCACAACAGCTGCTCTCATTAGAGCAGCCACTGTGCTCGGCATGGCTGCTCCTTCCCCCGGCTTGCTACTGGAAATGGCGGTGGGCCAGAAAGGTAGTCATTTAACCCAGCAATGATCACCCAGATGATTTCCTGCTGAGGTTAAGCGAATCTCATGTTCACTTAACCTTGACTAAACACAGGATTAAAAAGTGGGGCTTGGTTGCAGGGGCAGTGTCAGGAGTGACTTCGCTCGTGGTGCTTCACTTGAGCAGCCTAACCTAGACTGGGTTGCCTTAGCCTGGGTTAGGCTGTGTGTGTGAATACCTTTACTATCTCAGTTCTTTCTATGGGGTATGCTTCTCTATGTGAATGTCTCTATGTACTGGCTTGGGGTGGAGTCATGGTTTGTTTGTCTGCTCCTCACTTGTTGCCTTGAAGTCAAATTGAGAAGTTCTCCCTCTGTCTCGCTGCGTAAGAGACTGTTAGTCTGTTTATTGTTTTCTTAGCCTGTGTTTAATTAATATTAAATATCAAACACTTGTTTCTCAGTTAAAGTTGGCTAAGTATAAGGAATTACTCTGCAACACTTTCCTGCCCCAGATTTCTTATATGACCTAGAACAAACACTGAGAGTCAACTTTGGATTTAGGCCTCCATGAATCAGGGATTAATTTTGTCCTTTCATAAATGGCTGTCATCAATACTCCCCTTCTAAAAATAGTAAGATGTTATTTGACATGCTGATATTCACAAAGCATTTGAGAGCTCTGTGAAAATAGTGGTACAAAATGGTACAAAATGAGGCTCTTCTCACAATCAGGGAGAAGAACCTGGATGGGGTTTGCTGGGAAAGCGGGCTAAGCCCGCTCTCCCCGCAGACAAGCAGTCAGTCTGCTCCGGGTGGCCAAACCGGCCGCCCACACGACTGCCAGCTCAGTTATGGAGCTGGCGGGGGCTGGGGGGATTGGGGGCCACGTGGTCCCTGGAAGCTTCAGCATGCTGGAGAGACCCCCGATCCGGGAGGCTGCTTTTAAGCCTCCTGGTCGGGGGTCTACTCATGAGTTGCTGTGGTGCAGAGCCGCACGGCGGCAACTCATGATCGTAGAGCCCAGGTTAGCGGAGTGCTCGCTCCACTAACCTGGGCTTAGGGGAGGGTTACATACGTGGGTTAACCGCTCGGAAGCCACTGGGCTCGCCTGCGAGTCCGGTGGTTCTCCCGGTCAGGCGAAATCGGGCTAGGCTCCTCTAGCCCGATTTTGCCTGATTGGGGGAATAGCCTCAGTGTTTTTATGCTTATAGCACATGGGCAACTAGTACTGTATAGGAGGGAAAGAACTGCTAACCAGACAAACAAGCAATTTCAAAGTGGTGATTCTCCTTATATTAAGCAGTGAGCGATAGAACTGGCCATATTCAACCCCAGCACAGCATCCCTCTGGTGCCTATTGCTGGTCTTTACCTTTTGCTTCTTTTTAGACCAGTGCTCTTCATCATAAGGTGGGGGGTGGGTGCATCAGCCTTAAGTGTGACTCGAATTGCTTATGTGTGAAGCTTTGGCTGAAGCAGAATATTGTGCACAGAATATGCAAAATATTCTCTGGCACTATATGGAGCTTAGTGGAGATAATTGTTTTAGACTGTGAGCCCTTTGGAGACATGGAATCATTTTCTTCTTATTTTTATTATTATTCTTTTTCTATGTAAACCACTTTCAGAATTTTTTTTTGAGATGTTGTATATAAAAGTTGCTAGTAGTAGTAGTAGTAGTAGTAGTAGCAATAATTGTAAAAACTGGACTTGTAACAAATAGACCTGGATTCAGGTTTGCGCCCAGCCATGAAGCTTATTGGATTTCTTTGAACCAGTCATTAGATCTCAGCCTAGCCCCCTCTCAAGGCTGTTATGAAGATAAAGTGGAATAACCCCTATGCACGTTGCAATACACTCCTTGGAGCAAATGTGATAGAGAAACAAACAAAAAGTAAACAACCAATGAACTAAAACCTTCTCCACAGACCTTAGCACAGATGTTGATGTTTACATTCAGCAAAAAGTTTTGCCCTTACAAAGGATAGCTGGGGACTGCACCATATTTTCAGCTAAAGTTGTGGAGTTCCCCCAGACATATTCTTTTAGGAGTTCCATGTGGATTGCATAGCCTTTTTCAGCCATGGCTGCAGAGTTTTCCCAAGCATAACCCTTTAGGGTTTTAGGGTACATTGTAGGGAGAGTGACTGACATACTGCACAGTGAGCCATGCATCTAAAAGGGATGTAAGCTAGCTACTTCTGCACCAGTCAAGAGCCCATCCACACAACTTCTGAAGGCAGAGGGTGCTCTGTGCCTCCAAGTTGTGCATCTTCACTGCTGGACACTGCTACTGCCATGATTCCCAATGGCAGTAGCAATGAAGCAGCGATGACACATTGTTTCAGAGGCATGGAGCATCTTCTGCCTTTGAAAGGGTGTGGATGAGCTCTAGGCTGGCACAGAAGCAGTAAGCACACATCCTTTTTGGATGCATGGCTCGCTGCACAGTATGTCAGCCAGTGTTACAAAAAACAAAAACAAAACCAGCACAGATGTAATACTCGCTCTGTGTGAAAAATAAACTCAAACTCCATGAACTGTCTCCGCTCAGTCTTATAACCGCCACTGGTGTTACTCTTTTCTCTCCAAGTGTGGCCTGTATACTGAGGGTCTGAGGAGGAGCAGATAGATCACCAAATGTTGAAGAGCTCTGCAGTAAACTTTGGCCTACAGTTGTTAAGTTTCAGTGAAACCAGTAGAATAAATTACTAAAGTTAGCTGGTGTATCTAAACAATTGCTGCCTTCAATGTGGGCCTGCCTGGCAATTAAGGGGCTCCTCAGAATCCCTCTTTGTGCACCCCCACATTCAGAGTTCATGCAGGTGGCAACCAAAAAGAGATTTTTTTCTGTGGTGGCAGCACCCAAATTCTGGAACTCTCTCCCTAGACATATGGGCCAAGCACCATCTTTGTTATTTTGTAAACCAGGGGTTCCCAACTGTGGGTTCCCAGATGTTGTTGAACTACAACTCCCATCATCCCCACACAGTCCTTGTGACTGGGGATGATGGGCATTGTAGTCAAACAACGTAAGGGGATGCAAGGCTGGGAACCCCTGTTTTAGGCAACAGGTGAAGTCCATGATGTTCTCATGTGTTTTTAGTGGCATTTGAGGTCCTCAAATAGTTTTAGTTGTTTTTAGTGATGAACCTTGCTCCCTTTGCTGCCCTGAAAATAAATCAGGCTGTATGAGTGTTTCAGCTGAAAATTCAAAAGCCTTGAGGCTTTTTTTTTTTTTTAAAGCATTAAGTGGAATATTCAGTGTGATTTAGCTGCCAACCTTTCCCTCTGTTATTCTCCCTCCTTTTCTCCAGGCTCTAAGCAGAAGAGGAAACTGGCAGTGCAGGGCCCCTGTCATCTGCAACCGGTATAGTGGACCTTGTAGTCAGCCGCATTATCCTTGGCCGCAAATGAAAATGATGCTTTGCAGAGCCAAGTGCTCCTGTGGGGCCTCTCCTTGGCTACACAGAATGCCATTTGCAGTGAGAGATCAAGCGGCCTAAGTATAGCTCCATGATCCATGGCTGCAAATTACAGCAGCCCTCTTCTGCCTGTTATCCCCTCCTGCAACTTCGTGAAAGGGTAAGGGCCGGGGGAGGAAATCTAGGCTTCATCAAACATTATTTCCATTTTCTGCCAGGTATTGTGAGGCTTGACTACAAGACTCACAATCCTTGCCTGCCAATGATATTCTGCACAGCCAAGGAGGATCCACAGGGCTTCTCTTCAGATGCACAAGCCATCATTTGCCACTAGTTAAGAAGGGCTTGTATATCTCTGGTTTCCCATGGCAGCGCTCGTCTGGTGGCCACAGGGGGACGGGCTTTCTCGGTTGCTGCCCCAAGACTGTGGAATGCGCTCCCTACTGAGATACGATCCTCCTCATCTCTGACAATTTTTTAAAAGCATTTGAAAACCCACCTCTTCACCCAAGCTTTTTCAGTTCTTTAAAATTTTAAGGTTTTAATATGTGGGTGGTTTTTAAATTGTAAAATTGTTTTAAGTTTTTGTATATGTTTTAACTTGTTTTATGCTATTGTTAATGGCCCAGAGATCAAAGTTTCTGACAGATAGATAGATAGATAGATAGATAGATAGATAGATAGATAGATAGATAGATAGACAGACAGACAGACAGATAGAGTTGAGGTTCAAGCCCCAGTCTGAGACAGGTGATGCTCAAAGGGATCTTTGCCCTACACACATTGTATTTGCCTCATTCAAGAGGAAAAAGTTCATATTTCGAGCTCCCCTCTTTTGAATATTCACTTCATCCTGAATTCCCTTGGGTTTAATAGGCTGGTCTGCTGTTTTTACCCCTTTGTGATTTATGGTTGTTCTGATGCTGTATTTTTGTTTGTATTTTATTAGTGCTGTATGCCATCTTGAGACTATTTGAGTGCAGGGTGGGATATAAATCCGATAAATGAATGAAAATGACGTATTTCCATGACTTTCAATGGGAATTATTATTATTATTATTATTATTATTATTATTATTATTATTATTATTATTACATTTATATCCCGCTCTTCCTCCAAGGATCCCAGAGCGGTGTACTACATACTTGAGTTTCTCCTCACAACAATTAATTCACTAGACATACAAAGTGCTGGTTATTACCTATAAAGCCCTTAACGGCTTAGGTCCAGGGTACTTAAGAGAGCACCTCCTTTGTCATGAACCCTGCCGCCTACTAAGATCATCTGCAGAGGTCCACTTACAGTTGCCACTGGCTCGTCTGGTGGCAACTTGGGACCAGGCCTTCGCTGTCGCTGTTCCAGGCCTTTGGAATTCCCCAGGAAGCCCTCTATGCCACCCAAAAATATATCCCTGAGAATTCTGTAATCCTCAGGGACATATTTTCCAGTGGCACAGATGGCTTCCAAGGGAAGGGCGGGATATCAAAAATTATTCTTTCCCCATTGCACCAGCACTACTAATGGGAAGTTCTGTTAGGCTGCTCTCTCACCAGTACATTCTTGCTCTGTATGTCAGCTAGTGTGTGTGGTCAAGTTAGTGCCATATTCTGGAAGAAAATATACCAAAGCTGCAGTCCTGAAAAAGAGGCATAAGCCCCATTGGATACAGTGGGACTTAACTACCGAATAAACACGCATAGGGTTGTGCTCCACATGATTCATCAGTCTCTGTAGAAAACAAAGTGATAGTACTAGTTTATAGGAACTTTCCCAAGAAGAGAAGGGGGGACATTATGAATCTTGCAGTGTCATATGGATTTTGTTTATAGTTCAATAATAATTATGCACACAGACATTTTACAATCTGTGCACTAAAGCCTGAAGTGGCCTTGCTTGAAAACCTGATATTTCTTTCTTTTCCCTAAAAGAACAAAATCTAAATATTTGGTTAGTGGTATAATGCAGTGGTAATTTTTTTTAAGTCTCCAAAAAATGTGCTTTACTTCCTTATTATTATTTTTGGCTCTGGACATAACAAAATAGTCAAGCAGGGGCGGGCGGGGGGAGGCTTTGAATGAAAACAAAGACTGCTGGTGCCAAATGTAAGATGGGACCTGTCAAAATACAGATATCTGGAGAGAGCTGCAAGAATCTCAGCCGAGTTGGCAGGGCAGCTACTGTTTGCAGCTTATTCCCCCAGAGTTAAAAAGCAAATTGGACATGTGAGAAAGAGGCTGCAATTTTTTCATTGTAAGGGAAATGAACTGGCTTGATCAGGAATCCTTTCAAAATGGCACATTTTTTCAACTTTCCAGGCAACCACCCTCACCCCCCATTATTTCATGGCACGGCATCATGCAGTCTGGATTCTAGTTTAGCTGTTTCTATAAACTTAAGAATAGTTCCTTGTTTTGTTTTTTTTTAAAGTTAATAGGACTTGACTCTTGGTGGCTCAAGAGTCACATTTTTACTTTGGAAAATGTACCATCCGTAGGCATCATCCAATGGCTTAGCACTGATATAATTGATGAAAGCATGGTCTTATAAATATTATGAGAATCCCAGAAGATAAAAAGGAGCCTCAACAGAAACCAAACATTAAAGTGCAGATTCAAGAATGCAAAAGTGTAGCTATAATTTAAAATGGATTAAAACAATGACACATTCATCAGCACAAATTTGGAATATTAAAAAGACTGTTTAGATCACATTCATATTCACTTTGTAAACAGTAAAATATTAAAATTTAAAACAGTGGCAGCTCCAGCGGAAAAGCATTAGACATTTATTTTAACCCATTCAGCTTCTGAATTGGCCACTGATGTATGCATGCAATCTGTTGACTATAAGAGGCTTTTGTGATTGTTATGTTTGGCATCCAATAAGGTCGTTCTTATGACCAGCCACAGCAGCTTAGGAGTGGGAAAATCTGGGTAGAGAGGCTTGTGTGGAGCCACGGGACCTTCTCCTACCCTGCTGCTGGTGCAGAGCAGGCCTACCAACCTTAAACCAAGGTAAGAGGGGCAAAGCCCCATCTTATCTCAATAGCCCCAACTGTGTGTGTAATCAGGGCTCTTTACAGAAGCTCTCAGCAGCCCGGTTGGTTCTGCACCATAAGGTTTTGCCTATAAAATGGCCAGGAACACAGAACTGGAGCTCGTAGTTCCACTCCTCCCACCCACCCCATGTGCTAACCTGCCTGGATTCAGACATAAGCACTGGCCTCCAGGGGCGGAGCTATAATTGGGCGAAAGGGTTCAAAAAACCCGGGACATGCCCAATCAGGGGCCACCATTCATGGCCCTGACATGCCCCCCGCGTCTGAAGTCAGAAGTGGGGGTGGTAGTTTAGCTCCCGAGTGGGGGCCGCACGGCCCTTCGGGAGCTAAACAAAGGAGTGCCAGCCAGGAGCGGCTCTTCCGTGCAAAGGCAGGGATGGCGCTGCGAAGGCCGCGTGGCCCCTTCATGAACTAAGACTGGTGCTGCGTTCGCAACACAGCCCAGAAGCGGCTCTTCCCTGCAGGGAAGAGCCGCTCCTGGGCTGCGCTGCAAATGCAGCACCAGCCTTCATCTAACTGCCGAAGGGGCAGCGCGGCCCCTTCAGCAGTTAAGCTGCTTCTCCCGAATGGAGCCTCAAGGCTCCGTTCGGGAGCCAGACCACGCCCCCGCGTCTGACGTCAGATGTGGGGGCGTGGCTATCCCCTGCGTCTGATGTCAGACGCAGGGGGCGAGGCTATCGGGGTGCCCGCCGCGGCCACACACAGGCTGCCGGTGGGCTAGCTATGCCCCTGCTGGCCTCCTCTCTGCAGTCTACGAGACTGCAGAGAGGAGGGGGAGCTGGCTGCCAGGTTTCCTCCTTTGATGGACAGCCACAGCAGCTAATCAGGATGGAGAAAGGGAGGAACTTCCTTCCCTTAACTCTGATTCCAAGGAAGGCTGTTGGATGGTAGAGGAGCCCCAATATTCTCCAGCTGACATTTTTGGCTTCAGACAACACAGAAATTGAAGTGCTGGCGAGCAGCAAGAGCACACACTGTCACTTTTTTTCGTACTTTTGGTGGTCATCTGAGCCCATCCATAGTTTCTTCAATGCTTCCTCAATGCATTGTATTTCTCATTCTCTAGAATATGTGGTCCTATGTAACCATTGGGCTTGGATGGACAGAATGAGGATTTTTGAGCATACAAACTAGTTAAGACATTCATTTTGATGCATAGCTAATATCATGGACTAGTGTTATATGGATGCCCTATGCATTATAAGATAAGAAGTTAGAGAAATAAAACTGGAGGGAAGTATTTTTGCTTTGTCAGTAAAATGGAACTTCTTTCTGCTTGTACATTTTCATCATGATTGGGAAATATTTAAAATTGGCCCTAGCCATTTATTTATTTATTTATTTATTTTATTTAACCTATTTTATACTGCCCAAAACTTATGTTTCTGAGTGGTTTACAACAAGATAAAAACAAAAGTAAACCATTAATTAAAAACAAGAAATTTAAAATTCCCCCTTATCCTTTTTTACATTCACACCCAGTAACCATAGTACTACTCTCTCAATTATTTTGGTATTAAGGGCATCAAGGGTTTACTTTTGCTATCTCTTGGGTTCCAGGACACCACTTGTATCTCTTGGAGACTGGATGTTAACTGCTCGAGATAGCAAAAGAAGTCATCATGTTGGGGCTTCATTTGCTATTGGAATTCGCCAGTCAAATCATTCCATTAATTAATGAGCATGAGCCACCATGACCATGAGCTACCACCCACAGAATCGAGAGAGAGCTATCAATCATTCATTCTTTTTCTTACCAAGTGCAGAGTGCACAATAATTAGAACCACACACATCTGCATAAACATGGAAAAACGTCACCAGTGGCTTGATCTTGTTTTTCAGCTCTGAACCTATTGAACACAAAGGACAGGGCTTAAAGGAGAAAGAGGCAGAGGCTGCATTCAGACATAACATGAAACTGGAGGCAACCGTGACAGAGATTCAAGGATTTGGTCATCTGAATGTGTGAACCCATGGCTCCACGGGTCTGTTTTAGCCCCCAAACCTGAATTGGAACCATTGGTTACCCTTAAGTTTTGTCGCCAAAACCTCTGGTCAGAAAGCGGCATCATGTCATCCAACGTGTGCCAGTAGGGTTGAAGGAGACCCACGCATCCACTGCCTCCCCCTTTATAGTCTTCCAGACTGCAAATCACAATTGTCTAGGAGCGTGTGGGGGGAGTGGAGGCAAACTACGGGTCCAATGGTGGTTTGCCGTTATATGTGAAAGCAGCTTGAATGAAGACAGAGCTGGTGCCTGACTTAAACCTTACAGCCATGGAAGTAGCAGCTGCCACCAACCACTGGGTGATTGTGTCCCATGCCTGCAATTATTTGGCTGAATATTTACTGGCTGATGTCAGAAAATGCTGACAGTGACCATGAAGCATAAATATTTACCAGTTTCAAGTATTTACCGCAGCACATCTGTTTTAATGTTAAACTGAAATTCACAAGTACATATATTCTACAAGTACATATATTGCTAATCACATTATTATAATTAACAAATGAAGTGTATGAATTTATACTATGCTGATCATTGGGTGTGACACTCCCCCCCCCCCCCACACACACACCACACACTGATTTGAATGGAGATGATTGAGCTAGATAATATTTACCTTTGATGTAGTTGTTTGCTGCTACATAACATGATAATAACATAATAATTTTTGTTATGTGGAGCAGCATTCAAACAATGGCTCCTTCCACCTGCACTCTGCTGCAATTAACTTCTGCTGCATGTAACTCTGGTCTCAAGAACCAAGCAAAAAGTTTTAAAAACTCATTTACTAACTAATGTCCTTTTTACGAATTACCTAAGAAGCAGGAGGAAATCTGCACATATGTTTACTTAGGATCTTCAGTCTTAATGCAAAGGATATAGGTGCTGTTGACATGAACAAAAAGAAATGGCAAAACTGAATGCACCATTGGACACTAGCTCTTTCTTTAAATTAATTTTACTTACTTATCTACTTACTTACTTACTTACTTTATTTATTTATTTATTGCATTTGTATACCACTACTCAATGAATCTCGAGGCAGTTTGCAAAAAACAAACAAAACCCAATTGACAACAGTTCAACTAATACAGTTTGGGCAGTATTTGATGGGTTGTAGTCTTTTGCTATACAGAATCATCACATTCACCTCATGAATGAACTGAAGCATATTCATATCATTGGTCTTTCACAGGGTGACACAAAAGCAGTCTTCTACCCAACGCAAGAATTACATGCAGGTAGTTGTGCAATGGACAACCACAATTTCCAGTGGCTGACCATTGTGCTGTTGCACTTGCATAATCCTTGCATTGTGCACAAGACTGCTTTTCTGAAGCGGTGGGCACATTCCATTACAAGGCAGACAGAACGTTGCACCATATGCCAACCACTGTTTTTCAATACATTTCTACCTATATAGAGATTGTACTTTTTCATTAGCCTTACATGAATGGTTTTTCAAAAAAATTAAAACTTACATTTCTGAAGTCTGGATTTTTAATTTATTTTTAAACTTCCCTTCCCTTCCAGAAGTGTTCAATGAAAACTCACCGGCTATTAAATATTTTTTTACTATTTCCATTCTTTATTTGCTGTACTGGAGAACTTTCAACATCATTTAACTTAAAATTGGCTCTTCAGTAGTTTTACTCTTAATATCATTATTGGCCTCTTGGGAATCATCAAAGGTTATGAACTTCAAATGCTTTGCTTTCAAATAAACCATTTGCCAATACTAGAAAGAGACAGGCTCAGCTACCTGAAAGAAATTAAATTTTTGCCTTGTACCTTATTGCAATACTACCATTTTTAGCAGCATAATAAACTGGTCTGCCAAGACCAGAAGACTGGAAAGAGTTATTGAGTTACAGGATCAGTATAGTTCAGCATCTTCCCTAACAACTTGGATGAAAAGTTAGAAATAACTTAACACCTTGCTGGTAGCCAGAGATAACTCCAACAGACCCCACATTCACCCTAATGAAGTAGGGGGCAGAGGCCTGCCAGGGCTGGCCCTAGGCTTTTTGGCACCCTAAGTGAAGTATGTCTTTGGTGACCCACCTCCACTGAGCCACTTTGGAAGGGTGGTATAATATAATATAATATAATATAATATAATATAATATAATATAATATAATATAATATAATATAATATAATATAATACATTACATTACATTACATTACATTATATAAATCTTCTTCCTCACCACTTCCCCAGCACCAGCTGTCACTGCCCCAGCCACCACGCAGAGTGCAGCTATTCATGGTGGGGGTGTCCATGTCCACCCCATGCCCTCCCCCAAGAATTGGTATCATAGGTGACCACGTTTGTCCATGTAGTAGACAGGCCATCCTTGAGACCTGCAGCCAAAGATATCAACTCAAGCAGTATCACTTCACAGCCACTTTAATTCATACAAATGGGTTGGGAAGACTTTTGAAGGCCATGAAACATTTCCTGAATGATGAGGGGCCTCAGGAACCTAGGCAAATAAGCTACTCACAACAGTGCAGATGACCTGCTGATCCAGGCTGCTGCTCATGGAAGTGCCAGACGAAAGTTTGGGTTGGTATATAAATCTGATAAATAAAAATAAATCGCAGTTGTGCCGCTTCCCCCGTCACACAAACAGCTCCATGACTGTGGGCTACTGGCTGGAGGGGGTGAGTGACAGAGCTGGGGCAGAACTTCTTCCCCGCTTTCAGAACTGCAAGTGTGAGTGGGGAGCAGTTTAAAACTTCTGAATGGGGCTTAGGACAAATCTAAAAGTGTGATTCAAGGAAGAAATGGATTAACTTTATAGAGATGGCAGACAAGAAGGATTTAGGGTTACAGTGCCTAAAAAGTCGTAGGCGAAACTTGCACTCAGCAGATTAATTCCTCCCACAGGCAAATGTACACAGAGAGGCTGGCCAGGGAAACAGCTTCCTTCTCTTTTGTACTGCCTTCCTTGATATGAAACATTCCAAACCATTTCTTTTTAGCAAAGACAACTTAACAAGGAAAAGATAAAAGGGAATGCTGAAATGATTTAAGAAACAGAATCTGGCAGGGAGAAGGACAGGAATACGTGATTAAATCTGTGCACAAGTTCCTCTCCAGACTTTCACATTGGTTGCCTGTTTTCGTTTCAATAAAATTTTCTACCTTGTCAGCAAGGAAACTTGCAATATGGAAAATCTAATTCCACAAATCCCATGGTTCAAACCTAGTTCCAGATCAGAGAACATAATCTGTGGCATCCTTGAGTTGCCCAGCTCTCATTTTGAAAAGAGAATTTCCGAGGAATAAATTAGCATCTGAACTCTTCTACAAAGTTCTGCTTAGGAGCACTGGGGGCAGTGGGGCTGCTATGTAATGTGCTGAAATTTCACTTAGGGGCCATCCATAAATATATCACATGTGATAGCCATTAAACCCACCTACCTATCTTCACACTTTGCCATGTTTTAAGAAAGACACAACCTCTCTTTGTCACAATGACCTCATCTTCTCCATCTTCCTTGATGTGTGACATACAGACAGCCCCACCATGGGCAATTGAGTGAGTAATTATAATGACCAACAATGTGGCAGGGCTAGAAGGTGTGAAATTGGAAGGGATTAGTGCTTCTGATCTGGAACTTTGCAGAAAGTTCTAGTGGAGACAGTTTGTCCACCTGGCCTCACAACATGCTCAAGGTTAAATCTGGATTCAATCACTATATCCCTCATAGAACGTCCCTTTTAATATATTTTTCTTTTAATTTTTTTTTTTACTAATGATCTCTTCATTTCACCCAAGTTCCTCCTCATGTCAAATTTCAGATTCTACAATATGTGTTACAAATAAGCAGACATCTTATAACTTTCAGTGATGTCAAAACCATATGGTGGGCAAATTCCATTTCTGTATCATCAAATGGTTGGAGGCGAAAACCCAGTAGCCCCTTGGTTTTGGTTTGTATAATTTCTATTGGACACTAGGTGGCACCCTGACATAAATCCATAAAATCACCTCCCATGACATAGACCTTACTCGTTTCTTAAGAGTTAACAAATGATACGAATACAAATATGCCGAATATTCAGAGGTGCACCTAGGTAATTTAGGAGCCTAGACCTAAAGGCCTTTGGAGGTCCCCCGCTGCAAGTTAAGCATCATGTTTTAACATATAGGTTCTTGAGGGCACAAACCACACCACCCAGGACAGACTAAAGAGGATTGGGGGGGGGGGCAGGGGCTGTGGAGGATCTGGACCTAAGCCCCAAAGTCCAGGGGTACGAGTACTTCTGCAAATATTTATATACCACTTTTCAACAAACATTCCCAAAGCAGTTTACATAGATATCAATCAATCAGTAAAATGTCTCCGTCTCCAAAGGGTTCATAGTCTAAAAAAGAAACGTAAGATAGGCACCAGCAATAGCCACTGGAGGGATACTGTGCTGGGGATGGATGGGGCCAGTTGGATGACATATAGCTCAAGGTATTGCTTTAATGAGGGCTTACCTGATTCTTTTGATTTGGTATATAAAGTTTCTGTGAGACACAGTAATATGCTCAAAGTCTTGCTAGGGTTTCTTACTGTGCTTTTCTTAAAAAAAAAAAAAGCGGGGGAGGGGGAGAGACATTGGCTTAAATAAACAGTCTCTGTAATCAAGTTGCTGCTTTCTATGAATCTTTTATATACCTGGGTGAGGACAGAGTGTGAATCCCAAAGTACATGTGATGGAAACAGATCGATCTCCTTATCTTCAAGTCTACACCACAAATCAAACCTGGAGACTCTAGTTTTATGTACAAAAGGGATGCATGTGTGACAGTGGTGTGTTTGTGTGCGTATGCACATCCCATTGTGGTATGTGCTCCATCTCTCCCACCTTCATCCCAGGTGAGCCTGCTTCCAGTACTAGAGTCCAGTTGAAGGGAAAGTGATTTCAAAGGGACAGACTGCAGGGAAGTAAGCAATAGACCAGGGAGAGACTGCCTGTGTGTTCCTTTTGTTTGTAAGACCTTTCTATCTTAAAATCAAGACACATACACCTGCACTAACTTCCACTTTATTCATGTATGGCACAGACAGGCATTTAAAGAGACAGGTCAGCCATTGCCAAATATAATTTCTGCTAAAATATTGAAAGTTTTTCAATCTACACTGAAAAGGCAAAATTGTGAGATCTCAAACATACAGGTAACATTTCCAGCTCCATCACACCTGAGCCTCCATCTTCCTCTTTATCCACTTCCTCCTCCAGCTCATTATTTATTTGTTTGTTTATTACATTTTTATACTGCCTCATCCAATGGCTCTGGGTGATGCACAAAAACAAAAAACTACCAACTATCTAAAACTATCAGATTAAAATTGATATAAAACAATCAAAAACAGTTAAAAATATAAAAACAGATTTAAAACAGTTCAAGCAATTTCATTGGAGTTCAAAATATAGGAAATGTTTATGCTTTGGGGGGGCTTTGGGGTTTTGAAACAAGTTGTTCTGGTAACAACTGATCTGCCTACTTTCCTTTCACTATAATCTTAATTAATAATTACCATCCTCACAAGTTAGCCCACTTCAGCCTTAAACATTCACATGTCTGCCATCTTGAACTGGGGTGGATGACATTATCACAAACTATGCTGTTGAGATATCCCTATGTATCACTCACCACAGTTGTACCAAATTTGGTTCAAATTGGTTAGGCAGTTCACAAGTTAGCCCATGTGTGCCTCAACCACTCATCAATGTATCTGCCACTTTGAATCAGGGTGGATGACATCTTCACAAACTGCACCCTTGAGCCGTCCCTATATGTCCCTACAACTGTAGCAAATTTGGTTCAAATCGGTTAGGTGGTTCAGAATCACAAGTTAGCCCGCTTGCACCTCAAACATTCATGCATCTGTCATCTTGGATTGGGGTGGATGACATCATCACATACTACTATGTCATTGAGGTGTCCCTATGTGCCCATACAACTGTACCCAGTTTGGTTCATATTAGTCCAGGCATTGCTAAATTGATGGGACACACACATACGGTTGGGTGATCTCCTACTTAAGGAAAGTAGGCTAAAAAGGATAGAGCTCTATGCAGTTATGAACAAGCTGGAGATGTGGGAGGAGGGAAATGTTTTTCTCGCACTGATAATAAAACTGATTAGGATTTCAGGATTGTCAAAAGGAGCTACTTCTTCACAAAATGCATACTGTGGTTGTGAAGCTTGGCTGTAAACTGCCTTGAGATTTTTGTTATAGTTTCAAAAAAATTCAACAAATGGAGAAAAGTTCTATCAACAGCTATTAGTCATTAGAACCTTTTTGATGAAAAGAGATATATAAATGTTTGTAATAATGATAATAATAATATAGGTCAGGGGAAACACTATATCCAGAGGCAGTATACCTCTATGTATCAGGTTCTGGAGGAGGCCATCATCCATAGGGGAAGGCCATCATCCTTACAGCCAGCATCTGGCTGGCTGCTGTTGGAAATCAAATGCTGGAGCAGATGGATCTTGCTCTGGTCCAGCAAGGCAATTCTTGCTAGGGAGGAGAAAATTCCCTGTGTTCCATTCTATTATTGTTCCAACATTCCAGCATCCCTTTGGGTCCACTACGATTGAATTTCAGTACGAAATCCAGCAGGGCCTTCAGATTTTGGAATGTCACTAAGAATAGAACTGATTCTGAGCATGGACCCTCATGCAATAACAATTAAACAATTAAAAAACAAACTATTTCCAGTTTTTAAAAGCATAAAAACATATTTTATGGTTTTTTAAAAATGATAATTGCATCATTTTGTAGAAATAAAATATGAACATTTTGCTGCCATATGTCTCATACCAGCTTGGTTCTTCCTTACACCAGTGTGAATTCAGGTTATGGAGCTGAACTCCAGTAGAGAATCAAGTCTCGTGTATCTTTCTTACACTGTTAAAAACAATATTCGTAGTAGGATTATGCATGGAGGAAGCAAAAGTTTGGAAACTGAGGTCACAGCACTGGCTTGAAGAGGAAGGTGAGATTTGAACAACTCATTTCCCTCCCTCTCAGCCTGAAACATTCTGGATATATTCTCTGAGGAAAAGAAAACCTCAAAATCCAGGGCAGAATCCATGAGCATCCTTAATTTTTATGCTATTATCCACACCAAAGTTTGATAAAAACAGAATAAAAGAGGCAACAAGTTGTCCTTTCTTCTTATCGTTCTTATGCTTATTAACTTTGTTTTCTGAGATTAGCTTTTGCTCCCTATTTTACTGTAGGAATTTTTATGAAGCATTTAATAGTTTGTCTAGTTTAATATTTATGCCGCAGCTTTCAAGAACAAACCTCCTTTGGACTTTTCTGCGGCATTTTAATTCTGTTTTGATTTTAGCTCCATTCAGATGTTTGAAAAAGGAAACCTCTCACAATCACAGTGGCTGAAAGTGGGTAGGAAGTTCCACCCTGCCCTATCACTCACTCCCTCTGCCTCGCCCTTTATGATTACGGAGCTGCTTGTGTGAAGAGGGGAGCGCTGTAACTGTGATGGCTAGCCCTTCTGTGATCAGTAAACTGCTGATCATGGAAGTGCTGCCCATCACAATTGTGGCTTATATGTCTTATATTCAATAGCTATATTACTGCTCCACCACTGTTGTGGTGGTCATAATTAGGAGGAGGAGACAGTCACTGAGCTCCACATTTTTTTGCTTTGAAATTTTCTCACAGCCACATTCATTGTGGATTTTTTTGAGTCCTAAATTTTTTTTGCACATTTCTAGGAGCAAAAATTAGAGAGAAGATTTTGCATGCTTTTGCTGAGGACACTAAGATTCATCTTGGAGTCCCCCCAAATTTCACCCTGGGGAGGCTTACCTGAGGTGGGGAGCAATGGTGTGCAGCAGTGTTTCTTGCTCGAACTTTTTTCTTTTTAAAGGTAAACAGAAAGGAGACGAGAGCTGGTCTTGAGGTAGCAAGCATTTATTTCCCCCTTTGCTAAGCAGGGTCTGTCCTGGTTTGCATTTGGATGAGTGACTACATATGAATGCTGTAACGTATTCCCCTGTGGAGCAGTAACTCCGTGGAAGAGCACCTGCTTGTATGCAGAAGGTCCAAGGTTCAATTCCAGGCATCTCCAGGTAGGGCTGGGAGAGACTCCTTACTGAAATTTGGAGAGATACTGCCAGTCAGGGTAGACAATACTGTGTTAGATAGACCAATGGTCTGACTTGGTAGAGGGCAGCCTCCTTTGTTCCTATGCAATGTTGCAGGCACCAACCATAGTGTTACTTGCCAGCTATCCCCCCCCCCCTGCCCCATTAGCAATGCTCTGAGCAGGAGTTGCAGGGGTTGCAGAGGTAAGCTCTGGCTTTTCTGCCTGGCCAGCACCATTTTCCTTACCAGGAAAATGCACCAGGAAATGACAGAAAGCACCAGGATATGGCACAGCTGGACCCTTAACAAAGCTGCACTTCATGCTGTCACCACTGCTCATAGCATTGCTAATGGACAAAAATAGCCAGCGCTTAACCTTGCCACTGGTGCCCGCAACATTCTCTTTTTAAAAACGGTTCAAACTGCTGCATACCAGCACTCGCCTCCTCAAGTAAGCCTCTGTTTCCATGGTAAAAGTTAGTGGAGACATTTTAATAGACAACCCCCCCCCCCCCCACACACAATTTATTCTCTATTTCAGGGGCCCTCAAATGTTTCTCCCTCATGTTGGAACTACACACACACACACACACACACCCGCAAAAAAACAAACCCAGATGAAATTCCTGTGAATTTTGTCATGTGGGAATTTCTCACCCAGCCCTGTGGCCTTGTTCTTCCTTCAGACTTCATCTGTGCTGGGATGGAACCTTGGTGCTGAAATATTCACAGAACTCCATCTGTGAAGACTGTGGACCTCAGCAAAGGCATTCCACTACTTTCTTACTGAGTATACAAAAAGCCAACATGGGAGAAGAAAGATTTGCAATAACCTTTAGGATTATTTTCTTACTGCTGGGAACCGTTGTAGAAGCCATTGCTCATGCGAGCATCTTAAGATGCAGCAGTTGCCATTGGAAGAGTTGTGTGTGGAACTCCACAGACTTGTCATTAGACAATGGTGAAGACACATCACTCCATTTATGTTTAGCAAAGTAGCTAACTGCAAAAATGAAAGGCGTATGAAGGCAGCAAAAATGTCTCCTTTTTCTTTTCATCCTGTCTCTCTCTACATAATCATTTCAATTTATTTTAAGACACTCAACCAGTTCTCTATTAAACATATTTATATTCTTGGTAATGTATCCCACATGTTCAGAA
Source organism: Hemicordylus capensis (assembly GCF_027244095.1). Classification (NCBI taxonomy): domain Eukaryota; kingdom Metazoa; phylum Chordata; class Lepidosauria; order Squamata; family Cordylidae; genus Hemicordylus; species Hemicordylus capensis. Next base: position 375,666,625 of record NC_069657.1, read on the forward strand.
CTATTTAGCTAGAAATCTTTGCATGAACTGGTTCCCTTACTTTCCATTGCATCCTTTAGATATTATACAACTCAGTATAAACATGCAGTCCGCTCCAACAAGATGCTGCACTCATAAAATAGAATGAGATGCAATGACTCCTGTACCCATGCAGCATTATGATTCACAGTACTACAAAGTATTGTGAGTCAGCCCGTGAATTAGTGAATTGTGTTCTAGAAGCTTCTAATGGAAGAGACACATCCCTTAAAGGTTTCTTCTCTTTGGGGGGTGGGGAGGGGAATCACCTCTGATCTCCAGTGGTTTCCTCCGGTTATGCCAGTATGGTTTCAGAGGGATGATCACTTCTGTAGTTCTTTTGCTGTAGTATCTCATACCTTCATTCCTCTTACTTATGTGTATATAAGGCTTGACAAGATGTGTGTAAAATAGAATTAGGTACTATCATATGCTGATGGTATTCACTTCTTCTTCTTTCCATCCAACTGCTGTCTCAAGGCTTAGTCAGTGCTTGGCTATGGTGAGGTACACTAAGCAGACGGACTGACAGAGTGGGAACACAGACTCAGCTGAAGTAATGATAATCAGCTAGTCCTGAGCTGGCAATAGATTAGGTGTACTCTTCCTTCAGGGTCAACTGTCTTGGGAGTCTCCAGCTGTGTCTGGAAGCCCAGACTGAAGTGGAGATCACCTGCAATTTTCAACAGCTCCACTCTATGAAAATTTGACATCCTCTCTGTCAATTGAAGACCTGGTTCATTTGTCAGCTTGAAAGCATCCCGGATACCTTTATCACTTTCAGGATAAACTGTTGAGATATGCTTTTCATAGGACTGCCTATGAAGATTAGTTGGAAGTTTCTTCTAGTTCAGAATACAGGTGCCTGCTTCAGAACAGTTGTCTTCTGGACAGAGATCAGGGTATCTAGAATTTTAGCCTTTAATGTCCTAACTAGTTTAGTCCCATCTCATTCACCAAGATCAGCCAAGAGCACTTTCTTTGCTATATTCTCGTTGTCCTACATTCAGACAAGGATAGCACAGACAGATATTTTCACTGGGTGCTCATACCCTGGAAACTCACTGAATTCCAAATCAGATAATATTTCAGATGCATTAAAAGATCTAAATGGAGTCTGTACTTTGGTGGTCCAGTTAGGACCTCCTAACAAGAGGTAGGAGAAGAAGATTGTGTTAAAATTACCAGAGTAGTGAGGGCTTTTAATGTGATTTTATTCTGTTTTATTGGGACTTTATATGTTTGAACTACCAAGCCTCTGAGATAGAACAGACTATACAAACAAACACAGTCTATTTTCCAAATTTCTAGTTCCTTTTCATTTTACTCCATATATCTGTAGCAGAAGTTGTAAATATTATAATCCCCTTGCTGCTTACCAGTGGTTTTAGGATTCAGTCTATTTATGATCTAGTTTCCTTTAAGATGTTCTCAGAATCAGACATCAGAAGGCACACAAAGATCCAGAGCAGAGAACTGGCTTTATTGGTTTCCAAAAAAACTGACTTTAACATGGCTTATTGGGTTGAGAAGCAGAGGAAGATTTAAGTAGGGGACAGGAAGTTGGCTATGGCCATATTCTTACAATAATAAATTTAATATATAACTCAGTTTATGTAAGATGTATCAATCAACCAAGGTGCAAGCACTTTTAAAAAGATGAATTAAAATGCAGCATTTTTCAGTTCATAGTCTTACAAGTCAAATGATGTCCAAAGAAGGCCCAGATAAAAATTTCCCCCAAAAAATTAATATTAAAGGAACAGAGGAAGGACCTCAAAAACATACCAAGCTTTAGTTCTTGACCTACTTAATAATCTGTTTCTAAGCTCAACGTATGAATTAGATGGAGGGAGCAGCTGAATATTTATATTGGACTAGAATATCCCCAAGAGCTTCAGAGTCCAAGGTAAATATTTTAGTCAGAGCTTCTTCAGAATTAATCTTCTTGCTGAGACCTCTCCTCTGACAGTTATGAATAAAAATACTGCAGTAATCACAACTCTCAATAAACATCTGTATCAGTATATTGGGAGGGAATTCCTCACACCAGCTCCTGCTGAACCACACTTTGGGTTCTCTGGACTCTAGGGAGAAAAGGCTACAACCAGAATCTTGCTGTCTAATTTCCCAGGATATATTAGAAGCTGAAATTTTTCATGCAGTTCTCCTTAGGGGGATACCAATTAGAAGTAACAAGATCAGAGCTGGTGTACTATATTAGCTAGGACTGTAAGCTGAAGGAAATCCAAGTTCAAATGTTACCTCAGTCATAAATTTACTTGTGGCCTTAGGCAAGGACACCATTCTCTCAGTCCCGGCCCTCTCATTTGTAATCTGGAGATAGTGGTACTGATCTAGGGTGCAGGAGTGTTGCAAAATAATGAGTTCATTCTCAGTCAGCAACAGAAAGGTAGGAGGCAGCAAACCCATCTTTTGCTGCTCATGAGAATTTACAGGAAGCCCACCAACTCAGCCCACTCAAATGTAGGTAGCCTGATTTTTTAACCTTTATTTTAACCAAGGTAGGACAGAAACAGCAGCTGCCCTTCCTTGGAATTTGATCATGTGTCGAATTCGCTCTTTAAAACTGTTCCTGGTTAGGAAGAAATGGTCCCTCAGATGGTTGTGGGAAAGACCTTAATGTTTTCAAAGCATTTAAAATACTCCTGAAGAGCTCTGTATTATGGTTTATTCACTGACATACTGTGCAACATTACATGAGGGCTGCAATGTAACCTGTGTAGGCTAATGGCAATAGAAAAATCTGTGGAATAGTGTGATAGTAATGTTTAAGAAGAATTTAGTAACATGTGCCTCTGGGCATATGGTAAGTGCTGCTACCTATGCAGCCTACGCAGGTGGTGGATTGGAGCAAGGAGGACCTGGCCAAATTGTGTTACCATGATTACGGTTTTGTAAGCCAGACTGGACATCAGGTTGCATGCTCCCATGGCATGAACATCATGGGCCATCAAATCTTCTTGCTTTTTAGAACTTAGTTGGAGCTGCTACAATTATGAGTGTAGCATAAACTAAAGGGTCTGGGTTTTTGGGTGGTTTTTTTTGTTTTTGTTTTTTTTGCTTTAATTAAATGTCCTTGCTTTTTAAAATGGAGGCTGCCAGAGTGATGTGAAAAAGTCAGAAGGGGCCTGTGTTCAATACATGAACATTGTTCCCTCCCAATTTTTTTTCCTGTCCAAGTGAGGAAAGAGGCCATCCTGCTTCTTACTAGCATGTGAACTGCCTGGTGAGCAGAGTGGTGGCAGTGGCTGAAGCAGGACCTGGAGTGGGGCTAGCAGTGGTCAGAGTACTGCCGATGGTGGTTGGAGTGGGTCTGGTGGAGGGAGATGATGGGGGGGGGGCAAGAGCAGAGCCAGTGGCTAGAGTGGGGCCAGCAGTGGTAATAGTGGTCAGAGTGGAGGCAGTAATAGGACTATTGGCAGCAATGGGGGCTGAAGTGGGGCCAGAACAGGGCCAGGACCAGTGGTCAGTGTGAGACCATTACACACTTCAATTCTGGTTTTCAAGCAGATGAAACACAGGCAGGATATCAACAGGTGCTCCTAGTCAAAATTGCATCTGTTTAAGTTTCTGTCTGTCATGCTGTTATATGTCCTTCCCCCTCTAGCCCTTACAAGGAACTCAGCAGCCCTTCCCCATTACGAGGGAAAAGGTTGGAAGGTGGTAAAAGCTGTGCAAGAGCACTGAGGCCTACCACTTCTAAGGTAGAATGAACAAAACAGAAGCAGCCAGAGGTAAGAAGTGAAGCCTGTGTGGTCAAGGCTGTCCTGTTTACCTCAGAGACATGATTGAAACCATTCAACTGTAATGGTTACCCTTTCAAGACATTTCTCCCTCTTTGGGACTGAGGAAAGATTTCCCCAGCCAGCAATGGAAGAGACCCCTTTAACAGGTATTTCCAGAGCAACAAGGGCAGAAGCTGTTCACCCCCTTCACTTCTCTGCCCACTCCCCCCATTCCCTCTTCTCCTCATGAACATTTGGACTGATCTGAGCATGTACAAACTTGATCTTATGGGGACATTTAAATGGGCTCTTTGTTCTTAATTTGTAGAAATTCAAAACCTATTTATTTCAACTTACCCAGGAAAGTATGTTGTATGGAAGTCAGACCACTGAAAGAGACCTTTCCCAATGCAATTGAGTCAGTTTGTGCTTCCGTATTTGGATTTTTAAAAAACCCCATTACAAAGATGGTGGAAAAAAGACTGTGGTCTTGAGTTTTTATGTCTGCATTTCAACTTTACTCCTCATAACCTAGCCATTTGTCCACGGATTCAATTAAAAAAACAGACACAATTGCTGAGCAGGTCATTCTGAGTGTAACAATGCCCCTTCTAGCATGAACAGTGCAAATAGAAAGCTTTGAGAAGCCACAGAAGGTTGAGTGGGGAAGTTGAGTGAAATAACACGGCGGAATGCTGTTTTACCTCTCCACCCATAATACACAGGCACTCCCGTGCCTGTGTAATATAAATATTTAAAACACAGAGATACAAAAAATGGTGATACATTTGGTGTTTATATTCAAATGCTGAGGCCTCAGAACCAAGATTTAGAGTACACACTAGAAACATAAAGGAACAATCTAAGTCGGTGGGAATCCTGTCTCTGGATATAAAGAAAAAATAGCCAGATGTTGCATATGTAAGCAGTGGAGCAGCTAATAGCAGTAACCCAACAACCGTAAAGAGGCCCCAAACTCTGCACCTCAAGATTCTGAAGTGCCATCCTGCACTGACTACATGAAGTAACATCATGCACTACATAATGCCAAAAGCAGAACTATTCCAGACCAGTCTGAGGGAAGCATGGGGGTGGGGAGGGCAGCGGGAGAACTACCCAGAGACAGCTTGTCTTGTTACCTGAGCAGCAGTTTAATCTTGCCGAAGAGCCAGAATCAATGTTACCCTTGGGCTGTTCCAGAGAAACGAAGAAGAGAAGCAATGAGACATCTTGGACCTCACTTCCCCATCATAGTCAGTAATTAATTTCCCAGTCTTCCCACAATGCCAGAAGATGAGATCCACTGATCCCATTTGGCATCAGCTACCATCAGTTCCTTAAAGGAATAAATCTACAACGTCCTTTTCAGAAGCTATGTCAGAAGCTGGGTAATCCTTGGAGAGAGGATAAGAACACACACATCCTCTTCTTTATGGAGAACAAGAGCCTTTCCTGTATGGACAGCACACTGTTTATAATATAAGGAGAAAGGTGTGGGAAAGGAATTGGCAATATTTTGATGTAGATAGCATTAGTGGTTCAGGAAAGTATGATCTAAGGAGCAGTAAGGAAGAACTGCAGTATTTTTTCAGAAGAGATGAAAAATATGCATTTCAGGTGCTAAGGCCCTCTTCTGATTTTGGATCCTGTAGCCAAGTAGAGCATCCATGAGTGCACACCGGCAAGAAACACCATCATTTATTTATTGTTATTTATTTATTGTTACATTTTTATTCTGCATTTCATTAAAACAATCTCAAGGTGGTTTACAAAACATTTAAAACAATATAAGACTATAAAAGTTACACAATAAAACATTAAATTGGAATATACAAATACAAATCTGATTAAAAGTTTTTAAAACATACATAATATGAACATAAAATACCACAGCAACAAAAATAACACCCATATAAAAGCCTGGGTAAAAAGCCAAGATTTCATTTGCTTTCTAAAAATTGTAATGGAGATGTAAGAGTGGATGCCCACCAGAAAAGCATTCCAAAGTCTGGGGGAAATAACTGAGAAGGCCCTGTCCCATGTGCATGACAACCAAGCCCCCCTCATTGTTGACACACAGAGCAGAGCCCCCTCCAATGACCTCATCAAGTGGGCAGAAACCCTTGGGAGTAGGTGGTCCCTCAGGTATCCAGGGCCCAAACCATTAAGGGCTTTAAAGGTCAAAAACAGCACCTTAAATTGGACCTGGAAACAAATTGGCAGCCAATTTAGCTCTTTCAAAATGAGTGTAATATGATGTCAGTGGTCAATTCTGGATAAAATCTTAGCTGCCACATTTTGCACCAGCTGGAGTTTCCAAATATTCTTCAAGGGCAGCCCCACATAAAGCATGTTACAGTAATCCAGCTGTGACATGATGAAGGCATGCGTAACAGTGGCCAGATCTGCCTTCTCAAGAAAAAGATGTAGCTGGTGCACTAGCAGAAGCCATGCAAAGGCACCCCTGGCCACCACCTCCACCTGAGCTTCCACAAGCAGAGCCAGGTCCAGCAATACCCCAAGCTGTGCACCTGTTCTTTCAAAGGGAATGCAACACCATTCAGAAATGGTTGAATCCCCTCATCCAGATTGGCTCTCCTACTGACCAACAGCACTTTGTCTTGCCCAGATTCAATCTCAGTTTATTAGGCTGCATCCAACCCATCAAAGCCTTTAGCTCCTGATTCAGGATATATACTGCCTCCCTAGGATCAGGTGACAAGGAGAGATAGAGCTGAGTTCATCTGCATATTGCTGACAACTCAGTCCAAGTCCCCAGATGACTACTCCCAGTGGTTTCTCATAGATATTAAACAGCATGTGGGACAAAACCGAACCCTGCAGGACCCCATAGGCCAATGACCAAGGAGCGGAGCAGTAGTCCCCCAGCATCACCTTCTGGACTCTCCCCACAAGAAAGGACTGAAGCCACACCAAAGCAGTACTTCTAATCCCTATACTCGAGAGGTGGCCAGAAGAATACCATGGCTGGTGGTACTGAACACCACTGAGAGGTCCAGAAGAACCAACAGAGATGCACTCCCACTGTCAAGCTCCCTTGATAGGGATAAGACATAGGTTATCCACTAGGGTGGCTGAGGCAGTTGCAGTCCCATAACCAGGACAGACGCCAGATTAAAAGGGGTCTAGATAATCCATATCATCCAAGAACCTCTGCAGCCAGGACACCACCACATGCTCTATTACCTTGCCCCCAAAGGGAAGGTTAGAAACAGGTCTATAGTTTTCCGGGTTGGAAGGATCAAAGGAGAGCTTTTAAATAATGGTCCTACCTAATGGTCCTACCATTGCTGAGCCACCTAATGGCGCAGTGGGGAAGCAACCAGTCTAGAGAGCAGGAGCCTGTTGGTTCGAATTCCCGTGATGTGTTTCCCAGAATATGAGAGACTCCTATATTGGGCAGCAGTGATATAGGAAGGCAATGAAAGGCACCATCTCATACTGCGCATGAGAAGGCAATGGTAAACCACTCCTGTTTTCTACCAAGAAAACTACGTGGCTCTGTGGTCTCCAGGAGTCGACACCGACTTGACAGCACAACCTTTCCTTTCTTACCATTGCCTCCTTGAGGCATGATGGTATCTTGTCTTCTCTAAATGAAGCATTGATTATAGCTTCCCTGGCTATATCCTCTACTTTTACCCTCTCTGGCAGATTTTATTAGCCATGGAGGGCAAGGGTCAAGCATGCACAATGTTGCCCATACACTGCTCAGGATTTTGTCTACATCCTCAGGCTGCACTAACTGAAAAGAGTCCTACACAATAGGACCAGATGGTACCTGAGGCTCTTCTGCCAGAACTGCCAAAACCCTGGAGTCCAAATCAGCACAGATGCAAGCAACTTTATCTGCAAAGTGACAGGCAAACTGATCACAATGGGCTGTAGATGATTCCTCCCATTACCTGGAGCAATAACTTTGCTACACGGAACAGCTCCACTGTTCCATCCATCATGCTGATGTACTCTGACCCCTGCTCTCCATCATTGCAGCATTTGTCTGAAGAGACAAATGCTGTACAAATGCTGTACTTGTGTAGAGAGATTCTTCCCCTGAGTCAGAACACTGGGGCGTCCCATCATTTTAAAAGTATGAAGAATCTCTCCATGAGTGCAGTGTTTGTCTCTTCAGACAAATGCTGTAATTGTAATGCACTCTATTGCAATGCGCTCTACATGGGGATGCCTTTGTACGTAGTTCAGAAACTTCAGTTAGTTCAAAATGCAACCGCCAGATTGGTCTCTGGAGCAACCCGGAGAGACCATATTATGCCTGTCCTGAAACAGTTTCACTGGCTACCAATATGTTTCCCAGCAAAATACAAATTGCTGGTTATTATCTTTAAAGCCCTGAACGGCTTAGGTCCAAGTTATCTTAGAGAGCACCTTCTTCTGCATGATCCCCACCGCACGTTAAGGTCATCTGACAAGGTCTGTTTCCAGTTACCACTGGCTCGTCAGGCAGAGGCAGGCCTTCTCTGTAGCTGCTCCTGGGCTGTGGAATGCAGTGCACTCCCCCCCAAAATCCGTAATTTGAGTCCATTAGTGTCTTTCAGGAGAGCCTTTAAAACCTATCTCTTTGGCCTGGCCTTCCAGGGTTTTTAAACTACTGTAAACTGTTTTAAAAGGTTGACCTTGTTTTCCAGGGTTTTTAGCTGTTTGCATGTTTAATTGGTTTATTCCATTTTTATATCTTTGATTTTAATTGTTAACTGGTTTTGTTTTTATCCTGTTGTAAACCGCCCTGAACCATTTTGGAAGGGCGGTATATAAATTGAATAACTCACTGGTTTTGTTTTTATCCTGTTGTAAACCGCCCTGAACCATTTTGGAAGGGCGGTATATAAATTGAATAACTCACTCACTCACTCACTCAATAATTGTGGAGAGTGGGAAGGTTAGTGCACATGACTGTGGGATGATGCACACTATATCCTTATGTTATGACACACTTTCAGGGACATGTGGCCTTTTACAACATTTCCACTTTCATAATGCCTGAACAGGGTTAAGGACTTTATTCTTGATCATATTAAATTTGGAACAGCCGTGTGCCAAGTTAAAGTACACAATTGTATGGGAACAATTCAGAAGCTGAAATCACCATTACATGTTTCTGTTTTGCTTTAATTATAGTTAAAGCAATGAGAATGGGAAAGGTAAAAGAAAGGATTTACTGTATAAAAGGTGCATGCACATGTGAAATTCTCAAAATCTGAAGGAAGAGTTCATCCAAGATTGACTTCTGGATAAATAAATGACTTGAATAATTTTCATATTTTTGGTCTGGCAACAGAAGGTGCTACTGAAGTAGCTTAAACGTATAATAAAAATATGAGTCAGTCGACAGCTGTAGAAACAAATGTACCTTTGACAGCATGGTTGTTACTATCATTTTCTAACTGGGATTTATTATTTTAATGGGCTTATTTTTCATTCAATGAAATTAAAAGACCCTAAGCAAAATCTGTGCTTCAAATAAAAGCACATTAAGCTAGAGTTTCTACTGCCTTCAGCTTCTGAAGTCATTTACTTTCACATCCAAAGAAAGTGTATGAGACCACCCTGTGGAAATTTGCTAAAAACTTTAAAAAATTATGTTGTTTACAGTGTACACTTTAATACAAATACTATTCATGTTTCAATGAGCTGGGTATTTTTGACTTGTTCATTTACCATTGTCACACATTAAAAATACAAAACCTATGTTGTAATAACTAGGACACTTATGCATGATTGTTTGATTAATTATTCATTCACATTTTCATTTGTTCATCTGCTTGCATGTATACCATATCTTCTCCCCTCAGCCAATACATGAAATAATTACAGATTAAGATGAGGGCATCTGAGGGCATACTAATGATTCTGCTATACATACAGAACTCAGAACAAACAGGATGGCCTGTATTTTTCTGTGAATGCTGAATTACATTTGCTGAAAGGTCTCCAGCACTGAAGCTAATGAGGCAGACGCAGCACACAAAGGCCTCATTCACACATAACGTGCAACCGCAGGTGAATGGGCCTACGGTTCCATGGACGTTACATCCGAATGCGAGCAACCTGGGTTACATATGACAACGAAACTGGGGGTTCAGATTTGGAACTCCAATTTAAATCCTCAGGCTGTCTTGAGTTTCGTCACCCCAACCCAAGGCTCAACACGTCTGAATTCAGAACAGCAGGCTGTGTTCCCTTCAACCGGAGCTGAGGGAGGAAGCTCCTCCCTCTCTCCCACCGTGATTGGCTGTGAGAGCTGTCCATCATGCAAGAGCAGTCTTGCTGATTGCAGGCTCTATGCTCTCCATTACATCCGAAACCGGACAGGAGAGTGGTGTGTGGTGTGCTGGGGTGGTGTGAGGAGCAGAACCGCAGATTCATTGGACCTGCAGTTCCATATTATGTGAAGAAGTGGTCAGTGTTACAATTTAGGGTGTCATCAGCAGATGATCACTTTGTGATGAGGCAACTTTTTAAACAATTACATAACATCAAAACACATATAAATAATCAACAGAGGCTTCCATTGTATGTTCTTTGCCTGGAATCACATGTTGCAAAGGTTTTTTGTTTTTGTTTTTTTAATTAAAAAGGGATGTGCATTGTGATTTTCATCAGGACTATTGATATAGAGCATTTTAAAAAGTATTCCATCCAAGTGGGCCTTGGCTCTGAACTTAATAAATGATATTTCAATGCTTAGTCAAGTCCTTTTGGATAAACATGAGATAAGAAAAAAAGGAGGGACACAGCCAGAGACACCAGAGATTCTCGTGTCCTTCAGGCATTTGAAAGGCCTGTGAACTGTTGTCAGCCTCCGTTACACTTGTAGAAAATCAATAAGAATATATTCCCTCTCTTTCATCCTTGAAGAACATACTAAGATGCACCAGATTTTCAGATGCCTTCCAATCCATTTAATCCATTGTCTTGTTGGGACGATACTTCAGCAGCGCTGCTGCTGCTGCTCATATCAACAAACAAATGCAAAATTAGCCAGTAGTGTAAATAATTAATATTGGTGCTCATAGAAAGTCCCACTGACTGTACATAAGTGAGAAGATCACAGCCTTTAAAAATTGAAATGTTAAAGAATCCCAGTGACAGCTGCTCCTCAGAAATCCAATTCTGGAAAAATTCTGAGGGCTGATACATATGACCACTTTCTCCAGCTGATTACTCAATGCTGTTGGAGATGCAGCTCCTGATGGCATTGACTCTTGGAACCAGCAACCCTATTGACCACTTGGGGTGCTAGGGGTAGAGATAGTGAGCAAGAGAATCCCCTCTCTGACTATGCTTTATCTACTCTACTTCCCCTGTATTAGACTGATAGTCTCAGGTTTCATTCTCTCACCTGGAGAGAGACACTTCATTCTTCTCCCTCTCCTGTTCCTGTATGTAGCTAGCAGCAAGGCCTGTAGACCTTAATCTATCTCCCTTATGGATTTCCCAAATAAATTACTTTATGTAAAACTTTAACTTCATGTCTCCAGACAATATTAATTAGCAGTGCTCTCCTTACCTCTGCACTTCTGCTGCAGCAGGGGTAGATAAAGAAATCTCTCCTCTAAGCTCTCTAACAAAGACCAGGTGAAGCAAATTCTACTATAAGCCTTGGTCATGGTTGGAGATTCCATCTCAATGCCTGAAAAGGAGGTTCATTGTGGAATGTTCAACTGCAATCCAGTCCCATGGTGGACTTGAAGGCCTCTTCACAATGAGCAACCTGCAACCTGTTCAGCCACAAAATCCTCAAATACATATAGTATTTACTGTCAAATTCGAGCCTAATCCTTCAAAATATACATCCAGTAACTGCTTTGTAGGGATGGATACACATCCCCAGTTTGCCTTGAATTAACTCAGCACTGATCTGTGCAAGTCTGACGCTAGAAAAATGCCCCTCCTCCTGTCCCTGCCAGCTCACACCATCCCCTCTCTGCTAGCCCCTAACCCCTAAACACACTCCCTCTCTTGCTTTCATTTCCTTCTTTACCAAACACTGGGATGGCAGGAACAGCAGCAGTGGTATACTGGAAGAGGAAAGTTGGTTTGTGCCTCCCTCCTTCTTACTGTCACCTCAGTGCATTGGGATGCAGTGTGTTGGTGTGCAAGGTCCGGAGGATCATAGGAGAATTGGTTATCTCCGGGCAACAGAGCGGAAGGGGACACAGACCTTTAGTCCATCTAGCCCAATACTGTCTACTTTGACTGGCAGCACCTCTTCATGGTCTCAGGCAGATAGAGGTTTATTTTCATAAAGTATTCCCTTTAGTAATCTTTTGCAGTTTGTTTGTTTTGGATATTTGTCCCAAGGGGAATCCTGTAGAGAGTGTGGGAGAGGAGTCAGAAAGCAAAAAGGAGGAAAAGGAGAAGGAGAAAATGGAGTTGTTGCTGAATAAACCCTTAGTTAAATCTTCTTAAGGTTTAACTAAATTTAAATCTTCTTAAGATGTGTGTATAATGGTGCAGCAGGGAAGTAACTTCCCTAGGGAGCAAGAGGTTGCTGGTTTGAATCCCCGCTGGTATGTTTCCCAGACTATGGGAAACACATATATAGGGCAGTATAAGAAGATGCTGAAAGGCATCATACTGCACAGGAGATGGCAATGGTAAACCCCTCCTGTATTCTACCAAAGAAAACCTCATGGCTCTGTGGTCTCAAAGAGTCGACCCCGACTTAACAGCACAACTTTACCTTTACGTTTATGAGGGAAACAGCTATAAAACATCCTGAAATCCCTTAACTGAGAATGCCAAGGCCTGAACCTGGGACCTTCTGCATGGAAAGCTTACATTCCACCCCTGAACTATGACCCTTTCTTAGAATGGGCTTTTGTCAGTGATGAGCAGTGGGAAATATAAGCCTCTTTGCCTTGGCTTGCCCAGTGAACATATGATGACCATATGAAGCCACCTGATACTGAATCACACCATTGGTCCAGGCAGGGGTTTCCCCCAAATAGCCTTTCATGGGCTCTTGCCCTTCTATTTTCCTTTAAGTTTAAATCAGTTCATCATTTAAACTAACAGTTACCCTTCTTGGAGCTGAAAGAATATATCCTTTTTTCTTTCTTTCTTTTTCTGAAAGAGTAGATATTGATCACGTTTTAGAGGGAAATATTGTCATAATCTGAGCAAAAAAGAAAATATGAAAAACCTCTGTAAGAACTAAAGGCACATGGCATTTCAGTTCAATTAAGGGCCAATGAACTGATGTATGGAGCCAGAAAATCAGCCTTAATGTATTTTACTGATCTGTTATTAATAATTCATTAATCATTAAGAATTAATTTATGGGGCTAATATCAGATCTTATTTTTCAGAGGTGGATGTGTCTCTTTTCATGCAGACTTTTTATAATTTGTTATGTTACTTTATACAGTAAGTCAATAGGAAACCAAGCCTGTACCAACAATTAACATAGGTCAACAATTCAGTTTCTGAAGAACTGTCCTTCAAGAATAGGATTGAGATGAAACCTAGATTTGTGTTCTTCTGGGGGTTGGAAAGTCTCTTCTGTTTTTGGTATATTTTAATATTCATTGTGAACATATCCACCATGTTTCAGTGCTGTTTGTTGCCTTTTTTTACCTGACTACTGCCTCTTCTTAGTACTATCTTCACTCATCTAATTTTGTCAATGATTTAAAGATGCGTGCCCCAAGCCCTTTCTCAGGGCTCCTTGTCTGCTGTGGTGACATCAGAGTTGCCCATAAACACAATCACATGGATTGACAAAGTCAATCCCATTAAATGCAACTGAGGACAACTGGGTTCAAGGAAAATGAGACCAAAAGGAGAAAGAAGAGACATTATAATGAGCAAGAGCAGCATCTGTATCACAGGGTCCAAGAAACAACCCTGAAACAGCAGGAATATCTGGCAACTGGTTCAACGGCATTGGATATGCCAGTTTTTAACTAAATGGCAAAATTAGTGGAGGGTATGGCCATTTCAGAAGACCAATTAAATTCCTTCTTCATGTTAGGGTCTCCTGAATTAGAAGTTTCTTTCCCTTACAAGTGGTGCCTTTTCACTTAGCAATTTAGGAAGTGCCAAAATACATTAGATTCAGAGCAAGATGTCTTACATCCAGTTTCTGTAGGATTCTTGCTGAAACCAGATCCAAACCAGAATTTGGCACTGGATTTGAGATCCCACCCAATGGACATGCAAGAGGATTTCCACTGAGCTTTTCCCTCCACAACTCTAATAGTCTATACAAGTGCTAGAACATCTCTATAAAGTAAGAAAAATGTTATGCATGCAAATAACGTATAGCTAAAAGGGATCTGGAAATATGTTGGGCCTTCAAAACGGAAGTAAAATGTGCCCAGTGATTTTCTGCTCATGTTTGTATCACTGTTTCTCCAAGATTCAGTAGACCTGGGAAACCCGAGAAACAACTTGAGCAGAAAAATACTAGGTACATTTTTCTTCCATTATGTTATACATGTATTTAGATGTCTGTACATGTTTTTGAATGAATGATTGTCCATGTGTTCATTTTAAAAATGAACCAGGGTACAAGCCCCCCTCAAATGCAGGGTACACACAGGAAATGTACATGAGCTGAATATGTGTTAATAACTGTAGAAGCATATGCTGAATACAGATTGTATGTGTGTTGAACATATGTAATATGCTAATAGGGCTAATCCCACACCCAACTGATACCTTTTTGAAAATATTGGTGTAACTGCACTGATTGCAATATTGAAATTAGATGTTATGCTTTACAATGGGCTGCCACCAAAAACAGAAGCTCCACATTAAATTTCCCCATCTCTCCATATTGTTTAAGCATACTTCCTCATACTGGGATGTCATCATATCATACGGTTTTCCTCCCTTGCTTCAAACTTTGGTCTGTCACACATTACTCATAATTCATAGAGCATTACATCTGAATTCATTTCAAACTCTAAAATATCCTTGAAATGTTTATATATTGCTATTATTGTTCGAATCCTTCATAATATTGATTAAGTCGAAGTCTGGTCACTAATGCTGATGCATAGGTTTCATTTTTGCAGTGTTTACAAGAGGAGTGGTTTATATTATACTGCAGCAATAGTAAACGATTACTGTATCAGTTTAACAACACTTGTCACAAGGTAGAAGTTATGTGAAGATGCTGTATACACCTACAGAAGTTTGTGAATTTTCTGCTGCAGAGTGAACTCAGCTTCCCTGCCCAGATGACACAAGTATTTGCCCCTGAATCCAGTTCTTCCTCTTTCTTTTCATCCTTCCTCTCAGCATGGCTTAGGTCTAGTAGAAATGAGCAGAATCAGTTTCTCTTGAGCTCACTCCTGTGAGGAAGATTGTATGCCTGGACAAAATTAAGTCTGTGGTTCTTCAGCTGCTTCACAACGCTAACTGTGTATGACTATTTATATCCTTAGTCAATCAGTTAGGTCTAGTAGATTGTAAGGTTGTTCACACAAACTTCTGCTGGGCCGGGGAGGGCAGGCGGAGGAATGTAGAGCGCCTACCTTCCCCCCAGATGATCTAGCAGCAATCATAGCTGTACAGCTCATGCACCCACACAACCGGCACCTTTGTGAGCCGCGCTGTGCTCTGGAGACCAGGAAAAGGCATCCTGGCCTCCAGATATCCCACAGTGTGCCTCACAATAAGTGCAGTACATTGAGAGATTCCCCCATGAATCGGGCTCTCTAGGCATCCGGTTCGTTCTCTGCTCAGGCTGTGTGCAGTCCGAGCAGACACACGATGCTCTACCTGGGTCAAAGGGTGCATTCACGCCCTTTAACCCAGATAAAAGCCCGGCGTATGTTCCCAGGCTACTTGGGGAGGCAGCACTGGGATCGGGCTCTATCCCAGTGCTTCACACAAGCAGCCCAGCTAGGCAAGGCTGCCCAACTCAGGGTAGGGCTGCTTGTGTGTGAACAGCCTCTGAATATTAAACGCAGCCCTGGTTTTTTGGCCTCAGTGCCATCATCTGTGAAATGAAGATAATAATGAACCTCACAGAGCTTTCAGGACATAAAAATTGTTATACACATTGTGTATTGAATTTGTTATTAAAAAGTATGGAAGATATTTGGATAGTTTACTGTTTAAATATATTTAGTGTGCCATAGGATAACAATAAAGGTAAAGTAAAGTGTGCCGTCAAGTCGATTCCGACTCTTGGCTCCCACAGAGCCCTGTGGTTTACTTTGGTAGAATACAGGAGGAGTTTACTAGTACCATCTCCCGCACAGTATGAGATTATGCCTTTCAGCACCTTCCTATATCGCTGCTGCCCAATATAGCAATATCTAAGTGAATATTTTGGTAGAACATACATAAAATATAAAGAAAATCTCCCTCCCTTCCTTCCTTCCTTCCTTCCTTCCTTCCTTCCTTCCTTCCTTCCTTTCTGTCTACATGCAAAACCCATTTTTTCCTGAACACATTAAAACAGCAATGTTCTCAGAATTGAACAGCCCCCCACCACACCCACCCCGATTAGGATCATGGCTTTCCAAAGCTTTAGAACAGGGCTGCTCAACTTTGGCCCTCCTGCAGATGTTGGCCTACAGTTCCCATAATCCCTGGCTATTGGCCACTGTGGCTGGGGATTATGGGAGTTGTAGTTCAAAAACAGCTGGGGGGGTCTAAGTTGCTTTAGAACAATGAAACAAAGTAGGGGTGTGCATTTTGGAATTTTCTTGTTTTGATTTGTATCCGAATCGAAACATCCCCGTTTTGTTTTGTACCCAAATTTTCTGAATCCGAATCAGCCCTGTTTTGTTTTGTACAAACACAGGCTGAAAAGCCAAAATACCGTGTAGAAAATTACATATATTATATGCACATATATGCAATAAAGAACAATAACAATGAAAAATTGACCACAAAGCTCAGAATAGAACAATGAATAACAAAGTCAGTCCACAATAAAGAATGATTATATCAGCTGTAAAACCATGACTCCAAGTGGAACATGTTGGATACCTAACAATCCAGTCCTGGGGATGTCCCGAAAGATAGAAATGCAAAAATAAATGACTAGAGTTGTAGCATAAATTCGCCCATGTGGGTCTCTCTCTCTCACTCGACAGGTGTCCTAGGCTGTGGACCTGTTTCCTCCTGGCATAGCAGGACTTCGTCAGGAGAAAAGGAAATTTTCCAATATTACAAAATGACCCTTCACAAAGTCAGTGGTCTGTAAATACAGAAATCCTACTGGAAGCCAATCCTACCGGGGGGTCTAAGTTGCTTTAGAACAATGAAACAAAGTAGGGGTGTGCATTTTGGAATTTTCTTGTTTCGATTTGTATCCGAATCGAAACATCCCCGTTTTGTTTTGTACCCAAATTTTCTGAATCCGAATCAGCCCTGTTTTGTTTTGTAGCCAAATCTTCCAAATCCGAATCTATTTGGATTTTTAAAAAGGGTCCCAGGGCAAAAAGAGTGGGTGGTGGTGGTAGTGTCCAATGGGTGGAAGCTACCACCCAAATTTCAAAGGAATTAGGCAAAGGGCTGATTTTTTGGTGTGATTTTTTTTTAAGTTTACAGATCTTTAAGAATTTGCCCATAGGGAATAATGGGGATTCCAGCAAATGTATAGCTTCAAATCAAGGGGAAAGGGATGACCCAGAGCAGAGTGTGGGGGGTGGTAGTGCCCAATGGGGGCAAGGAAACTTCCAGAATTATTTCAAAGGAATTGGGCAAAGGGCTGATCTTTTGTGATTTGTTGAAGTTTACATGTCTTTAAGATTTCTCCCATAGGGAATAATGGAGGTTTCAGCAGCCCCATAATTCCACTGGGGGGGAGGAGTTGTGTAGTGCACATAGGGTGCCAACCACCCCCATACCCACAAGCCTGTGGGGTACTGGGTTTTGTTGTTACTGAGGTGTTCATTGTAGATTCTCTGGTAGCATATGAGATTTTCATTGAAAAACAAGAATCCACTCTCATATGCTACCAGAGAATCTACACTCAGAACGCCACAGAAACAGCAGAACCCAGCACCGCATGGGTTAGCAACCCTTCCCCTGGCCAATGTGGGGTCAGTAAAGAGTGGAAAGAAGCAAAAAGCCAATGGGGAACAAGGAGGGAATTGTCAGCAGGTCAGCCCATGATTTAGGTCACTGATCAGAAGGCTGGAAGGGTGGGAAATTCAAAGAGATGTCAAACACAAAATGGAGACTGACCGGAGATCACCACAAAATGGAGGTCCGAAACAACCTGTAGCCAAAACAGGGGTGTTTTGTTTTGTATACAAAATGTTTGGATCTGGGAAATGGGTGTTTTGTTTTGTCTACAAAACACCCAAAACAGGCTGTTTGGGGTACAAAACATTTTGTATCAGAAACGTTTCGCACATCCCTAAAACAAAGTACTTTTGTCTTTATGATAGACTTGTCATCTAACTAGCTTAGCAGAGAGAACATATACTTATTCCAAAGCTTTTCCACCTTGCTTTTCCACCTAAAGTGCTGAGAGAAATGTCTTATTCCACTACTTTTTATTTCAGCCATGCTCAAGATTCTATGATTTTCCTATAAAGAGCAGAGTGGGGGAGGATAATAAATATTAAAATTGTTGTACTAAGTCACTGGCATTAAATAAACCTTAGTGGCCAAAAGGCAAAATTAAGCATATGATAAAAAACTAGGCCAATTCTTTTCAAAGTCTGCTATGGTTTAAAAGGACTATTTTTATTGAGATTTTTTCCCCCCATCCAGTCTTTTTGTCTTTGTAGGTGGCTGAAAAGTGAAACTTTGTTTCAGTTGTTATAATCTGTTCTGGTGAGCCACCAATGCTTGGAAAGGCCTGTTTGGTTGAGGTAATTGCCGGAGCAGTTGGAAAGACTTTAGAGAAAGGCACCATCTCATATTTCTAATACACCTTCATGAGGTTTGGGAAAGGGATATTTAGAGGGGTTTTCACCTTACGTATAGTATGAAAACTGAGTGACACCACAAATAGGGTTGATGTCTGATCCAGGTTGGATGGAGAGGGGGAAAAGGCTGCTCACTTCCACATAACATGGTCATTTATCATATCACTGAAGCTGATATGGTTACCAGATACCACTAAAATTTAGCTAACCATACAGCCAGGTAGCCAACCACATCCCAACAAATAAAACCCTATTGATGCTGCTTTAAAAATGGAATAGTGACAACCTTGAACACGAAGAGGTTTAAGCAGACAATTAACAAATTCTAGCTTAGGGCATTACAGTAAGCACTGATGGGCAGATGCCTGCGTGAATTGCTGTACAGTTGACATTTATGCGGTAACACTGAAAAGCAAATTGTGGAAATGTACAAGCTGCATTTTGAGTTTCAACATCTCCCCCACTCAACTCCTCACACTCATGATTGTTTGAGCACGTGCTGTGATATATCCATGGCATGCCCTACTTACCATATGGGGCACACTTTATGATAATCCCAAAGCAATGGCTCTAGACTAGGGATGTGCAATTCAATTCAACCTCAAATCTATTTGGATTGAATTGGGGGTGATTCGGAACTTCAATCTTGAATCAAATCACCCTCAAAATAGAGAGTGACCCAGATTTGAGTCAAGGAGAACCTCCCCAACTCAACCCGAATCAATTCAGGTGATTTTTCTGGGAGAGCTGGTCTACCAATTGGGGTTTGCGGGTAGATCAGCCCTCTGCTCCAGACTTTGCATATCTGCCTGCCTCAGAGGACTGAGTAGACCAGTCCTCTGAGGCATGCTGATACGCAAAATCTGGAGCAGAGGACTGGTCTACCCACTGACCAGCTCTCCCTGGAAAAACAGTGCTATTTTGAAACCCATTTTTCCAGCTTTCCCTGGAATTGATTCGAGTGATTCAAGGTTGATTCATAGAGGTAGCTGGCTGCTTTTGACAAAGCTATTCGAGTTTTTGCAATTTGATTTTAATCTGAATCGAATTGCAAAAGTTGATTCATGTACACCCTTACTCTAGATTGATTGATTGATTAAGTGCAGTCAAGTCGATGTTGACTCCTAGTGACCAAATAGATAAATTCTTTCCAGGATGATCTGTCAACTTGGCCTTTCAGGTCTCTCAGTGGTGCATTCATTGCTGTTGTAATCGAGTTCATCCACCTTGCTGCTGGTTGTCCTCTTCTTCTCTTTCCTTCAACTTTTCCCAGCATTATGGACTTCTCAAGGGAGCTGGGTTTTTGCATAATGTGTCCGAAGTATGATAGTTTGAGCATGGTCATGTGTGCCTCGAATGTAAATACTGGGTTGATTTGTTCTATGATCTATGTGTTTGTTTTCCTGGTTGTCCATGGTATTCTCAAAAGTCTTTTTCAGCACCAAATTTCAAAAGCATCAATGCTTTTTCTATCTTGCTTCTTCAAGGTTCAGCTTTCGCAACCATAGAGTGTCATGGGGAAAATCATTGTCCGAATGATTCTAATCTTTGTAAGTGTAGACACGTCATGGCATCTAAATATCCATTCCAAGGCCTTCATTGCAACCCTACCAAGTGCTAGTCTGTGGCATATTTCTTGGCTAGTGCGCCAGCTGCGTCCCTTTCTCGAGAAGGCAGATCTGGCCACAGTTACCCATGCCTTAGTCACGTCATGGCTGGATTACTGTAACATGCTCTATTTGGGGCTGCCCTTGAATATCTGGAAACTACAGCTAGTGCAAATCGTGGCAGGTAGGGTTTTATCTGGAGCTGCCCATTTGGAGCACATCACACCCATTCTGAAAGAGTTGTACTGGCTGCCAGTTCATTTCCGGGTCCAATTCAAGGTGCTGGTTTTGACCTTTAAAGCCCTTAACGGTTTGGGCCCGGGATACCTGAGGGACTGCCTGCTCCCTAGGGTTGTTGCCAGCTTGACGAGGTCATCTGAGGGGGCTCTGCTCTGGGTGCTGACAATGAGGGATGCTCAGCTGTTGTGCACTCGGGACAGGGCCTTCTCTGTTTCTGCCCCCAGACTCTGGAATGCTCTCTCAGTGAGTATCCGCCCCTCAATCTCCATCACAGTTTTTAGAAAGCATGTCAAATCGTGGCTTTTTACCCAGGCTTTTATATTATTGTCTTCACTGCTGCTTCTTGTATTTTGTACTATTTTATGCTTATGTTATAATTTAATTTTTTTTAAAGCAGATTTGTTTTTATATTTTTTAGCTCAATATTTTAATGTGTCTTTTTTATAATCTTGTTTTTAAATTCTATTGTGAGCCACCTTGGGATTTTCTTAATGAAAGGCAGAGTATAAATTTAACAATTAATAATAAAATAAAATAAAATAAAATGTTTTAGGCATAGGCTAGAGTATAAAAGTTTGGGTCTTCAGAGAACTCTGTTTACATACATCTTAGGAATGTTGTGCTTTGAAAATAAGTCATAAGAACAGCCCTGTTGGATCAGGCCCAAGGCCCATCTAGTCCACCATCCTATTTCACAAAGTGGTCCACCAGATGCTGCTGGAAGCCACAGGCAGGAATTGAGGGCCTGCCCTCCCTCCTGCTGTTACTCCCCTGCAGGTGGAACTCAGAGGCATTCTGCCTTTGAGGCTGGAGGTGGCCTATAGCCTTCCAAGTAGTAGCCGTTGATAGACCTCTCCTCCATGAAGTTATCCAAACCCCTCTTAAAGCCATCCAGGATGTTGGCTGCCACCACATCTCGTGGCAGAGAATTCTACAAGTTGATTATGTGTTGTGTGAAATAGTACTGCTGTTTGTTGGTCCTAGATTTCCTGGCAATCAATTTCATGGGATGACCCTTGGCTCTAGAGTTAGGGGAGAGGGAGAAGAATTTCTCTCTATCCACTTTCTCCACACCATGCATGATTTTATAGACCTCTATCATGTCTCTCCGCAGTCATCTTTTTTCTAAACTAAAAAGGCCCAGGTGTTGTAGTCTTGCCTCATAAGGAAGGTGCTCTAGGCCCCTGATCATCTTGGTTGCCCTCTTCTGCACCTTTTCCAGTCCTACGATGTCCTTTTTAAGATGTGGTGACCAGAATTGTACGCAGTGCTCCAGGTGTGGCCGCATCATAGTTTTGTATGAGGGCATTATAATATTAGGCATTTTATTTTCAATCCCCTTCCTAATGATCCCTAGCATGGAATTGGCCTTTTTCACAGCTGCTGCACATTGAGTCAACACTTTCAATGAGCTATCCGCCATGACCCCAGATCCCTCTCCTGGTCAGTCACCGACAGCTCAGATCCCATCAGGTATACCTGAAGTTGCAGTTTTTCATCCCAATGCGCATCACTTTACCCTTGCCAACACTGAACCACATTTGCCACTATGTCGCCCACTCCCCCAGTATGGAGAGATCCTTTTGGAGCTCCTCACAATCCATTTTGGATTTCACTACCCAAAAGCCTGTTTTCTCAGGCTTTTAATTAATTTTAACTGATTTTATATCATAATTGCTTTAATCATTTATCCTGTTTTTATATTGTATTTTAACTAATGTAAACTGCCTAAGGATGCAGGCAGTACAGAACTATGATAAATATATATAAATGCAATCTAGAAATACCATCTAATGCTCAGACTAATGAAGCACTGATGAAGTTATGCTGTGCTGTTGCTATCAGAAAGGGGCGATTTTAATCAATCTTCCCTTCCCTTTGAAGCCAACTGTGACTCCTGAAAATATGGCCCTGACAGCCATGCAGCCCTCAGGGTTACATTTTTTGGAGTCATTGTAGGTTTCAGAAGGAAGGGGAGATTAACAAAAACCATCCCTTCCCCAGCTCATTATTAATATTTTTATTTTATTTTATTTATTTTATTTTATTTTTATACTGCCCTTCCAAAAATGGCTCAGGGCGGTTTACACAGAGAAATAAGAAACAAATAAGATGGATCCCTGTCCCCAAAGGGCTCACAATCTAAAAAGAAACATAAGATAGACACCAGCAACAGACTCTGGAGGTGCTGTGCTGGGGGTGGATAGGGCCAGTTTACACTCCCCCTGCTAAATAAGGAGAATCACCACATTAAAAGGTGCCTCTTTGCCAAGTTAGCAGGGGTAATAGCACATAGGAACATAGGAAGCTACCATATACTGAGTCAGACCATTGGTCTATCTAGCTCAGTATTCTCTTTGTAGACTGGCAGAGGCTTTTCCAAGGTTGCAGGCAGTTTGTTGGTTCAATAAAAAAATCTTGTCCTATTTTTTTAAAAAAATTCTTGTCCTATCTTGGAGAAGCCAGGGAGGGAACTTGAAACCTTCTGCTCTTCCCAGAGTGGCTCCATCCCCTGAGGGGAATATCTTACAGTGCTCACACTTCTAGTCTCCCTTTCACATGCAATCAGGGCAGACCCTGCTTAGCTAAGGGGACAAGTCATGCTTGCTACCACAAGACCACCTCACCAGTGCTTCATTAGTCTGGACATTATTCACTGTCATCTATGTGGCTTTCTCATTGATTTTAAGCAAACAGGTGTAACTTTGGGAGCTTTTCCAGTTGAAACAAAGGGGAATGCATTTTCCTCAATAATTTCAGTATGCTTAAAGGACAGTTGCCATGAAAGTAATATGTTATCATTTAACTAGCAATTAAAATGAATTTCAAGGAATAGTCATCTCACTATTGTGAAATATATGTGTTCGCATGCAGAGATTGAAATCTTTACAAAATACTTTCCCCAAATATAAGATCTGCAGGTGGGCAACGGTTGGAGCCAATGTTTAAATGTTTGCAAATGTCTGCAGCTTACTGAGTCTTTAACTCAGCACCCAGTTTCCTTCTACTTGACTTCTCAGGCCATACTTGACCCTGTTCCACTGCCCCCCTCACAATAATTCAGTGGCTAAGAAGCAGATAATCTCTTGAGCTATACCAAAATTGATAAATGAAGCTCCAGCTTTCCTCACAATCTCTCTCTCTCTCTCTCTCATGTGCATATACAACATTGTTAGGTTCTGGCCAATCAGTCATTGAGATGGACATCTGCTGCTCAGATCATCACTCGCCTGGCCTTGCTGCTTTTCAACATCAGGATATTCATGAACCACAAAAATATGTACACTGTCGTGGTACTAAGTAAAGAATAGCGACCCTCATCCTGACTAACATTCCGTGGACACTCCAGATTTTTCCATAGCACGGGGGGAGGGGGGACAATCTCTTCACTCTGCAGCCACATGGGGCTCTCTGAAGATCCCCCGACTATTAGAGACAAAATTTCAGGTGAACATTGCTCCTCCCCATCATGCAACAAAAAAACATGGTGTGTCTACACAAAGTTAGTCTGGTGGGCCACTGTGTGAAACAGGACACTGGACTAGATGGGCCTTGGGCCTGATCCAGAAGGGCTGTTCTTATGGATGTTGACCAGTATTTTCATCTGCTGCAGCTACACAAATCAACCATCCCCTTCAACAGCTTAATCTTGGACTATATGTGAGAACTGAGATACTGAGGCTATTCACACGCACGTGCAAAACTGGGCTAAGGGAGCCCAGCCCTGTATTGCACATGTGTGTGAACCACCTGGATCAGGTCCAATTCCAGCAGCACCATGGCGGCAAACCCTCCTAAGAAGCCTCCCCACAAAATGGGGTTAGGAGAGCGCTCTCCTAACCCCATTTTTCTGCTTGCGTGTCAGCTGTGGCTGCAAGCAGCAGCGGCAGCTGGCAGACTCAGGGAGGGGAGTGGGGTCCCCATAATGCACTGCACACTCATGCAGTGCATTATTGGAGCTCAAGGGGGAGGGGTGGCACGGGGCAGTGTGTCCCAGCACCCAGACCCTTGGAGCTGCTGGCAGCAGACGGTGCTCATCTGGGCAGGCAATCTGCCTACCCAGGGACAGCAACACGATTGTCTGCAGGGAGGTTCCTCCTGACAAACTAGATAGCCCTTTCTTGCTGTCACTGCTCATTTTTCACTGCACACATATTGGCTACTTCTGGTAGGGCACATACTGGGGCTGCAGGGAGATATGCTGCAGCTCCGCAGCAGCAATTTGGGGCACAGTGCTGGGGGCAGGGAGAGGCGGGGCAGACAAGAGTACCCTCCTTGACCCCCACCTCTGAACCAGCTCAAAAGCCAGACTTCCAAACCAGATCGGTGCTCCATAAAAGGAGCGCCAAACCGGTTCGGTGCTCCACAGAAGGAGTGCCAAACCAGTTCATGCACATCCCTAATGGGAGCATGGCTGCCACCACATTAGAAAGGGCTGGAACAGCCCTAAAACGGGCTCAACTGTAGCAGAATTCCCTAGCCCGGGTTCAGAGTGCGAAGATTGACACCAGTTGAGAAAAAACAGATTTATTGCCAGGCAATTTGATCTCAGTGGAATCGCTCCCAACCTGAGATAAAGATTACATCATGATTCCAGCTTTTTATATCCATCTCAATTACATTCAGTAAATACAGTCTTCATCGGTTAGCATCATTTATCCATCATATTACAATTATTATAATCATGCTCATATTACAATTTGGCAGTATTTTCTCTAGCTTATAATTGGGCATTCCATCCCTCCCTTTATCTTGTTCCAGACAATTCACTCCTTTCCTTAGCCAGATGCTGTGTCCTTGAAGGTGTCATAGTTAGCACCCAGCTATCTCCAGATCCCAAACAGGGCCTCTCGCCCTGCATTCCGGCCAGTGAGATTTATGACTTCTAGCAAGTAACAATTTGCAATTAAGCAGTTTGCAAACCCTATTAACCATTTCTTGACCACAACCGGAGTTTCTGCCTCACAACAAGTGTTGTGAGCCAAGCCTGATTCACACTCTGCTTATGCTCTGAAGCTAGCAATGAGAATAAGGCTTGTTCAGTCTACCTACAAACTGGCATAATTCTTTGAAATGGTAACCATATATGATCTGGAAACACAAGTAGAAGGAAGGACAGACACACTTAGAAAGTTTCAGTGGGTTTTATTAAGGCAATGGTGCTCATCAGGCAAGTCAAACAGGTCAATAAGATCACTCAGATTTCTCAGTAGTGCAATCAAACAAATCAATTAAATCAACAATGTTTCCCAGTGTAGTGTAGTGTAGTATTTCTAACTCATGAATGTGTTGCTTGCATGTGAACTCAGTGTTAAATAACTAGTAAGACCTAACAAAGGATAGAGAAAATTGAGAGAAAAGGGGGGTTGCTTAGGAGTGGGGTGGCAGAATGCCAGAGTTTTAGTAGGGAAAAGGGGGTGAGGGGGCAAAGGCTGAATTGTCTTCCAGGAAGGCATATTACCAGCTCCAGCTGTGGCACATGAAGTGAGTGTTGCTTGGGTCCGAGGTTAGAGTGCGGAGCAGTCAGGCTTCAAAAAGGCATGCTCGTTTGCAGACAGAAATAGACAGAGGTAGTCCCAGCTTACTCATGGCAGAAGCTCCGAACGTTCTCTTGTCTATCAGAAGAAGGGGCACCAGCCTTTTGCTATGTAGCTAG
Organism: Hemicordylus capensis; assembly: GCF_027244095.1. NCBI lineage: Eukaryota > Metazoa > Chordata > Lepidosauria > Squamata > Cordylidae > Hemicordylus > Hemicordylus capensis. The sequence continues at coordinate 375,692,786 of NC_069657.1, forward strand.
GCAGAAGCTCCTAGCATGAGCAAAGGTTTTTGCCTTTTTCTTGAAGACATGTTCAAATAGTCGTTTGATTCCTTGGATCTGTTCATAAAGTTCTTTCAAAAAAAGCAATATCCATCATGCACCTAAAAAGTGTCCATTAACTTGTGTCAGAAAAACTGCTCACTTGTGACAATTGTTTGTCAGAGCTAGGTAGGTTGTGCTGCAGTGTGTTATCAAGGAGGAATGAATTGTTCTTCTTGTGTTCTCAAGGCAATCTGCATTTCTGAGCTTTGCAGATTTGCCTCTGCTATGTGAGCAAACTTGAGCTTGAACTCTCTGCTGCCAAGAGGTGTAAGGAAGTCAAAAGATGTCAAGGGAAACACTAACCCTGTATATGAGAAATTTCAATCTGAATAACTTGTGTGTGCATAAATATGCTTAGTGTTCATTTCTAAAATGAACAATTCCAAATTGTTTTTGCATGGGGATATATGTAAAACAATAAATCTATGGTGACAATTGTAGCAAAACATAGCAAACTGCATGAACAGTAGGATTACTTTTCTACCTGCTTTCCCCAAGGCAATTCACAATTGCAACACAGGACAGGCAATCTGGCCTGTTTCCCAGGAATTAACCAGTTCACTCACGTGTTCACTGATGCCTGGCATCAGGGAATCTTTCACTGAAATGATGATTTCAGACACAGGCCTGAGCCTGGCCTTTTGGGCCCTCAACTCCTGTCCAATTGGAGTGACCTGGGTCATAACAACAGCCTTTTGGAGAGTGGGGGAGGGGGAACTGCCGGAGAGACACACACCCCATAGCCACAGCAGCACACACACCCTTCGAAGGCAGTGAGTTGTTTAAATAATTTTTTCCTTTACACTGTAGAACCCCTGAACTGGTTCAAATTTGTGCCGAGCCGGGGGTTTCTGTTTGGGAAGGGGCGGTGGGGGCAAAACCAAACATGCCCGGTTCAGTTTGGATCTGGTTCGGAATCAAACCAAACTGGGCAAACCAGTTTTGTGCATACCCCTACACTATACTGCCCTGGTTTATGGGGTATTTAGAATCTTCTGTATTTTCTGACATGTAGGAGGATATTCAAATACATCATTTCGATTTGTATATAAACTAGAAGCTTTCTTTCGCTTACTTACTGAGTAACAGCTTGGGTTTAGGGAAATCCTTCTGAGTCACTCCTGTAAAACACTCCATCCTCAACTGCTAGCATAACATAGCAAAAAGAGCAAAAACAAACAGGGTATTATGTTGTTTGGGGATTATTGATCTGATTGAGTGTTTTAAAAGTTGGAAATACTCTAATTTTTGCAGGACATATCCAAGCACATTCGTATGTTGGATGCATATCCCATTGTCCGATGGCTATTTTTTTTTTAGATATAATACAAGTCAAGTATTATCAAGTGGTCCCATAGAACAGTTAATTTTCTTTGCTGGGATGATTCACAGCCCCTGAAAAGAAACAACTTGATTTTTAAAAATCTTTTTGAAAAACTTGTATTGCTTAAAGGAAATTGGAACAAGTTTGTATAAGTAATAAACATCCCAAAATTGTTTCCTTTTTTCAGGCATTGTATTTTGTATTTTAAAATGTGTTCTAAAATACTATTTTGCATTTTGATTGGTTGTTCACCATGTATTTTGTATCTAAAATACATTTGCTCAGGTATTTTGTATTTTGTATCTAAAAATTTTTTAGAAGTATTTTGCCCATCTTTGCTGAAGGGTACAACTAATTGAGTTCCACTGATCATGCAGTTGGAGGGGACAAGTTTCAGCACCCTTCCCCTTCAGCCTTCCTTTCCACCCACAGGGACATCTTTTTAGGTGCCACAGAGTGTTTCTGGGGGAATAGAAGCTTATTGAAATTTGCCTCCCTCCCATGCCAGCACTGGTGCAGTTAGTCTGGAACTCATCAAAAGGACTGGTGCTCCACTGGTCTTTCTTTAGTTGGGATATCAGTCACAGTTTTCCCTTCCAAAGCCTGCATGAAGTGTGACGAAGTAAATGCCATAGTGTTGCCGAATGGTTGATGAAGCCTGTAAGAAATGTTATGGCGCATGACAAAAGCTAATATTATGGTCTTGAAATGTCTGTGGTAAAATTGTCACAAGCAACTGGTGTGTGTTGACAAGGGTGTCGGGATGCAGTGTTACCTGGTTGCCCACAGGGCCCTGTGGGATTCGGCAGAGTGTGCGAGGAGCGTAACGTCCCTCCTTCAGGGCTTCCTCCCTCCCCCAAGGAGGATGCCTGTGGGGTGGACCAGGGTCTTCTGGGACCAGGCACAGCTGGGCGAGTGGGCAGAGAGAACTGCCTTACGCAATGCTGGAGGGGCTGCGTGATCAGGAGAGACAGAAAGCCGGAAATGAGACAGGGGAGTGGGTGGGGCTTAGAGTAGGATTTGAGCTCTGCCAGCTCTGCACTAAATCATTTAAAGCCAAGGCCGGTTTGAAATGAGGGCTGTTCTTGGAAAAAGAACTTGTTCTTGGCCCTATGCACCCCCAGCACAGTACTTCCAGTGACTGTTGCTGGTGTCTATCTTATGTTTCTTTTTAGAATGTGAGCCCTTTGGGGACAGGGTTCCATCTTATTTGTTATTTCTCTGTGTAAACCGCCTTGAGCCATTTTTGGAAGGGCGGTATAGAAATTGAATTAATAATAATAATAATAATAATAGAAGGGGGCTGGAGTTCTCCTGGAGAGGGACACGGCCAGAAGCAGCAAGCCAGGAGGACAACCAGGAGGACACCCCTCTCCTGGACTACTCTGAAGCGGACCCCAGCTGTCAACACCCAGGTCATGAATTGGGAAAAGGGACTCGAGCAGCCCCCTATCCTCACAGAATGGTGTTGGGAATTCTCTCTGGTAGAGAAACCCTTTTTCATTACAGCAGAGTGCACAGAGGCACAACACAGCGGAATTTAGTTTGGCATGCGTGTATGCTGAGAGTAAAGAAACTTGGAGCCAGTTCATAGTTTCAAATCAATATATATGGCATTTATTAAAGAACTCCATTCTAGATAGGAAAGTGAGGAGTTAGGATCCCTAATCTATCTAGCTGGATGCAGATGGACTCTGCATCTCTGCACACATGGTGCAGGGGAGAGGAGCTTGCATGTTGCAAGGTAGTAGGAACAGGAAGAAGAGGAAGGAAGTGGCTGGAAGGAAGGAAGTCCCCTGAGAGTAGCAATCTACATTCCAAAGGGATAGTGTCAGAGCAGTAGAGAAGGGATGACCAATGTCTTGACCCTCTAGCCCTCTGACTCACTAGTCTGTCCTCCACTGTCTTTGAGACAAGAGACAGCGCATAGTCCTTCACTTCCAACAAAGTACACAGGAAAGCAACATTGGGGATCATGCTTGAGATCAGTATTTTTTAATGGAAGATAATCGTGGCTGATTTCATCTGGCAACAGTCATAAGACATCATATCATCACACCTTTAGGTATTTTATTGTTTGATGATATTGTGCTCCGTGTCCTGCCTGTAGGATTTGATTGCCCAGAAAATCTTTGCATCAAGGCCTCATCATGCAAAACAGTGATGTTTTAAAATAAGGGTCATGGGGACAATAAAAAGTCAACACAATACAGAAGACCACATTACATGAATACATATATGTCAGATATTTATATACTGCTTTTCAACAAAAGTTCCCAAAGCAGTTTACATAGATACATACAAATACATAAATACATAAATAAAATGGCTCCATGTCCCCAAAAAGCTCACAGTCTGAAAAAGAAACAGAGGACAGATACCAGCAACAGCCACTGGAGGGATGCTGTGCTGGGAATTGATAGGTCCAGTTGCTCTCCCCATGCTCAATAAGGAGAATCACCACTTTAAAAAGGGTTAGGGTTAGGGCTAGGGTGCCTCTTTTGTTCCATTAGCAAGGGTTGTACAGTTAGCAGGGAGTACACTGCCACTGTAACACACAACAAAATTTAAATCTCTCTCTCTCTCTCTCTCTCTCTCTCTCTCTCTCTCTCTCATATGAATCAAGTAACTGGTCCTTTCGGGAGAACAGGGAAGAGAGGAGAGCTGGCCACTTTCCATCTTATGTCCTTGACTCTTCATTGGTTCATCTGCATGGTGTCCGGATGAGCTAGCAACATGTTCCTCAACTGAGTGTTGCTGCTGGGATCACTCTAAAATTCTTCCAGCTCCTTGAACTATAATGGACAAAGAACTTCCCTTTTACTATTTCATGTCAAGGTTACAGTGTTTGCCTGTTTTACTATTTTAAGTACTCTTTTATCCTTCTTTGTATTTCAGGAAGGCTCAGTGTTTTGTTTTGGTTTTTTAATTAACTGATAAAGGGAGAACACTGTAAGTAAAATAATTAAATCCTATATTCAGCGATGCCAAGGCTCAAACTCATCTGCTTCTTTTAGATGCATCTTTGGTATGCTTTGATAGGTTTAACAAGCTCTCTTTGTCATAACCACAATCATTTGGACTACTACCATTTCAACGTTTATCTGAGTCCAAATCCAAATATCTTTTGTTTCTTATCTGAATAAAAGAAGGCCCATCTTTCGTTTCCATTTTCTAATTTAAACAACTGTGGCTCCCCATAGCTTTGGAACATGCTGCATTGTTTGTTACTTTAGAATATATAGACATGGAGAAAAAGTGGCTAGAAACATACATTCAATGAACAGCAGATGTTGTAGAAAATTATCCAGTGCTGTCTTCATCCAAAAAACGCAGGCCATTCAACTCTCAAATATCACCAGACAAATACTGTAGCTTTTCTTATTTACCCTATTTAAGGATTAGGTTTTTTAAGTTCAGGCAAAAGCAGCAATCGTCTTGGGTGCACACCTGGACTCTGAGAAGTTCTTAGCATGAGCCTAGAGGTGTCGCCAGAGTTTGTAATTACCAGATTTGGAATATAAATTTGTCCAGCTCTTAATGTTTGGCTATATTACAAAATGAGTGTCATTTCCTCCAGAAGCTCTTCTCCAGTGTGGAATGTGAAATGAGGTTCTGCACATATGAAGTCAATGTCTAGACTGAACAGGCTGTATAGTATCTGGATGTGCAAAAATTATTGTTCCTTAATCTCACCATATCTCTCATTGAAATTCCCATTGATGGATGTGAAACAACTTCATGAACTGCAAAGCCAGATGCTTTGTAGGGCATGTGCAGAACAGTTTTTGAATGTTAAACCAATTGGTCCCAATGGAAATCACTGATAGCTCTGAACCGCATGACTAGACTAAGCAACCTTTTGTTTGGAAAGGATCTTCTTTTTGCTTGGATCAATTATCTTGATTGTGTCTTGCAAACACTTCGAACTGGTTTGGAGACTATGCCCAACCGACCTCACCCACCATACAATTAGGGCTGTGAAGGTGTATATCTCACTCAGAGGTGTTGTCGGAAGTTCCTACCCTCCCCCACGAGACAGGGTTGTGTACCCAGCCAAACGGCAGGGTGCCAAGGGAAGCCGGGGGCTCCAAACGCCAAAGCAACTCTAGTAATTACCTCTCTGGAATCAGGGAGAGCTCAGAGAGAAGTGCAACAGCTGCTGGGGTGTGGGCGGGGACAGCCCAGGAGATGGCAGCCTGGTGGAGAGGGAATAGCAACAATATTAACCCCACAGCTGCAAACAGGTGCAGGGATATTAAGGAAAGGGGTGGAGTTAGAGAACAAGTCCCTTTTGGGAGCTAGGGGTTGGCTGGCCACTATATCTGCCCAGCCAGGGAAGACGGAGCAGGTTGGAACAGGGGATGAGTGTCTGAAATGCAGAGCTGTATTTAAGTCTTGGGCTGACGAGGATGAAGAGATCAGCCGGGACGAGCTTGTTGGTCTGACTGTCTGCCGGGGAGGAGCTCTGACCTTTTTGCTCTTGTTGATAGGAGAAGAAGGGAGTGAATGAACTTCCCTCCTTCCCCAGCCCACACCTAGATTTGCGTGCCGGAGGGCAGACAATTTGCCTTGGAGAATTCCTCGCCCCAGGAACGCTGACAGGTGTAACTAGGTAATTTTGGAGGCTGGCCCTTTTGCCGCCACTACCCGCCATTGCAAGATAAAAGCTGCAATTTTCAGAATAATTCTGAATAAGATACTTCCCATTGACCTGCACATATCACATTTCACATGGACAGTGCAGCTACTCTCTTGTCTGCCTCCCTCACCTCTACTCACTCTGTCTGGAGTGTGCCAGTGCCAGCCTCAGCAATGGCAGGGGGCGGGGGAGAAACACAGTGAAGAAACTCTTCTTTGGCATTTGGCAGGCATGGGCATTGGGGGGCGGGGGGGAGAAACACACCAGCAGTGGCAGTGAGAAGCTGAGAATCTTCTCCCATCCTTGTCCCCAGATGACCCCAGGAGCTAGTATAACCTTCCTGCTGTGGCTGCTGCTGCTGCCAACCCTTCTTAAAGTGGCTCAGGGCAGTTTACATTAAAATCAACACACATAACAGAAAACATTTAAACCAGATAAAAACTCATTAAAATTAAAATTCAGACTAGATCTCATTAAAAGCCAGTCTAAAAAGATAGGTCTAAGGCTCTCCTGAAGGCCTCCAAGGAAGATAATCCTCTTATTGTTGTTCATTTTCACTTTCTGGTTTTACTGATAGGTGAGTTCTGATGGTACTTTCCACAATCCTTCTCCACTACTGATCAGCAGTTCCTCTGTGAACCCCAGTTTTGACCAGGAGACTGAGGTCACAATCTATTGGAAAGTTGTCCTGTATGAGCTGCATTGAAATGAATAGGAACTACATATAAGATAACTACCTAAGGTATTGTGTTTTAAGGGCTGCTTCACACAGAGGGCTTTCTCATGACAACTGTGCTAATTCCCCCCAAATGTAGACTGAGAAGTCAATGTGGATAGCACAGTGAACATGAAGGATGCTATGAAAAATCCTATGCAACAAAATGCTTTCTTCCATGTCCTAAAAACTAATTATTCTTCTGGATTTGGTGAAGCTCTAATCTTACAATCTATGGCTCACTTTGGAAGAACATCCACCATACAATAATGGATGTGTCATGCCTTAAAAACTAGTGCTAGAATCAGACCTAACTTCATCTGTCCATATACATAGCATTCTCACCCTATTCTCTCTCATATTCATCCTGTGTACTTTTTAAAAAAATAAAATACAAAAACTGCATTATTTTATTTAGCAGATGGTAGTTGCAAACATTTCTTTGCACACACACAGAAAATTAAAAAGGCCAAGATATATACAGATTCTCAAATGTTCCAATACATTGTACATCTAGTTTTAATTTGGTAGTCCCACAGTGGATTCTGGATCTTTTGTTTAATATTACTGAGCATTGCACCTGCTGCTTCAAATAAACTATGCTTTGTAAGGTCCAGGATATTCTGGGCCTAACTAACCGTTTGAGCCTAAACCCAAATTTCTCTTGTCAGAATGAATACAGAATGAATGCTACATGAAGTGGAACATTTCCTGAATTGTCATCTTTCTCTCACCCACATCCCCTGCTTCACAACCTTCTGTTTCATTACAGTTTTTAACATGAGAAAGTTTTCCAATGCATTCAAGATGTCAGGCAAGAATTCCAATTTAATTTGTATATCCCTTTAAAAAAATACAAAAACTATTGCTCAAATGTCTGAGACACATTAAATTAGTCTCCAAACAACTGAAACAATCGGAGGCTTGGCTGTTGCACAACTATCAGTTTCAAAACTGGAACAAAATGACAGATGATCAGGAAAACATAATTGAATATTTCTTAGACCACATCCATTTGCCAGCCTGCTTTATTTACCAAGGGTCTAATTATCTCAAACTTCTCCTATCCATTGAAATTAATGGGCACAAAAGCACTACTGAACCAGAATTATAGAACCCAGTAGTAGTTAGAGATAATAGTCAGCCACTATTAGGAAGAGTAGGGAGTAGAAATAGGAGTAGGAAGTATTTATATTTTTTATATACTGCTTTTCAACAAAAAGTTCTCAAAATGGTTTACACAGCAAAAAGAATGAGAAAATTGTATCTGTCCCAAAAGGGCTCATAATCTAAAAAGCAAACACAAAGGAGACACCAGCAGCAGCCACTGTGAGGGATGTTATGCTGTGATGTATAGGGAAAATTAGTCTCCCTCCTCTTAAAATAAGAGATCCCGCACGTTAGAAGGCATGTCTTTGTCTGGACCCTAATGCCTTCAAATGTCTAAAAATGTCTGAGTTCCTTGCAGGATAAGAGAGATCTATCACTGCTACACTGATCTAGGTATATGATATAGATGTTTACACAAAGAATTAAACCCATGTAAATTGGCAGTATCAGCTAGAGCAGGGCTGTCAAACTGCAGTCCTCCAGCTGTTGGTGGCCTACAGCTCCCATCATCTCCAAGTCACAGTGGCCAGCAGCCAGGGATGATGGGAGTTGGAGGTCAATATTTGCAGAAGGGCCACAGTTTGACACCCTGGGCTAGAGTGTTAGGGATGCATGTGAGAAAACCAAGTTCAAATTCTCACTCTTTTATGAAGTATTCTGGGTTTCTCAAATAAGTCAGTCTAACCTGCCTCAAAGAGATCTTGTGACACTACTACTGTCCTTATTTCCTTTGAGGAAGGGTGGCATACAAATGAAGGGTGGAATACCAATGTAATAAATCAATGAGATGTCACCTTATAGAAGTAGTGTGTCTATGCTGTCAGTAATGGAAAGGCCAATGACAAATGCTCATTTATTTCACCCAACAAACATGAAACAGTCTGCCCTGGCTACTGAGGGCAAGATAGGAAAGGAGGAACCCTCTTCCAAAGAATCCCTTTATTCTTACCTAGGCAGCCCAATATCAGATACTGAAGACCATCTTAAAATATTTTTTCACACTGGAATTCCAGCAGTAACCAGAGATGCTCCCCCACTGGTCAGAGAATGTCTGAAAACTTCTTCTCATGTGAGTGTCTCATGTGGATGCCATGGATAACACCACATAGATGTTACATGCAATATCCAATGCCTTGGGAGTTGCATCATCTGTGTGGTTGCTAACCACAATGTGAGAGGCACCCATATGAGATTAAATCTTTTGATATTTACGGATTGGCATGGGAGGAACCACATGTGATGGGGTCATAGTTCAGTGGTAGAGCATCTACTTTGCGTGCAGAAGGTCCCAGGTTCAGTCCCTAGCATCTCCAGTTAGGGCTGGGAAAGACTCCTGCCTGAAACTTTGGAGAGCTACTAACAGTCAGTGTAGATAATACGGAGTTAGATAGATCATGGGTCTGATTCAATAGAAGGAAACTATCTATCTTCCCGGGTGCCTATGTGCTACAACTAGGCCTAAAAGACAACTGTTATTGGCCCAACCAATTGGGGTGTACATGGAACCAGCAGTGGCAGTTTGGTTTGAATTCAAACCAAAACACCGGTCTGTGAACTGGTTCATTAGAACATGCAGGGCGGTTCAATTCATGCAAACAAACTGGGTCAGACTGGCTTAAACCAGTTTGGCCCTGTTCAAGGTGCTTGCAAAGGGAAATCAGGTAAGGATTCCCCTTTACAAGCATCAGGGGGATCCCTAGTGACTGAATCAGGGTTGAAAAGAGTGACGGGGGTGGAGGGTCACATTACCCAGTGACTCCACTGCAACAGTGAAGGACTGGAAGTGGCTTCTCTAGGGTCCTCCGGAGCTCCACCCATCAGCATGAGAAATTTTCATGATGACTCCGATGGCCTCCATACATTCATGGAGGTCACACAAACGGCCTCTGCACATGCACAGAGGCCCAAACCATATCCTGGCCAGCCTGCACTGATGGGGGGTAGCACTGGCAGGGCCTAGTGGACCTAGCCCACTGCCACAGCCATGGAATCACTGCAGGTAAGGTGACCTCCCACCTTCCACCACTCTTTTCAATTCTAAATCAGTTGCTAGGGATTCCCCGCCCCCATGCTTGTAATGGAGAATCCGTACCTGATTCCCCTCCACAAGCATCACAAACCAGGCTGGACTGTTTCGATCCAAACTTGACCCAGTTTGAACTCAGCCCAGTCCCCTTTGGGTTGGGGGGTCGGTCCAAATAGAACCAGGTTCATTTCAAACTGGTTCTGCACACTCTCACCAAGCAACTGCAGTCTATTGCAAGGTGGAGGGACTTCTTAGCATACCTTTCAGCTCCTAATGGCTCTGTTCAGAATGGGGTTTCATTGGGATTAATTTCTTCCTATGGAGGGTATCAAACATTCCTATTTTATATTAATCTTACAACATGTTGGAGCTAGGACACTGGCAGTATCAGCTGCAATGTCTCATAATGACCACTGGGGGCGTAGGGTCAAAAAAGAGGACCCCTCCCCTCTTTGTTCTTCCGGTGTTAGTCTCCATTTTGTCTCTCCAGAGATGGCTGTTTGTTTTAGTCTCTCTCCTTTCAGCCTTAAGCTCAGCTTTCCTATCCTTTTGTAACTTCTAAATAAAACTTTGTTCTTCAAACTTAAAGAAGTGTCTCCAGACCTCTTCCTTGGTTGAATTCTCCCAAACTGGCTTTGCTTATGGGAGTTGAACTGCCGTTCTTCTCCTACATAACCTTGATTATTGTAAAACTGGCATAGGGTCAAATAGCTGTGCCTTCCAGATGCCAATATGGCATCTTTTGTTCTTAACTGAATAATGTAAATAGTGTCACTTAAAAACAAGCAAACCCCCCAGGGTGAATTTTTCTGCTAGGCACATCTGTTAAACAGATTCAAGGTCAAAATGCACCTTCCTGGGAGCACATGCTAAAGAGGTGTGCTTTCAACCACAAGCACTTTTTCTTTTTCTTTTTTCTTTTGCCAAAAACATCTGTGTGGCTGCTGGGTGTAATCACAATTGGGACCGTGGTGCAACAGGGAAGAAAGGGAACTCTTTCATCTCATTCTGGTTTCCCACTGAAAATCCTCCCTGCTCCCAGTGTTGAGTTGACTACAAAGCTGCTATTTCACGTAGAGTCAAATTACAATGTTTGGGGGATGATTTTCAACTGGAAAACAAGAAGATGAACCCATTAGCCTCCCTGCATGTCACAATCCCCAACATAAATTGCCTCCCTCCTCCAATGCCACACATGCACAGTTGTTTTTGTTAAACAGGTACTTCTGGTTGGACGTATACATACATTCATGCATTTCCATGAATGTGTATTATGACTCTCGGTTGACAAGATTCTAACATGTCATTTCCTCTGCTTGGAAAGACTGACCCATATAAAACCTATACATGGAATAAATTGGTTGGATACAGTTTTGTTCTGTTAATGGCCGTGATGTTATTCTGCCATGCTCTTAGTAAGGAGAGAATCCCGTCTTATAGTCATTGTAATCCTGACCAGTTTTATTGGACAGTCAACTCTTGTGGCTTTTCATGGGAAGAAGTTTAGTTTGATGCAGATAATAGTTACTGAAAACTGCTCTAATTGCTTCAAAATGATATTTAGAACACCCCAAATAACCTGCACATGTAGACTTTAGAGACTAATCCAAGTCAGAGATGGTCAGAAAGATATATTTTATATAATGCAAAAAGCAGAGTTCCTAAACCACAAATAAATAAAATATTGTCCTGATCTTCAGGCAACATGGCCATACCAGAGATAATGAGCCGGGTTTCACGATCAGTGACCCGGTTTGTGAAGCTGAGTGGGGAGAGCGGGCTAAGCCCACTCTCCCCACAGATTGGCCGTTCACATGATTGCCAGCTCTGTGACGTAGCTGGTGGGGGCCGGGGACTTTGGGGGCCGGGGACTTTGGGGGCCGCGAGCGCGCAGGGCATACTGGAGAGACCCCCGGAGCCTGGAGGCAGCTTTTTGCCTCCCCTCTGGGGGTGTACCCGTGAGTAGCTGCGCTGTGGAGTCGTGCCGCAGCTACTCACGATCAGGAAGCCCGGGATAGCGGAGCACTCGCTCCACTAACCTGGGCTTAGGGGAGGGCTACAAAAGCGGGTGAGCCGCTTTGACTCAACCAGGCTCGGCTGCGAACTTGGTGAGTCTCACAATAAGTGGAAAGCAGGCTAAGCACCCTTTGCCTGCTTTCCACTGATCGTCAGAATAGCTCCAGTGTTGTAAATATGATGGTCAAATATAAGCTTGCATGTCCCAAGAACCCGACAGATCTAAGAAGACTTTTTCAGAGAATACAGCCATAACATCTTTGCACTGTAAAAAAGTCATGATGAAGGAGGAATGTTTTTATTACAGGGGACATGATCCATTACCAGAAGGAGGGCTGTAGGCCCACAAGAAGCCTTCAGAATCCCTGTGCAGCAGACTAGAAGTGGTGGAAGTTGGGGGCAGCAATTTTCATTATCTCTTCCCTCTCTCCAAAAGGCTGTTCAGCTTATATACATGTCTTCCTAAGAGCCACACAGCCCTCAGGAACATATTTATACAAGTGTAAAGGCTTTTGGAGGCAGGGGAGAGATGCAAAAATTCCTCCCCCTCCCCCTCTACACCTGGTCCACTGTGGAAAGAAGCCTTCAATATAAGGACACTAAATATTTCTTGCAGACCTGCAGACCTCCTTCTGGAGATGAAGGGCTGAAGATCATCTCTCCCTAAATTTCTATATCACCAAATCATAAAATCGCATAGTGGCTTACAACCCGTGCAAGCAATATAACATGGTTCAGGCATTCTAAAACATAGATGCTAAACCCAGGTACAGTACCTGGCAAACCCTGCCTCCCTTGCCAACATACTCTTTAACCACTCCCTCCATTTTCTACAAACCCAGTATTTAGTTACAGAGACACTGTACTTGGGGAGAGATCCTAGTGATTAAGAATGTGGCAAACTCAATAATGGGAAGGATCTTTCCACAATTACAGCAAAATACTGTGTTCTGAGCTTCATTCAGATGTTATCAGTATAATTTGTTCTCACGTATGACCTCTGAAAATGAGGCAGATGTCCCACCCAGTATGTCAATCATTCTCCTGTGCTGGGCAGATCAGTCACGCTTGCAGCCTTTGTCTGAACAGGCAAAAGTCTCTAAGCATATTGTATGCCTTCCCGTGATCTAGAGACCAGTCTCCCGATCATGGGAAGGCACACAATCACACTGACAGCTTTCGCCATTTTAGGCAAAGGTTGCAAGCATAACTGAACTGCCCAGCACGGGAGAATGACTGACACACTGAGTGGGGTTTCCACCTCGTTTTCAGGGTCTGTACATGAGTACAGCCAAAATGATAATGTCTGAATGAAGCTGTTGTCTCTGAAGACAACTATGTACCTGGAGAGAGGGGTGTGTCAGTACAATAAACCACCAGTTTGTTTGTTGGTATATATCCTGCTCTATACCATAAGCTCAGAGCAGCTTATAGCATTTATTGTTAAATAACAGTCCTGTTCCCATAAAATTCACAATCTAAAAAACCCATTTTTCTCAGAGGGGTGGCACTAAGTGGCAGCTGGTCCTTCCAGGCTGGTGGAGGGGCCTTGGTCTTGCCTTACCTTCATCTACAGTCTGGTGGAAATGATTGCTGCATGGCGATGAAGTGGTGGTGGATTTCCATCTTTACCTTTTGGTATCAAAAGGTAGCAGAGGAGTCAAGGGATGCTGTGCAACAACACAGTTTCTGCCCAAACAACCATGCCTGCTCACATCAGCAGCCTGTACTAGTGGAGAGTAGGGATGTGCACAAAACCAGCTGACCCAGTTTGGTTTGAGTCTGAACAGGACCCAAACAGGACTGGGCCAGTTTGGTTTGACCGCCATCGAACTCCCCAGGGTTCGGTTTGGTTCGAGGGGGTGGGTTCACAAGTCATTAAAAACATTTTTAGTACTTTTTAGTACTTACCCCCTCTGGGGGGCTTCTCTGAGGCTGTGGGGGAGTCCTCAGAGGTTTTTCATCCCCCGCCGCCTTTCTTGTGCCAGAAAGAACCCGGTTCAGGCATCCTTCGGCCCTTTCTGGGCTTCTCCCCCTCACGGCAGCCATTTTGGAGGCTGCTGTGCATGTGCAATGCGCCTCTGCATGGCCTGGGTCTTCCATGGACACCCACCCACCCACACACACACAGCTTCAGAAAAGCTCCCCGGAGGGATAAGTACTAAATTTTAAAAGAAATTACTCATGAACCCCCCCAAACAGCTGGGGAGGGGTTGTTCCGAGGTCAGACGAAACAGGGGGTGGTTCGGTTTGACCCCAAACTGTTGAATTGAACTGATTTGACATCAAATCTGTTTGCACATCCCTAGTTGAGAGTAGTAGTAGTAATAGAAGCAGAAGCAGCCACAGGAGGAGGAGGAGAAAATTCAGCCAGCTAGTTCTAGCTGTGGCACCACCCTCCCATCTCTTCCACTACCTCCTGGTGCCTAAAAGTAAGGGCAGGAATTCCAGTACTCCTTCCATCTCAATTTAATGGTGAGGATTTTGCCTAAAAACCACATAGTAGTTGGCCTCCATATCTGACATGAAACGTATGTATTTGGCACAAAAATTTCACTCACAGTGAAATTCAAAGCAAGTGTCAGAGTACGTCCCAAGGCAAAACATCTGTGAATTTTCAAGGGAAGCCAAACAAGTTTCTATAAAGACAACTGAAATTTCTCAGGGGATTTCTGCACATGCCTATAGCAATCTATACATTCTCATTTAAAGAAGCAGCTCATAAAAGTAGTAATCAAACCTTACTATTCAGATAAGTATCAAGCACTCATAATGCATATTAATGAGTTTTAATGGGTATTTTAATTTGATTTTTATGTTTTAATTGTTAAAATTTCTTGGTTTTATTGCTGCAAACTGCCTAGAGACTTGGGTAGTGGGTGGTATACAAATATGTTAGATAGATAGATAGAACTGATTTGTGAAACACTACATTTTCATGCAGCTGCTCTCTCTCAGTCTTTACCTTTAAAATCTTATCTTCAGATTTTGTTTTTGTTCTGGGGATCAGATCCACCTGTTTCCTAAAAACCACTATTCGCAATTAAGCAACCTGTCACAGAGCCAAGCTTGCTATATCAAAGTAAAACATTTTGTAAGACAGCTCAGCTCCACTTCAAGATTGTTAAAATATGTCTTTCAGAATCTGAGCTGCTACATATATCAGGTCTTACAAGAAAAACCTTACAAAAGCTTAGCTCATTTGACAACAGTGGACCAGGTCTCACGATCAGTGAGACCTGGTTTGGGGCAGTGAGCAGGGAGCCCTGGGCGACTGGATCGGATGCTCACACGATGGCCGGCTCCATGACAGAGCCGGTGGGGGTGGGGGGAGCGGGGGCCGCGCAGCCCCTGCAAGCCCCAGTATGCCCTGTGCAAGCGCGCAGGGCATACTGGGGAGACCCCTGGAGCCGAGAGGTGGCTTTTTGCTTCCCGGCCGGGAATCTACTCATGAGTAGGCACAGTGCGAAGGTGCGCCGCGGCTACTCACAATCTAAAAAGCAGGTTTGCTGGAGCGCTCGCTCCACAAACCTGCTTTTTAGCAGGGGTTCTCGAGCGGGTTACAAATCTACACTTCACTCTTAAAGTATGGCATTGGGAAGAATGTATTCACATTTTGTATTTAGCATAACTCCAGGAACACATTCTGAATGTACGGCCATATATAGAGATATATGCAGACACTTCCTAGTATTTTAGACAATATTTTCATCATGAGCCAAGCCAGAAAATAGTGGTGTGCACCGGACCGCGGAGCTGCGGTTCGGAGCTGGGGTGGGGGGTTCCATTAAGGGCAGGGGGGCTTTACTTACCCCTCCCGCCCTTTGCTGCTTTGGCGCCGTAAATATTGCAAGAAATCCGGGCGGCAGGATCCCTCGCCGCCCGCTTCTATTATTAATTATGGCTCTGCTCCTCCTCATTTTAAAAATTGGGGGGCAGCAGGGTGCTTCCCTGCCGCCCCCTCGAAGCCCCCTGCTGCCGCTGAAGCCCTCTTAAATCTCGCCCAGACCGGAGGAGAAACCGCGCTTGGGCGGGCGGCAGCGAGACGTACATCCGCCCGCCCGCTCCCTGCCTTGCCGAGTGCGAAGTGCAGGGAGTCTTCTGCGCACACGCGAAGAAGGAACTAGGAAGCCTTCTTCGCGTGTGCACAGAAGGCTCCCTGCACTTCGCACTCGGCAAGGCAGGGAGCGGGCGGGCAGACGGACGTCTCGCTGCCGCCCGCCCGAGCGCGGTTTCTCCTCCGGTCCGGGCGAGATTTAAGTGGGCTTCAGCGGCAGCAGGGGGCTTCGAGGGGGCGGCAGGGAAGCACCCTGCCGCCCCCCCCCCGATTTTTAAAATGAGGAGCAGAGCCATAATTAGTAATAGAAGCGGGCGGCAAGGGATCCTGCCGCCCGGATTTCTTGCAATATTTACGGCGCCAAAGCAGCAAAGGGCGGGAGGGGTAAGTAAAGCCCCCCCTGCCCTTAATGGAACCCCCCACCCTAACCCTCCCGAACCAAAACCACCCCTTCTCCAGACCGGTTCGGAGGCCAGTAGAATGGCCTCCGAACCGATCCGTGCACACCCCTACCAGAAAAGCTGAAAGATGATGCACACTTTCACCCCTGCTCAACAGCATCACTGACCTACACTTAGACAATTCTCTAAGTGTTCAGATTTTTAAGTGATGGTAGGTGTGGATCTATTTTAGTCTAAGCACCTTATTTTACTAGTACAATGTTTAGTATTCTAAATGCTCTAGAACTGTGCTCCGCTCCTAATACTAGAAAGTACTAGGACTGTGAATAGATGAAATTATCAGATCAGATCTGATGCCAAATGATGCAGGTGATTATTGAATCATGCAATCAATAACTGTACCAGCCAGGATCAAATCATATGTTGAATCGGTATTGGGGTCAATGCAACAGGCCATAGGATATAATGGCCCAAGAAAAGTAATGGGAAATCATTGAAATGTCTATAAACATATTTTTGTAAGTCAAAATGGGATGAAACTTACAGGTGTGGAGACCTTTCTTAGAGCTGATGGTGGACCCTTCTTATAACTTGATACCGTCTGTATTTCATGAAGATGTGGCAGGGTTTCTGAGAAGTACGCAATGCATAAAGGAGGAATGATTTGAAGCAGGATGCCACCTGTTCTCTTCCCCTCATCCTCAACATTTTTTCTATATTGGCACATCACCAGATTCAATGTCAAGCAAGTTTTGTGACATCAGCAAAAGAGAAAACCAGATGACATTGGGGGCAGCCTGATACAATGCAGAAAACATCACATTAGGCAGTGCCAATATTAGCAATTTTGAAACTGATATAATGAAAATGTCACTGATCAGGATTCCATCAAATCAGATCCACTTATTGTTCCAGTTCAATGCACAGCCCTAGAAAGTACTATAAAAATGTAGTCAGGAAACATCCTTTGAAATGAGTGAAGTCCAATACAGCAAAGGACATCTGGCAAACTGGACCACCAAATCCTCCACTCACTCATCCCACCAGGGTCAGAGCAGATATTGGTGCATGCCCTCAATTGCTTGCAACTTCTGATGTTTAAGAATAATTATGAGAAGAAAGGGAGGGACTCCCCTGCTGCACACCTTCACCCCTGCTCAGCAACCTACTATTGTGGGCTGCACAGCAGCTGCTGGAATGGTCCTCAGGCCACCAGGGACCACTTGGAAGAAGAAAATGTATCTGAAGGTTTCTAAGGAGGAGCAACTGTATGAGTACATTTTTAGTTACAAGCTTCCTCAGAAGCAAAATAATGCTATATTACCTACTACTACGTGTCGACAATTGTTATATGGTGTCCTATGAATTGTAACAGTATAATAAAGAAGGCATTTTGGTTTTTGCCTCAAGCAAGAATTCATGCTCACTGAATTTACGGACAATGCAGCTTTTACGAACTTCTGGTTTTGTTCTTTGTAATTATCATAAATGGAAATTCCTCCAGCATTCCCAGACAACCACTCAGGTTTCACCATGTCTGAATCATTCATTGTAAAAAAATTATTGAATAATGCTCATTTCACTAAAGAATTGTTGTGTAAACAGTCTGGCTCAGTGGACTTTCCACAGAAAGCAGGAAGGCGACTTCTCATGAAACTTTGCTGAGCCATCCATAAAAGCCTTTGGATCTATCATTTTCAAGCTATGAAATTATATATTATAATATCATCCAGATTTTTCTCTTCTTGCAATATTTCAGACATATAAAGAGAGAGAGGTTTCTCTACAAGCATTCACAGTGTGAATGTTAGTGTGAATTTCACACTTACTCCCTGTAAAATGTTTCAAAAATTACACAGATTCAAATTGCTTGAAATAGTCTAGTGAAGCCCGTCCCTTTTGCACAGGCTTTGCTTGCCCCAAAATCTATCCCAGTGCCTAACAAATCTAAATGCCTCCTCTTGGCACCACTGTCTCATTCACGCATTGAGACCCCTCAGTGCCACCTGTTTAACTGGCCCTGTGCATGGAACAGGTAGCACTTCAGAGAATGCTACCCTGGGGGTCCTGAGCTTCAGTATGCTACCTAGCAGCCTAAATTTGGCTTCCAGGACCTCTCGACTGCATTTCCCATTCATTGGTGCTGACATGCACCTCAAAGGCTGACTTCTCCCCAGCACTGCCTAACAGCCTCTGTAGACACAGTGTGATATCCAAAACCTTAGCATCAGGCAGGCAAGTCACCATGAGGTCTATATACAAGTCACAAACCAATCTCACTTTGCCCCTAAAGATCGAATCACCCACTACTAGGCGGCCCTCAACCCTTGGAAGAATATTCTCTGTGTGAGAGGATATGGGTGTATCACTCAATGAAGGGGTTCCTTCTAAAGAAGCATTCCCCTCTTCCTCAGACTTATATCCTCCTTCCCTCAAACCTTCATTCTTCATGTCAGCAGAGTAGCTGTCAGCCTGGGAGTGGGATTTGGGATGCCTCTATCACATCCCTGAGGGTCTCATCCCCATAACTCTCTGCCTACCTTGGCATGGAGGGAATGAACTTGTTGCCTGAGAGCCAGGAGCTCTTTGCACCGAGCACACACCCATGACTTCTGCCCCTCAAGCAGATAGTTATGCATGCAACACTGGCTGGCCTGAGCAGGACTTGTGCTGGCAAGCATGTTGGCTCACTCTCCTCTTGAACACACTCTTCCGACTTGGAGAACTTCAGAAGCTCCGTCTGGAGATAGCTCTGATGGCGACCTCGTCTTGGGCACCAAGCAGCCCCCTGCTATCCCCCCCCCCACCCGGAATGCTTCAGCTGGTATTTACATTCATAACTAGTTTTATAGGCTATTTAGAATATATAGAGCCTGTTTACTTGAAAGATAGGTCTTCGCTGCAGTTGTCAGATAATTAAATGTTTTAAGCTCTGTCTTCCAAGAAAGTTACAAAAGTAGGGTAGCACTCACCTTGTCCTCGTGCTGGGTGTCTCCTTTGTGATAAAGGAGGACAGCTTGAACACCTCCATGCACACTTCCCTGTAAAACTGCATGCAAAACATCTTTGATATCTGTTAGCAAACTCCAGTAGCAAAGTTCCCCTGGTCTGAGCCTTGTCTTTTCAAGAGCTGCCTCCAAACTGAGCCTCCTCAGGAATGTGGTCCTTCCCACAAGCGGTGTGACTCACCTGCAACTAATTTCCACCTACTGTCTTTCTAGGCACAACTGAAACTGCCCTGTCAAAGACAAATCCCTAGCTAGCCAGAAATCAAATTCTAGGAAAGACTAGCCCTAATAAATTCAACTTGTCCTTTCCTCCTTGCTTTGTTTGCTTGCTTGCATCTTTGGGAAAGAAAATAAGTTTACTGCTGGTCTGAGCCTTGTCTTTTCAAGAGCTGTTTCCAAACTGAGCCTCCTCAATAGTGTGGTGCTTCTCACAAGCTGTGTGACTCACCTACAGTTAATCCCAATATGACATGATTATTTATTTATGATCTGATCCGATCTGATCTGATAATATAATATAATATAATATAATAATTTAAGTGAGCAGCAAATAAATATCCAGCAGAAAAGATGCTGTGCTGTGATGAATAGGGACAAAAGGTGCGTTTCTCTTCCCTTGCAAAGAACCAACACTTAAAGACCACCACTTGCCTCTTTACCCAGTTTAACAGGTAAGTAGATCTAATTTAGCAAGGTTCAGAAATCCCCAAAAAATTTCTCTGACAGAAACATTCAGCAGTAGTAAGAAGATTAGTCCATTGAGGCATGTTACAGTGGAAGGGATTGCACTGGTCAGTTGGAGTAGATGTTTCACTAATCCCATCCACAATAAAACTATTGACTGGGAGGGGGACTGGGGAGCTAAGTGTGGGAGTGGTGGGCTTTTGCCTGTTTTTAAATTGTATTTAATGTTTAAAAGGAGCACCAGAGCTCCATTTGGTGGCTGCTTGCTTCCTGGCCACCACAATTCCCCACCACCACCAATGTCCTGGATGCTGCATCATTCCAGAGCATTCAGGGGAGAGGGGAATGGTGGTTACCACAAAAACAAGGTGGCCCCCATTGGTGTCTGCCATTATGTTTCAGAAAAACTGATTAATGTATTTACAGAACTGAGTCAGTCCCAGGAAATTCAGTATACTAGGCAAGTTAGTGTGAGTTAACTTTCAGGCCTCCTTATTGCTCTGCCCCCCACCAATAGGCAAGCACAACACATGCCCGAGCAGAAAAATAAATACAATATAAAAATAAATAGTCCCCCCCCTCCAGAAAATGAACATTTTATTGGGGGCAGCTTCCCTGCCCCCCCCCGGCAATCTGGCAACAGTGCCCAGAAAACAAAGAGAGAAGAAAAGGGGTAGGGGGGGACCATGCTAGTATTTCTCAGTCAGCTGGCAACTCTACATTTGCATTGTGCTAAACAATAACATTTTTTTTGCAAGCAATTCAGTTACAATATACTTCAAAGCTTTCTGTAATGACCTACAATACAAATCTCAAATGACAAACAAGGAAGGATTCTAATATTCTGATGCAGTATTTAAATCCAGGGTCAAGGGCCTAATTTTCCAAAACTGAGGGAGTAGGAATTTTTGGTTTTAGGCTGAACCCATCTGGTTCTAGTCATAAATGTGGGTCATATAGTCTCAGAAAGAAAACTGTTGCATCTTCATAAAACTTGGTAATATTGCAGGGGTGGGGGAGGGGGGGAGAAAGGAAAAATAATAATAAAACATACATTTATTTTCCAACCTTTTATTTATGAATATTTTTGTATTTGCACAAAACTCTAATACAAAGCAGATAGATTTATTGCTTAAGTTCTAAAGTGATTAAGAAATTCAGTCCAAACCACCAAAATATTAAACACAAAGCCAGGATTGTCCCATGTCATTCATACTAAGTAGTACCTTAATTTGTACAATGGCTCCTTGATATTGCTCCTTGATATGCAATGAAGTCTCATTTAATCATGAGGATGGCAAACTCTATTGATGCTGAGAAGATAAACTCTAATCCCAACCCATTAAACAGTGATTGGTATCTTTTGTCTAGAAAGCTACTTTTTGCACATCACTGATGAAGATCATCACTTTGTTGATAGGATAGTTGCAGGTAAATTTGATTAACTTTGAATCACATGAACCATTTTCAAGAAGATCTCTGTGTTTATTGGGGTGGCGGTCTAGTGCTTTCCAAGCCCAAGGCATTAATTTCTTGAGCATGATATCAAGCAATGATGTTATCACAAATGAAATGACAGTTCAGCAGTCCATGCAACTCCCCAAGCACTGGCAGGAATGGGAAGGAAGACCAAGACCAAATGTAAAGTGATGCATATCGGGGCAAAAAAAAAACACCCCTTCACATATACACTGATGGGGTCTGAGCTATCAGTAACTGACCAGGAGAAAGATAGGAACATAGGAAGCTGCCATATACTGAGTCAGACCATTGGTCTATCTAGCCCACTATTGTCTTCACAAACTGGCAGTGGCTTATCCAAGGTTGCAGGCAGGAATCTCTCTCAGCCCTATCTTGGAGATCCGAGGGAAGGAACTTGAAACATTCTGCTCTTCCCAGAGCAGCTTCATCCCCTGAAGGGAATAGCTTACAGTGCTCACACTTCTAGTCTCCCATTCATATGCAACCAGGGTGGACCCTGCTTAGCTAAGGGGACAAGTTATGCTTGCTACCGCAAGACCAGCTCTCCTCTCCTTGGGGTAATGGTGGACAGCTCGTTGAAAATGTCAACCAATGCACAGTGGCTGTGGAAAAGGGAGATTCTATGCTAGAGATCATTAGGAAGAGGATTAAAAATAAAAAATACTATTATTATAATGCCCTTATACAAATCTATGGCATGGCCACATTTGGAGTACTGTGTATACTTCCTTCTTATAAGAAAGGTTACTGTATCTTAAGAAGGACATTGTAGAACTTGGAGAAGTGCAGAAGAGGGCAACCAAGATGAACAGGGGCCTGAAGCACCTTCCTTATGAGGCATGGCTACAGCATCTTGGGATTTTTAGTTCGGAAAAGAGGCAGCTACGAGGAGAAACAATTCAGGCATATAAAATTATGCATGGAATAGAGAAAGTGGACAGAAAGTGGACAGAGAGAAAAATGTTTATCTCACAACACTAGAACCACGAGTCATCCAGAGAAAATGTTTATCCCTCTCTCACAACACTAGAATCACGAGTCATCCCATGAAACTGAAGACAGTGAATTTTAAGATGAACAAACGGAAGTACTTTTTCACACAGCACACAATTAATCTATGGAATTCTCTGCCACAGGATGTGGAGACGGCCACTAGCTTGGATGACTTTAAAAGAGGCTTGGACAAATTCATGGAGAACAGGTCTATCAATGGCTACTAGTCTAGTGGCTTTGGCTACCTCCAGCCTCAGAGGCAAGATGCCGCTGAATACCAGTTGCAGAGGAGCAGCAGCAAGAGGGCATGCGCTGAGTTCTTGCCTATGGGCTTCTTGGAGGCATCTGGTGGGCCACTGCGTGAAACATGATGCTGGACTGTATGGACCACGGGCCTGATCCTGTAGGGCTGTTCTTATGTTCTTATGACTGATACTGTTTTAATTGGCATACTGTATCTCTTTTCTCATCAACAAACATAAATTATTTGAAGAATGTTGGCTTGTATTCATGCTATTATCTAGGTATAGCTCAAAAGGGGCAAAACAAACATCATTGCTGTAGATATCATGATGATATATCCATCCCAACATAACCTTTTGTGCATTCTATCAGTTTTCACATTCACTGCAAAAATGTTATGGTAGAATTTGCCAATGTCTTCATCTGAAAGATGTGGCTCAGTTTAAGATTCACATGACACAGGCTATTCTATAATGTAGTCAATCCATTTTCTCTAAGGCAGTACTATGAAATGAATGAAAGGCCCCATCCTGCAGCCTTGTGTTGGGGTATGGGTCTTTGTCCCACCCACCCCTCAGCAACAGCAGAGAACACCCTTATTGGTCAGGGCTGAAGGGGAGGCAGGGCTTTCATGCCATCGAGGCCATCTCTCCCCTCCCCTCTCCAGTTTGCTTCTTACTGGTTTCCCCTCCCTCCCTTCCCTAGGGGCACAGCAGGCTTTGCTGGTCATCTTTTGGAGGCCGAGTAGGTGTTTTTGCCCCTTCGGTGATTGGCCGTGTTGCGGGGGGGGGGTGTTCTTTTGCCTGCTCTGTTGTGTTTTTCCTAGTACTAGTTAGTCTTAGGTCACAACTGGGCAGGTACAGTGCAGGCTGGATGTTGGTGTAGAAGGGTTTGAGATCAGTGAGCACCCTTAGGCAGTTGGAAAGGGTGGATTGGTCAATCGGTCCTCGGAGGCTTCGTGGCCCGGGGATTTCGGTTTACCATGACACCTGCTTCAGGCCTTCTCAGACCTTGAAGTCTGCACGGCTTGCGGGCTGGGAAGCCCTAGAAGAGCTCTAACCCTTTGGGGTGGGCAATGATGGAGATGAAGCAAGATTACACTGCTTCTATGCTTGAGTCAGGGTGTGTCGCCCATTCAAGGCACAGGGAAGGACAGAAATGTCTGAACTCTGCCTTTGATGCACTGTTGGTGGGTGGAGTTTATTCCGCACTCAGTTCGCTAATTTGACTATTCAGTAAAGTTGTGGCCCTTTTACCCAATTTGAAATGTGTCTGTCTTCCTTGCTGCTGGGGTGTGGGAGCAATGAACTACTCACATGATGAAGGTGATATGTGATCCTATTTATAACATACTTTGGATAGTTCTTTATGAAAATGCTCAATGCTCTCATCATGATGCTGTGAGTCATTATTCATATGTTTTTCACAAATTGCTTTTTAGACTTATTGGTAACTAATATACCCAGAAAGGAAAGCTAATTTGTGGATAAGAAAATTTACCTTAGAATTTTCAGAAGAGAGAATTCAGGCTCCTCTTGATGCATGGTAAACCACAAAACTACCTGCAACTTTGTTGGAGATAAGACATCCTGTCACTTTTTAATATGTATTTATGATCAATTATCAGATTTTATAGTTCATTTCAGAGACTCACACAAAAGTGTCTTTGTACAAATTATGAGATTCCAGAAAAGGGTGCGGACGTGATGGGAAAAGGATCATTTAGTTCATCACAGCTGAACAATGTTTCCTTACATCATAAAACCTAGTCACAGTGACCTAATAAGACCATCCAGTTATCTAGCAGATTAGTCATTAAACAAATTTTCATCTTGGCTAATGATTCTCATATTTTTTCCTAATATCAATAGTAAAAATGTCAGATTTATACAATGCATTCAACATTATTTGGAATAGTCACAGAAGCATAAACAAGATTTAAGAAAAGAATCTGCTGTAATACATTCTGCTTTAATACAAAAGTAGCTGTTAGGTGTTTGGGATTTCCTGGAAGAATCCTGGAACACTCCTGAAAGCCATGCTGAGGTATCTTCTTGAATGATTTAGTACTCCATAAAGCAGAGTCAAATGGATATTCTGTGAGACTGTAGTAAAGACTAGGCCTGTGCACCAGCAAAAATGTTGGATCAGTCTAATCCAGCCTAACAAAATGAATGTTGGGGAGGCTGAACACCATTAGAGTCAGAGTCAGGTTGGCATTGGCCTGACATTTTACTGACATCATGTTGGAACTACCTCACCTCCCACTGTCCTCTTGGTTATCTATTAAATGTGGTTTAACCACAGCAGTTTGAGCAGGATTGCCTGGGAAATCTGTATTCTCGCAACCTCTGCAGGATTTAGCAATCCTGGTTAACTCTTTCACCAGGATCACGGGATTGTGAGAACACAGCCATTGTTTTAAAGTAACAGTGGCTGATATTCCTCACAGCAGTATGCCAGCATTAAGGACTGATCAGGGCTGCTGTGCAACCTGAAAGGCAGTTCTGACTGTGTTGCACAATAGGACAGTTGCACAACCACTTAACACAGCATCTGCCTTTAGTCATTGTGGTTATAGTCCAACAACATCTGAGGACCCGAGGCTGCAGTAGGACCCCCTGCCCTTTCCCCTTTTCACTATGGAGTAGGGGGAAAGCCACCAATTAGATGAGGTAGTTTGAACAACAACAAAAGTTAATCATGTTAAAAAAGAAATTTTCTGAACTAAAACCCATAATCCAATATCAGGTGCCTAAGAGACTGAACCTTTTCCTTCCCAAAACATGAATAATCATGGGAGTAATAAAGTAGTTCAGGTGTCCTCCTCTACAGCTGCTAATTTGAACTAGTGTCCAAAAGCCATCAAGAAAACATGTGTTATCCAGTACAAGAGTTCCCTTTTGCTAGTTTCCTCTAGATTTCAGCCAACATTAGTACTGTCATTATTATTATTTTTGTTTCTTTGTTTTTCGCTCAAGAGACAGCATTCCAGAGCAGTTTGAATATTCAGGGGCAAACTAGACAATATGCTGGAGACTGGCTCTCTCATCTCATTTCTTAAAAATAGTCACTAGAAGGCCATTAGGATTTATAGTATGGTGTTATGGGGAGGTTACTCTCCCACTGTTTCCATGGCATAAATTGCCTTCTACTAAGTGGTTGTTTGTCCCACTTGGGAAAACGTATGGATATGCATAAGAGTCTTCTACACTGCAAAACTGAAATGGAATTGGAACAGAAGCAGCAATGGGATCAATCAAGATGAAAGAACAGTGAAGAGTCAATAGCAGAACACTTTCCCATTCTAATGGTGACAGCCTGGCAATAGAAGTATTGAATGCATTAGGTCTGTTCATTCACATATGTTAATTTACTTAAGTATGCGTTTGTTGAAGAAGATCCATTGTCCAACACTAAGGCTGCATTTTTTTAAAAAAAGATTGTGCAACATACTGTCAAGGCAGTTTAAAATGGATGGGGCAGACACAACAATTGAATGCTTGCGCATGCACATTGCCCCCCCCCCCGCTCTCTCTCTCTCCTGCTCTCACTCTCTCTCTCCATATTTGCTCATGAGCTCTGAGTAAATGAAAATGTTACTTTAGATATCCATCAGGACTGTGTGCTACCAAAATATTTGATGTTAATTACCTGTAATCATCTTTGTGTGATGTTTCTTTTTCATTTTTCGGGACTGCAGCTAGCAGTTTTCCTGACTCAGACCATGCAGAGTCATTTTATTTAGTTAAATGAGACCAAACTGCATGGGCTTTTCAACATATATAGTCCAAGATAATTAAACTAGCACTGACTGACACCCAGATTAATGTTGCATTAGTGGAAGATCATTTTCCATTTGCAGTAGAGGAGGGGTGACACCAGGCCCCACTTCCCTCTGTACATTCCATGCCTCAGGGACATTCAAGGACATATTTCTGGGAAATAGAGAAGGAAGCAGGGGAATGCTCTTCTGCCGCCATAATGTCAATTTGGATGCTGGCCACTGTTCCCCGCCCCCTACGAAGTGGACAAATAGTACAGATAGTGTAACAGCATTTCACCTCCCTTTTCTAGACAACCAGCTTAGGCAGTGCTGGTGCCATAAAGATGTAGCATCAGATTTATCTTACGCTATTCATTCATTTATAACAAATTCAATTTCCTTTCAAAACAATGCTCAAGGTGAAGGAATGTTCCTCCTTGACAGACACTCTGAGAACTGACTGCTGGCTACTGTGTTTAATGTAGGCTCCAACATATGTACAGTCCCTGGTTGGATGAGTGTAACCTGTCTGATTGTCCTCCTGCTTAAAAAGATTACAGCATACAGACACATTCAGATTCCTGAATGAAAGCACCATGGCAAAACCATTCTTAACTGTTCCTCTCCTGCCCTTATCCATCATATTTCCTCTCCTGCCCTTACCCCTGCTAACTTGGCAAAGAGGCACCTTTTAACGTGGCGATTCTCTTTATTTAGCAGGGGGAGAGTAACTGGCCTTATCCACCCCTAGCACAGGACCTCCAGTGACTGTTGCTGGTGTCTGCCTTGTGTTTCTTTTTAGATTGTGAGCCCTTGGGGGACAGGGATCCATCTTATTTATGTATTATTTCTCTGTGTAAACCACCCTGAGCCATTTTGGGAAGGGGGGGGTATAGAAATCGAATGAATCAATGCATGAATGCATGAATATTTCAGTTCATATGATCACACAGGCCATTTGGATGGGCAAGGGCTGTGTAGAGAGACTCATCCAATGCACCTTTGTAGTCCACACTGCATGCAAATGCAGCCTACCCTGATGCCCTGCCCAATTCAGGACCCTACAATGGTCTGAGTCTGTTTAAATTTGTCATTTGAAAGATCCCACATATGAAAACTGTGGAACATATGAAAACCCACATCAAAATACACCACCTAATGCACCACCTGAGAGAGAAGGCCTCCAGTCTAGTGGAAATAACCCAGCATTTCATCCACTTAAAAAAAAAATAAC
The DNA here is from genome assembly GCF_027244095.1 of Hemicordylus capensis. NCBI lineage: Eukaryota > Metazoa > Chordata > Lepidosauria > Squamata > Cordylidae > Hemicordylus > Hemicordylus capensis. The sequence goes on from NC_069657.1 coordinate 375,720,550, forward strand.
CCAGCATTTCACACCCTTTAAAAAAAAATAACCCAGTTTTTCATACACTTTTTTGATGTTTTTAGGCCTTTGAAAACTGTATGTTTCTCCTCTCCACTGTTGTGCATCTCTCTTGCTTTACAAACATCTTCTATTTAGCCTCTGCTTCAGGACTATCAGCCATTTATTATGTAGGGTCAAGACATCCTTTACTGTTGGGGATTGGGTTAGCCAAGTGTTGAGCAAGGGGAATCCATGTTTTATCCATTTGGACAAGTCCATAGTTTGGAAATTCCTCACAATGGGACCTGATTCTTATTTTAGTTTTGTATGGTATGATGGACACTGAAACTATTTTGTACACAATCAAACGAAATCTTATTTGTTACACACCAGGTTTCGTGTCCTATTCTTGTGCCGTGTGGGTGGGCTTTGCTTGACCATGCATGATTTCCTCACAATTTACAATTGCTTGTCAGCAGAAGATTATCTGCTTGGTCCTGGAGTGTCCCAGACTTCATTTTGACAGGGGATTATCAAAGACATAGTTGGAATGCTATGTAAATGAGGCCCCATAAACAGATTGAGAGAAAAACACATCCAAGGGTAGATTTTTTTTTTAAAAAAACAAACCTATTTCTGCAAATTAAACTTGGATGGCTGAAAGAGTGACAGGCTAGAGAAGGTTTTAATATAGATTGATTATGAATTTTGGAAATATTTGGATAAGCTGCTTTTGTTCAGCTTAAGGAACATAGACTGCAGAGATTTTCCAGGCATCCAACTGCAATGCTTTTAGAAGCACTGTGCCTTCTTCAGTTCTCCCACTCTTCTGCCAACCTAAAAAGTGATTTGCCATAATCTGTGATCCACTAGGTTTCATCCACTGGAATATATCTAATACAATATGGGCCTCATCCAGCTGCTGCTTGTGCATGCACAAATTCCAGTGAACACATTGTGGTGTTTTTCATCTCATCCGGCAAGGTTTGTGTAGGAGTATAGTCACAGCCAAAAGCACTTTCCAGAGCTTCCATAACACAAAGCACTGCCAGAGTGTTGTTTTTTTTACCTGTCTGGCACTTCTCCGGATGTTTTATGTACCTGTTGTGTCACTAAGGTCTTAGGTCAGTTTGTGTCTTGCCTAGCCTGCTGAACTATGGAATCACGAGATCATCTGCTTCTGGGCAGTAGCCATTTTTAGGTGGGGGTTTTTGCACCTTTGTATGGTGCTTTTGGTTAATCCATTCCTTGATCCAGGCCAGCTTTTGAATAGTACTTTAGTTACTTTTATTCCAGTCCTGGAGTAGAGACATGGCTAACAAACAGCCAACAGCAAGAGTATTGAAGGCAGACTGCACTTGCCTCTCTGTAAATAATAACTGTCTCATTAAACCATTAATATTCCTGATTCAATTCCACCGTCTTGTCCTTGCATACCACAACTCTTTCCTCTGGATTCTACAGACATGGAGCTCTCACATGTGCAAAGGCTTCCCTATTCCCTTCAATGCATGAAGGCATATCCATCCATTGTGCACTTGATGGTCACCAGATAGCGACATAAATGAAGAAGGACATACACAGAAGCTTGGGTGGAAATTCATACTTATAAACTAGGGGTTCCCAACTTAGGTCCCCAGATGTTTGTTGGGCTACACTCTCATCATCCTCAGCCACAATGGCCAAAGTTGGCCAGTATATTTACTATCTCCCTGTGACAGATGACAGGTTGAGATAGAGAGAGGATAATGGTTTGTTTAAGACCATCTAATGAATTTGTGGCTGGAATGAAATTTGAACTGGGAACTTTCCAGGTTACAGTTTACATTTCCAGCTTATATTCAGTACTAGCTAAATATAAAGTTACCTGAAATCAGAATTGGGTTATCAAAAAACTGCAGAACAAAAAAACCTAGAAAATGAACCCACCTTATATTGACCATTGGACCAACTGGGACCAGTTTTATCTTCACTGGCTGGCAGCAGTTAATAGTTTTAGATTAGAGTCTTTCCTGGCCCTATCTGGGTAGGGCGGAAGAGACTGATGCAAGGTTATCAATAAATATGAGGTTAAGAAGCATAAAGCTCTTGATGCATGGAGATTAACTGCCCCTCTTTCTTTGAATACAAGTCTATTAAAAAAGCAGTCTCCTGAAACTTACAAAGGTTTCAATACATCAGTAAATCATAAAGGTTTCAGTAAATCAATTAACTTTAGTAAAACCAGAAACCTAATTATTATTATTCTGAAAGGGAGGGAAAGGAGGAGACAGGAGGAGCAGCTCCAAAAGGATCTCTCCCAACTGGGGGAGTGGGCGACAAAATGGCAAATGCGGTTCAATGTTAGCAAGTGTAAAGTGATGCGCATTGGGACGAAAAACCCCAACTTCAAGTATATGCTGATTGGATCCGAGCTGTCGGTGACAGACCAGGAGAGGGATCTTGGGGCTGTGGTGGACAGCTCGTTGAAAGTGTCGACTCAATGTGCGGCAGCTGTGAAAAAGGCAAATTCCATGCTAGGGATCATTAGAAAGGGGATTGAAAATAAAACGGCTAACATTATAATGCCCTTATACAAAACTATGGTGCGACCACACTTGGAGTACTGCGTACAATTCTGGTCACCACATCTTAAAAAGGACATTGTTGAACTGGAGAAGGTACAGAAGAGGGCAACCAAGATGATCAGGGGCCTAGAGCACCTTTCTTATGAGGCAAGACTACAACACCTGGGGCTTTTTAGTTTAGAAAAAAGACGACTGTGGGGAGACATGATAGAGGACTATAAAATCATGCATGGTGTGGAGAAAGTGGAGAGAGAGAGATTCTTTTCCCTCTCACACAATACTAGAACCAGGGGTCTCTCCATGAAATTGATTGCCAGGAGGTCTAGGACCAACAAACGGAAGTACTTTTTCACACAACGTGTGATCCACTTGTGGAACTCTCTGCCACAGGACGTGGTGACAGCCAACAACCTGGATGGCTTTAAGAGGGGTTTGGATGACTTCATGGAGGAGAGGTCTATCAATGGCTACTAGTTGGAGGGCTGTGGGCCACCTCCAGCATCAAGGGTAGGGTGCCTCTGAGTACCAGTTGCAGGGGAGCAATGGCAGGAGAGAGGGCACGCCCTCAACTCCTGTCTGTGGCTTCCAGCGGCATCTGGTGGGCCACTGTGCGAAACAGGATGCTGGACTAGATGGGCCTTGTGCCTGATCCAGCAGGGATGTTCTTATGTTCTTATGTTTAATAGAGTTGTTGCAGGAAAAAATCTTTAGTTAGTCTACGAGAGCTGGTCTTGTGGTAGCAAGCATGACTTGTCCCCTTAGCTAAGCAGGTCTACCCTGGTTGCATATGAATGGGAGACTAGAAGTGTGAGCACTGTAATATATTTCCCTCAGGGGATGGAGCCGCTCTGGGAAGAGAAGAAGGTTTCAAGTTGGAGTCTGGCTGTCAGCTGTTTATACTCTGCTTATGTTTATACTCTGCAGTATAAAGTGTTTTTATAAGTGCAGTATAAAGTGCAGTGTTTATACTCTGCTTATGCTTCTACTTCCTGTAGTGCAAAAGTGGCCTTCATATAAAAAGGTGCCTCTGTTCATCCAGACCACACACCAGCATGTTTTATTAATTCTCACTATAAAGGTCTATCCAGATGCGTTTTTCCTGAGGTGACATCATGGTTGAACCCAGGCACTGGAGTCCTGGTGTTCCTGCCAAATTCCCATTCTCCCAAAATCAGACCAGTAACTGTCCATGATAGGTAACAAGATAACAACTATTTCATGTGCTCATGCTACAGGGATGAAAGGATGGTGTTCCTACCAGAGGCACAAGTAGTCCCATTTTGGCTGGGAGTTCCTCTCTTGGGAAAGCAATGCTCCTGCCTCCTCCAGTGCCTCATAGAGGGTTTTCTCTCAAAAGTGCCTCCAGGCCAGCAAGGTTATCCCCAACAGAAAGACTAGCTTGCCTGCCCATTTTGGAGCGAGGGTATCAAGGTATATGACAAGCACTCATATAATGCTTGTAGAAGGAATCAGTGTCCTCCGTAAGAGATGATGAGGCTCTCCACATGAGCAATGTGGAGATCCTGTAGGGCTTGTGTGTGAAGAGCGGAATTGACATAAATATTTATTTATTTATTTATTTATTTATTTATGTTACTTCAGTGAGTTGGGGGGGCATTTTAAAACCTTGTCTCTGGGCCCACTCCAACCTTGCTACACCCCTGGCTTCATAATAGTCTCATCAAATTTCCAACATTGCTGCTCAAGCGGTGTTCTTCCTTGCAAGGCCTGGGGGCCAGTGGCAGCCCCCGTCAATTCTAAGTGCAACTCCCTGACTCATTTTTGTTGGGCCTGTGTGAAGCTTCAGCCAAAGCTGAATACTCCGCACAGTTGCCCTGGCACCATGCGGAAACGACAATAACAACAACAAATATTTATATACCGTTTTTCAACAAAAGTTTCCATAATGGTTTACATAGAGCAGGCTTCCCCAACCTGTGGCCCTCCAGAATTTATTGTGGCTGGGTATGTTGGGAGTTGTAGTTCAGCAACATCTGGAGGGCTGCAGGTTGGGGAAGCCTGACGTAGAGAAATAATAAAGAAATAAAATGGATCCCTGTCCCCAAAGGGCTCACAATCTAAAAATCTAACCCCTAAACAGCTTAGGCCCTGGGTATTTAAGAAAATGTCTTTGCCATGAGCCCCACTGCCTGTTAAGACCATCTGGAGAGGTTTGTCTGCGGGTGCCGCCAACTTGTCCGGTGGTTACTTGGTAACAGGCCTCTCCGTTGCAGCCCTTGGACTTTTGGAAGGCACTCCCTGTTGAGATAAGAGCCTCCTCATCTCTGACAACTTTTTAAAAGGCACTGAAGACACATTTATTCACCCTGGCTTTAATTAGATCTATGGTTCTATCTTAAAAAAAATACTGGGTTTTAAATGTTTTAAAATTTTTAATGTTTTAAATGGTTTTAATTGTGAAGTGATTTCATGTTTTAAATTGTTTTAATTGTAAACCGCCCAGAGACACAAGTTTTGGGTGGTATAGAAATGTAATAAATAAAATAATAATAATAATAATAAATAAAAAGAAACGTAAGATAGATACCAGCAACAGTCACTGGAGGTACTGTGCTGGGGGTGGATAGGGCCAGTTACTCTCTCCCTGATAAATAAAGAGAATAACCATGTTAAAAAGGTGCATCTTCTCCCAGTTAGCAGGAACTACTATTCCTACCACACAGTGCTGCATTTTCCCCAGTGCTGGAGGGCTCCATTAACAGAAACAGAGCTTTCTTGAGCCCCTGCACCATCTTGGAAGGAGTGCACAGAGTGCTGGGAAGCAGAGCCTTTCCAGCACCTTCCCCACAGAGCTCTTAAGAGAGGGCTCCATCTCTCTTAAGAGTCCTCCCAGCTTTGGGGAATGTACAGTGCTGCATGGAGGTCAGTCCAGTGGGAAATGGCTCTCACGTTGAAAGTTTCTTGCCAAAGTGGCCCCTGCTTGAAAAAATAGTGAAGCACACTGTGCCAAAGGCATTTAAAGGAAAGCAGTAGCTTTCCATATCTTGCTTATATGTCCTCCCAGAGGTCAGCTCTGTCTCAAACACCGAACTTTCATTCATAAGGACAATGAGAGATTACATTGCTTGCAGTCCTCATGCTACTTATTCTGGATTGATCCCTTGAATGTCAGAGACCTGTCTTATGAACTCAGGTGGTTGCATTTACTTTTCATTCTGAAATATCTGTAACTGACATTGGACGGGTTCCCACGACTGGCAGAAAGTAAGTTGGTGGGGACTGCTGGTCTCCAGCAATCAGGCACTCTCAGTGCGAGCAACTACTTCCACCCATTTCTTTTGTCATCCGAACCCACCAACCTCTGATTCCTGAGATCCACTTTCCTCCAACACCTAAATTAAAATGTCAAGTTCCCAGAGGGAAGTGCGGCTTGGGAACCAGAAGTTGGCATGTCCAGAAGACATGGAAATTGATAGAAATAGCTGCTCGCTCCGGGAGTGCAGGCTCACCAAGAACCAGAGTTTTCCGCCAACTCACTTTCCAATGGTCATAAGAAGCCACCCACTGACTTTAGCTAAATCATTTGAATTACAAACAGCAAGGAGTTTTGTGGCACTTCAGAGCCTACAGTTTAGCATGATACACAAGGTGCTCTGCTGTTTTTGCTGTACACATATCCCTCTGTATTTGAAATGCATTGCTCCAGATGCGCTCTAAGTTGCTGAAAACATTTCCTGTTTCTGATTTTCTGAGCCATTAGCCGAGTTTTATTGTTTTTGGTAATAGGGATTAATTTGTGCAAGATGGAGAAAGAAAAAAGGGAAAGGAAGAGTTCAAAATAAAAAGTGATATGATTAATTAAGACTGGAGCTTCCTGGCTCTTTGGGTGAACATTCTCTTCTTGTTCTTTCCCTCTAATCCTTCTGAAAGTACCACTCCAAAGAAACATTTCCACGTGTTTTAGACTTGCACATTCCTGGTTTTATTAGTTAATGTCAATTTGTAGTTTGTCATCACGCCCTCTCTTTCTTCCAGCACTTCACCAAACAAACAAAACAAAGCAAAACCCAAGGTCCCCTTTTATCTTAATCTTGTCACTGGTGCTGGACCTCAAGATACAAGCGAGCTTTAGGCTAACGATGATGGCTAAATTAGATTTTGAAGAGCTCCTTATGTGAAGGAAATTTGGGTTGGAAAAATTAATTCCAAACTTTGTCAAACATTGTAGCTTACTTTTAAAAGCCTCACTATTCATGTTGGAAACAGATTGTTTTAATTACCATGGGACTTGCCCTTCTGAGGCTCAAGTTATTTCCAGTGCAAGGATACAAAAACTGGTTTGGTGGATCAAGGCACATGTAATCCAGCATTCTGTTGTTAACAGCAGCTAACCAGATGCCTCTGAAACCCCACAGGCATGAAGTTGGACACTTTCTCCCATTGTTTGTCCCCAGATCCAGTACTCAGAGGCATACCAGGCCTGTACTTGTATCTTTTCCCCTGTGGGTGGGGAAGTTGTTTGAGGGGGTATTTTGGTGGACAAAGGTCTGGCAAGTAGGGGTTAAGCAGCCCCTTCTCCTCCATCAGTCCTTCACTTAAGATGCCAGCCTTCAGAGGGTGTTTTTCTTGGAAAAGAAACCCATCAGGAAAAAGAATCATGGAACGACGTGTACTTCCCCTGTGAAGTTGCTCCCCAAAGTCCTCAAGGTTCAGGTGCAGCTTTGGTGGGATGCTCCATTCAGTGCCCTCAAAATCCATGGTGCATGCACAAAGCTTCCCATATAGCACTTTCAGTTCTAGCTATGTATTTCTTCCTTTCAAAAGTAGATTTTTAAAAAATCTAATTTGTGTGAATGATTGCACAAGAGTGAGGATGGCCAAATGCAACCCCTCTCCTGACCACTTCCTGGAAACAGGTCTGAGTACCCTTGGTAGGGAAAAACCGTTGGAGGCGGGCCAAGGAAAAGTGGTAGGCGGAGAAAAGTGGTAGCTTAAGCACTCCCTCCTATCCACTGCTTTGCCCCTGCAATTCTCCCTGCTCCTGCTTTGTACACTAGTGACAAATATGGAGCAGTGACTCTCATGTTTGCTGTCAAATATCTTGGGCTTACTCCAAAAGGGGTTGCAGAGAAAAAGTTGTGGGTAGGGAAAGTGTTGAACACACTCACTCTTGATCACCATTTCTTCACCTGAAATGTCCCCACTTCTGCTTTGCACATTGACAGCAACATGGAGATGGAATACCTGGTTTGCTATTATTATTATTATTATTATTATTATTATTATTATTATTAATTCGATTTCTATACCGCCCTTCCAAAAATGGCTCAGGGCAGTTTACACAGAAAAATAATAAATATATAAGATGGCTTCCTGTCCCCAAAGGGCTCACATTCTAAAAAACACAAGATACACACTAGCAACAGTCACTGGAGGTACTGTGCTGGGGGTGGATAGGGCCAGTTACTCTCCCCCTGCGAAATAAAGAGAATCACCATGGTAAATGGTGCCTCTTTGCCCAGTTAGCAAAGTTATTAGTCCAGTTCCACCCTCAATCACTTACTTCTAGATGATGGCAACTTTATTGTAAAGTTTATTTTATTGTAAAGACCTATCATCTGTGAAGGGGCTGAGCTGCATGACAAAACAACAACAACAACAACAACAACAACAAACAAACAAACAACAAAACCCTCTCAACACCCCATTTTACTTTTGGAGTTCACAATGGCCCCCAGTAATAAAAGCTGACAATCCCTGGTTTACACAAAATGAGAGGATCAACTGAGTTAAAGCAGAATTAGGCATTATGTTGTACATGCATATACTTGCCTATACACATTAGGGGTGTGCAAACCGGCTCAAATCCAAACCGGTTTGACATCGAACTGGTACAATTTGAAGGTTCAGAGTCTAGCCGAACTATCCCCAGTTCAGCTCAACTCCGAACCGAACACACACAGAGCCCAGTTTGGGAGTTCGTCAAGCTTTTTTTTTTTTTTTTAATTCTTTCTTCACACTTTTCTGAGTGTGGGTTCTATGATAGCAAATTATGGTGGATTCATGGTGTCTCATTGAAAATCTAATTTGCTATCATAGAATCCACACTCAGAATACCTCAGAAACAACAGAACCCTGTACCCCATGGGTTAGAAACCCATGGGGGTGGTTGGCACCCTATGTGCACTATACCACCACTCGCTCTGGGCCACCCCAGCACCCCCCAAGTGCACTTATGGGGCTGCTAAAAGCTCCATTATATTATAACTTATGAGGGAAAACCTTAAAGACACGTAAACTTCAACAATTACCCCAAAAGCCCTCTGCCCAAATCCTTTGAAAAAATTCAGGTAGATTCCTTGCCCCTACCCGGCACTACCAACCAACCCCACACCGCTCTAGGCCACCCCTTTCACCCGACGTGAAGCAAAACACCCTCCATTATACCTAATGGGGGAAAACCTTAAAGACGCGTAAACTTCAACAATTCCCCAAATATCAGCCCTCTGCCCAATCACTCTGCAATTGGGGTGGTAGCCTCCACCCATTAGGCACTACCACCCCACCCCACTATTTTGGCCCAGATCCCACGTTATGACCCCTATCTACTCCAAAGACACTAAAACTTCAGAAATTAACCAAAAATCAGCCCTTTGCTCAAACCCTCTGCAATTGGGGTGGTAACCTCCACCCATTAGGCACTACCACCCCACTCCACTATTTTGCCCCTGGTACCTGAAATTCGAGCAGACGTCATATCAGACCTTTTTGCATTGAAGTCAATGGGAGGCAAAAAGGCAGGAAATTCAAATAGACGTCATTGCTCAAAATGGAGGGGGATCTATTGGCCACAAAATGGAGGGCTGAAACATCCGAATATTTTGGATCCAAAACAGGGGTGATTCGTTTCAGATCCGAAATTATTCGGGGCTCTTCGTGGGTGATTTGGTTCGGATCCGAATCACCCGAAATTCACTGTTTTGGGTACAGATCATTCTGTACCCAAAACGTTTCGCACATCCCTAGCGCAGTGTGAGATGATGCCTTTCAGCATCTTCCTATATTGCTGCTGCCCGATATAGTACCAGCAGGGATTCGAACCGACAACCTTCTGCTTGTTAGTCAAGCATTTCCCTGCTGCGCCATTGGGTGACTATAAGGATTCTCAGTAGAAACCTGAATTCCTGGTAGAGGGCCTTAACATGGTAAAGATGTTTCTGCCAATGAGTATATATGACACAAAGCAACAATTCTAAAAGTTTTTGTTTTTTGTTCAGTGTGGGAGCGGGGGGGGGGATGAACTTTATTTTATTGTCATTCTGAGTTGGATAGGCACAGCACCCAAGAAATAATCTGGATTCCTCCTTCTGGTATAAGAAAGCAGGGGAGATGAGAACTCCATTTCCAAGCTGACATGAATCACATATCCTGGAAAAACATTAGAGAGCAGCAGAATGCATACAATAACAACAGAGAAATCCTCAGGGGCAATTTGAGTAATATAATTCTATTAGTTATACTGTTGTGGGGCTTCACCATCAAGGGCCTGGAGGCAGTATAACAAGAATGTAAAACAAGTGCAGAAGAACATCCCTGTTCAGCATGTCCAAATAAATAAAACAATCAGCAAAGCAAAGGAGAGGGAATGCCAAAATACCCCACACAGTGTACCCTCTAATACACAATCAATAACATTCAAGCACACATTCCCAGTCCCTGGCCACACAGTCCAAGCCAAAGCTGGCAACACACCTCTTGTGATTATTACTGTAAAATATTCCTCACTGAGTCCTTGATTTAGACTTCCAAAGCCTGATATGTTTTCCTAGCTTCTCAGTCCAGCCAAACTAATGGATTTAATCGAGAGATACAGCTGGGAGGAAAATCATAAGAAATTTTGGAATACAACGCAAAATATTCCAGAGGGGGTGCCATTTGCCTGCTGCTGCTCTTTACTTTTACGTGTCATAAAGAAAGCTGAACTCCAGCTCCTGTACAGGGTTTCTCATTCAGAGATTTTGAGAATTGAATTGGAGACTTTCTACATGCACAGCATGTACACTACCCATGAGCTATGGCCTCCCTCTTAAAGGTCCTTCTCCTCACAGGAGCCATGTTCTCCCAGCAGCACTTGAACTCTTCTTCTAGGAATTCTTCATGAATGCCTTCTCCCAAATGAGCTGTGGGTCTGGCTAAACCCTGATTAATACCCACCTCAGGGTTGGATAAACCCTGATGTGTATGTCCATCTGTTGTGCCTATCTCTGGATCATGGTGCCAATCTTAGAAACACTAGACATGGATACCTGAATCTAAAATATATGTGCTGCTTATAAAGTATGAAAGGCAAGTGCAGGTATATATTTTGTGTGCACACTTCCCTTTGAAACACAAGTAAGCTGGTGTCCGTTTGGGGCCCCTGTGTGGATGTTATATTAATTTTATTTTTGTAACAAAGAGAATGACAGTGCCAATAGTCGGTATGGGAAATCACAAAACTGACAGTCATATACTGTACTTGCTTCCACCACAAGACTCACATAGGGCCGTTTTGGGTGGTCACATTACCCATCCACATGGTTAGAAAGGGGATACACTGAAAGCATGCCCATTGGGACATCTTGCGTGGAAGGCGTTGTGGTGCCCTCCCAGCACATCCCTTATTGTGCGGCGGGTGGGTTGTTCATCCAAATGGTCTCAGAGCTAAAGGAATGTACCAAGAATGTGTTGAGATGTCTTCTGCGCAACATTAAGGGAGGAGATCTGGTCTTGTGGTAGCAAGCATGACTTGTCCCCTTAGCTAAGCAGGGTCCACCCTGGTTGCATATGAATGGGAGACTAGATGTGTGAGCACTGCAAGATATTCCCCTTAGGGGATGGAGCCGCTCTGGGAAGAGCAGAAGGTTCCAAGTTCCCTCCCTAGCAGCATCTCCAAGATAGGGCTGAGAGAGATTCCTGCCTGCAGCCTTGGAGAAGCCACTGCCAGACAATCCTTAGCTAGATGGACCTATGGTCTGACTCAGTATATGGCAGCTTCCTGTGTCCCTATGTCTATGTTTTGACAGGCATGCATTCAGCACATCTAATCATGTGGACTAGTAAGGTATTTCTGAACCAGCCCACCGTTATTCCAAAAAACAGGACATGATGTTTGTTTGTTTGTTCATCAATTATTTGCATTTTTATCCCACTCTCCAGCCAAAATTCCGAAAGAATTTTTATGTTTCTCCCTTCTTGATGTCTTCTTTTGTCAGCTTTGTCAGTTCTATTGCTTTCCAGATCAAATGATATATAGGGAGTCCTTGCAACAGTTTTAACTTGCTTGTGTAAATTTTAAAATGGAAGGCAGCAAAACAATATACATATTCATTTCTGATGGACAACACATATATTTTGTATTCATACCCAAAGACCAAAATCCGATAAAGGGATCAGCCCTGAGACACACTTCAGACTAGTTTATTTTCTCATCCTAATGTGAATTCTGCAAGGCATAGCAGTATGTTTTCCCTTGAAACTTAAGAAGTGTTCTACCATCCCTAAACTATACATTGTGTAAAAAGTTAGCATTTTAGTTAAAGTTTCAAAAGACATCAAGGGTTTCAAAATCTTCTGAGCATGATGGAAACAAATATTTGGAGTGATTTAAAACAGCTCCAAAGAAGATGACAAAGAGAGTTTCATTCTCACCCAAGGCAAAATAGAATGCAAATAATGGAAAGGATAAACAAGTTACTTTGTCAGTATTTGGATAAGATTCTGATGCAATATAATGAAAAGAGATTGTTAGAGAGTTGGCCATAGGCATGTTTCTAAATTCTGAGAATATAAGAACAGGCATTATTAAAAGCTTTTCAGTAGGAGAGATCCATCCATGGCAGGCCTGATCCCAGAACTATTGAAATCAAACAGTTTCTGCAGTGAATTAGTTGGGAATTAACACCTGATCTGGATTCAGAGTTTGAGTTTTGCCTTTAGAAAGCCAGAAACTTTGCAGAACTATAGAGCCAAAGCAATGGAGGGTACATCAGCCATCCTGCCACTGCAGCCATTCCAGAAATGGTCCTTCAGCATTACAGTCCCTATTGGCACAATCCTGGTCTGTCTTAGAATATATGCAGTGCAATAAAGAGAGCCCACTCTGTATGTGATGCATAGAAAAATAGAAAGCAGCAATATACTGAGTCAGACCACTGGTCCATTATTCTAAGAATATATGCAGTTCAATACAGAGAGTCCATTCTGTATGTGATGCATAGGAACATAGAAAGCGGCCATATACTGAATTAGACCATTGGCCAATCTAGCTCAGTATTGTCTTCACAGACTGGCAGCGCCTTCTCCAAGGTTACAGGCAAGAGGAAATTAATCTACGTACTTCCTGTACTGTCACAGGAGATCATGGTGGACATGATGCAAGAGCCTGTTTGAATGAAATATCACAATTATTTATAATGCTAGGGGTATTTCAAAAAATATTACCAAAATAGCCATGCCAAGTAACTGGCATGGGTTTGAGCTTCCAGAACAAAATTCCTTCCCTTTAGTCCTGTGGAAATTATTTCCCAGAATTTAGCTTTGCTCTTTTCTATAACTGCAAGTCCCAAATCCTCCTTCCACTGTTCATATAGATGGGTTTTTTATTTATTTCTAAGAAGGTTCTTATATGCAGTTCGTTGGGAGGTGAATATATGTAATCCTATTTCAGATTTAGAAAGCCTAACCCTTCTAGTAAGTTGTGCTAACAATTTAGCATCTTTACAGTCCATATCATACTATCCAATCTTAAGAGGGACCAAATGTGGTTTTAAAGCAGACTTTACTAAAGAAAAAGAAAAAGGTCTAAGAGTATCCACAATGGACAAAAATAAACCCCTAGGATTAGCATGTCCCTCAACTGCTTGTGAATGCAGATCCATCAAATGGGGGCTATATAACTGCTCTTGGATGAATTGAGATACAGTTGTAGACCACCTCAGTCACTGACCATTAACAATGGTACCCTCTGTGATATCCCTGGGAGAAGTCCACAAATGAGGGCATGATAGAGAGAAGGACAGAGTTAAGGTAGATGGTTACTATCTGCCCTATCTAGGATATTATAGCATGCTATTTGAGATAATAAATTCCTAGGAATATATCTCTATCTCTATCTCTGTCTTATGACACTTACAGATTTTCTGTTAAGAAATGTAAAATATCCACCGAGACATCGAAGACACTACCATTCAGGCAGACTAACTGGAAGCCAGACATGGATTCTATCAATTTTCAGCCTTGTGTGTTAAACACCTTATCCTGTGAAGTCCTAGTAAGCAGGAAAATATCACTATCTTCCATTATAAAGAATTTCATCAGAGCCAATACAAGCATTGAAGTCACCACAGACTACAATGTTTGCTTCCGGGAAATGTTTGATACAATGTTCAAATGCATCAATTAAATCCTTCCAAAAGCTGTGATGAATTGTTAGGAGGGATATAGAAGCTTAAACAGACTAAGGGACCAAAATCACAGTTGTGCTTACTCTCAATCAACAATGCTAGAACAAAATTATTTCTAGAGATGCTAATTAAGTATGGCTCCACTGGCCCTTCCTTTCCAACAGGGTTTAACTGCAGGGGAATTAAATGAAATAAACCCCTGAAGATATAAATTTCTGTGGTGATTCACACGATTGCTCCATATGGATGGCAAGGGGGTGGGGGTGGGGGAGGCTGCTTTCAACTTACCTTTCCCCCCAGACAACCAAGCAGGTCTTCTTTGGTGTGCCTCCAACACACCCACATGTGCAGCCCTGCTCTGTGCAGCTCCATGAAGCATGGAGCAGGGTGGAGAGATCCAGGGCATCCCTCACTGGGCGTCCCTCACTGCAACACGTGGCATGCACATTGCATTAGGGATTTCTCCCCTCAGATATGCACCCATCTCTGTGATGCAGCCAAGGAGTCAGATGGTAGCCAGTAGCTGGGTTGTGAGAGCACCCTTAACCTCAGCTAAAAGCCAGGTTCGTTAAGGGATTCAGCAGGCATGGAGCGGAGGGATCCACAAGGATCCTGCCACTTCTCACAACCAGCCTAACCCTCCCTGGTTGTGAGAGCAGCCTCTGTGTCTTCCCTCAACCAGCTTTCTTGGAGACGAATAAAATCAAAGGATTCCAAGAATTTCCCAAAATCGAAGTCCAAGATTTTATGAGATCATCCTGCAATATTCCATGACACGATATTAAGAGAATAAGAATCTCCAGAACTATCAAGTCAGGCAAAAACTGGGCCTGATTCTGATGCCCACCATAAGATGGGTTAAGCCTCTGTATCAGCCCACTTTCTCTACCACATGATTAATCTCTGTTTCTCTGGAGATTTCCTGCTTGTCCCTTAAATTCTAAATTCAACTGAATTGACTGTGGATATATCCAATCTCTTACTAAGGGGGTTGGAGGAAGCCTTCCTGGTGACAGAACAGTTGCATCCTGGTCAATTGCTCCCTGGTCAATTACATCCCAGTCTTTGGCATCCCTGGACATTTGCATCCTTGGACGTTTGCAACCATTTTTTATTTATTTTTGCATCCTGGACATTTGCGTCCCTAACCCACAGTATAACTAATATTTCCATATTGCCCTAGTACTAGTATTGCCCAGATCCAAAAAGCCTGCTACCACATCATTTACTGGAAGGAAAGCTAATGCAGAGAAACATCTAATTTTTATATTGAATTCTTGATCTTCGTTATACCGTCATCTTAAACCAAGGTCGCATATTTTCTTAAAGATGGATTTTGACAAATGGCACATACACGAGCTTATTGCTGCATTAGGAAATGTTTCCACTATACTCTTTCTTGCACCTAGTTCAAAATCCGTCAGCACTGATTTGGGATTAAATTGTTGGTGAATCTGCAACAAAAGAGTGAACAGGCGGTCATATGTTTCTTTAGTCTTATTGGGTAGAAGAGCAAATACACAGGGAATACTGAATGCACCATCTTGGACATGGATGCAATACAGTTGATAGTAGATTTGTGGGCAAATTTGGAAAGTGCCATCCGCTGCACAATTCTGAAATTATGACATCATCCAAACAAGTCATCCAATCAACAAACATTTCTCCCCATTGCTGAGACAGAGGGCATTTCTGCCATTGAAAATTCATCATGTTTTGACAAAGTTGTTCCAATGAGATGTCTGGTTGGTTCTTGTAAGGATATCACAGTTTCTTTCAACTCTGAAATCAATTCTTTTGCTCTAATTGCAGAAGAAGAAGAACTGATTTTGTTACTACATCACTCTTGATATGAAGTCTTGCTTTGCAGGATCGTACCACACCTCTCCAGTAAGTTTTCATGCCCGCAGCATTTTTCTTATGATAGTATAGCTATAATTTGCATCCTCAACAAATAGGTTTCCACCTATGCTTGATTTCATGAGCTGTGACATAGCTTAGTTTCTCAAAAAAACAATTACACAATAGGGAATGTTTAACATATATAAATCTTGACTGATCCGAACAATGCTGAACTCACAAGGAGAATGAAGTTGGTCCATCGAGAAAGCCCCCACCCTTTGTTTTCTAATCATACCACACACGTGGGGATTTGTTTATAAGTAGCCCAGTCACAAACAAGGCGCCCCTCATGTGCCTACAATTATGCTAATTGATTAGACAGGATAAGAGGCTTAACATATATAACATGGGGTTTACTTATAGTTGGGTTAGAGACGCCAAAAAACTGGATACAAACGTCCAGGGATAACAGTGACCGGGATGCAATTGACCAGGATGCAAATACTCTAGTACCGGCCTTCCTCCATGTCCGAAATCAGCATCATTCCTTAATTAAAATATTGTTAGAATATGTAACAAATGGGGAAGATCTCTCAAATTTCCATATTTATAGAAATTCCTCTTAACATCCCCTGCGGGCAAAGAGGCACCTTTTACCATGGTGATTCTCTTTATTTAGCAGGGGGAGAGTAACTGGCCCTATTCACCCCCAGCACAGTACTTCCAGTGACTGTTGCTGGTGTGTGTCTTATGTTTCTTTTTAGAATGTGAGCCCTTTGGGGACAGGGAGCCATCTTATTTGTTTGTTATTTCTCTTTTTAATAGCCATTATTGGAAGGGCGGTATAGAAATTGAATTATTATTATCATCATCATCATCATCATCATCATCATCTCTCTACATACTTCTTTTGCCTGTTTATGAGATTTGAGTATGTCAAGGGACAATTATAAGTTGAATAAAATCTCTGGATATTCTGAGGATTTCCACATTTAAAAGATATGCTTTGATCTTCAAACTGTTGTAATAGACTCCAAAAGGCACGTCTGCAGTCTATATTGGGGGGAAACAGCTCTGCAATATCCCTAGATTTCCTGGTGCTTGCAGGTTATAAACATTTCAGGTCTCCTTTATCACCCCAGGTTTTCCCTACCTTGGCCAATATGTCTCTCTGGACTTCAGTTCCAGTTCTCTAAGAGTAATTCAGCCTTTTCAGTAGCCAATTAAAAATCAAAATACAAAGGGGAGAGCCAGGGGCATAGTGAGACCCCTCAGGGGCCCAGGGGCAAAATGTTTGGAGGGGCCCCCTTCTATCGTGCACGCAAAGTGCACATGTGCCCTAAGCCGCACCCCCTACATCTGAGTCTGACATCAGACTCAAGGAGCAGGGCAACAAACAACTCCCCACCACCACCCCTGCCCCACCGCCCATGCCCTTGCCCCACCACCACTGCTTATCTTTCCCCCTCCCTGACAGCATGGGCTAGGCCTGGCCTCTCATCTCCGGGCGGGCAGGTGCTGTGACTGGGCCGGGCCTCTCTTCTCCAGCCAGCCAGTGTGCCTCTCTCTCTCACACTGGCCAGCTGAAATGCGCACCTGCACAGTTCTATTTACATTGCATGCCCGTGACATCACAGGCATGCGACTTCCATAGTCGGAACTGCCCTGACGTGCAATTCGGCTGGCCAGCAAGAGAGAAAGAGGCACACTGGCTGGCTGGAGAAGAGGGGCCAGGAACCAGCTAGAAAGGACAGGCCTGCTTGACCCAGCCACAGCACCAGCCGCTGCTGCCGCAACAGGGGCATCGATAAGAAGCGGCGGCAAGACAAGGGCAAGGGCAGTCTGGTCTCGTCTAGACTGCTTGGTGGCCCCTTGGGGAACCCCTAACCCTCTGGGCCCAGAGACATTTGTCCCTGCTTGTCCAATGGACACTCCGCCCATGGGGAGAGCTCAATGGAGGATCAGTTTTATCCAATGCAATTTCAGGCTCCCGATTTTCATAACTTTATGTTAACTCCTACTTAAAGGGAGTTTAACTTCCTCCCCTTTTAACCTGGGCTTTTAAGTTGTTTAACTCAACTTGTTTGATTTTATTAGTCTCTTATTTCACATTGTATCTGCTTTATTAATGTTGTGAGCTGCCCCAAGCAGTAGTGTACTGGAGGGGTGGGGTATCGATATTTTAAATGAATGAATGAATAAAAGGGTTCCTCTTCTCCTTCCCCTACCAATCCTATCATAGAGTATATTTTATTATTCTCATACAGGGAGAATTCATGCACTCATCTATTATAATCAGGTCAGGGTCTGAAAATGTCAGATCTGCATATTTAAGGAATTTCTTGACACTATATCCTTAGCTATTGGCTTCTGCTATTCCCTATGCATATCCCAGTCTGATATGATTTTATTTGAGAGCGTGGTGGCCTCCCAGCTCCAGGCAGTCTTGGAGGAAACGAGTGGAGACTGCCTTGGTTGGCCTGACAGATGATCTCCAATTGGGAATCGACAGAGAAAGTGTGACTCTGTTGGTCCTTTTGTATCTCTTAGCAGCTTTCGATACTATCAACCATAGTATCCTTCTGGAGTATCTGAGGGGGTTGTGGGGTGGGAGGCACTGCTTTACAGTGGCTGCAATACACTCTATGTGGAGTTGCCTTTGTATGTAGTCCAGAAACTGCCATTGGTACAGAATGCAGCAGCCAGGTTGGTCTCTTGGTCATCTTGGAGATACCATGTTACCCCTATAGTGAAAGAGCTACACTGGCTGCCGATAAGGGGCTGATTATAATCTATAAAGCCCTAAACAGCTTAGGCCCTGGGTATTTACGAGAACGTCTTCTTTGCTATGATTCCCATCACCCATTAAGATCATCTGGAGAGATTCATCTTCAGTTGCCACCGGCTAGTCTGGTGGCTACTCAGGGATGGGGCTTTTCCGTTGCTGCCCAGAGGCTTTGGAATGCACTCCCTGTTGGAATAAGAGCTTCCCCATCTCTGACAACCTTTTTTGCATTTTAAATTTTTTATTTTTACAATATCTTAACAATCCAATTACATTTAATTAAGAAAATATTGACTTCCCACTTACCAGTCTGCGCGGTTCATGTTGGTTATACATATAAACCATTGCTATAGTAATTCAAAACATACATACTCCACATTGCTACTCGATTTTACCCTACCCTACCTGCTGTAATTACTAAATTTCAAACCCTGCTGAAAGGTCCATATTAGAAAAATAGTTCTTTAAGTAAAGTAAGAATGGTTCCCAATCTTCTTTGAAACATTCCAACTTTTCATCCCTTATAAGTGCTGTAAGTTTTGCCATCTCAGCATATTCAAAACACTTTATCAACCAGTCTTCTTTTGAGGGCATTTTATTGCCTTTCCATTTCTGCACATATACTATTCTAGCCGCCGTGGTTGCATACATTAAAAATGTTAAGTTTCTTCTGGAGAACTCTCCTTGAGTTATTCCCAGCAGGAAGGATTCTGGCCTCTTAGGAAATGTCATTTAAAATTTTTCTTCAGCTCATTATATATCATATCCCAAAAGGCCTTTGCCTTCCCGCATGACCACCACATATGGAAAAAAGTTCCTTCACATTGTCCACATTTCCAACATTTGTTTGAAACATTTTTATATATTAATGCTAATTTTTTCGGTGTCAAATACCACCTGTACATCATCTTATAATAATTTTCTTTTAAAATGCAATGAACTTTAAATCAGTTATCCATAATTTTCCCCAAGCAGCCACATCTATATTATGACCCACATCTTGAGCCCATTTTATCATAGTTGTTTTAACCACTTCATCTCTTGTCTCCTCCAAAAGCAACAACTTATACATCTTAGAGACTAATTTTTCATCATTTTCACACAACTCCTTTTCAAATCTCGACATTTGATCCTCAAATCCAACTTTAAGATCCTTCTTTTAAATTTCGTTTAGCTGATGATACTAAATCCAGTTACTAACCAAATTTTGTACTTCAATTAAGTTTTTTAAATTTACAGCCCTTCTCTTGAAAACATAACAAATCCCTATAGGTACCCCATTCAGATTGCATATTAGTCTCTTTACGTGCCAAAGCTTCAATCGGGGATACCCATAATGGAGTTTTACATTCCAGCCATTTTTTGTATTTTACCCACACTCCCATTAGACTCCTTCTTACATAGTGATTAAGAAAATCTTTATGCACTTTGCTTTTATCGTACCACAGATAAGAATGCCATCCAAACCTTCTATCAAATCCTTCCAGACCAAGTATTCTGGGATTTCTTAATGTTATCCATTCCTTTAACCACGTCAAACAAACAGCATCGAAATACAACCTTAAATCCGGCAGGGTAAGACCACCTCTTTCTTTAGCATCTGTTAAATTTTTAAATTTAATTCTTGGTCTTTTCCCTTGCCAAACAAATTTAGTTATGTCCTTTTGCCATTGCTTAAAACAGGTTAACGTATTAATTATAGGAATAGTCTGAAAAAGAAACAACATTTTAGGTAAAACATTCATCTTCACAACTGAAATTCTTCCCATTAAAGATAAGTTCATTCTAGTCCATCTTTTCAAATCAATTTTTACTGTATTCCATATTTTGATATAATTATTTGAAAACAACAAAGAATTTTTGTTTGTCATCCAGATGCGCAAATATTTAATTTTCTTCTCCACTTTCAATTCGCTTATTTCATAGAGTCTAACATTGGATTTCTGGTCCATATTTTTTTTTCAACACCTCATCTCTGACAACTTTTAAAAAGTCAATTAAGACACATTTGTTCACCCAGGCTTTTAATTAGATTTATAGTTTTAATACTTTTAACTTGTTTTAAGTTTTAAATTGTTTTTGATATTCAAATTTTGTTTTTGTTGTGTTTTTATTGTGAACCACCCAGAGATGTAAGTTTTGGGTGGTCTAGAAATTTGTTAAATAAATAAATAAAATTTAATTACCCCCTTGGTATCTGTAGATTAAGGGCTGGACTATTAGCATGTTCGTGTTCAGGATCCAAAGGGATGTAATTATCAAAGGTCTTAGTAGAGGGAACAACTGTAAGTATTCCTACTTCCTTAAGACCTAGCATTATCTTCATGTTGGCTTTGTGACTTAATATTTCCTTTCCTAATGAATCACATTTATTAAATATCTTCTTATAGACCTGTGCTGTAAGAAAGCACTGATCCCAAAGAAACTTAAACATATCGGCAAGCTTTACATTATCAACAGGTAGTTATCCATAGGACTATTCAATCTTTTAGGGGTTGGAACAGGGTGAGATATACTTGTTTGATTCAAAACATCCAAGAACATTAAATTACTTTATAAATCTGGCCTATTGACCAGTGACATATGTGCTTGTCATTCTGAGAAGCTACCAAACATCCCTGTTGTCTGACATTATCTTGGCTAATCAATTGCCATCTAAGCCAAGAGGAGTTACAGTTCCTAAATTTGATTTTCTTGGAGGTATAGTATTACCCCCTGTTTCCTATTTTCCAAAGGTAAACAGAAATCTAATATAGATTTCTGATCAAATGAGGGGGAATTCATCTTTTGGTTGTTCTTTTTTTGAGATCTAGTTTCTTCCACAATAATCTTAAATGAGAGAGAGAGAGAGAGAGAGAGAGAGAGAGAGAGAGAGAGAGAGAGATTTTAAAACACATAAAACAAAATATCAATACTTTCCTTATTTCTCTTTCAACTACTTTCAGAACAAGAGCAGTAGCAACAGGGGGGGAGATAGTTACATTGTTATCCTAGAGTTCACAGATCTAGCAAACTTTAGAGTTATGTTCCTTAATTAGGTTTCCTCATAGCTTTACTAAACTACTGCTGTTTACTATAGGAATTAAGCAGAGTAAATCGTGTTGGTTTTTTTAAAAGAATGAAGTACCCAAGTATTCCAATACTCCACGTCAAGTGCACACTTAGTGATGTACTTGGCACAATGCTGAGGTGCAGCAACTTCAGGTGTTATATGCCTTTGCTTGAGGAGGCAAAGGAACAAGCTCCAATAGACTCCAGCTGGTCAGTGTCTTCCTGCAGGCCCTGGACAGAAACACTTCCCCAGTATCGATGAGTTGAAGTACTGGGGGAGCCCCTTCTGGTGGGCCATGGAATAGTTAGTGGGGGACCCAAAACCTGGCTGCTGGATGGTCCTTGAAGGGGTGTCCCATCTTCAGATATCAGGGATGGTTGTTCGGGGATTTATGTGTCCATGAGGTTGTCCAAAAGTAACTGGAATACCAAGTCTGGCTTGGTGTGGGGGGAATCCTCCTGGCTGGGATTGTCTGAGGGCACCTGAATGAGAGCAGGCCCTTCTGAGGATGCTACTGCAGGGCAAAACTGCAGCAGGTCAAAGGAGTGCAGATGATTCCCCTTTGTCAGAAATTGTGAGGCCGTTGTCAGGTCCATCGTCAGGGGGAATTCTGATACTGCCACCTCTGATCCAGATGGAAGAATATAGCTATTCAAGCTAGTAGCTGTTGATAGCTGTATTGTCCATGCATTCCATAGGGGGAATATGTCATTCTGGTTAATATCATCTTCACCTGCTTCCGACAAGAAGTGTGAGCCCTGTAAGATATTCCCCTCAGGGGATGAAGCCACTCTGGGAAGAGCAGAAGGTTTCAAGTTCCCTCCCTGGCTTCTCCAAGATAGGGCTGAGAGAGATTCCTGCCTGCAACCTTGGAGAAGCCGCTGCCAGTCAATACTGACAATACTGAGCTAGATGGACCTAGAGTCTGACTCAGTATATGGCAGCTTCCTATGTTCCTATGACCAACCTGATGGGTTTGCATTAAAGCACGACTGTCCATGACATTTCAACCTAGCTTTTCTAAAACTGCAGTCTGGCCCACATACTTTTGAACAATTATCCTATATAATAAAAGGCTAGGGTACCTGCGTCCGTGTCTCCTGCGTCCATGTCTCTGGTGGGTGTTCGGCACATGTGTGGTGCGCGCAGAGGAAAATAAGCCAATCAGGAGAGGTGCCTGCAGTAGCGAGGCACACAAAACTCGAATAAGCACAAGCCGCGGAGAAGAGGATACGAGGTGTGCACCACCGAGATGCAACGGGGAGGCCTTAGATACAACTGACGGGTTTTTGGAGCAGCCTGAAGAAAAGTGGGTGGCAGCATCGACGCCGAGGAGGACAAGCAGCCAGTCCAGAGAGGGAGGCGAGAGTGCAGCAGCAACCAAACGCGCAAAGCTCGAATAACGGAAGCTTGGGAGGGCGGGGGACGCAAGGTGTGTGCCGCGCGGAAAACGCCGCGGTCGGTTGGAGTGCCACTCAACGAAGCGCCGTGCAGGAAAGCGAGCGTAGCGGACTCAGTCTCGGCATGGGCAGAGGTGGCCCACTGGCATAGTGGGGCTGCCTGGGGTATGGCCTGACTGCTGGGTAACGGGAGGTCCAGCTCGAGCAGGCATGGCAAAGCGAGCAAGACTGGTCGGTGGAGTTGCGTATTGGGGCAGGGGCGGGCGATCATGCCACCTGCCTGAGCACTTGCCACCGGGGTCCAGGAAAGGGAAGGAAGGAAAGGAGAGAGAGGGAGAAAGAGAGAGAGAGAAAGAAGGAAGGAAGGAAAGAGAGAAAGAAAGAAGGGAGGGAGGGAGGGAGAAGAGGGGGAAGGAAGGAAGGAAGGAAGGAAAGGAGAGAGAGGGAGAGGGAGAGAGAAGGAAGGAAGGAAAGAGGAAGAGAGATAAAGAAAAAAGAAAGAAGGAAGGAAAGGAGGGCGAGAGGGAGGGGGAAGGAAGGAAGGAAGGAAGGAAGGAAGGAAGGAAGAAAGAAAGAAAGAAAGAAAGAAAGAAAGAAAGAAAGAAAGAAAGAAAGAAAGAAAGAAAGAAAGAAAGAAAGACAAACCCTTGAAGAAAGACTGTTCTTGCAAACAAATCTCCACAACACTTCTAGCGCCCGTTAATGTAACGGGCTTAATGACTAGTATTTAATAAATTGCAAGAGAGTGTCTGGAACAGCTGGTTTGAGCACTGGAATGTGAGTAATGTTAGCAGTTGATGATTTCCAATCCCAAAGCTCAGGCTTGCTGTTTTTTATGCCACGCCACTGGACTTGTTGATAGAATGCATTCTGCTGGGATGCAGCTTCAGTAGGCAGTAGTAAAGCAAGATGAAGTTTATTTTTTGTGACAAATCTTGTAAGGCAGTTGTATGTATCCGTGAGTATTAATAGAAGTTTCATTGCTGGTGCACCATATAAAGCTAGATGGAAGCACTCTCCTTCCTGACATTTTGTAATGCATCACGATCATTGATTACTGCTGTAGGGTTTTTAAAAAACCCATGGAATAGAGCTTTATTTGTTTTATGCATGATGGCTTAATTGAAAAGGGAAAGGTGGAAAAGGTGCAAATTCATACTGGAAATATTTTGTTAGGTATTCATCTTCTAATTCCTCTTCTTTTTTCTTTCTTTCTTTTGCAATACATATTCTTTGAAAAAGTAGTAATGGATCACCTGGACAATCATGTCATGGACTTTTATGCCAGTTGCAAATGTGGAAGTACTCTGTTGCAATATTTCAATAGACTTTTTTCATAGTCTGGATTGATAATTTGACCTGTTGCTTTACCTATTGTGAATACATCAGAACACTTTGGTTTTTTTTTCTTTGTCAACAACTCCTGTTGCAAGACATGGTTTTGTTCAAGGGGGAAGGAGGATGAGCTAAGAACAACTGAACACATTTCTTCTCATCTGCATCATATTTGGCTATGTGTGATACCCTTATATCAGCATGCTGTTTCGTAGCACCAAAGTTTATGCCACAGAAATCTTCTAAGCTGTCATATACATTATGAGCAGCAGGCATTCCCAGAATCCACCCACTCAACATGCTTTCTGTCATTCCTCTTCTATGAGTAATAACTCCTGAAGTTTTCATGGAACACATCAATGTTTTTTCTATAGTCACATCAAACCAAATTCCTCCCCAAAACTTGTCTATTCTTCTGAAAGTGGAATATCAGTTGTTGACAAACGTATTGTACTCTTCTTTGTCCATCTCTGTTTTAAAATTCAACATGTCTTGCAAGCAGTAGAGGCTGGTGAGTGCTAGGGATGTGCATGAACCAGTTCGGACACTGGCTGGTTTGAATGCTCAGCGGGGGTGGGGGGTAGGACTTTAAGGGTGGGGGAGGGTGCACTTACCCCTCCCCCTGCTCCCCCCCCCCCGCCGGCTCTGGAGTTTTGTAAAATCCCTCAGGGTGGCAGCTACCTCCCTGCCTCCCCTTCTGCTTTGGCCGGAAGTGGCCGGAAGTACCAGGCACATGTGCGCACACCAGGTGCACATGCACGTTGCGATCACATGCACGTCTGTCTGACATGCATGAGCGCACGTGAGACGTGCATACATGTGCCTGGTACTTCTGGCTAGGGATGTGCGAACCGGTTCGGATCCGAACCGGTTCGGGTCCGAACCGGTTCCGGTTCGGAGGTTCGGATCGAACCGAACCACCCCTGGTTCGGTTCGAATCCGAACCGAACTGGGGGTGGTTCGTTTCGAACCGGTTCGGACCGGTTCGGATCGGTTCGGAAAGCTGAAAATTGGTCAGATGGTAGCTGGCACCCAGGGGTACCTGTCACCCAAACCCCAAAGCAATCGGACACTCGTACGATTTTTTATGAATTTTTGAAAAATATTTTTATTTTTCTCTCATAGGATATAATGGGACCCAAACCAGGCCATTATTTCTTATTGTGGAGCACTCATGGGTGCCAACAACCATGCAAACCCTGAAGCAATCAGACACCCCTATGATTTTTTATGAATATTTGAAATATTTTTAATTATTTTTCTCATTGAGTATAATGGGACCCAAACCAGTCCATATCCCCTGTTGTGGAGGACCTAGGAGCACAAAAGCAGGGTGGGTGGTAGACAGGCATGGGTGCCTACCACCCAAAAAATCTCAAGGCAATTGGACACTCCTCTGATTATTGGTGAATTGTTAAGTGTTTTTGAATTCCTCATAGAGAATAATTAGGATTGCAGCAAATGTATAGCTTCACGTCGGGGGGAAAGGGGTGTCGTAGAGTGCAGTGTGGTGGGTGGTAGTTCCTAGGGTGGGCAAGGAAGCTATCAGAATTATTTGAAAGGAATTGGGCAAAGAGGTGATTTTTAAGTGATTTTTGAAGTTTACGCGTCTTTAAGGTTTTTCCTCATAATAAGTTATAATGGAGCTTTCAGCAGCCCTATAAGTGCACATGGGGGTGCTGGGGTGGCCCAGAGCAAGTGGTGGTGTAGTGCACATAGGGTGCCAACCACCCCCATGGGTTTCTAACCCATGGGGTACAGGGATCTCTGGTAGGGGCACCCCCATGGGTACAGGGTTCTCTTGTTTCTGAGGTATTGAGTGTGGATTCTATGATAGCAAATGAGATTTTCAATGAGACACCATCAATCCACTCTAATATGCTATCATAGAATCCACACTCCGCCTCCTGCTTCTTCTCTGTGTGTGTGCTTAGTAGGGGTGTGTAATTTGGGATTTTGGGTGATTTGGCTCGGACCCGAACCGAATCACCCCTGTTCTGTTTTGTGCCCGAATCTGGGTCACCCGAATCACCCTTGATTTGGTTCGGATTTGGATTTAATCCGAATCTGAATCCGAATCGATTCGGGGGGGTAAAAAGGGGCCCAGGGGCAAAATTTTGGGGTGGGGTGGTAGTGCCCAATGGGTAGAGTCTACCACCCCAATTTCAGGGGGATTGGGCAAAGGGCTGATTTTTGGTGAATTTTTAAAGTTTTAGTGACTTTGGGGCAGTTCGGGGGCATAGCATGGGATCTGGGCAAAAGGAGTGGGGTGGGGTGGTAGTGCCTAATGGGTGCAGGCTACCACCCCAATTTCAGGGGGATTGGGCAAAGGGCTGATTTTTGGTAAATTTCTGAAAATTTCATATCTTTGGGGCATATTGGGGCATATTGGGGCAGAAAGTGGGGCCTGGGGCAGAATAGTGGGGTGTGATGGTAGTGCCTAATGGGTGGAGGCTACCACCCCAATTTCAGGGGGTTTGGACAAAGGGGTGATTTTTTGAGAATTTTTGAAGTTTTAGTGACTTTGGGGCAGTTTGAGGGCAGAAAGTGGATCTGCCCCAAAAGAGTGGGGTGGGGTGGTAGTGCCTAATGGGTGGAGGCTACCACCCCAATTTCAGAGGGATTGGGCAGAGGGCTGATTTTTTGAGAATTTTTGAAGTTTGGGTGTCTTTGGGGCAGATTGGGGGCAGAAAGTGGATCTGCCCCAAAGGAGTGGGGTGGGCTGGTAGATAGTGCCTAATGGGTGGAGGCTACCACCCATCCCCAATTTAAGAGTGATTGGGCAGAGGGGTGAATTATGGTGAATTTATTTGTATGAGGTTTGTCTTCATAAGGTGAAGTGTGCTAAATTGATTACTTCCTCATATTATTCATAGTAAAGGAAAGTGTGAAAAAGTGAAAGTGGGGTCATGAGAGTTGTTTAATTGAAAAATATCTCATTTGCTATGATAGAATGAGAATTCACACCTTTTCTATTCACCATAATTCACCCCTCTGCCCAATCACTCTTAAATTGGGGATGGGTGGTAGCCTCCACCCATTAGGCACTATCTACCAGCCCACCCCACTCCTTTGGGGCAGATCCACTTTCTGCCCCCAATCTGCCCCAAAGACACCCAAACTTCAAAAATTCTCAAAAAATCAGCCCTCTGCCCAATCCCCCTGAAATTGGGGTGGTAGCCTCCACCCATTAGGCACTACCACCCCACCCCACTCTTTTGGGGCAGATCCACTTTCTGCCCCCAAACTGCCCCAAAGTCACTAAAACTTCAAAAATTCTCAAAAAATCAGCCCTCTGCCCAATCCCCCTGAAATTGGGGTGGTAGCCTCCACCCATTAGGCACTACCACCACACCCCACTATTCTGCCTCAGCCCCCACTTTCTGCCTCAATATGCCCCAATCTGCCCCAAAGACATGAAATTTTCAGAAATTTACCAAAAATCAGCCCTTTGCCCAATCCCCCTGAAATTGGGGTGGTAGCCTGCACCCATTAGGCACTACCACCCCACCCCACTCCTTTTGCCCAGATCCCATGCTATGCCCCCGAACTGCCCCAAAGTCACTAAAACTTTAAAAAATCACCAAAAATCAGAGGAAGGTCCAATCGACTTGAAATTTGGGTGGCAGGTAGAACACAAGGTCCCCTTTCAAACCAGCTATTTTTTGAGATCCGAACCGGTTCGGTTCGGATCCGAACCGGTTCGGATCCGAACCGAACCGGGGGGGTGGTTCGGCAAAACCAAAACCGAACCACCCTGGTCCGGTTCGGACCCGGTTCGGATCCGAACCGAACCGGGAGAACCGGTTTTATGCACATCCCTACTTCTGGCCACTTCCGGCCGAAGAAGAAGAAAAAGGGGCGGCAGGGAGGTGGCTGCTACTCCGAGGGATTTTACCAAACTCCAGCACCGGTGGGGGGAAACTAGGGGGAGGGGTAAGTGCACCTCCTCCACCCTTAAACTCCTACCCTCCACTCCTTCAAGCCACCCCAGCCTGGTTCCATGCACATCCCTAGTGAGTGCCACTCCAGCATGGTGAACAGTGTTCCCTGTAAAAGGGATTCCCAGATGTTATTGACTACATAATCCCCAGCCCATAATCCCCAGCCAAAGGCCATTTCAGCTGGGGATTCTGCGAGTTGTAGTCAACAATATCTGGAAATCCCTCTTACAGGGAACACTGGTGGTGAGAACAGGAAAATGTTCCTTTAAATGGCGGCAAACTCATCCACAGCTGGTACCTGGAATGCTCTGTGGGTGGGGCAGAGGCGCCTGACCTGGCATCCTGTGGGGAGTCTGCCCCACTCCCACTGCTCAGTTGACCCCCATGCATGTGTTATAAACAGCGCCTCCAGCTGTTGAACTGTACTCCCACTATTAAAATGAGTTTCTCTTGAGGAGTAAATGATGGCGAAAGTACATATATGCCCAATGTTTTAATTGTAAACATAGCTGTGGTGAGTTAGTGATATACAACATTTGTAACAGAATCTTTTCAAAATCCAAGTTCCGCTGGGTTGTGTTTTTTGCTTTTATACAGTCAGTTTTCTCTGTAAACACAGAGTGCCAAACTCAAAGCACTGATCTTGCCTTTTTGTCCAAAAATAAAATTAAATGTAACACGCTATAGAATCTAGCAAATTTGCATTTGCATGCTATTTTGCTTATTAGTTAACAATGGCATTGAGTTTCTCTTACATAACATACTTTCCTTTTACTCCCCCTGCATAGGTTTATTGCTGAAGGTTCCTCTGCATATATGTCTATCCATCTGTCCAACCATATCCTAATGGGGGTGGGAGGAAGAGATCTGTTTTATGTCTGTGCAAGTTGTTCCACATCTACCCTTCTCTGTCTCACAGTGTAACTAAAAACCTATTAATTTAAGATCTGCAGTATGTATTCCAATCCATGCTCATTGAGAATGCCCCCTCCCCCTCATTCTTGACCACATCATTCATGTAGGGCTATAGAAGCTAAAACACCAAGTTCAGTTCTTGGCAGATCACCCCCTTCTCTGAGGTTCTCTATGCATTTGGGATCCATTGTGGTAAGCTCAGCAGTTTTGACAGGGATATTTGTGGTAGGCATTTCATAGCTTAAAGGTGACAAAATGAGTAAAAATTAAATCTGCTTAGAAATATTTTTTAAAGGAGGCCGTGAAATGATCCATTTCAAACTTCATTTTTCCGTAACAGCAGAATGTTCCAGTAAAAGCTAAATTTATCTTTAGAAACTGTTTCCTCCCTTTTAATTTTTTTTTTAATGTGGCTAAGGTTTTGTGCAGTTAAAGGTTTTGATGTGGTTGAGTAACACGTGTCACTGTAATCTGATGGCCCCTTTTAAACTGAAAAAGCCACTTGTGAGGGGCAATTGGAATCAGAGAAGTAGCAGTGGGAAAGGAGCAGAAAATAGAGTTTAGTGCCAAAGGAGACCGAATCACATGGAGAACCAGTTGCCAACAGCCAAGACCACCAGAGTGTTCCAAACCTTCTGAGGAACTGCCCCGTCAATTGCCCAAGATCCCATGCTTATATATGACTCTCACCTAAGATGACAACAGCCACCCCAAGACAGAATGCAGCAGAAGTGTTACACCAAACAGAGTGCAGTTCCTCAGAAGCCAAGAGCCACTCCTCAATGAGGGGATAGGATGTGAAACATCACTATTTAAAGTTCAGTACTTCCCTAGAGGTTCTTGGGACAAATTGCCTGGGAGCTGTTGTATCTAGCTGATACCTATCTCAATGCTTGTCTTTGTGGACTGCCTGCCACTGGCTGTAGCTGGAATCTCACATTTCAAATCTGGAATCTCGTCTCCAGTCTGTCTCCACATAGCTCCACCAGTTCCAGTGGCAGTGGCTATGACTGACTGTCCAGAGAGCTACAAGTTAATTTCAGGCTCATTTTAATGGTTTAACACAAATATGCATTGGAAAAGGTGGCTCTATGGAGGGTTGTGCGGTGGGGGTGGGGAGGATTGGATCCATCACACTGTTCATTAAATCATCAGGAAGGTGACACGGTCTAATTTGGCTTGTAATTAGGGTCAGAAATAACCAAACTATTTTCTGAAATTGTAAGTTGGGTCTCCTGAAACAGAGAGTCTAGAAACTGCTGATGAAAAGGACCTATGATGTATCTCCATCCTCCGTACCTCACAGGGCTTTCCCCCATTGCCACAGTGAGGTCGTTCTCACAACCAGCTCTACCTAGGTAGGACAGGGAATGCCCAGGTAAGGCTGGTTGCCTGAAGCTTCAGGATCACTTCCAATCCTGCTGCTCCTCCCCTGGGTAGCTCTGATTGGCAACCCAGGCTTAAAGTGAGTTAGGACTCAGGACAAGCATGTGCCTCCTACCTCACTTGATGGTTGTGTGGAGCTCCACACTGCCAGCAGCTGCTCCCCGTCTGCCAGAAGCCATCTTTATCATAGAGATAGGGGGAAGGATTGACCAGGCATTCACAGAGCATTGTGGGATACTTGATGGCCCTAGTTTGCTTTCCCCTCTCCCAATAACCATTGGGCTCACCACTGCGCCACTCATGTGGGCGAGGGAGGCTCCAATTGTGTAGGAGGGAGAGCAGGTAGGTTCCTGCCTTCCCTCCACCCACCCACCCCCCGCCCCAATTTGGTTGTGAAAACAGCCTCAATATGTAGGCAGGTTCATGAGGAAGGAGTCTTTCAGTTGCTCCTTCCCCCAATCTTGTCCCCACTGAGAAATAGCACTGCTATGTTTTTGGTTTAGCTGATCTGGAGATATTTTCTAACCAATTACAGCCTTAAAACATTGCAATGTCTATATTGAGGGGGACAGATATGATGGTTAGGGATGTGCACGGAACCAGGCGAGGGTGGATCAAAGGGGTAGGGCGTAGGACTTTAAGGCCGGGGGAGGGTGCACTGAACCCTCCCTCCACTTTCCCCCCGCCTGCGCTAGATTCCTGTAAAATCTTTCAGGGCAATAGTGTACCTCCTTGCCACCTCTCCCCCTCTTTGGCCGGAAGGGGCTGGAAGTATCAGGTGCACATGCACACGTCAGGTGTGTGTGCACACGTCGCGATAGCTTGTGAGCCCATCTGCGCATGTGCACCCGGTACTTCTGGCCACTTCCAGCCAAAGTGGGGAAGGGGCAGCAGGGAGGTACACTGCCACCCTGAAAGATTTTGCAGGACTCCAGTGCTGGCGAGGGGAAAGCAGGGGGAGGGATAAGTGCACCCTCTCCTGCACTTAAAGTTCTACACACACCCCACCCTCACACACCGCTGAACGTTTGAACTGGCCAGTGTTTGGACCTGTTTGGAGGCCTGTAAAAGGGCCTCCAAACAGGTCCGTGCACTTCCCTAATGATGGTTGCCTACGTGGCATGGTCATCCCCCACCCCCCACAGAATGCTCCGGAACCTGGAACATTCTGAGTGGCAAGAATGGTAAACACCAGTTGGTTGCCACTGTGAAGCACTCTGCAAAAGAAAGTTGTTGTTTTTTTTAAAGGATTGTAGCTGGTGCTGTCACCAGTGGTAAGCCTGACACTATGCAGAGTCAAGAACACCTAAGATTTCAGTAAGCTAGGCAGGCCTAACTCTGCATAAGATCAGGCTCCATATATGCTCCCCACCTTCTAGCTTTCTATCGAACAGCAGACAAACCATTTTTAAAAGCTCAAATTGTTCCCATGTTTACATCACTTCCTGTGAGTTTACATCACTTCCCTCCTCCACTTTAGGTTACCTAAGTGCTAGTTGTGATGTAGGCTATCAGCAATTAGGACCACCCACTGGTTGTTTGTTTAAATCACAGAGTAGGCAAGGCCAAATATGTTTGTGACAGCAGTGCTGGGAAAGAAGTTTAAAAATGTAACCCCACCACAGATGCATTTTTACTGGCTAACATTCAGAGAAAGGAAGCAGATAAAGGAAGCAGAGAAAGGAAACATTCAGAGAAAGTAAGAAGAGCAAACTAACAGCACTTCCAGTATAACTGCACCAGTGCACCAGGAAAGGGATAATTTTTTACACCCTTCCCTAGGAAGTCCTAGAGAAAATATGTCCCTGAGGGTTGTGCAACCCCCAGGGACATATTTATGGATGACATATTTATGGATGACACAGAAGGGAGGGTTCAAAAATCATCCCTTCCCCAGTACACCGATGCAGTTAATCTGGAAGTGTTGTTAATCTGCTCATCTCGTTGCACCGGTGCTTCCTTTGTCTGAATGTCTTTTTAGCAATTGCACTCTAGAAATATAATCTGGATTCCAACGTTATTCAGTTACTTTTCCTGTAAACATTTCAGGAATATAGAACTCCAAATTTTGGGTCAAAAATAATCAAAGTAGGGTTGGTAACTATTTCTCACAGTCAAGTATATGGAGCACTGTGGCCCAGGCATACAGAATAATTGGAAAGTTTATGAAGTGACTCCTTTAATTATGCAAATTATACAGACTTGTTTATAAAATAATAGGAAATAATTCTGCTGAAAATATTATTTTCCTTTCCATTCAAAACAGGGCAGTGGGAGTGGGATCACATAGCTCCATAAATGCAGATATATAGAAATTGATTTTGTCAAGCTTCAGGCCTCCTTTTGGCTAATCATAAACAGGCATGTCTGGAACAAAATGGCCACCAAGCAACTAAACTGCCCCATGCCAAAAGCCCCACCTATAGTTGTATTTATATAAAGCAGCTGTTCGATGCTACACAAAGGGATGAACAGCCTGATCTTGTGAATGCAAGCAAACTTTGTGCTGCTCAAACTAAAGCAGTAGTCTATGCTGGAAAAGTAGGGAAGAATCATTGAAAGAATGGTGCATGATCTGCAGTCCCTCCTGGACAGAGATGTCCTGGTCTCTGTTATCTATACCCTTGTTGCTGGAAATTCTCTGTGGTGAGAGAATTCCTTTCTCATTATAGCAGAGTGTACAGAGGCACAACACAGCGGTAGTTTAGTTAGGCATGCGTGTGTGCTGAGAGTAAAGTAACTTGGAGCCAATTCATAGTTTCAAATCAATATAAAAGGTATTTATTAAGGAACTCCATTCTAGATAGGAAAGTGAGGATTTAGGATCTCTAATCTATCTATCTAGCTGGATGCAGATGGATTCTGCATCCTCTCTGCACATATGGTGCAGGGAGAGAAGCTTGCCATGTTGCAAGGTAGGCGGGCAGGTAGGAAGAGAGAGAAGGAGGAAGGAAGTTGAATCCCCTAAGATTAGCAATCTACATTTCAAAGGGATAGCATCAGAGCAGTGGAGAAGGGATGGCAAATGTCTTGACCCTCTAGCCCTCTGACTTACTAGTCTGTCCTCCACTGTCTGAGGCAAAGAGACAGCGCAAAGTCCTTTAACTTCCAACACTTGTAACCTTCAGATAAGACTAGTGTACATGGGACTGCCTTTGAAGATTGTTTGAATACTGCAGTTAGTGTAGAATACAGGTACTAGGCTGGTAAATGGGACTGGGCACTTGAAATCCAAGTGCTTATACAGCTGTACTGGCTTCTGATCCATTTCTAGTCACCATTCAAAGTGCCAGAGCTCACCTTTAAAGCTGTACTTGGATTGGAGCCTGGGTACCTACAGCTCAACTTCTCAGGCATAAGCCTGCCACTGCACTAAGACTGTTTTCAGAGGCCTTCCTCATTTCTCCATGTGCTCTTGCCATCTGAGGTGAATTGGGGACAAAAAGAGAAAGGCCTTAAAGGTGTGGCACCCTCTTTGTGAAAAGAAATCCCAAAGGAAGTTCACCTGGCTGAACAAGAAAGAACACTGAGCCAGAGTGGTACAGGGGTTAGTTTGCTGGACTAGACTGGGGAAATCCAAGTTCAGATTCCTATTCAGCCATGAAACTCACTGGGTGACTCTGGGACAGTCACTTCTCTCTCAGCATAATCTTCCTCGTAGGGTTGTTGGGAAGATAAATGTTACCATGTGCTCCACCCTGGGCTTCTTGGAGGAAACACAGGCTATACATGTAAAAGTAAATAAATCTATATAAGCCACAGGTAAAGCAGAGACCAGCTACAGACCAGCTTAAAAAGTGGGGAACAAATGCATTCTGAAGTTACATGAGCAGCTCTGCCTACCTATTTCAAAAAATGCATACATAAATAGTAGAAAAATCAGTTTTTTCAGTGATGCTTGCTGCACTTATGAACCATCTCCTGTAACTTAGAGGACACCATGAGAAGCAAAGATGCATGGGGACACCCTCTCCTACTCCATGCTTGCTGAATATCTGGGTGCCATTCTCTGCCTGCCTTGGGTGCCCACCACTTAGCCTGGATGTCCATCCTAGCAAGCAACAAATGTTTTTTAATAGAGATCACTTCCTTAATCCTTGCCTCATGAACCATAACCCCCAGTGGACATATAAATGTTACAGATACTGGCCCCAAGCCAGAGAAAAACCTGGTTAGCTCTTTGTATAGCAAATGGGTTTTTAAAATTATGTTCCTTCCAATAGAATCCATTCCTTCTCTACCCCACACCGAAATGGAGAGCACATCTGGAATAATTTGAAAAGCAGTTTGGACTCAGAAATCCATACATATGCCCTAAAAGAAATTCCTGTTTCTTATGCCAGTGTCTAATCTAATTAGTTTATTCTTATAGTTTGCTGTTCCTTCCAATGTTTTATGGCATGTCATTTTGAGAACGGGTCATAATGCTCTGCATACAAATCAGATCAGAAAGCAAAGGAGAAAAAGCAGAAGTTGCATCCTTTCCCACCAAACACAAACAAAGAAGCCAGCAAAAGATCAGACTCAAAAGAACAGCCAGCCAACCAGACTAGTTGCTCACAAACCAAAATGATGATTGGATTATTCTGAAAAAATTCCCTCACCCTCTGGGCACTCAGATTGGCTGCCTGAGGAGTCTATTAGCCTAGTCCCTCTGTGATTGGATTATAGGATGGTCCTAGGACTGCCCACTTTGCAAAAACAAAGTGAACATGCTTATTGGCTCCTGCCTTATTAATATTAATATTTTAAAAGATCTGGGGCATTTCATTTGTTCATTGAGGTTGGTGCTAACATCACCCACCTCACAACTTTTAAAGTAGCAGCAGGCTGCAGGCAGGAGCAGTAGGGAAAAACAGAGGGCAGCAGTAGGCACTCAAAATGGAGGCAGAGGAGGCTGATTGAGAAATTTAATGTGAGCGCTGCCCATTTTGCCCATAGATAATATCCACCCCTGCATAGAATGTAGACAATACTGAGCTAGATGGGCCAATGGTCTGACTCAGTATATGACAGCTTCCTGTGTTCCTATGGACTAAGGACAGAACTAGATGTTATCCACGTCTTCAGAGAAGGAAGAGCCATCCTAAGCAAGGCAGTTGTGTTTACTGGTTCTTAGTATCTTAAAAGTTAAAAGTACTTCATGAAGCATGATCAGCAAGTAATATTTTCAACTGGCAGCATATGCTACAAGGCATATTCAAAGCAAGCTTAGACTACAAAAGAATCAGATTCAGGCAGCAAAGACGGATACCTAAAACCTGAAAGTGGCCACAAGAAGCAAACAGCTTCCATTTTCAGAATAACACATGGTTTTGGACTTAAACATGCCTCAAAACTTTCCAGAAACAGGAAAGCGGGATGAGGGAAAGGATGAAAAAGAATAGGAGCTGTTATACATAAATATTTGAATGTTCTCCAAACAAGTTTGTATAATTGCAGAATTAAATTCTTGTGGGTTTTGTATTCTGCTTACTAGTCCTTTCCTTAGTGGACCTAGTCACTTCTCATTTTGAATTAATCCTAATGCTTCCCCCATCTCCTTCAGATTAAGGAAAATAAATGTCTCCCCCCACCCCAACAACTGGCAACAGCTTTTCAGTAAGCCTGTAGATGTTGAATAGTCTGGGGGACAAGACCAAACACTGCAGGACCCCACAGGCCAATGGCCAAGGAGTCAAGCAGTAGTCCCCCAGCACCACCTTCTGGATCACCCCCCCCCCTCAGAAAGGACTGAAAGTAATGCCTCCAATCCTCATACTCAAGAGGTGGTCCAGAAGGATACCATGGTTGATGATATCAAATGCTGCTGAGAGGTCCAGCAGGGATGCACTCCCCTCATCAAGCTCCTGGTGTAGGTCATCACCATGCAAACTGCTGGCATGCAAACTGGTCACAGCAGGCAATAGATGGTTCCTTCCCACTACACAGGGGGATGTGTGAAGCAATAACTTTGCTACACAAAAAAGCTCTGCTGGTCTGCACTGAGCAAATGCAATAAACACGGAGAAAAAAATGTGTCTTTGTTGCCCCCACCGCCACATAGTCATCCCAGGAATGGGTTCTAGCCTGTGTTTGGTTGGATT
Source organism: Hemicordylus capensis (assembly GCF_027244095.1). Lineage (NCBI taxonomy): Eukaryota > Metazoa > Chordata > Lepidosauria > Squamata > Cordylidae > Hemicordylus > Hemicordylus capensis. Next base: position 375,757,249 of record NC_069657.1, read on the forward strand.
CATCATGCGTGTTCCTTCAGAGTCATTCCAGCCATGATCTAAATTTTTTCATTGCCCTAAACTCCTCAGAAAGCCAGGGAGCCGAACAGGCTCCACCAAGCCAGAGAAGGTGTTTAGGAGCAACCATGACAGTAGCCCGATCTGCCTGCATCCATGTTCCAGAGATTCACCAGGACTTCAACAGAATCACCAGCTCTGGACACTGGAAACTCCTTGAGGGCTGTCTGGAAACCAAGCAGATCCATAAGCCTCCAGGGGCAGACCATTTTAATTGGTTCACCACCCCTGCAGAGGTAAAGTAAGCTTATGAGATCACCCAGGGTAGACAAAGCAGTCAGACTAAACCCCACCAGATAATGATCTGTCCATGACAAGGGAGTTATTTCAAATTCCCCCACCTCCAGATCATTTATTCCCTGGTCAGTAAAAAAAAACCCAGATCCAAAGTATGTTCTGCCATGTGGGTAGGGCCTGATACCAATTGAGATAGGCCCATGGTGACCATGGTGGCCATGAAGTCCTAAGCTGCCCCTAGCGGGGTCTCAGCATGGACATTGAAGTGCCCCAAGACAATAAGTCTGTGGGAACCCAATGGCAATTCCATGACCACTCCTTGCTAGCTCAGGTAGGGAGACTGAAGTGCAGTGGGGTGTTTGATATACCAGCAGAATCTCTAGCCTCTCTCGGAGGCCCACCCTCAAGGACAAACACTCAAAATCAGGAGATTGCCTAACTGGGCACCTGGAAAGGGGAAAGGTCTCATGATGGATGACTGCAATGCCCTGACCCTCAAGGCGGGGCTGTTGCAAGATGAGGAAACCTGGAGGACAAAGCTGAGAGAGACCACCTGCACCCAGCTCATCCAACCAGGTCTCTGTCACACATACCAGGTCAGCATGCTCATCCACAATCATATCATGGATGAAATATGTTTTACCATTTACTGACCTGGCATTCAGCAGCAGCACCCTAAACCTTGAGAGAGTGTTCTCAGAGCTCCCTGGGGCTGCAGGATTTGGAGAAGAGCCAGTAAAAGGAAGAGACCTCCGTTGTCTGGACCACCTTCCCCTGTAATGGCCTGCCTAACTCCCACCGCCATATCTGCCTCTTCTGTTACCTGAGAGATCACCATCCTCAGACCCTCCCCAAACTTCCGCTTTTCCAGACACATTCTTTATCCCAACAGCCTCAGCTCCTAAGTGTCCTCAGCACCAAACTCAAATTTTCTTGGTCAGGCATAAAACCACAGCCAAGCAGCAAGCCCTCCCCGACACCCAGGAATGCTCACACCAACCCCGGGTCTAGTGAAGCACCACAACTGCCCATTCAAATATCACCCTCTGAGTTGAAGGAGGGGGAGATGATTTAAATAAGGCTTCCTGTATGAGGCAAGCCCAGAGAAAGAACACCTCTCACCTATCCTCACTCTGCCCTCTCCCCACACTGAAAGCAATCCCCCATAGACAACCCAGAGGGAATGACCCCACAGCCCTCAAACAAGCCACTAACAAAACTCCTGCCACACACATTCAAATTTTCAACCCTGAGGAAAAAGCCTGGGATAGTCTTAAAGGTGAGTACACAACAGACTATAACTGTTACACCAGGATTCTGCCGATAATTGTTTCTTAATGCTCTGTGTTAGCCCACATTGTCAAGCTTGCAGGGAATAGCCAAATGATATTCTTGCTGGTGGGGTCTCCATCTGCTCACCTCAAGGCTGAGAGCCACAAGAGCCCTTGTGTTCTCGTCCTTAGGCTCGCGCCAAGAGGCTCATGCCCCAATAATCACCTTGGGGGAGGAGCAGAGATAAACCACCAGGCCCCACCCAGCAGAGCTTCTTCCTCAAAGGTTCAACGGTTTCCTCATATACTCTGGCCAGGCTGATGCCTGCTTTGCTTTAACAATGCAGTTCTGTCACTGCATCATCTCTTGCAATATATATGAGTAGTTCTGGTAAGAACTACTTTCCTTTCACTATAATTCTAACTAATAATTACCATTTCCAGAAGTTAAGCCACTCAAATGTTCACTCATCTGCTATCTTGAATTGGGATAGATATCATCACAGACTATGTCGTTGGGGTGTCCCTATGTGTCCCTATAACTGTACTAAATTTGATTCAAATCAGTTAGGCAACTCACAAGTTAGCCCCTTGCACCTCAAATGTTCACATGTCTGCCATATTGAATTGGAGTGGATCATAATCATAAACTATGCCATTGAGGTGTCCCTACAACTGGACCAAATGTGGTCCGTAAGCTAAAAATCAATATATGAGTCTCTCATTTTCTTCTCTCTCACACAGAGTAATTATACTTTAGTCCTATAGCCATTTTATGCTCAACACACAGGCAATCTGTGTACAGTATAAGTACATAGAGTTATTTACATGTTATGTTGGATCAATATAAAGTAGTGCCATACATTTGAGGGACCCGTACCTGGATTCACTTTTAAAGGAATGCCGATGCAAGCCCTATTGAGACATTATTCACCCCAGTGGTGCTCATGGTCACAGCACCAAAAACAGGTAGAAAGTTTTACCCCAGTGCTGTCACTCACCCCCTCTCCCCAGCTGCTCCTGTTACAGTGACATTTGTGTGAAAAAGCACACAGTCTAACCATGATGGCTGCCATTTCTATGACTGGCAATCTCGGGTGCCTCAGGTTGTGAATTCAGAGAGAACACAAAGCCTTAGTTAGTACTACCTGTGGTTGGCAAACCAACTTCAAACCATTGTTTCAGATCCTGCTTTGTTGACTGCAAATAGAACATGTTTTATGGGCAGGCTCAGGCTGAGACATAATGGGCGGCTTCAGCCATTGCACATAACCTCGGCTGAAACCAAGTGATTGGTCACAATATCCCAACTCACCAATCTCAGCATATTCTAACCTATTTTTCTGAAACCTTGAGCCCTGAAACTCACATGAACTTAAATGTGAATTGCATTCACTGGAATAGTCTATGATGGCTGATATTGGAAATTTTGCTTAATCACACTGCAGATATTTCCCCCCATGGTTTGGCAAGATATTCCAAACTTTAAGGATTATTTAAAAAGTGCTCAACATAAAGAGTTCTAACAGCAAAAGAAAAAGAAAAGAAAAATGAACAGCTGTTGCATAAAAATATTTATGATTGGCAATTCTAAAGTGTTCTCTCATCTATATTTTAGCAGAATTTCCAAGGGCAAACATTCAAAAGATATTTCCTGTTAAAACAAATGTATCTGTACCAAACATGCATTTCCCTCATCTCAATTCCAGCACAAAATACTTGCATCAGTACAGGTCATTGTGAGGTGGGGCAGGGTGGGCACATGGCAGCAGTCTGGAGGAAGATACTGCACTTATGTGCTTTTCAAATTAAAAACAACAACAACAACAACAACAACAGTGTTTGTCTGAAGAGACAAACACTATAACCATTATGGCAGGCATTTCCATGATCAAGGAGGCTGAGACAGCCCAGCTTCCCAATCGTGGAAAGGTCTGCCATCATAGTTAAGGCATTCACCTTGTGAGACAAAAACTGCTGGAACTGCGAAAGGCTCGTGTGAGGGGTTGAATGATGCACTGGTGTGCTTCTGGGTGACTGTACTCTCATACAGCCTTCTTGAACTAATGTCTGAATAGGGCTCTTGTATTCAGGCACCAGTGAAGACATAGCTATTGTGCAAAACATTTGGATGAGACACAAACAGAAGGGTCTTGCGGTGATTGTAATTGAGAGATCCTGTATTGCAACTCTGGAGAGTACATATAGTATTTATTTATTTATTTATTTATTTGAAACATTTGATATACCGCCCACTCCGAAGACTCTGGGCGGTGTACAACAACATGCAAAACAAGACAGCATTAAAATCACATTCTAAATAAAACTAAAGTAACCAACAAAAAAGAAAAAGAAACAAATAGGTAAACTACAGGGTAAAAGCCTGACGAAAAAGAAAAGTCTTCGATAAAGATTTAAAAATCAACAAGGAAGGAGCTAAATGAATCTGCAGGGGAAGGGAATTCCAGAGAAGTGGGGCAGCAACCGAGAAGGCCCTTTCACGGGTCATAGCACCCCGAACCTCTCGGAAATCAGGGACCGACAAAAGGGCCATCTGAGCAGATCTGACTGGACGGGATGTAACTGGATGGGAGAGGCGGGTCGGTGGGTAGACAAGTGCCAAACCCTGCAAGGCTTTGAAGGTCAAAACTAGGACCTTAAATTGAACTGGTAGCGAATAGGCAACCAGTGCAATGACTGCAGGAGAGGTGTTACCCTGTCATATTTTCTGGCACCCATAAGTAAATGAGCCGCTGCATTCTGGACCTGTTATAGCTTTCCGATCATCCACAAAGGTAACCTTAGATAGAGGGTGTTACAATAATCTAGGCAGGAGATAACAAGGGCATGAGTCACTGTCATTAATGCTTGCCGATCAAGGTAAGGGCGTAATTGTTGAATCAGATGGAGCTGGGCAAAGGCACTTCTGCTGAAGCCTCCACCTGCTGTTCAAGCAGGAGGTGCAAGTCCAAAAGGACCCCCAGATCACGTACAAGCTCGTTCGGGGGCAGCACCACCCCATCTAAAACAAGGTTCACATCCAGCTGTTGGCCGGTACGAGGGCTGAGTAAGAGTAGTTCAGTCTTGGTGGGATTCAGTCTGAGCTTATTTTGATTCATCCAGACCTTAATAGCTTCCAGGCATCGAGTAAGCACAGAAACAGCATCTCCGGAATGGTCTGGGATGGCAATATACAGCTGAGTATCATCAGCGTATCAATGAAATCTCACCCCAAACTGGGAAATGACCTGACCCAGCGGCTCCATATAGATAGCAATAGCCGGAGCTCTCTAAGCAGTTTACAATGATTTAGCATATTGCCCCCAACATTCTGGGTACTCATTTTACCAACCTCGGAAGGATGGAAGGCTGAGTCAACCTTGAGCCCCTGGTCAGGATTGAACTTGTAACCTTCTGGTTACAGGGCGGCAGTTTTACCACTGCGCCAACAGGGGCTCTTGTGAAAGAGGACATAGATGTGAAAAGAGGACATAGATGTGAAAAGAGGACATAGGAACATAGGAAAAGAGGACATAGGAAGATTTCACAGATGTGAAAGAGGACATAGGAACATAGGAAGCTGCAATATACTGAGTCAGACCATTGGTCCATCTTCCTCAGTATTGTCTACGCAGACTGGCAGCGGCTTCTCCAAGGTTGCAGGCAGGAATCTCTCTCAGCCCTATCATGGAGATGCCAGGGAAGGAACTTGGAGCCTAGATGCTCTTCCCAGAGTGGCTCCATCCCCTAAGGGGAATATCTTACAGCGCTCATACTTCTAGTCTCCCTTTTGTATGCAACCAGGGTGGATCCTGCTTAGCTTAAGGGGACAAGTCATGCTTGCTACCACAAGACCAGCTCTCTTCCCAAGGACAGAGGCAAGAACTGAACCCTGGGGAACTCCATAAAGGAGTGGCCATGGGTCAGAGCATCTGTCCTCAATGCAGACCAACTGGACACACCCGCTAAGGTAAGAACAGAACCACTGTCAGAAAGTGCCCCTGATACCCAACCCACGCAGGCAGTCAAGGAGGATAGCATGATCGATAGTGTCAAAAGCCGCTGAGAGATCTAAAAGGACCAAGAGAGGGACACTACCCTCATCAAGGTCCCGAAGAAGGTCATCTACCAGAGTGAGCAATGCTGTCTCTGTGCTATGCCGAGGCCTGAAACCCAACTGATAAGAATTAAGATAACCGGTTTCCTCCAAGACGCTCTGAAGCTGGGCACATACAACCCTCTCTAACACCTTTGCTACAAAAGGAAGGTTGGAGATCGGCCTACAGTTGTCAAGGACCTCAGGGTCCAGGGAGCGTTTCTTCAAGTGAGGGCAAACTATCGCCTCTATAAGGGCTACTGGTATGAAACCCTCACGTAGCGAAGAGTTAACCAACTCCAGTAGCCAAGATTTAACATTCCCACCAGCTGTTCTAACCAGCCAGGAGGAACAATGGTCCAAGCAACATGTTGCCGCACCCATACCCGAGAGAATCGTGTCCATATCCTTGACCAACTCAAAGGTATCCCATATAACATCACAGGGTGGAATCTCCTCTATCTGATCAGATCCTACAGAAGTAGAGTCCAACTCTAGCTGAAGGTGGGTGACTTTATCAGCAAAGAATTGAGCAAACTGATCACAGCAGCCAGATTGAACATCTACCGGCTCCTCTCTCCTAAGAAGGGAGTGGGTAATCTGAAATAAGGCCGCTGGATGAGAGTCAGCTGATGCGATAAGAGCGGAGAAATAGTGAGATTTCACCACTCTTATCGTCCTAGAATATTCTCAAAAATGAATAAGTAGTCGCATTCGGTCATCTTCAGCACCAGTTTTCCTCCAACGACGTTCCAAGCGTCTTTTGGACTGTTTCATCTCCCTAAGCTCCTCAGAGAACCAAAGGAGCCGGGATCCATGAACCGTAAAAGGACGCTTGGGAGCAATTTCATCTAACGCCCTCGTGGCCTCGATGTTCCAAGATTCCACAAGCTGCGATGGAGAAATGCCTACCAGATTGCAAGGAATGTCCCCAAGAGCCTCCTGGAATCCGACAGGTATTACTTTACTATAAAAAGTAAACATTTTATATACAGGTGGCCCTCTTTATTCTCTTTATTCATGTTCTTGCCTATCACCGTGAGTATGGAAACTGTGAATAAAGAAACCTTATCGCTTTGGGAATTTAAGGATTAGGTTCCTAACCCAAAAAAAAGCCCCCAAAGTGGGAAGTGGGGAGAGATAAGAGTAGAAACGCACAGTACCTTGCTCTCCAGGGCTGCAGAAACGCCTCCCCAAACCCCCAAATCAGCTGAATTTTTGGCAAATCCCCCCCCCATTTTTTAAAAGAAAAAGCCTAAAAATTGCTCCAGTTTCTTGTAGGGGTGTGCACAATCAGACTCGAACCAGACCGAGAATGTTTGATTTTGCACACCTCCAAACACCTCCTGGCTCAGCTCATGATTAAGCCCATTTGGGGGTTCTAAATGTGTGTGGGGGTGTTAAACTCACCACTGGGTCCAGGTCATCCGGCGGCCCCTTGGGGGTGCTGTCATGGACATGGGGGGTTGCAACCTGGGCACACAAATGGCCAGTGCACATGTGTGGAGGACTTCAAAATGCCCTCCCTGAGCCAGGAGAGGGCTGAGAAAGCCCCAAAATTGACCTTAATCGCCAGATTGGCAATTAATGGCCTGATTGGCAACACGGGACAACCAAGCTTATTTTGATGAGTTTGCGCTAGAAAGCTAGATTAGTTTTATATGCTCAGGGAATTGCTGACCATGAGTAAATACAGATTCTAGCGCTAAAATGAGCATTAGTATCTTGTTCTGCACTCATGCACATATATAAAGAGAAGAATTTTTTTTCAATGATTGGAGAAATAAGGAGTTTCACCAAATGCCCAGGAAAATTCAGTACTTTGGAAATTCAGTACTTCTCCCTCCTTTTCCAATGTAGTTACAGAACTGAAGGAGGTAGAAAGGCGGTTGAACTGGGCTAACCACCAACACCATCACTATAAGGCAAAACCGCCTGCACATTGCCCAAATTCAAGCCACAGTGTGCCACAAGCAGAGCTTATCAAGGTGCACTGTGTTAATTGCTTTCTGAACTGCATCTTCAGAGCTTATATGTGATTGTGTTGGCAACATAAGACTCTATGCCTATGTACTTAGCTCTTATATAGCAATGTGCTGAGTGATTACTTACTACTCACAGTCTAGAGCAGTGATTCTCAATATTGGGTCCCCAGATGTTCTTGGATTTCATCTGGGGACCCAACGTTGAGAACCCCTGGTCTAGAGTACCCAGAACCTGCAGTGGAAATTCACAGAAAAAGAGTCCATTAAGAAAATTGTAACAATTCTTGCTAGTTTATGCTGCCATCCAGCAAGGGAAATTCAGGTGGTGGTTTGGAGTAGGAGCATTGGAAGCTATTGTAAACTAATTCAGATCACACATCTTAGTAGTGTCTATACTGACTAGCAGCAGTTCTCCAGCATTTCAGAAAGTAATCTTTCCCAGTCCTACCTGGGGATACAAAGATTTTAACTCGGAGCCTGCAGTCAGAACATGGTCTCTGCACTGAATTACAGCCTCATCTGGCATGAGGGTGAAATGCATATCTGTGCATGATCTACCTGATCCGATGCTCACCAGAATGGGAATACAGAATGGGAATACTGGGAGTCCCCAATCTGCCAACAGGTTGTGTTCCAAAAGTTTGTTTGTTGGATGTTCCTAACGCAGTTGGATGTTCCTAACGCAGAATGCATATAGTTCCCCAAAGTGTCAGCTTGTTCGTATGTGTGGATTGTAGTTTGTAAGCAGGGGCGGATTAAGCTTTTTGCTGCCTGTAGGCAAAAAATATTTGCTGCCCCAGCTTGAGGGCTTGGGGTGGGATGGGGGGTCGGGGGCAAGTTAAATCTTTTTAAAAAACTTTTTTCAGCCACCGGTGCATGGTGGGAATGGTAGTGGAGATGGGGGTGTGGCCAGCGGGAGATGGTGCTCCAGTGGCATGCGTGTGTACAGAGAGCCCCAAATGGCCTGACCTGTCATTTGGGCGGCAGGCAGGCCCTGGGAAGGAGCTCTTGCCTCTGTCTCCCCTGCCTTGGTCTCCCTTCACCTCTGTGAGTGCCACTGGAGCAACGCCCCACCCCCACCCCCGCCGGCCACCCCCATCTCTGCTACCATCCCCACCTCACAACAGTGGTTGCAAAAACTTTTTTTAAAGATTGAATTTGTCCCCAACCCCTAATTTTCCTCCTCGCAGAATTTGCCACCATAGGCAAGTGACTACCTTACCTATGCGTCAATCCGCCCCTGTTTGTAAGTTGGGGACTTCCTTAATGCAATATGTTATGGAGCTTTGTTTGTAATTCAGGTGTTTGTAATGGCGAGTGCTTGTACATCACAAGCTTTGAGCCAGCCTAAACCAAGAAGTCCTGACTCCCCTACTGTAAACTGGGAATAATAATTACAAGAACAGAGAGTTCTTGTAATAACAACAGCAATGAGAATAGTGAATTCATTTACACACTGAAAGTGCAATAGAACTCAGTAATCGTCAGCCATTCTCTCTCATTTTTCCCCACTGAAATGCAAATAAGAATGTTCTAGGTTATTCTAGGTTATAATCCTATTAAGAATGTTGTAGGTTAGTGTGCTACAATCTCAGAGCATGTAATCGTGACTAATACTTGTTTCGTATCCAGAACTGCATGGCCTAAACATTTGTACATTAATCACTTTGGCAAGGATTTCCAATAATAATGTCTTCAGCATGCCAAAAACCAGCATTATTCTATTCACAGTTCTGTACTATAAAAGTATGATTCTCTGTGGAGTTTGCATTGTGAATTCCTATTAGAAATTTTGTTGAAAAGATTCAAGTGTCCACTTAATTTCAATAGGAACAATAAAAATCATAGGCAGAAAAATATCCTAATAACTTCCAAAAATGTCATGTCAAAAAATTGTTCCAGTTTTTCAGAACTCTTAGACTTACTGCCAGGATTTGTAGAATCACTTTTTAATTATAAGGAATATTGTCTTGCCAAAGAAAACATTAATTACTGTTTATTTGGGGTTTAGATATCAGTGTTGCTTCAGCTGTTATGCTACTCACTCTTGGTTACATCTGGCATGTTAGTTGTATATTATGTCCAAATGACTGGAAAGAGGTTGCTCATAGCAGAACATCCATTCATTAGGAATAGCCGATAGCAGCACATGTAACCATTATGGTGAGCTACTTAGATGGATCTTAAGTGAATAGTGATGTAGTAGGAATGGATATGCAGGGGCTTCTAGAATATAGATTAGACCATTTGCAGGAGGATCCAGTTGGTATGGAATACATAGGAACTGTGAATAGTCAGAATTATAGATGAAATTCTGAAGGTCATACGGATGAAGAAGGTACTCTCTTAAATACTTTGCACCTAAGCTGTTCAGGGCTTTATAGATAATAATCAGCACTTTGTATTTTGCCTGGAAACATATCAGTAGCCAGTGTAGTTCCTTTTAAATAGGAATGATGTGGTCTCTTTGGGTTGCCCCGGAGCCCAATCTGGCTGCTGCATTCTGCACCAATTGCAGTTTCTGGACTGCATACAAAAGGACAGCCCAGCATAGAGCACTTTGCGGTAGTCAAGCCTGGAGGTTACCAGCCTGTGCCGCACAAACAGTGCTGTGCATGATCTTAACCATTTATCTCCAGAAATGGACTCAGCTGGTGTATCTAGACAATGTTTAGTAAGAACCCAGCAACCCTGCCTGCAGAAGTAGTGTGAGCATGCTTTACAGTGGTTCAGAAGGAGTGTGCATACCTCTCTCTTAGATGTCCGGTTCCCTGTACAGTATGGGAGCCATTATTTTCAGAAATCTTCCTCTTATAGATAAGAAACTAAATACTTACCTTCCCTGCAGATGATCAGAAGTTGTTTCCTGAGCGGGCAGATAGCCCACTCAGACAAATGGCAGCCCTCCTATGGGCTGCCCAAGCCTTGCTCGGCCACTTCAGGGGTCAGGCACACACACACACCCCGAGCCCAAATAATGCACCGCGCAAGTGCATAGTGCATTATTGAGAGACCCCTTCCCCCGCCGAGTGTGCCAGCAATGGTTGACACATGAGGGTAAGGGAGTGCTTGCTCCCTTAACCTTGTTTAAGAAGGTGACTACTTACGCAGGCTTACCACCGTAGAGGCACCCTTAGCCCAGTTTTGCATGCTCATGAGAATAGCCTCATAATGTAGTGTCAGTGTGCTAATGAGATAATAATATAGGTAGGAGTAGTTTAGGACCAGAAGAACGTTTGAGGCAAGCAGAATCTATACCAAAGAGATGGACTTCACTGGAACAAATTATAGTAATTCAAGAACTGAAATGCTTTCTCTTTTTCCTTATAACAACCATCCTTCTTAAGTTTAAAAAAGCTAAATACCTCTACACATGCATGCATGCATGCGTACACACACACACACACACACACACACACACACACCCCTTCAAGAGAGAAAAATCAAGTGTCAACTTTTGAGCAAAGAATAGAATCCCCAAATTGCATAGAGCCAGCGTGGTGTAGTGGCTAGAGTGCTGGACTAGAACCGGGCAGACCTGAGTTCAAATTCCAATTCAGCCATTATACTAGCTGGGTGACTCTCGGCCAGTCACTTCTCTCTCAGCCCAACCTACTTCACAGGGTTGTTGTGAGGAGGAACTCAAGTATGTAGTACACCGCTCTGGGCTCCTTGGAGGAAGAGCGGGATATAAAATGTAAATAAATAAATAAATAAATAATGAATATTCTGAACAAACTAAAGTTCATGGAAGCTAGCATAACTGAAGGCTTGCAACCTTATGTTATCTTATTCTTATGTTATATTTCTTATGTTCTTATCTGATCACCGTATCTTAAGGACGTTGTAGAACTGGAAAAGGTACAGAAGAGGGCAATCAAGATGATCAGGGGTCTGGAGCACCTCCCTTATGAGGCAAGGTTACAGCATGTGGTAGGGGTGTAGGGACCTTGGCCATGGCCAGAGGGCAAAGTCCTCCGGTGGCTTCCCCACTCCCTAGGCTTTACAATCACACATACAAAGCCCCAAGCCACGCCCCCTGCAAATGCTGAGGTCGGGGCCCATCAGCCTTGGCAGAGCTTCCCTTCCCCAGTCAGCAGTTTGTGGAATTGCTGACTGGGAGCTCCTTTCCCTGCCTTCAAGGAGGCAGGGAAAGGAGCTCCCAGTCAGGGATTCCACAAACCACTGAGTGGGGAAGGAAAGTTCTGCAGGGGCTGATGGGCCCTGGCCTCGGCATTGGCCCCACCCCCTTTCATCTGATGTCAGAGGTGGGGGGGCACTGCCCAGGCAAGGATCCATTTAGACCAGGCCTGCTCAACTTTGGCCCCCCCCCCCCAGCTGTTTTTGGACTACAACTCCCATAATCCCCAGCCACAATGGCCAATAGCCAGGGATTATGGGAGTTATAAGACAACGTCTGCAGGAAGGCTGAAGTTGAGCAGGCCTGGTTTAGACCCTCTCTGCTGAAGCTGACAGGCCCCATCCTTGGCATTGGCCCTACCCCCTTGCATCTGACATCAGCTGCAGGGGGCAGGCCCACTGCCCAGGAGAAGGTCCATTTAGACCCTCTCTCATTCCTCCCCACACAGTGTTTCATTGAAATGCTGTCTAGCTGGGCTTCCCCACACCCACCCACCCCCGCCCAGTACAGCCAGCATTTCAGTGAAACACTGGCTGAAGAGGAGAGGGGTGTGCCTCAGGATCCCAACTGCGGAGCCCTTTGTTCATGAACTGGGTGTGGGAGGGGACAAGGGGGCACCCTGGCTAAGATCCTGGCAGCTGGGGAATGATCGTCTCCCCTTCCTCCATGGTCCCTATGCTCCTGGCATGTGAGGCTTTTGTTTGGAAAAAAGGTGACTACAGGGAGACATGATAGAGTTGTATAAAATGATCATGGAGTAGAGGGAGTAGACAGAGATAAATCTTTCTCCCTCTTTCACAACACCATCCCATGAAACTGAAGGCCAGGAAATTCAGGACCAAGACAAGGAAGTACTTTTTCACACAGTGCATAATTAATCTATGAATTCTCTGTCACAGGATGTGATGATGGCTACTAGGCTTTAAAGGGGGGCTTAGACAAACTCATGGAGGACAGGTCTATCAGTGGCTCCCAGTCTCAGAGGCAAGATGCCTCTAAATACCAGTTGGAGGGGAGCAACAGCAAGCAAGAGTGCATGCCCTCACCACTTGCCTGTGGGCTTATCAGAGGCATCTGATGGGACACTGTGTGAAACAGGATGCTGGCCTGGATAGGTCTTGGGCCTGATCTAGCAGGACTGGTCTTAATCGTTTGAGGAACTGACTAGCTGGGAGAGCATTCCTGTAGAATTTCAAAATTCAGGATGCAACCTTTTTCTTAATGTGGAAAGTCACAGGCCTTTTAAATTATGGCCATCAGCATCACTGGGCAGCTGCTGAGAGGACCCAGAACCCTCAGAAGAGCCCACTCCTGATTCCTGAGAGTATCACTGTGCCCATAGCTTTCATGTGGTGGTAGCAGCGTTATTCTCTTCGGATCCATGGAGGGCATGGACCCCCTGAAAGCTGGAGGTTGCTTTGATCTAAATAAATTAGCCAACATTAAATAGCCCCACAAAAATCACAGAATCTATTTAGCAGCTCTGGAGTTGAGGGCCAGCCATTATGAATGTATTACCTGCTATAGGAATTAAAAAGACCTGTCATTTTATGTCATAATTATCTGGCTGCTAATTTAGATAAAACCATTATATAAGGGACATCCATAATTGTTGGAAGATACCAGTAGTACCTCCTGCCAAACTTGCTTTTAAAACTTTTCATTGTGAAAGCAGTTCTGAAATATTCTAAGAAAAAGAACAGAATATTGGTAGCATGCATTGCTTAAAAACCCTTTCCATGCTCACATGGACCAAATTTTCAAAATGTCTGACTGTTGATGTTAAGCTTGCATCAATAAAACTCGATAATAATGGGGACATTTCTGGCTCAGAAGTCAATATGTGTGTGAACTGAGTATTACTTTCTTGTGATGGTATGCAAGGAAAAGTAGCATTTATTCAGAGAAATTCTTTCCATAAAATAAAACTTTAGAAAGATGTAACATATGACAGCAGTTTGGGTCCAAAATGTAAACCCATATATTGTGACTAGTAACAGGAAGACACTCTTTTTGCTGTCATGTCTGATTCTGAATGTGTGGAGTTACTGTATATGGCTTATTTTGAGGATATCTGCTGGACACTTGGTATTAACATTATTTGTGATTACCCATTTGAATTAGAGAGTCCTCTAGGTCCCATCACACTCTTGATAACAGAGCATCTCCCTACCTCCCTGTTTTCAAAAGTGATGTGATGGCACCAGCAAAACCTGTAACTGACGCACTCAAATTAGGCTTTCAGCTTGAGGACATGGACATTTCCCAAAAAATACAGCTACAGCATTATCCAGGATCGAATGTAGCTCCATGGTTCCTGGCAGTCTTGGACATGTGCCTGACAGTATCCAGGGCCTCAAGCTTATGAGTGTCTCAGTCACAGGTATTTCCTGGAGCCTGAAACACAGGATTACATCCTAAATAGCTTATGGATTTAAGTCAAAAAGATGTAAAGATTAACACGTTTGATTACTTTGGAGGCAATTGTTTTCACTTTCATTCCTGGGCTGAAAAAATCCATGCCATGGTCAAGGTGTCTATAACAGTATTCAGTCTGCCTTGAACAGATCTGCACTATCCCCTAAAGGACCCAAGTTCTCATTATGGGAGGGCTGATACAGCAGATCTTGCATTATCATTACTGGATATTATATTACTGGATGGCCAAACTGGATGGCCAAACATGTAACACACCTTCCATCAGCTACGGCTGGTATGCCAGGAGCTTTCCCAGGTGGGTGGCTTTACTGCAGCAGGACGTGCCTAAAGTTAAGCCATTTTGAGCACTGCACCAAAGTGCTACCTTTGCACATAATGCACAGTAACTGTGAATCATCAGGAGCAAAGCTGAATAGTGCCGTTGGCTGTATGAACGGCACCTCCTGTCACTGTCCTGATGTGACTGTTATTAACCAATAACCTTGTATGAACTCCCCCCCGCCCAAAGTGTACAAAGCTGCATTCAACATGGTACTCTCAATATCAGATTACTGTAATGCTTAATATGTGGGGTGCCTTTGAAGACTTCTAAAAAATATCAAGTTAGTTTGAAATGCAGCTACACAGGACACATCTCACCAGTGCTCAAAAAGCTATGCTGCCGGTCATTTCTGACACTATCCACAAGCTAGCTATTGCCTTTAAATCCCCACATGGCTTGGGATCTGTGTACCTGAAGGACTGCTGTCTATCACATGAGACTGACTGAACTTTCTATTCATCATTACAGGCCCTCATCCTTATCTCCCCCACCACTGGAATTAGATGGGTAATAATGATTAGGTTCTCTCAGTTGTGGCACACTGCATACAAAACATGCCCTCTCCAGAGAAATTATTCCTCGCATGGTACACAGAAGAGTGACTAATTCCAATGTTTATACCCTGCCCACAGTGGCATATTGTATTTGGCAAGAAAGGAAGTATTTCCTGATATTCGGCTTGCTAGATGCATAACAGTATACTACCAGACATAACACATATAAGTGTTGTAATGAAACAGATTAAAGAGGAGACAGCTACATGGAGTCTCCTACCCTTTCAACTAGGGATGTGCTCAAAACATGATTGACATCTCCCCTTTAACATGGAGAAGAGCACGGCACTTCTGAACACACAAATGGATGCCGCACATGCACAAAGGTGATGTGTGTGCTGGCGCCACAGGGGGGCAGCTGGGGGAGAGCGCTGTTGGCGCCTGCTGCAAGATGGGGGAAGTGCCGCGAGTACAGCAATGGTGGCGGGTAGAGGAGGAGCAGGGATGGACCTGCTCTCCTTCGTGTAAAGGGGAGGAGTTTTAAAGGGATTGTGTTTTAAAGGGATTAAAACACAATTTTTCAAGTTTCAGGTTTTTTAAATCCCTCATTTTTAAAGGGATTGTGCTGCGATTTGGATGCCAAATCTCGTTTCGGCACATCCCTACTTTCAACATATACTTATGGTAATTTTTTTAAAAAATCTACATTTGTGATGTATGTTCTGCTACAGAAAGTGGTAGCAACCGTAGGCTATCCAACATAGAGTGCCAGAGTGTAAGCCCCCCCCCCTTTCTTTTTTTTTTTTTTACAAAAATGTGATGATTTTCTAATGGTATGTCTTACCATTAGCGCTTACACTGTAGTGCCCTGGATTGTGGGCCCTGGCTATATGAATTTTTATAGCTGTTCTCATTTCTGCAGCATTTTTTCAGTGTTGATAATATAGCCACCTTTGTCATATAGAAAATTCATAGAGCTAAGGTTCTGAAACACTGCCCCACGTACAGTGCAGACATCCATGCATAGCACTAAGGTTTACAAGAAACAAAAGTTACTTTCCTCTTGATTGTAGGGGAGGGGGGGGAGTGCATTCAAACACAAGCCCCCTCAAAATGAGTGTAGCTTCAGCTATTCCACATTGATAACAGAAGAGGCTTAAATTGAATTCCATCCTATTAATTCAGGATATCTAACAAACTTAGCTTACAGGGTTGTTGCGAGGATAAAAAGAAGGGGGCATGAATGCTGCCCTGAGTTCCTAAGGGAAAGGGTGCAATAAAAATGTAATAATAAATAAATGTTTGGTTTTAATAACTGAGAAATTTGAGATATTAAATTTAAAAAAATCTATACACAAGTAAAGAGAGCACTTTCAACAAAACCTTTTACAGTTTATTGTGTATTGTTAAATGTTTTTTTAAAAGATAATTTGAATAAATGAGAGACATTAAATGGTGAAATTCTGTTCGTGCAAACAAATAAATAGCTATTTACAATCTTTGGCAAATCAAACTGTAAGTCTTGTGGGTCTCTTGCATTCTCTCTCACGTGCTGTCTCTCATACACACACGGTCACACAAAGAAAAAGGAAACAATCTTAAATAATTTACACAGTATAGGCAAATATGGTACAATCTAAATATTAACATCTTAGTCCCAGCACTGATGTCTTTTTTTTTTTTATTAGCTGAAGGATAAACAAACACTATGACATGAATAACATTTCCCTCACTACATCCCTCTGGGACTTGGGGCTAAAACACTAAAACATATGAATTGTAAAGATACCCCAAGAAATATAAAACAAACCTCATAAAGTGGACTTTTAAGAATTTTTTTCTATGACAAAACTAAGTATTGTGCAACAAAGCCAGAAATTGTGGATTCTTTATAAAGGTATATAACAGCAAGATCTATTTAAAAGTTGTTTTTGAAAACAGCTGAACTGACATTTGGCTCACTATATCCTCAAAAAAAAGGCAAGACATTGTCACCCCGATCCAGTGGCTGACTGTAGGTACAGCAGCTTGGATGCACACACAGAGCCTTATTTGCTTTGGTGGAAGGACAAGGACAGATCTGGGTATGCATCTCTTTGCAAGCCTAAAGACCATCTGTCTGTTACCTTGGATGGGGCCACTCATACGTGCATAAATTCCTTCAGTCCTGTTAAGAGCTTCTAAGTGTGTATACCTGGCTGGACTGGGAATCTTGCAAGCAATTTCCCAACCCAACTGAGCAGCCAGGGCTGTGCAAACATAAAGTAATTAAAAAAGAGGGCGGGGGGGGGGGGAAGCGGACTTCCCACCTAGCAGTTCTTTGGGAGGGGGGAGCATTCTGTCCCAACCTTGCTTGTCAAGCGGTTGATTGGCAGGATTTTATTTATTTATCTATCATATTTATATAAAACCTGATATGTGTATCTCTAGGCAGTGAGATAGCTTCTTTTATTCAGCTGCACATGCACAGCCCTTGATCCCTGATGGATCAAGGCCCATGTGTGTAGCAGAGTTGTACACAGGACTCAGTCAGGATTAAGATGACTTTATTCTTGTCTTAGTAAACCTCATCCATGAATAAAATGACACCAACATGTATACCTCATGGGCAATGCTCATTCAACTTAAAAACAAAAAAGTGTTAAATATTTGCATATTACTGTATAACCGAATAACTGTTGTATCTGGTTAGAATAAAAGCTGAAATACCTTCAGCACAATTTGCTTTAAAAGTCCTACGTCAGACAAAAATTGTGGGCAACAGTATATATTAAGCTTCCACTTATAAGGAAGGGTTCAATGGTTACTTAATTATTTGACAATTCTGGGCATTTAAAATTACTCTTAATCACACAAATAGCCAAGAGTATTCATATCTTCAGGTTGTATCATTAACAACATTCTGTAGCTACGTCCTCTGAGGAGTCCCATTGCTAATATTGTACTCTCTATGGCCTGCTTTCAAATAAATTACTGGAAAATGTAGCTGCACATAATAATAAATAGCATCAATATCCTTATAATGGGAACCATAGCATGTTACTAGACTTTGTTAGCGATAGAACTGCCACCTGATCAAAAACCCAGATCAAGGTTTGGGTGTCAAAGTGCTTGCTGCAGCAGTGTTGAGAAAATAATTCACACAATCAGTAACTATTTTAATGAAAGCCTCACACACAACCAGACAGCTCTTCAGAAATGGCTGTTAAGTCATGGAAATGCTTTGATTGGCATTGTAAATGGAATTCTCACCACTGAGTATCTTCCTAAAGTCAATACAGATTCCCATACCAATGGATTCCCATATCTTCTTGAAGTCAATACAGATTCCCATACATATTGTATGCAACCAATGAGTTTGAGGCTTGTCCACCATGCATTTCCCACTGAACACCCATGTAATGATGAAGAGGAACTGTCTAAACACAGTGGCCAAGCACTAGTTGTGTATATGAGACACAAGAGGGAATGCAAATTGAAAGCAGCCATTGGACAAGTGGAATCCTTTATATAAAAGGGGCATCCGCAAAGGTGAAGGCTGTTATGGACATTTACAAACTATTTTTCATTTACCCAACAGGAGTCCTATTAATAAACGTAAAGTGGAAGAGTGTATTGGGACTGAATACTCTGGCTGGACTTCATGCAATGCTGGTTTCCTCAGGAGTGCTTTTGGAATAATTCCTTGTGGAGGAATTATTGGGAAAAACAAATTGGAGTAATTGACATGGCTTTTTCCCCACACAAAAGTACTTGAGCTGCAAGTACGACATAGAACTTCCATCAACTCCTGTTCATGGGGCAATCCTAAACTGGATTAGATTCAGTGATATTTGCATGCATTGGATGAACAGTTCCAAAATAACATTCTTACATGTATCCCTTAATGAAAATAATTCCGAATTTACTCCAGTAGAATGGAAACGAATATAAAATCTGAATATTTCTTCTGTGTTGTCACACAAGATGTTAAGCGGTGGTTCAATTTGTAATGAAGTCTGCTAAAATCCCAGTATTTATTATTACAAGAAAGATATTGTTTTAAATTTAGAATTTCAAGCATATGGCACATCTGAAAATACGTTAGAAATCCATTAGCATTTTGAGGTATTTAATCATCAATTTAGCCTCTGCCTTGGTTCCCATGGCTTCTTAATGAGTAGGGTAGATATTTAGCAATTGGTCCCTCTTAAATTTGCTGAAGTTGATATTTCAGATTTTGTGTTACCCCACCCTGATCTGTGCACGTAATGTGGGCTTAAGAAGTGGTCTTATTTCCAACCATGTTTTTGCTTCACGATGTAAGATTCCCACCCCCCAGCACTTTATATCATATCTACATCTATCTATATAAATACATTAAGTAATTACACTTTTACACATTATATGTAAACGTCATTTTAAAACAAACAAAGGGGAAAATGTGTCAGCCAAGTGTTCACTCTACACATCAATCTGCTTTTGCTTCTGGTAGTTTTGATGCTCACATTTGGGCCCTGTCAAGCCAAGCTCATAGAAGGCACTTGGGTGTAGAACTGGAGGAGTCCCTTCTGACAGCAGGGAGGTACAAGATCAGGGAACATGCCAGAGGGGGAGTTGAAAATAGAGTGAGGAATCTGGAGTACCAGGATGTACAGAGGTGTCTAGTTTGAATGGCATCTACAGTACTTTGCTAGTTATGTAGCAGCTTTAACTCACATATCTGCAAGAGAGAGGAGGATTTGGTTAATATGGTTGCATCAACTGGAATGTAGTACAGGAAATATGAAACAATTCTAAAAAGTTATTTGTGTTTTGGCATATTATACTTATTTTTAGAATGGTTTTATACCATCTTTCTCTCCAAAACGAGACTCAAAGAGGCTAATAAAATCCACAAACTATCAGAATACAAGTTGCATTCTCACAACTAGCAGTAAAAGAGTTAATCGCAATCAGTCAGCCTCATGTACTCCTGCAGAGCATGTTGTGAGAACCTGGAATTTCTGGGCTATCCTGGTTAAATTGCAGTGGCTAACCAGCATTTAACCAGGATCACTAACCAGGATCTGATCCTGGTTAGCTATCCTAATTAAATGCTGGTTAACTACAGTAATTTAAGTGAGATTGCCTAGAAATACTTGGTTCTCATGACATACTCTGTAGGACTACATAGGGCTGGTTGATCACAGTTAACTCTTTAACCGTGATTGTTTTGGTCATGAGAATGCAGCCACAATAAAACATATTCTGAAAATCAGATATAAGTCCACATGTGCTAGTGGGCTGTAATTTACCGCATCTATCTATCTATCAAATATGTACACCGCCTTAAACTTTTGTCTCTGGGCAGTTAGGGTGACATAAAACAGGTTAAAACACAGAAAATAAAAACCTTAAAACAATTTAAAACCAGAGTCACCAAAAGCTTGGATGAATAGATAAGTCTTCAAGTGCTTTTTAAAAGTTGTCAGAGATGGGAAGGCTTCTATTTCAGTAGGGAGCGCATTCCACAAGCTTGGGGCAACAAGAGAGAAGGCCCGTCCCTGTGTAGCCAAACAGACAAGCTGGTGGCAACTGGAGACTAACCTCCCCAGATGATCTCAATGGGTGAAGTGGCTCATGATGAAGAAGACATTCTCTTAAATACCCAGGGCCTAATCCATTTAGGGCTTTATAGGTTTTATTTATTTATTTCATTTATATCCCGCTCTTCCTCCAAGTTATTTTTATCCTCACAACAACCGTGAGGTAGGTTAAGCTGAGAGATACATAACTAACCCAGAGTCACCCAGTGAGTTTCATGGTTGAATGGGGATTCAAACTCGGGTCTTCCTGGTCCTAGTCCAACACTCTAACCGCTACGCTATGCTAACTTAGTGGTTAGAGTGCTTATCAGCGGCCAGAAACCTAGCGGTGGCCAGTATAGCTCTCAACACAGGAGTAATATGAACTCTCCAAGATGAACCAGAGACCAACCTGGTTGCCACATTCTGTACCAACTGCAGTTTCTTGACTACGTACATAGGCAGCCCTACATTTGCAACACGCCTTTCCATCTGCTACTATCCTTACAACAATCCGGTGATGTAAGTTAACCTAACATGTATTGGCCCATTTTAGATGAAATGGGAATACTTTCCCTCTGTGTGAACAAGCCCAACAGCACACATGCTCCTCTGTTCCTCTCCTCCTCCTCTGCACATGGAGGGAAGAGATCAAAAGCTTCTGCTTTTCATTTTTGACTAACCACAGCTCCATGTGCTATCAAAGCTTTCAATTTTAAATTAACCAAAGCTCCATGTGTCATCTGAACTGGGGAACTGTGCTTAATTTTAACTATGGTTTGTTCATATAAAACAACAGCAAGCTCATTACAGATGTTAAGTGCAATTTTATATATTATTCTAGCTCTGCATGCTGATTCACACATGTGAGTGCCAATGTCACCAGGAGGTTGCAGGGAACAGTGCCGCAGCCCCACATGGCCAGTTGGGGTCCATGCACCACGCCTGGAAAAGCAGCGGGGCAGGGAGGAGCAGGTCAGGAACCCTCTACCAGCTCCTTAAGGGAACCACTCCCCACCCCACCAGCCCCTGCATGAGCCATTCATGTATATCTCTATAATGCTGAAACATTTGGAGCACAAACCAAATTCTAATTTTACACATCAATTTACCTCTGCATTCATACTTGAGGTCAGAGAAGTATACCATCTCTTGTGAGAAGACAAAAAGACCTAACCGCCCTCCAGCATAGGTCTTGTCATAGATTGGTCCAGAATCTGCCATGACCTGCTTCCCTTCATATACTAAAACCCTGTGAAGAAAGAATACAGTGCTTGAAATGATACTTCAGCTTCTTAGCTATAAGAAGAGTCCTTTTAAGAAAAATACCATGTCGCATTCTCACACAAGTTTCCAGGACACATGACTTTTAACACATGGTCTACTCTTCCATTCCTGGCTTACATGAACCAGCTTGGCCAGCAGCCACAGCCTTTTTCTCCCTGAATATGTTCTGGTGTTGCATTTTATGAACAAGTCATTTTATGAACACCATCTGCAAAGGATTTCCCAAGGTTTTAAGTCCAGTCAAGTCTGGTAGGGTGGGCGTTTGTGCTGGAAAGGACTGTCCAGCATTAGATGTGGATTAGACTCAGGCATCTCTACCCAATCTTATTAGATTGGAGATCTAGATATATTATCACCTGAGCCTTGTTACTCCACCAATAAAGATAGTTAAAATTTGGCTAATGTTGCCATTTCTCACCAGAATGTACAGAAAACTTGAAGAGGGGTCATGCATATCAATAGGAAACACCACTCCAAAGTCTCGGGGCACATTGTACATCATATGATCGCTGACAGCAGATGTTACTAAGTGCTTCAGCTAAATGTGCTAAGTATTCCATTACAGATCAGCCTGCTTTAAGGAAACTGTTCTTTACCTTAGAGAGTTAGTGGGTGGCTTCTGCAGTTAAAAATGGGTTACGTATTTTTCTTTCAGGCTGGAATTGAATCATCCTGGAGACCAGGATTATCGGTGTTTGTTGTAGTGCTTTCTCTGCTCCATGTTCCGATGTTCTTGGAACATGGGAAAGCAGAACCGTAGGGCTGATTTAACATGGGAAAACCTCAAAGCAATATATTCTGCTCCTGCCAGAGGGCAGACTGATGCTACCAGGACAGTCCATTACACCAGTCCAGAGAAGTCCGTTGTGGGTTTCATTAATTTCAACAGGGCATAAGCATGACTGATTTTCTTGTCTGTATTGTACATACTGGGTGTGTGACTCATGGGGATTGGATGCACATCAGAACGCATCTGGTGTGCATCTGAGTCCTAAAAATGGTTGTTCTTGCATTTAAATTAGAGCACAAAGTCACATTAATTATCAAATTTTATGAGTTTAAAGGTTCTGGTCTGGCAAGTCTAGGCTAGTCCTTCTTTCAGCTATGCTGTGAGCAGATGGAAGCCTGACCAGCATTGTGCGGTGGAGAGTGGTGGTCAGGGCTACATCTATGAAGGGCCAGGCTACAACAACAACTGGAGCAATGGAGTGATGCATCCTTCTATATTCTTACAGTTTATGGTGTTCTAGGTAAATGGCCAATATACTTGATCTTAAGACCAGTTCAGATTCCTCTTCCATATCTTAGAACAAATACACAGTCAGGAGGGGCTAGGAGGATAACCATTATATGGCTATATACTTATCCAGAAATGCTATAGCCTTATTGAGTCAGCCAATTTGCCTACTATCTGGTCTTCAATAGCTAGCAATTCGGGAGAGAGTACTGAACACCACCAGGATTGGATGATTGCTTCTAGCAATATAAGGGTTTAAAGATCTCTAAAACACAAAATGCATGCCTGGTTGTCATTGTTTACTACCACTGATACTGGAATATCACCTGTGATTCATGGCATAACATCTAGATGAGCCCTGCAAGTACTTCAAAAGTTTTGGAATCTTCCACTAGATCCATTTCAAATATGCAAAAACAACATATAGTACAGCCCTCCCTGGATTATACCATTTCAGACTAAGTAGGGGAATTATATGTTTGACACCACCCTCACCCTCCCCATGTAAAAAACTCTTTGCAATGTAAACCTAACAGGCACGTGGAACTTTTTTATTCGAGGGTACATTCAAGCTCATGGTTCTCTACCTGCAATCTAAAGCTACCTTGAGCCATTTTTTGGAAGGGCGGTATATCTATCAATCAATCAATCAATCAATCAAACAAATAATAAAGTGGTATACTCCATGAAGGCCTACATCATGTGCTATTTCCTGAATGCTTGAATTAACCTTATAGGTTTGCTCAAACTTGACTTTTTCCTGAGCAACAACTTCCTCTTGTTCCATCTTACTGAGTCTTGCCAACTACAGGGCAAAGTTATCTATACTTGAAAAGTTACAGAATGCTGTGGAGGCTAAATGGCATATTGTAATGGGAACATAAATAAATAGTGGCTGACATCCTAACTAATGAAGCCCCAGCACAGTCAATAGGGAACCATTTCCAGGTTGCAGGGAGTGCTTCTGAGGTCAGGGAAAATAGGTGAAAATCCTTCGCCCTGCACAACCAGCCAAACACTGCTAGTCTGCAGCGCAGAAGATAGTCAGAATGTTGGTCAGTATCAGATGATGAAGAAGGCTGTTGCTTATAAATACGAATACAATGAATATTTATATAACGCTTTTCAACAAAAGTTCCCAAAGCTGTTTGCACAGATATACATAAAATGGCTCCCAGTCCCTAAAGGGCTCACAATCTAAAAAAGAAACATAAGAGACACCAGCAACAGCCACTGGAGGGATGCTGTGCTGGGGATGGATAGGGCCAGTTGCTCTCCCCTGCTCAACAAAGATAATCACCACCTTAAAACGGTGCCTCCTTGCTCAGTTGGCAGGGGGACAGCTAAGCTGCTGAAATACAACAGCCTGTATCACAATAAACTAGTTACTGGCAGACAAACTGTGCAAGAGTACGTCAGCCCATTAACATGGGATGCGTGCAAGTTGCACAAATTGTATAACTGCAAAAATTGTTCAAGAAAAGTCAGCCCATTAGAAATACTGGGCTTATGCTTGCATAACACCATTTGCACAATTTTTGTGTCTGTGTAACTTGAGTACATACAACCCTTGCACAGCATGTCAGCCTGTGGGGCTGTGCCTATGAGCAGCCCTACCCAGGCTTGTGCAGCCCAACCAGGGTAGGGCTACTCGTGACTAATCCCGGCACTGCCCCACCGGGTAGCCCAGGAATTTTCACATGGCTATTACCTAGGCAGAAGGGTGCAAGTGCATCCTTCTACTGGGGATCTGGTTGTGTGTCTGCTTGGGCCTGGCTTGAGCAGAAATCCCCCAATGCATCATGCTCCTCTCGCGGTGCATTGTGCTAATTCTGGTGGCCAGGCAGCATTTCCTGGGCCTCCAGCATGCCACACCGCTCGCTGCAGTGGCAATTGTATTTGCAGTGGCACGGCATGGGGTTCCTGAAGTTCGGGTGGGGGGACGTAGGTATACTCCTGCCTTCCCCCCAGTCCTCCCTAGCCACCAGAGATTTCAGTCGCGTGAATGACCTTAGTATCTTTTTAGTGCTACAGACTAATTTGAATGCTGTGAAAATTGTCCATTCTTGATTAGCTACATTAAACACTGATCAACTATTTTTCTCATCACAGATTGTTCCAATTACAGTATTCTCATGCAGGAATGATTCAGGCAATAGAACTGCATGTATCAATGATTCCAAGGAAAAAGCTTTGGTTTCAGAAAATGTTAATTACTAGGATTGCTGTGGTGCAGTTGCCATGTCCACACCATACTAAAAAGGGCAGAAATCCCATGAGAAATTTCATTTGTCTTATAGAAAGTTGTTTGGCTTCCCTTGAAAATTCTCAGATGTTTCTCCTTGGAAGGAACTCCAAAATCTGCTTCGAATTTCACTTTTTTGAAATTTCAACGCCAACCTACATCATACTCACACAATGCCACATTTGCATGGGAATGTTGTCATTTTGCTCATCCCATGATGGGAAAAACATGGTGTATGAATCAGTGTTTTAAAAATATATGGATTTTATTGAAATAATGTGCGTGAATAATTGTGTGAGCACTTGTGTTGTTTGTTTCTCAGTTAAGATTGACTTCCAGATGGAATGCTCAGACATCCCAAGTCTAAGGAAGCACTTAGAGCCTCCTCTGCTGCAATTAATGTTTTTAGAATTTTCTCAGAATAAGGGTGGGTGGCGGGATATCCCTCTCAATATTCTTTTAAGCTTTGTTTTCTCAGCTCTCTATTTTCAACTTTGCATTATCAAAACAAAAACAGCCCCTTTCCAAGACTTTGAGGTATTAAGTTTTATCTAAAAATCAATTTGTTTATATGAGCCATTCAAAGGAAATTGAACACATCTGAAGAGATGGAAAGCTAGGGAAAGGTAAACTGTTCAGATTTCTCCCAAATTGTCCAGGACAAGAAGATAGGCTACCATCAATGAAATGCCAGCGCTGGAATTTGCTTACAATACAAAGTACTCAGTAAAACTTCATTTTTTGATCAGATGGAAAAAGAAAAATGCTATATATTACAGGAAATGTCATACTTTATTAATCCTGTTTTAGGCCTGTGGATCAAATGCCACCTGTAGGCAGTGTAATCTTTCCAGCCGATGTTCTTGGGATCGTGCCACAAGGTTCGCACCTGTGGTGAGAACAACAAAAATCCTTAAATTAAAAAGAATATGTCAAGAGTGATTTGCTGCAATAATTGGAAGTGATCGGATTTCTAGACTCATTTCTTTAGATGAATAGACAAAAAGTTTAAAATGTTCGGGTATTTGTTTTGGTGCACCCAAAGTATGAGATGTCCACTCTCATGCTTTTATTATTTACCAGCTAAATGCAGCACTGACGGACGGAGGACCAAGGCAGAGGAATATATTGGGAGGCTGCACTTTGCGTGCCCTGCACAAGGAGGCCCTCTCTGCAGAGAGCTACTCAGGGTGGATTATGAAACTCATGTTTGGCTCCCATCGCAAAAGTGTTCCCAAATGCAGTGCTTTCCTTTTCCCCCAGAAGAGCAGATGGCTGCAATTCACTTACATGGAACCAAGTAATGGGTGGTTGTCCTCAGAGACACCATGAGGTGGGGGGAGCTAAACCTGTCCCTGTTTTCCAGAACTTTGGTTGTTTTAGTGATGCTACTTGGAACTCACTTGAAAGCCTGGGAGCCACGGATAATGAAGCCGGCTTCATGATCGATGCCTGGGTTTCATTCTTGGTCATTTTGAAGCACTTGGTCATTTTGAAGTTACATGGCATCCCTTAACTGGACATGACAGGTTCAGATCTAGGGCCCACACTCACAAATCAAGTACTCTTGTGACCAAGCCGTAGTTCCACAACAGCATCAAGTGAGTATGTAAGGTCCAAGCAACAATCCCATTAACATCAAAGTAATAAGCCCGAATTCTTATGCTTAGAGCAGGGCTGCTCAACTTCGGCCCTCCAGCTGTTTCTGGACTACAACTCCCATAATCCCCAGCCACAGTGGCGCATAGACAGGGTTTATCGGGGTTGTAGGCCAACATGTACAGGAGAGCCAAAGCTGAGCAGCCCTGGCTGAGAGTTCTGCTTTCTTCTCTGGAAACCCATCTCTCCTCACTTACTATAAGACAGCCACTGCCTGTTTGTGATGATAGTCATGACTTTCAATCAAAAAGGGCCCATGTAATGCAACACAGGCTTTTGTCCCCATCAGAATAGCACAGAATCTCTTATGTGGCGCAGTCGTGGCACACAAAATCTGGAAGGGGAGAAACAGTATGTCGGGACTGGAGCCTGGGATTCCTAGAGCTGAAGCTAACATTCTCTGCACAGCACCAAACTCTGAATCATCAGTCACACACACTGTAATTGGTTGATTGCGATCATGCAAAACAAGCAAAAATAAATTAAAATATTGTATTCACTATCACCAGCTCAGGAAGTTACCTGTCCAGGAGTATTTCCTGTATGCCAAAGGGCATTTCTCAAATGTTCACCAGTGCCAGTTGTAGAGTTCACTACTTTAAGTGATACCCCTGAGTAACCATAAGCTCTGGTGGGTTTGTCCTCCCAATAGGTCTGAGTAACTTGTTTCCACATTAGGACATAGAAGCGACTGCTGGACTGATAGCCAAAGACAAACCCAGCATAATCATCATCCCGGTCTGTGTTAACGTAGAATGTACCACTGAAGTCAACAGAACTGAACTCATCATAGCCTGAAACAGAATGAAAAATGTAGATGCTCAGTTCTCTCAGAAGTTGCAGCTTGTTCGATATGTTGATGTTTAAAAGCTATTCTCTTCTTGTGTACCTGAAAACTGCACCAGCAGGCCTGTTGCAAATTTTCCTACTTCACTTAGTGCCTAGAGTGTCCATTTAGCTGCAAGCATCTGTCATTACACTGTTTGGTGCATTCCTTATTCCCCACTGTATCGCAGTGGAATATTACATTTATATTATGCCTTTCTTCCATACTGGTGTCATACATGGGATTTCCAGATGGTCACCCATTCTGATGTAGATTTGCTTAGCTTCAGCCAAGTAGGTGTATCATGTGCCTTCAGACCATGCCCTGGGATCTATCATATGTTTATTTCTTGGCTTTCTGCATTCTTCATACTTATACAAAGTATACATATAAATATACTTGCTTTAAAATGAGTTCATTCAGAAAACATGCATGTATTGGTGCATACATGGAATGCGGGATAGGGGCATGTGCCTTCTCATTTTTAATTCAGGTCTTTGGCCATGAAGGATAAAAACCTCCTTTTGCCAGTGCAGATGACAGGTCTACCATCCTAGTGGGGGTACACATCTCTTCCACATAGTACACCATCTCACTGCCACCAAGTTACATGGGAGGGCCTCCCACATAAGGCACTCCCACATCACTGCCCTCCCACATAAGGTAATGATGAAAAAATGTGCCCAGTGGGGGAAAAACACACACAGTCACAACCATAATAAAAGTTTAGGTAACAATCCAGAGAACCATGCAACCAGTTCTGTTCCATTTATCCATGCAGTGGGGCTTTGGATTTGCACTTCTTAAACTGCAGCCCCCACTCTCACACAACAAACTAAGGTGAATTTCAAAAGCAGCATTCTACAATATAACAGCAGGATATCCATAGAGCCATTTTGTATATAAAAGCTCATGTGAATAGCTAAATTAGTTATCTGGATTGTGCTTATGGTTTATAATTCTGCATGTATTATACTCAAAGGACTCTGCAGATTAATTCTAACTATCCTTAGTACTTACCTACAGCTATGCCAGGATCTGAATTGGCAGTCTGTACCAGTTCTTTGCCTTGATGACGAATAACCCAATTTGGGTCAATCTGAGCTGTTCCTTTAGGATCAAGTGGGACCATCTGGAACTTTCTGAAATCAGTTTCACTAATGGCATCATTTTCAGGACACACATCAAAAATATCTGGAACGTTATCATTGTCAAAGTCATCTTTGCAGATATCACCTCTGCCATCACCTAAAAATATAAATATATAATACAAAGAACATAGAATTGTTCAATATTCTATCCACACCTGTCTTTCTGTAGGGAGAAGCAGCAGAAATTCCAGTAAGAGTTATGGAAAATTTCACTGAGTATCAAATGTATGTCAGCATTAATACAAAAATTGCAAATTTCGCAGTCATGCCACCCTTTCCAAAAACTGGAATCAAATGGTACAGGTGAAGAAGAGTGTCTACCATGTTCTATTCTCATGGAGGATGCTCCCCCCTGCTAACTGGGCAAAGAGGCACCTTTTACCGTGGTGATTCTCTTTATTTAGCAGGGGGAGAGTAACTGGCCCTATTCACCCCCAGCACAGTACTTCTAGTGACTGTTGCTGGTGTCTATCTTATGTTTCGTTTTAGAATGTGAGCCCTTTGGGGACAGGGAGCCATCTTATTTGTTATTTCTCTTTGTAAACCGCCCTGAGCCATTTTTGGAAGGGCGGTATAGAAATTGAATTATTTATTATTATTATTATTATTATTATTATTATAGTAGAATAATTTTTGCTAACTTTTAAGTGGGTGAAAATGTAGTGGATTAGGATATACTTCTACAGCAACAAACAATTGTTCTGGTCAGCTGAAAGGCCCTTCAGTCTCATTGGACCAGTATGGACGATACAGTCCCTGTATGGGAGAAACTGAGTTAACCCCTTATTGAGAAACCCATTTTGATGAGCTCGCAGTGGAGATCTGGACACAACTGTTTAAGGTATAAAACAAGTGAAGGCCTGGTAGCAAAGAGACTGCCTGTGAGGAGACTAGCTCCTCCCCCCTGCCCCCTCTCCTGACTGGCCAGACGTGGAGGGGGCCAAGATGGCGCTGACGTGCCTGCTTCTCAGGCCGGGTGCACAACCCCGCACCCCACCCACCGCTTGGGAGCGGAGGCGGGAAGCGGCATTTTAAAAGTTGCACACTTAGATAGCAAAGCCTGCATGCTGTACTAGCTACCTCATGGTGAAGGAAGAAGAAGTAACAGAGAGAACAAAGAAGATTTTTATTTATTTATTTATTTGATTTATATACCGCTCTTCCAAAAATGGCTCAGATGGAAGTGCCCTAAGATGGAAGTGTCCTAAGAGTATCAAACTATCAATCAGAGCAGACTTAAAGCAGAGATTGACAGGGTACGGAGAGAACAAGGGTTCCCACCTTGTTCAACACTCTCTAAAAAAACAAAAGTTTTTTAAAAAGAAAACTTACCGCCTGGTCCGGCAGCCTCTGGGTGGTGCTGCTGCGGCCATGTGGAAAGTCTCCAATGGCTCCTGCTCCCCACACTGGCCGCCCCCCGGTATTTTTAGGACCAGTTCAGCATGGAACCAAACCAGGCCCGGTTTGGTTCAAGTCCAGTTCTATTTGAACCAAACTGGGCATCCCAGTTCCATGCACACCTCTACATATATTGCACACAAACCAATAACTCATGTCCTACCCTGTCCAGACCTCAAAATCTTCCTCAGCACAGGCAGTTTTAGGAAAAACAGAACCAATGGGGTACATTGGTAGCTGTCCAAGAAGTCAGTTAAAACATATTATTTGTAGAAGTTTTATGTTATTTTCAAAACAGTATCATTCTTGCTTGTCCCTTGCTAGCTGAGCAAAGAGGCACCTTTTTAAAGACGATTCTTTTTCTTTAGCAGGGGGAGAACAACTGGCCCTATCCATCCCCAGCACAGCATCCCTCCAATGGCTGGTGCTAGTGTCTATCTTAAGTTTCTTTTTTAGACTGTGAGCCTTTTGGGGGCAGGGAGTAATTTATTTATTTATATCTATGTAAACCACTCCGGGAACATGTGTTGAAAAGTGGCATATAAATATTTATCATATTTGTCATATACTAAACCACTTCGGGAACATTTGTTGAAAAGTCGCATATAAATATTTATCGCACTTGTCATATACTCTCTTCCAACTTATACTATATGCCATATGGCCACTTATGTATCAGAGGTGAATGTGAAATGAAATATCTGACAAGCAATATGTGAATATTTCAGCTGCATGTAAACTATCAGTGATAAACACAATTCAAACAAGCCCAGAGTGCCACAGAGCTTGATTTTAAAAGGGCACTTTGGAATTTCTAAATTCCATTTTATCTTTTTGTCATCAGATGCCTTCAGCAATGTTCTGCCATGAATACCTAAATTAGTGGACATTTATTTTTGTCACATCTGTATCAAATGAGTGAGAAGGGCATTATAGTAAATCACACAAAAATAGCTCTTGGCTACTTATTTATGGGGAAAACTGTTTATCTTGCAAAAAAATAGCATGATAAGCTATAGGGGAAATAAGCACTCTTTTGAACCCTGGAATGTGACTGTAATGAAATATCAGTAGATTTGTGTAGTATTTAAGACAGAGCTCAGAAAAAAGAAAAAAAATTTAGCAGAAGCTTGTAACCACCAAATCTCTTGTTATAGAAGAAGATGGCAATGTGGTAAATGGTTTGAAAGCTCAAATGTAATATTTATAGTGGTTTCAGTTGAAGTTGTTTAGGTTGAAGAATAGTAGACACTAAATAAATGAACATAACTGAAAGTTCAGAAACATGTATTTTGAGTTCATGGGCTAAAAACTTGGGGGAAAGCTCCATTGCACAAATTCATTACATTTTTTACACACACGTTCTATGGCATTTTTTCAAAGATCTTTTGATTGACTAGAAGAACTAGATTCATGTGTGCATGTTTGCCCCTCTGATTTCTGTTATTTCACCAGATATCCCCAACACATTTCCAGACCTTTCTGTACAACCATGGAGGGCTATACTCTTGCTCTGAGAGAAAGAGAGAGTGAGATCTCAGCATAGCCTATTCCACCCAAGTCAGTAATCATTATTGAGAGTCTGCATCTTATCAGCTGAGGACTGTATCACATATTTCAGAGACATATTTCCTTAGAACACTGTCTGCCTCTCTAATCTTCAAGGACATACTTTGTTATGCAACCGCAAAACAAAAAATTACAGAAAGAGAGAGTGAAACACCTCAAAGGCTTCTGTAGTTCATCTTGATGAGAAAATGGCTCCACATTCCACAGGCTGACAGGCTGGCAGCCAAGCTGAACTCCAAATTCTGACCAGCTGCATGCTCCTGAATATGTTTATCTTAACACTTAAAGGGAAAAGTGTGTGTTTCCAGTTTTAGTCCCTTTCCAACATCAAAGAAATGATTTTTTTTGTCCAAATGAGGTTTTAATTATTCAGAGCATATGTTCCTGAAATTCCCTGTGAAACTGACTGCTGACAAAGTTGCTTATCCTTCAAGAAATACAGGGAGCATCTTTCCCATCATCCATGCCCTATGGTTTGCTATCTGGAAGTCAGCTGCTGGGTCACAGCACAGAAACAGCACTCCATTTTCTTTTTGCTAGGGTCCTAGCAGTCTGATCCTTAATACTGAAGTCAAATTACACAGACTTATCTCTGAGGCATCCGTCATAGATGAGCTGTTCACAAATCCAAATGGCAAGAAATCTATGCTCAAGCCATAGCACAATAATATGGCAGAATACTGTAAGTGCTAAGCTGGGATTCATGGAATGCTAAACCTCTTACTGCTTTGTTCCCACTTTGCTCTTTGTGGGTTGGCTTGCTACCTCAGCTTCCAGTGACTGAAAACCTATTCAACTGAAGAGCTCCAGTTAAGACTTCAATCTTGCAAAAGTCCATGCAAATGTATTCTTTTGATGAAATCATCGTGTATGTATCTTTGATGCAAGACTAAATGGTGCTGAATGTACTCCTGTACTACTTTCCCACTGTGAAATCTCACAATGCATATATACACACCTCAGAAGTAAGGTGCACTGTGTTCAATGTGGCTTACTCCCAAATCAGTGTGAATAGGAGTACAGTGCAGAGCACGGCAAATGCAGTGTGAAGCTAAATGCCTCACAGAAGTGATTCATTCTAGTTTCCCTACCAACACCAGCACCATTTTCTCTATATAAAATACACTTTGGAAGGCTAATAAATATCATGCAGAACAGTGATCTTCACTATTTTTCAACTAAGGATCATTGTGGCAAAAAACCTTCAGTGTGATAGCCATTTCCCACCATGCTCACACCTGTACAGTGCTGCATTTTCCCCAGCACTTGCTGGCGGGGAGTGGGGTTGTGTTGAGAAAGCCCTGTTGAGCTGCAGTGCCATCCTATAAGGTTTGCGAGCTCTATGGAGAATGCGCTGGGAAGAACCTCCAGCATTCTGTCAGCACTTTCCAAGATGGTGCTGGGGCTCAAAATCTGATCCTAACCATAACAAAGCAATCTGGTGAGCAGAAATCACTGGGTCCTTGATCTCCTTCACTACTGACTACCTAATGTTACAGTATTCCTAGAGAATTCAGGAGATGGACTGTAGCTCAGTGGAAGAGGACATGTAGAAAGTTTAAAGTTCAACCCTTGGTACCTCCAGGTGTCAACTCTTAGCTGGGGAATACCTCTGGCAGCCCTTCCATGAGGTAAGGTGAGGCAGTTGTCTCAGGCAGCAAATTATTGGGATGCCGGCAAGATGCCCTCCTGTCTCTCTCCTCCCTTTTTTAAAAAAAGCAAAGAAGGAGAGGAGGGTACATGCTAGGAGGGTGGCATGCTAGGGGAGCCACCACTGAGTTAGGGTAGACAGTACCAAACTAGATAAACTGATATTCTGACTCAATGTAAGGCAGCTTCACATGTTCAACTAGCAGACGTTGCATCACCAGTGTTGCAACTCAGCATACATTTAGAAGGAAACCATGTGTGAACGCTCTGAGTCTAGGAAAGGTTTTCAGTATTGGAAGCAGCACTAAAAACAAACAGTTATGTGTGAACACACCAGCCAAATTCAGATATAACATGAATCCAGAGTTAAATGGGGCAGAGGGTGGAACACCAATATGTCCCAATTTGTGCAACCACAGTTTTGCAGTGAAAGTGACCTGCGGTTCGCCTCGCCAAACTCCAGTTTGAACTTTCGGTTTGAAGTAAGGTTCACCGCCGAGATCAGAGGTTTGGCCGCAGAAGCGTCATGTCTGAATGCAGACACCACCATAACCACGGTTCCGTGAGGTTTTTGAAACCACAATTATAGAGACGGCGGCACAGACCCACCCAGGATTGCACCCGCTCCATGCCTGCGGCACTTCTTGCTTGCCGCCTCTCAGAGCTCTAGTCCCGCCCCTCCTATCTCTGATGCAGCAGTGCAGTTGCCTGGCCACATACCAGCCAGTGTTCCCTCCAACAGGGATTCCCAGATGTTGACTATAACTTCCATAATCCCCAAGCAAAAGCCATTGCAGCTGGGGATTCTGGGACTTGTAGTCAACAACATTTGGGAGCCCCTATTAGAGGGAACACTGGTTCCAACCCAAGACTGTCAGCCCCACAAGTGGCAAAACCACACAGGGGCATTCCCTCTCCCCACTCTGTCCCTTGCTCTCCCCTCATGGCAACCAAGAGGGAAAGGGGATGGGATGACAGGACCAGCATGAAGTGCTTCACTCCCCCAAAATGAAGCAACAATGATGTATGTTCACAAGCACAAACACTCCAGGTGGCAACATAAGCAGGGCATCCCATTACAGCATCATGACGGGAACATATGGGTGGAGGGGTGTTCCTGGGGTTGGGTTTAAAAGCAACCCCAACCAGGGATTCTTGAACAGCCAATTTCTATTTTTTGCACACAAAAGTTGGGGAAGAGGGCCCAGCCCCTTCCCCTTGGGGGTACCTGTGGGGTCCCTAGGCTTACACATGAAAAGCGCTAGGAAGAAAAAACAGCATTGCCAAATCTGAGAAGGAAGACTCCTCTGTGATAATGATGGATGCCGATCCCGAGTAGACCACTCACTCGTGAGAGTGTAAGGTCATGGGGACACCCCCTCACAACTAATGAAAAGAACAATCTGTGGGACATTTCGGGCAGAATAGCCAATAATGCATGATGACAAAACAATCCCTTCCATGTATAGCTCTCTCATGAGAGTGTCAGGCCATTGGGGGCTCTGTATTGAGTCAGGTTTCTCTCTGCAGAAAAGCCATGAGAACGGGTACCCCAGCAACTGCTCTCCCTGTGACTGCTGCCAAGTAGCTGTCAAAGTGTGCTGCCTGCCAGCCATCCAGCCATGTGGACATGTGCACTCTTGCTTGTGCCCCAAAACGGCAACCCCACTTTCCTGGGGTCACTGGAAATTGGGGCTCCCCTCTCCCATGAATCCCAATGGCAGCAGATCAGTGTTGCATACAGTACAACTCCAGCCGCACCACGGAATTTTGAAAGCGAGTAAAAAATACTTCCCCACACCCGGTATTCCCCCTGTGTGCACACGTGGCTAGGCTCGGACACATGAAGCATCACAGTCTGCTTAGGGTCCATGCAAGGCTTCCCATGAGAGGAGGGCATTGCAGTGCAAAAATTCTTAAACAGAGAGCATGGTGGGGCCCCTCTTTGTTGAGTTTGCTCAACTCATGAGGAAGACCTACAGTGTTCTACCCAATAGTTCTCCCCAGTAAAATGGCCCTTTCATGAGAGGAGTAGTACACCGGCAGCAAGCTGCCAGGGGAGCAGGTGTATGATTTGGTCTGCATGGACTGCTTTGCCTGGGTGAGCCCACGTAAGAGCATCACAGGTCACAGTGGGACAGACACACACATCCTGGGTCTTTTGCCCTCCCTCATATACATAACCCCTCCCAGGAAATCATCATATTCCTTTCCTTTTCCTGAATAACAGGGAAATAGTGCCTTCCAATAACCGCCCTCCCCCCAGAATCGTTCTGGTGCTGGACAGTTTTGTTGTGGGGCTCTTAGGAGGTGGGCAGTACAATCGCTGTCAGAAGAAGTGCTGGCATGGCATTTAAAGTGATTTAAATGCCCTTTCCATGTCGAGGGTGGGCAGACCATTCCAAAAAGGTACGGTCACACTCAGCACCTCCCCTTGCAGCTCTGGTTATGTGTTGACCCTTTGCTTACAGTCTGGCTACGGAGCTTGCTAACATACAGCCTTGGCAGCAGCCAAGAGCAGGGAGGTGCCACTCTGCCCTGAAACTGGAGGCTGCCGAACTGCAGTTGGACAAACGACTGTGATGCAATTCATGGTTTCAAAGTGAAACTGCAGGTTCGTCAACCTCCTGTTTCACTTTGTGTGTGAATGTCGTCACCTAAACAGATTAATCAGTTATATAAACAAGTAAACATGCAGCTGTCTTCCTGACACACAGGCTCAGCCTAGAATTAGAGAATCTTGATGTTATCCTGTGTGAATTCTTGCTTAAGAAGCCACTTGTTTTAGTGGATAGGGAAAATAAGATGGAGCTCTATAAGAACAATCAGACACTGTTGTGCAATCTTACCATCAGAATCCTTCTGATCAGGATTGAATGTGAGGCGGCAATTGTCCCTGTCATCTGGGATACCATCATTGTCATCATCTGAATCACAAGCATCTCCTTTACCATCCTTGTCATGATCAGCCTGATTGGAATTGGAAATGTAAGGGCAATTGTCTTTGTTATTCTGGTGACCATCTTCATCTATGTCCTCATTGTTGTCACACTGGTCACCAACCAGGTCATTATCCACATCAGTCTAAAGTGGGGGGAAATATAACAGGATTGAAATCTTTGCAATCAAGTAAAAAAGCAAGCATCACATAGATTTTTTTTTTAATCACATAACTACAGTACAGTGTTTTAGTAGTTTTCTTCAGATACTACTATGTATGATGGCAGCAGTTTTGAAAATTGGGAGGGTGGGGGGGGATCTCATCCTGAAAGCTTATTAGGTTTATACAAAATGTTTGATGAAAAATTTCCAATTCTGAGACAAGTCTACCAACTGTCACAGAACTTCTTAGCATAGATGTATATAGCTATTTGCCAGGCCTAGACTCAGTGAGACGAATGGAAGCATGAAGACTGGTTGTAATGTTGCAACACAGAAGGCTATTCATACAGTGAGAAACAGGGGAGTAGCAAGGTTGGAGTGGGCCCCAATACAAGATTTTAAAATCCCACCCCCCACTCACTGAAGCTCAGCTCATGAAGTAAAGAAATCTTAAATGAGGCTGAATAGTGGTAACAAAAAGCATATATATATCTCCTATGTGCCACAATAGAACATCATCCTAAATTATTTTTTAAAAGGTTTTGTAAACTGTGGACAATGCAAGTCATTTAATGGTGCTAGAGAAAGACATGCTGTTCTGGTAGCTCCAGGTCTTAACACTCACATCAGTTTCGGAGGATGAATACAACTGAAGGAAATCCTAAAAATAGTTTGACTAGCTCAGACCTAGTAAACTTTTATTGTATCTGCTTTGACAGTATAAAACATTTGGCATCTGTCCCCCAGCATCTATTAAGAGGACTACAAGATGAAAATATGATACAATCATTTTAAGGAAGCCAGTGTCAATACAGAAAGCCCTTGACCTTGACAGATCTCAATTCTAGCCTCAGGTCACTTAGTAAGATGTTGCAGATGAGAAAAGCTGGGTTGTCTTGTGAGAAACTGCTCTTGTTTAGGCAACATTCTTAAGGTATGAGTGGCTGTTGTTGACCTCAGCTATGTTCAGTTTTTTATAAGCCATGAGAAGCCGGAGGCAATAACTTTGCATGATTAGAAATTCCAGACTATCCACTCAAAACAAAAGCAATATATTTAGCATTGGAGCTCTGAAAACTTGAAAAAGCTGCTCTTTAGTAACCTGAGCATTAATTCCCCTTAAATTGTGCAATTTGTTGTTAATATTTGTCTTCAATATAATCATTCATTTGGTTACTGGACAAAATAGTCTTAATTCTATGTAAACTGGGTGGTTTTTCTTCCAGAATAGAGTGAATAAGTAGAACATGGCACTGCTATAAAGAAAGGCTGGGTAGTCCATTTTGGTCTGGGACTTATGTTACGAATTTAAAATTGCTTGGTGGACCAAATAAAAAAGTGTACATGCTTGCGCGCGCACACACACACACACTAACTGCCCACACTCAAACAGGCATAGTTTGTTTCACTCATATGCACAGAAAAAGCATGCTCCTCATCCTTCTCTGCATCAGCATCAGGCAGCTTGGTGGAAGCTGTTTAGAACACCATAGTACACCAATCTGCATGGGCAGATTACCTTCAGTCTCTTTGTCTGTCACTTTGTCTGTCTCTTTGTCTCTTTGTCTGTCATGACAGAACCGGAAACACCTTTTTTGTTTGCCCCAAGGAGCTATAAAAATGCTGGTCCTCTTTTTTTTCTTTTATTACCCCCAGACTGGCCCTACCATTAGGCAGAGTGAGGCAATCTGCCTCAGGCATTTTGCCTCAGCAGAACCATTAAAGGGCTGCAAGTGACCAATTATTTAGTTTATTATATTGTTATCATCACCAAGAGAAGTGCCATCTTGGGCCATCCCTCATGAGACGCTGATCAACCAGGAAGAGCTGTGCTAGTGCACATGAATGAATAAGATTTCTTTATGACAAATGGGCAATGATGTTATATTTACAGTTTAGCAAATGCCATTTCCTTTTCTCAATGTTAGGTGAATGCTTTCCTCAATGTTGGAGGTGGGGTCTGGGGCAAAGACAACTGAGAGAAACAAGGCCAACACTCTGACTGCCCTACACAATCAGGCCTGATTCACACTAAGGATGTGCACAGAACCGGTTCAGTGCACTCCCAGGAGGGCGGAGGGGTTCCCTTAAGAGTCAAGGAATGCAGTGCCTACCTGCCATCCCCTGCCCTGTTGCTCTTGCCCCATCAGCCCTCACTCCAAAAGCTGTTGTGTGGGACAGCAGCGTCATCTGTGCCCCATTCTGCATCACCATGCAAATCGCCAGCGCACGTGTGCATGGCACACACACACGTCGGCCATTTTAATGGCAACAAAAAATGGGGCACAGAGAGGGATGCTGCTGCCCTGCGCACCAACTTTGGGAGAAAGTGCCGGCGGGGAAAGAGCTGTGGGGTCGGGCCTGGCAGGTAGGCAGCACCTTCCCTGCCTCTTAAGGGAACCCCCCACATACACCATGTTTGAACCAGCTCGGACGTCGGTCCATGGAACTGGTTTGGTGCTCCAGAAAAGTAGCACCAGACCGGTTCCGTGTACATCCCTAATTCACACAAAAATGCACATCACTCAGTAAGGCATCACTCAATAAATCTGCAACCGAATGCATGAACTGCCTCCACGGGAAAGTATGGTGCTTGAGTTGGTGTGAGGTAATATGGAATCTCCATCTGCAGTGTTTAATGTGTGATGGCTATTTCACTTCATGAGGCAATACATATGTGAACCTCGCCCTCAGATGGGAGAGGTTCTAATGGGAAGAGGGGTGGAAGACTGCAGGCTTTGCTACTACATATGATCATTATCAGAAGCCCTTACATCCTTCACTTCCCTAGATCTTGAAAGGGTTTCCCTCCCTAGACAGAAGGGGAGAGAGTACGAGAATACAGAGTATCTACAACAAAGTCTTCATTTCCTCTCCCCGTCAGCTGGAGTTGAGTTTGTGTCTTGAAAAGTGAGGTGGGGGCGGGAGAGAAATAGCATGAATGACATCCTTTCTGGCAAACAAAAACAAGTTTTTACCAAGACACAAACAGTGTAGCAATCTATGGCACCTTTACAGTGATGCCATCATCAGATGATGCCATTGATGAACCGTTCAGCTCCCAGTAGAGAAGTGCTGATTCAGTTACCTGATCAGGATTGTGCACCAGTGGGCAATTATCACAGTGATCACCAACTCCATCCCCATCTGTATCTCTCTGGTCTGTGTTGTAGACATATGGGCAGTTATCGCGTTCATTGAAAACATCTGCCAAGATAAAAAGCAATGCAGAT
The DNA here is from genome assembly GCF_027244095.1 of Hemicordylus capensis. Lineage (NCBI taxonomy): Eukaryota > Metazoa > Chordata > Lepidosauria > Squamata > Cordylidae > Hemicordylus > Hemicordylus capensis. The sequence goes on from NC_069657.1 coordinate 375,797,194, forward strand.
AATGCCAGATGTTTGGACCCCATGCATGCAGAGCAGCATCCAAGAGCCTAGCACAAGCCGTACATGTCTCGCTTGTTATTTTGAGACATTTATAATATTATCAATGTGCAGAGTTTTTTTAAACAGAAACACAAATGAACTTTGGGGCCGGGAATCATTTTAATTGCATTTATATATCTTGCCATCCCTCCAGACATTAGGCTTCCGTACCACCAAAAATGTTGGAATGTAACTTGACCCGATCCTGGCAATCTCAGGAGGGGCAGTATCAAACCCTGCCAACTGTCATGTCATGTAGAACTATTTCCTCCTCCTCCTCCTCCTCCTCCTCCTCCTCCTCCTCCTCCTCCTCCTCTCCTTGTAACTGAGTAGTGTCAGGAGACAGGCTCCACTGCTTCCTCTGGAACATGATGAAGCACACACACAGTAAGCTATCTTCCATAGCTTGAGATTTTAAATTGCCCCCCGCCACTTTACTTCTCTTCCTAGGTCCTGTGAGTGGTGTGGTTGCTTCTGGAAAATGGAATGGCCCCAACCCCTGCTTCCGAGACTGCAACCACGACTTGCAGAATCAGAAAAAAAACTACCAATCTCAGAAGCATCCACACCATTCACAGGACCTAGTAGAAGAGTTAAAGCTTTCATTAGCTCTTCTGGGCCTGCCCAGTCTTGACATAGATGAAGAGATTTTATGCTCCCAGTGCTTGCCTTCTCTTCATCCTGCCACCCTTGTATCCCTGCCTCTCTTCCCATCCTGCCAGAACCTGGCAAGCCCTGACTGCTTAGAGCAACCCTCAGTGTGTCTCCCTTGCTCCTTGGGGCCCCAATCACCAGAGCACATTTGCTGAATCCAATCCAACATCTAACAGGTTTTTCCCCAGTTAAATTACCAGGAAATGCTGCAGAAAATCCTTTCTCAGGACATTGCTGCTTCTGCTCCCAATTCATGCCAAAACCCACAAACCTAGAGGCATTCCAAAAACACCAAAGGCATTTGGGTTGGTAGATTTTTCAGTACTGGGCTACTGTTCAGGTCCGTTTTGCCAGTTTAATGTCACTATTGACATTTTTTTTCCTCTCCCAAGACCAAAATGTAATATGGGATCCTTATTATTCTAACATCCAAATATTTTTTCCCTTCCTCTCCCAGTGCATTTTGGCAAACATTTTGGGTGAAGATATTTTATTTGGCTGGCACATCAAGCGTGGTTCTTCATGTAGGCACATTCTACATAAATAATTACCACAGGCGATGGCTATTACTAGACCACTATTTATACTTTCATGCCATATTATACTGTATTACTCAAATGTTTCATATCAAATGGATGCAATACTTAGATAGTACTCCTCCTAATATAAGCCTTGCCCATTAAGACCTGTTGGAGAGCCCTGCTTAGGAATTGCTTAGGAGAACCTGATATGCTCTTTCCTTTACTGCCTCAAGGATTACAGAATGGTCCAGGAAAGCTCACCAGACTCCAAGTCTGCAAGATTTAAAAGATTATGCAAAATGTTCCTTTTAAAATGTTCCTTTTGAGAATATTCCTTGAGTTGGAGAGTTTCATATTTTAACTGGGACAGGGAACCAGCTTATTTTTCCCCCTGTGTAAATGGCTTTGAGGTTTTGTTGTTGTTGTTGTTGTTGTTAAAGAACAGTATGCAAGTGTTCTTAATTATAATAATTGGATTTTGTATATTTTCTAATAGCTCTTTTCTAATGAAATATTTCAATTATTTTAATGATGTTTTGCACTTTGAGGTTCTGTTTTACTATTTCTTAGCCACCTTATATTTATATATAAGATACCAAAGTCATTCATGTAACCGGGCGGGTGGAGGGGAAGGTTTGTTTAATTCATCTTCCCCCCAGATGGACACTTGGCCTTGCTGGGAGTATGGATTGCATTCCCAGAAGATCTGCACTGCGTGGGTGCAGCATGGAGCTACAGAGGCCAGGGTGACGTGTCCAAGCCTCCAGAGATCCCACAGTGCACCATAAGTCATGCATGACGCATTGGGGGATTCCTCATAGGAACATAGGAAGCTGCCATATACTGAGTCAGACCATTGGTCAATCTAGCTCAGTATTGTCTTCACAGACTGGCAGCGGCTTCTCCAAGGTTGCAGGCAGGAATTTCTCTCTGCCCTGTCTTGGAGAAGCCAGGGAGGGAACTTGGAACCTAGATGTTCTTCCCAGAGCGACTCCATCCCCGAAGGGGAATATCTTACAGTGCTTATACTTCTAGTCTCCCATTAATATGCAACCAGGGTGGACCCTGCTTAGCTAAGGGGACAAGTCATGCTTGCTACCACCAGACCAGCTCTCCTCCAGGTGTTCTAGGCACCCGTCTCTGTGTGCAACCAGGCTAGAAGCATCCTGAGGTCACACATTAGCAGGAAGCCAAGGGTAAGGGAGAGCTCACTCCCTGAATCTCAGCTAAAAGCCAGGCTAAGAAGCAGGACAAGGCAGTGATGCCCCACTAGGATTGGGCCCAATCCTGGCAGTTCTCACACGCAGTCTAACCCAGGCTGGGCTTCCCTTTAACTGAGGTAAAGTCATTGTTCACAAGGGAGAGAGCTTAATACAGAGCAATAGTTTATCGGTTGCTACAATGCTGACTTAAAAACAAAATATTTGGAGAATGAATAAGAATGTACCATCTCCATCAATATCCACTGCGCATGCATCACCCTCTCCATTGTTGTCAGTATCAATCTGAGCGGGATTATGCACATAGGGGCAGTTATCACAACGGTCACCAACTTCATCCTTGTCATAATCAGGTTGACGGGGATTGAAAAGAAGAGGGCAATTGTCCTATAAGAAGAAACAAGATTTTAAAAACACACACACACACAAAGGCATATCAACATAGTTCAGAGATACTATGTGCTCAGTAATAATTGTTCCCTTCTGTAGCTTAAAATACTCATGTTCCCATTAAGATTCCCAGGTGGGAATAATAATAGCTCACACCAAACTGGTTATGCAAAGAACATCCTGAATAGATAAACATAATTTATTCTTCAAAAATTAGTGTCTTCAGTTTTAATTTTTTCCCCAGATGTTCAGCAAAACATCCCCCAAACTGGCTTAGATCCACGCACTGTCCTATTTTTTTAAAAGGGAGCCTGTATAATTTAGTGACATTTGTAAAAACAGTGTGGAAATCCCAGCTCTGTCCAAATAGTCCCAATATCAAATAACCCTAGTTTAAAAGGTACACAACAAAGATGCCAAGAGCTTCTTGATGACACCATATCTATTTCTTCTGTAGAACAGGATGTCTTAATGAAGAGAATCCACTTACTTTATCATCTTCTACCCCATCATTATCATCATCCTCATCACAGGCATCGCCTTTTCCATCTTTATCAAAGTCTTCTTGCCCAGAATTAGGCAGGAGAGGGCAGTTATCCTATACACACAAACAACCCAACGTTGGTACAAAACACTGCTTGATAAACTCGTGAGAATTCTAAATGTTGGTTAAAGGTTTGTAGGTCTCACTGTAAAACACACGATCAGTTCACAGGATCAGCCAAGACCAGGCTTGGGCAGACCAGCCTGGCTTGGCTGCCAATGTGAAGCATTGGGATCGAGCCTGATCCTGGTGCAGCCTCAGTCCCAAGCACAGGAACTTACCCCAGGCTTTCACCTGGGTTAAAAGGTAAAAGTGTGCCCTTTATTGCAGGTTTGGGGTTGTGTGCGTGTGCGGGCTGCAGGCAGCCCACACACACACACACAGCCAGGTGGCAAGAGCACCCGGCTGAGGAGGATCCCTCAATACACCGTGCTCCTGGCGTGGTGTATTCAGGGATGCCAGAGGACTTCCTCCTCCGGCTCCTTGTTCTGCTGCTCACTGCAGCTCTGATCGTGTGCTGTAGCGAGTGGCAGAGCCTTTAAACAGCAATCAGTCATGTGCAGGTAGCCCCACCATCCCTCCATCCCACCTGTGTTTTTGGTCATGTGCATGACCCTAGAGTTTGGAAAGCTCAAAATTGGAACTCTGAAGAATTCTAGAATGCTTATTTGCTCCTGAAATAAAAATACATACGTGCTCAATTCAATTTCCATCCACTTTAGGTGATAAAGAAAGGCAATCTTTTGGACTATATTGCTAAATTGGAATGATGTCCAATGATGGTTACTATCTGACAGTTTGGCTAGGTTGTTCAAATAAGACATGGAACCTCTATTAAATCCACATTCATATTGCAAAAATACTGGGCTGAGCTCTTGGAAAGAGCCTCTTCTAAAAGATTAAACATGTTGTATTCTTAATGAAAGCAAATCTTGCGTATTGCTTCTTGAATCACATAAAATAAGGCTCTCCACATAAGCAGTGTGGGGAGCCTAAGAGGTTTCTGCGGGGAGAGCAAGTTTGGCCTGCTCTCGCTGTAAACAAGCAGGGAGCCTGCCCTGGGCGGTCAGATCGGCTGCCCATACCATTACTGGCTCCGTCATGGAGCCAGTTGGGGCGGCAAGGTTTAGGGGCCATAAGTTCCAAAATGCCCCGCGTGAGTACACAGGGCATTCTGAAAACCACCCCCCCCCCCAACGCCAGGAGGCTTGTTGTAGCCTCCCAGTCGGGGACTACTAGTGAGTCACCATGGCACAGAGCTGCGCTGTGGCGACACACAAGCAGGAAAATGGGATTAGCGGAGCACTTGCTCCGCTAACCTCATGGGGGGAGGGATTAATTGAGCTTGCCACTGGAAGCTGCACGGTTCCCACTGTGGCTGGTCTCCCTTGGCCAGCTTTCCACTGTGCATGAGAATAGCCTCAATATGTCCCAATGATAAGAACTCCCCCACAAAAGCAGGAGGCGAGGAGAGAACACCAAATACAAACTGTAAATGCCAGGTTTGCCATATTAACAGATGAGCAGATATGTATTTATTTATTACATTTGTATACCACCAAATAATAATATTTCAAGGTGATACAAAACAAATAAAAGCAATTTAAAACAGTTAATGCACTTAAACAACCACTAAAGGTCCGGTTAAAACACAAGGCCTTCTTGAAGGCCATCAAAGATGGAAAACTTTATATCTCAACAGGGAGCATATTAGAAATCTCAGAGGTGGCTACAGAGGCTCAACCATGGCCAGTATCAACCAGGACTGAAAGAGATCATTCACACCATAAAAACTGTGTTCTACCCAGGTTTGGGAGCTGTGTGTGCTCCCAATTTTTGATTGTGTGGAAGCAAGGGAAGAGGGAAACCTGAATAGCTTTTCCTTCTACCTTGCTTCCACACAGTCTCCTCTACCCAGGTTTTCCTTTTCCCTTGCTTCCACATATCCGAAAACTGGGAGCACACACAGTTCCCAAACCCGGGTGGAACACAGTTTTTGATTGCGTGAATTACCTCAAAGAGTTCAACATCAAAGTTGTATGCTCAGTGAACCTCTAGTACTGTCTTCATGAGGTGAGAAACTCATTCCCAATTCCATTTTGCAGTCATCCATACTGAGGCTATTCTGATGATCAAGTGAAATCGGGCTAGGAGAGCCTAGCCCAATTTTGCCTGACCGTGTGAGCCACCAGGCTCTCAGGTGAGCCCGGTGGCTTCCAGGAGGTTAACCCGCCTAACTACCCCTCCCCTTAAACCAGATTTGTGGAGCGAGCACTCCGCAACCCTGGTTTTTAAAATCATGAGTAGCCGTGGCTACTCATGAGTAGACCCCCAGCTGGGAGGCTTAAAAGCAGCCTCCCGGCTCAGGGGTCTGTCCAGTATGCCCTGCACGCTCGAGCAGGGCATACTGGAGCTTCTGGGGGCCGCGTGGTCTCCAATCCTCCCAGCCCCCGCCGGCTCCGTAATGGAGCTGGCAGTCATGTAGGCGGCCACTGCAGCTGTCCAGAGCAGACTGTCTGCGAGGAGAGCGGGCTTAGCCTACTCTCCTCGTAAACCCCCTAGAGGCTCTTCTCACCAATCATGAGAAGAGCCTCATTGAGTTTTCAAATTATAAACATATATTTCAGTTTCTGATGTTTGTAATAAAGCACATAATCCCTCTATAAGGAGAACAATCAGGAATAAAATGTATGAACGGAGGGGCATCAAACTTTCTATGAAAAAAAGAGAATGAATTATACTTTGAATAGAGTTCTGGGTCTCTGGATGAAATGGGAGCTATTTTGGGAACAAGAGAACTTTGGTAGGAGTTATACCAGAGGCACAGCTGTAACTGAAGAAGGGTAGACAAATCTCCCTCCCTGAGGAAAAGAGGGCCTGCCAGCTGAGCAACAGCTCGCTCTTTGCTTTCCCCCTCCTGTTTCTCCAAAGAAGACGTGTGCCGTGTGCATCATGAAAATACATGACCCACGGGACATCTTTTTGTATTCACAGTGTGCTTCAGAGGGAAATGGACAAAAATCACCTCTTCTGCATGCAAGATGGTACAGCCTAAAACTGCAAATTATCTCCAGAGACCAAGATATAGCTAAAACAATGAAATGTTTCCCTCAGAATTATTTCAATCATTACAACAGCAGTCTGACAAATGGTTCAGGAATAGTAATTTTCTGGTAAACATCAATAGACTCCCCTAATGACTACCCATTAAGTCATTTATGACATTTCCATTACCTCTGTTCACTTACCTTTATGCAGTGATAAGTAGCATTGGCAGCACAGACCAAGTTATTATTGGGCCATCCATCCAGGTCAGAATCTTCACCACAGATGAATCCATCACCAGCATAGCCTGTCCTACATTCACACTTGTACATGGGGTCACTGAAATGCCCCAAATAGATGCACTCTGCTGACTTATGGCAATGATGTGTCTTGTCTTTGCAAGGGTTTACAGGTTCACATACCTGAAAAGCATATCATAAGCATTCATACCATGCTTCAGTAGGACTGTACGAGTGTGCAGCGAGAGCCAGATTTAGATCCTTATTTATTACATTTGTATCCTGCCTTCCTTCCATGCTAGAACTCAAGACAGTGATCGCAGGCTATCTCCCATCCAGGCACTTGCCAGAGTCAGACTTGCTTAGCTTCAGCAAGGCGGATACCTCACATTCCTTCAGATCAGATACTGAGATTAATCATTAGACTAAGTCCAGTGCAGCACAAGAGCCCAGCTAAACTGGGGAAGGAATTTGCTTTCATGCATTTTCCTCCTATAAATAATTATACTTAGCTGCATAGATTTGGTTGGATTTCATCCTAATAACAGGTTTTGACATTTTAAAGTATAGAATACTGTATTCAGCCCAGAAGATTTTAAGGGCAGAGCAATGTAGAATGACTGGAAACAAGAAAAGGCTGTACTGAGTGAGTGCAATGATTGCTGTCACTGTGGTTGCTAATTATGGTACAAATAAAGCAAAAGGATGGTTTCAGGTGACTGATGCATCAGTGGTTGAGCGGGCCCTTCCTGCCATATACTGAGTCAGACCATTGGTCTATCTAGCTCAGTATTGTCTTCACAGACTGGCAGCAGCTTCTCCAAGGTTGCAGGAAGGAATCTCTCTCAGCCCTATCCTGGAGAAGCCAGGGAGGGAACTTGAAACCTTCTGCTCTTCCCAGAGCAGCGGTTCCAGCCCCTGAGGGGAATATCTTACAGTGCTCACATGTGGTCTCCCATTCAAATGCAACCAGGGCAGACCCTGCTTAGCTAATGGGACATCATGCTTGCTACTACAAGACCAGCTCTCTTCTCCTGACATGGAGGCATGGCAGTCCTTACCTGCTCCTCCTCCACCTTGCTGCCATTCCAGTCCTGGCACTATCCTTCCCCAAAGCCCGAACACGGCTGCTTCGTGACCATTTGCAATACCCTGCATCGTGACCATTTGCAACACCATGGTGACCATGCAAATGGTCAACGCAACACAACGTCACATAGCCTTTTGGGAAGGACAGCACCATGACTGGAACAGTGGCAGGGTGGCGGAGGAGCAGGTAAGGACCCGTTTGCCTCATTCTTGAAGCTACCACTCACTCCCCACTGAAACTTTTCAGATGCGGCCGCCTGAATCGTTTCAGCACCTCTCTAATGAGGCACCAAAATGATTCATGCACATCCCTAGTATTTAGAGGCATCTTGCCTCTTAGGCTGGAGGTGGACTATAGCCCTCAGACATCTTGTGGCAGAGAATTCCACAGGTTAATTATGTGTCATGTGAAAAAGTACTTCCTTTTGTCGGTCCTAAATTTCTTGGAAATCAGTTTCATGGGATGATCCCTGGTTCTAGTGTATGCGAGAGGGAGGAAAAAAAATTCTCTCTCCACACCATGCATAATTTTATAGCCCTTGATCATGATGCCCCTCAGTCACCTTTTTTCTAAACTAAAAAGCCCTAGGTGTTGCAGCTTGCCTCATAAGGAAGGTACTCTAGGCCCATGATCATCTTGGTTGTCCTCTTCTGCACCTTCTCCAATTCTACCATGTCATTTTTGAGGTATGGTGAGCAGAATTGTACACAGTACTCCAAATGTGGCCACACCATATTTGTATAAAGTCATTATGATATTAATAGTTTTATTTTCAGTCCCCTTCCTATTATTCAAAGCATGGAATTGGCCTTTTTCATGGCTGCCACACATTGTGTCGATACTTTCAACAAGCTGTCCACCATGACCCCAAGATCTCGCTCCTGATCACTTACCAGCAGCTCAGACCACATCAGCATGTATGTGAAGTTGGGGTTTTTTTGCCCCAATATGCATCACTTTGGGGTTTTTTGCCCCAATATGCATCTGCCATTTTGCTGCCCACTCGCTTGGTTTGGAGAAAGCCTTCTGGACCTCCTCACAACCTGTTTTGGATTCTGTTACTCAAAATAGTTTGGTGTCATCTGAAAATTTGGTCACCATGCTGCTTACCCTAACTTCTAGATCATTAATGAATAATTTAAAAGGCACTGGTCCCAGTACAGATCCCTGGAGGGACCCCACTTCCTAATTCCCTCCATTTAGAGAACTGTCCATTTATACTTACCCTCTGTTTCCTGTCTTTCAGCCCAGTGACCAATCCACACATGAATCTGCCCCCTTATCCCATGACTGCTAAGTTTTTCCAAGAGTCTTTGATGAGGAACTCTGTCAAAGGCTTTTTGAAAGTCCAAGTATACTATGTCAACTGGATCGCCTTTATGCACATGACAATCTCAAATAACTCCAAAAGGTCAGTGAGGCAAGATTTACCTTTGCAGAAGCTATGCTGGTTCTCCTTCAGCAGGACCTGTTATTCTATATGCTTAACACATTTATCTTTGAGAATGCTTTCCATCAATTTGCCCAGCACAGCCATTTAGCTAACTGGCCTGTAATTTCCAAGATCTTTTTTTGAAAATCATAGGCTATTTTCATCCTCTGATACTGATTGTAGGAATAAGTTATGTATTTTTGCAAGGAGGTTGGCAATTTTGCATTTCAGTTCTTTAAATTATCTCTAGCTTTGCCCTGTCACAGTTACCTCGAGGCTCACGGGCTAGTATTTGTTGGGATTTTTCCATAGACATTGTCTCAGTTATTTGTATGGGGCATGCTTTTTTATTTTAATGTGTCTGTGTTCTGGCTTCGGGGTGGAGTCACAATGTTTTGTCTGTCTGCTCTTCACTTGCTGACTTGAATTTAAACTGAGAGGTTCTCCCTCTCTCTGCATAAGAGACTGTTAGTTTGTTTAGTCTTTTCTTAGCCTATGTTTTAGTTAGCAATATATATCAAACTCTTGTTTCTTAGTTAAATTACTTATAGAGGATAAGTAATTTCTCTGCAACAGTATTCAACAGTTTTGGGGACAATCCCCAACCTGATGAATACCAGCTCACACACCTCAACTTAACAGCATGGCAGGGCAAGGCCCGAGAGAGCAAGGCAGCCTGTGTGGGGCGAGAAGAGTGAGAATGAGCTGCAGCTGTGGCTTGCTTTCCTCCACTATGCTACCCTGCCCATACCGGCCACCACTATCTGCATCCGTACTGGATAAAGACCTTTTCAGAGTGAGGTAATCAGACAGAAATCTGGCTGTGTCAAACAGTTTCACAAAATGTATCCATTATATGGATTGTTCTGGTTCTTGATTAATGTGCGCCAAGGATATGTATTTATTTATTTTTTAAATGTATATTTTTCCCTTCTAGCATAGCTTTCAGGGTGACTAACAAGAAGAAATAATTAGCAACATTATTAATACAATGACCAAAAATAACCAACAAATTACAGAATAAATATGGAGGTCAGCTGCCATTCTAGAAGTCCTGGGAAAATCAAAAGGTCTTTGCTCATAGTGTAGAACCCAAGGAACAGGGGCCAACCTTAATGCCCTTTCCTTTAGGCACTTTACAACTTCTCCATGGCCCTTTTCATTTAGCCCTAAGCCATTTGAAAATCTAATATTTCTATAATCCCTGTTTATATAAAGGAATAACTTGAGATTAATTTCTAAACAAGCAGCAAGCACACAACTTCTTCACTGAAAGTTTGGGTTGCATTTGAATGCTATGCTCCCAGTTCAATGGGTAAATTTAAAACATGTTTCACTTATTATTATTATTTAAAATATTTGTATCTCACCTCCAGGACAATACTGCTCAGAGCAGCAGACTTGTTAACATCAAGATGCTCTAATGATGGATACAGCATTCTCTCTCTACGCCACTTTTATACTAAACATATCACATTTTCCATTCTGTTACTGGCCACTGACCTTCTTTCAAAAACACTTACTTGCTTTTCTGCCTTGGCAGCCTCTAGGCCCACCCCATAAGGCTGCGTTCCTTTGTAGCGTGGAGGGCATGGCAAGCAATGGAATCCTGGATTTGTGTTTACACAGCGCTGGTTCTGATTTAACTTAAAGCAAACGTCTGGCACTACAGCACACTGCCAAAAAATAAGCAAGCAGAAAAAATGTACTAAGTTATCTTCCTGGGAAGCTTCCAACAAAGGCAAATAAGTGTTTCCATGGGCAGGTTCAAATAAGTAGTTCCACACCAATGGAACCCTCATGTACCTCATCAAGGTCCTCACAGAAAGTTCCGTTTCCAAGGTAACCAGTCGGACATGCACCACAGGACCATGAACCATCTGGGTAGCTATTGCATTCTGCTCCAGGAAAGCAAGGATTTGACAAACATCCATCTGCCAAAACAGACAAAAATATTATTTGTGACTGTATTAAGTTAATCTCCTTACCTGAGTAAAGAGGAAAAAGAGGAGGAAGATTAGTCTGCAGAGTCAACTTTTTTCTCCTTATGGATTTGTAAATTGTTATAAACAGTAGGTTGCCTTAACAACTTACTGTATTTTATATCCCTACCCCTATTTGATCCTATGCAGTCACAGCAGTATTGACTAAGTACAAATGAAGCATCTATACTGAGTCACATCTTTGGCCATCTAAGCCAATACTGTCCAATCGGACTAGCAGCAGCTATCAAGGTTTCAGGCAGAGGCCTTTCCTAGCCATATTATCCAAGATTCTTTTAACAGGAGATACCAGGGATTAAATGTCAGGGCTTCTGCATGCAGATCATGTGCTCTATGATTAAGCTATGGCCAAAATGTACACTGGTCCTGCAGGGAGGTCTGAAGTAGCCTGGAGGCCCACCTGTGGAGGACGACATCTCAATATACGCATTAAACAGAATGACTTAGACATATTACATCCCAGTAAACATGCCATGACCAGAGGTGTAGCTATAATTGAGTGGATGGGTTCAAACCTGGGCCCCTCAGCTTCTGAGGGCCCCCCCAGCTCCACGCCTCTCTATTTTCTTCATTATCTCCCTCAATCCGAGGGGCCACCAGGGATAGTGGCTAACACGGGCCCCCTCTCCTCAGCTATGCCCTTGGCCATGACAATACATTCTATGCTCACCTATTGGACAATCCTGTTTATTGCACATCTCATGCTGTATAACATCTCCAGCACAAGTCTTTCCACCATACTGAGGCTCAGGGCTGTTACAGAGATGAGACCTCTCACGAATTCCACCTCCACAGGTAACTGTGCAAGCAGACCATGGAGACCAAGGGCTCCATCGACCATTGACTGGAAGAGACCAGACAACACAGAAATTAGTATGAGCAAAACAGCCTAATCAATCAAGCATCAGTGCAGTGACCATGACCACATGCAGTGGTGCAATTCATTGATTTCAAAATGTCATTGCAACTGATCACAGCAACAGTACAATGAATCCAAATCCTTCTTCTAGTCTTGTCAAAGAACCTGAAGTATATCCACGGGTGCAATAGAATCTGCTCTAACTGGAAGTTATCATCTTAACTAAGCTGGTCATAAATCACAATCCACCTACTCCCATTCAGTTCAATGGGATCATGTAGTCACTAAGTATATGTTTATAGCCTTCCAGAGGGCCAGGAGTGAGGATTAGTTGCTAGTAAAGTGAAGTGTTCCGTCAAGTTGATTCCGACTCCTGGCGCTCACAGAGCCCTGTGGTTGTCTTTGGTAGAATAAAGGAGGAGTTTACCATTGCCTCCTCCTGTGCAATATGAGATGATGCCTTTCTGCATCTTAAGAACATAAGAATAGCCCTGTTGGATCAGGCCCAAGGCCCATCTAGTCCAGCATTCTGTTTCACACAGTGGCCCACCAGCTGCCGCCGGAAGCCACAGGCAGGATTCGAGGGCGTGCCCCCTCTCCTGTCATCTTCCTATATCGCTGCTGCCTGATATAGTACTAGCAGGGATTTAAACTGACAACCTTCTGCTTGTTAGTCAAGCATTTTCCCGCTGTGCCACTTAAGGGGACCTCAAGTTATAACCCCTAAAGTGGCTCGCTGGCAAGTTCTGTCACAGATTCCAGTTTGTCTACACTTCTTCCCCTCTAGGTTGGTAAATGGAGTCTGATAGCACTCCTATGTGGCCTGGATTTGGCCCAGGGGTCAGCTGTTATTAACTCTCAAGTGTATAGACTAGATGTGTTATTTTAGCCTGACAAATGCTGACTTCTAGGGTGGAGCCATATCAGAGGATGAAGCACCTGTACCCTAGAGATTCAAACCAACAGACTTACTGGGACATGGCACTCCTTCACATTCTTTAGTTTCGCGGCCACTTCCTTTGCAGTTTTTCCCACCCATCTGGGGTATGGGAGAGTTGCAGAGCCGAATGCGAGTTATGTTGCCTACTCCACAGGTTACAGAACAGGAAGACCAAGGGGACCAATGGCTCCAGCCACCATTTTGCCGTACTGTCCAGAGAAAGAAAAATAATCACAGTGCAAGTACCTATCTCTGCAACCTCAAAAATTATAATGGAAATTCCTCAGAGATGTCAACCAGTATGAGAAGAACCTATTCCATTTGCAATACAAAATGCTTGTGATAGCCGCAGCTTTAGTCAGTCCATAATAGCTTCCAGTTTTTCCCAAGTGGCCAGGCATATGCTACTCCCATGGACTGAACTCAGCTAGACAGACTTTTGGCATATCATCTCAACAAGAGCGTAGCAAGGTTGGTGGGTCCTTGAACAAAAATTGAAGTGACTCCTCCCATACCCCAACCTTCTTCTGCAAAGAGGCACAAGAGGGAGAGTAAAGAGCAATCTGCCACCCAGCCAGCAGGCTCACCTCCCTCAAGGGCATAAGGACATTTGTGTGCCAATTCAGGTCATATCTTAATATCTGATTGTGGTGGTGGTTGTTTTTTAAAGAAAAGGTCATCTGATTAACCTGAAACTTAGATACAAGAGTTTTGCACATAAGACTGATTCCAGGTTTATTTCGTTTCTAATGGGAAACAAAGGAGGAGTTGTAAAGTAAAGGAAAGAAGTTACAACACTCACTGCGGTTATCACATTTGCCAAGGAAACAAGTTCTGGTTTGAATGGATGGGCCTCGGCAGGTATTGCTGGTGGCATCACATGACCTTCCTCGCTGCTGGGTTCCAGATCCACATGTGGTGGAGCATTCTGTCCACTCAGACCATGGAGACCAGCCCTCTTCGCTGTCCTCAGCTGCAGATAAGAAGCAGCACCACAGAAGGGCTTAAGTACTGGTTGGCTGGCATCGACATGCAATTACTCACAAGTAGTCTCATTGAAATTAATGTAACAAGTTAGTCAAAACTAACTTGTTGGTTTCAATTGGACTACTCATGAGTAATTGAGTGTGGCATAATTATAGTTGAGTAATTCAGTATGGCATAATTGTCTTATTCAATATTTATGAATGGAAGACTGATAAAACTCACAAATTGGTAAGAGAGCCAAAAGCCAGAAGAGTCAAACAGTACGTGTAATTCTCTTGGGTCTCCAACTCTTTTAGTGTTCTTAAGCCTATCTGCAGCCCAAAGCACTGAACAGCTACAGCCCAAACAGTTGCTGGATTTGTTCTTAAGTACAGCATGTAGAAAGATGTTTCTGCAAGGGAAGTTCCCTGCCCCCTCCCACATTGGCCCCCGAAGGATTCAGGCCCCAGAAATGGTTCCCGAATACCTGAAGAGTATGGTCATGAAATCACCCCAAACTGGGCAGAAGCACTTTTTGTGGGTGGCATGTGCGAGATGAGATTTTTTTACTATTTCGGTTTAAAGGCACATTGTTCTTGTATGTTATACTTACAGTGAGAGCAGATAGGACAGCACTCGCCATCAATGAATGAAGGACTGACACAGTGCACAGGTGGGCATGTAATTTTATGGCAAACTGTTTTGGAATCCTACATGCAAGGGAAACAAAAATGCAACCATTATTCAGAGATTAGGGAAACTAAATGCTCTACTTTTCAGGAAAACTTTGTACTCAAAAAAACCCCAACCCTGTTAATTGTAAGATGGATTTTGTGACTACATAAGCCTTTCTGAGGAAAACTGGACTTCTGATGTGGTGTAAATATGGCACTGTGCTATTTTCCAACAGACATAGTATAGTACCCTTTCAGATGCAGCTCAAATGAACAGGCCATTGTCTACTGAAGCAATACAATAACATGTAGCATTACACCAGTGACAGCTTAAAGTGTACTACTGCTCTATTTAAACAATAACTATATAAATATTTAAGCAAAAACAATAGTACAGTTTCAGTCATACTTGTGGCTTAAATTGTATGATTGCTCTAAATTTTTGCACTATTGGTGCAAAGTGATGTGTACCACAGTGGTGTCCCAAAAAGTTGGTGTCATCAACACTAATGATCAGCATTACTGTTGATGGCACAAGCTTCTGGAACATCACTGTGGTGCAAATCACTTGTGCAGCACTGCTGTGAACAAGGGGGAGAAAGGACCCTAGACACTATAGGTCACAGGTACAAGCAGAATTATGTGCATGACCTTCATTGTAGAAGCTCCTGCCTAGAAGGGAATAATTTTGACAGGAAGGCAACCCGTGTGGCTCTGCCTATTACACCAGAGTTAAGGGGATACAGGCAATGATGGGTTTGGGTCCATTGGACTTAATTGCCCAAGTAATTTCATGTGACTAGTTCATTAAGTGATCACCAACATATCATTTTTTCTCCCCTCTGATGGATACCATTTGCATGTGATAAACCTTTGTGATAACTTGGTGAGGTCATTCACACTATCAAAAACTGTGTCCTATTGGGATTTGGGAGAGTGTGAGCTCCCAATTTTTGGCTGTGTGGATCGGAAGCAAGGTAAGAGGAAAACCTGGGTAGAAGTGATTGTGTTGAAGCAAGGTAGGAGGAAAACCTAGGTAGCCTTTCCCCCTACCTTGCTTCCACACAATCACTTCTACCCAGGTTTTCCTCTTACTTTGCTTCCACACAACTGAAAACTGGGAGCACACACAGCTCCCAAACCTGGGTAGGACACAGTTTTTGATTGCATGAATGACCTAGGCATGTGATTGATGTTTGAAATTGCAAGTCTATTATATTGGCATTCCAATCCTACACATGTATACTAGGTTGTCTATCCCACTCTTTATAATGGGACTTACAACTTAGTAAGCATACTTAGGAACATAGCCTATATTTGTAACTATCACTTGTTTAAAAAAATAATCAAGGTTCCATATAATTCTTTAGAACACAATTTCAAAGGAAGCCTGCCAGACTCCTATTATTGCATGTGGAGATAACAGCTTTGCCCCAAACTAAATAGAAATGGAGCCCATTGATAGTCCTCACTCTCTGTTTGGGTGCTGATGCAGAGCTAAGAAACTACGTTGACTTTAGACCACTGCTTGCAGCCATGGCTGGCACACTCAGGGGTGGGGGTGGAGGGGGATGCCAGTAATGCACCGCACGTTCTCATGGTGCATTATTGGGACAGGACGATGCACGGCATCCTGTCCCGGCATCTCAGCCGGGCAAGCCACTGCCAGTCTAGGCGAGTGATCCACCCACCCAGGAAAGAACAGGAGATCGTATGCGGGGAAACCTGCTCTCCCCGCAGACGTCCATGGAGCAATTCTCACCTCCTGTGTCTGATTGTGGAGGACCTGGTTTGAAAATATAGTCACACACATTTGCTGAAGCCTCACCTGGCAGTTACACTCTGTGCAGCTGTCCACAACCCAGTGTGCATTATTTGCGAATTCACGGCCATCTTGCCAACAAGCTGAATGGTTCTTGAGAGTTTTGTTGGGGCCAAGCAATTCCCACATTATTTCGTTCTCTTTAGACTGTACAATGAAACAAACAAATCAGAAAAGTTGAGCTGATCTTTATGCCGTATATCACAAGACATCAAGCAAGGAACTTTATCTATTCTTAGATTATAAGCTAGAACACTCAGAAAGGATATTTCTTTTATGCAACTGAAGTACTTTAGCCAAAAAAGAAGCAAACAATTCAGTGACTACACTATTCCTCAGAGCACAAACTGTTCAGCTAATATTACAATCCGTGCTTGCCAATACCAGATCTCAACAAACTTTACTCAAAAACTTTTTTCCAGTTATCACTCATCTTCCTTAGAATGAAAAATGATTTCACTCCTGAGAAACACATTTGACTTCTTTAGATCTATTTCAAATGTATGAACTTGATTCATAGCACACAAGGAAGCAAGCTAATCCCTCTCTCATCTGCCCAGATGATGTTGTCCAAGCAAGCATTGCTGCTGATGGTGGCAAATCTGCTCCCCAGATTGCTAAATATAGTTGCTAGGAAACAAAAATGTTTGCCCCATTATGTGCAATTAATTATACCTCCCATTTTGCTGTTGGCATAACAGCTGTGTCAGTGTTACAAACAGCTGGGAGATGCCCGTCATCTCTGCCAGGCATCCTACAAGTCCCTCCTGCACCTAGCCACACCATTTTGAATTTTATTTTATTCCTCATCATTTGGGGAGAAAAATTTGAGCTGGCTGTTCACCCTCTCCAGTGCTAGAGTACACTTCTTCAATGGTAAGCCGTCCTATATGGCAATATATTGTCCCAGTAACAAGGTTCTCTCTAGCCCTATTCACTGCATGGAGTGGAATATCTTATCTATCTATCTGTCTATGTAAACACTTTGGACACTTTTGTTGAAAAGCTGCCTATAAATTGTTGTTCTTATTGTTGGAACATCACTTGCTTTTGTCAGCAAGAATGAATTATTTATGGGAGCAAATGACAGACTGGAAAGAAGCAGGCTAAAATAGGATCAGCTGAAGTGCAAAGTCTAAACAGCACCTTATATTAAAAAATAAAACAATAAACACCTGACAATCAGCCATGCTTTAACAGTATTTGGGACTTGCCACTTGAGGAGCAGTTTGTCTCATGGGCCATCCTTAGGGTGACATCATAAAGAATATGTCCGTCACAGATTATTTCAGAAAAGGATTTGGGACATTTCCAACATGTCGCTGGATTTCACTGTCAGTGCCAGGTAGATACTGAAGCAACAAGGCTCATGTTTCTGCTGGTGGCTGATTCTTCTCATTTTTGCTCATCTTGATGTGATATAAGGATGTCTGAACCTCTAGTATATCATGAACTGGGGATACCTACCACTTTTTGCAGATTTTCACTCAAGCCATTGACAACAATACGCAGTCCGGTGAGCTCGGTAAACATAGACCCAAGCTCTTCACAAGAGCGGTCACAAAATTCGGCTTTCTTTTCAATGTTTTCGCCAACATATGCAGTCATGACTGAAGGGTTAAGGTGAAGGATTTCTGTGCTCTCATTGATGGTGTTGACCTCAGCTGGCAAGAAGAGAGCAAAAATCCATTATGTATACGCAACAGCTTTCCACTAATTATAACCTTTGACTCAAATTATATACTGGTACTATAGGTGGATTGTAACTCTTTCTCTTTTGGAATAGTTTCATGCCAAATTATACCCAAGATTATATTAAAGAGACTGGATGTCAGCCCCTTCCAGTTACAGCCATTCCTTTTCACAGTTTAGATTCCAGCTACAGAAGAGTCTCATGTACAAGCTCAGAGACAATGGAAAAGAAAAATCCTTTATGAATTACACATATTTAAAGTTCTACATAGTCCACTTATAATCATAAAAAGTATCATATGTACCCTGTAGTTTCATCAGTTTTTTTGAAGAAAAACATAGGTTAAAGTGTTGCCAACATTCTAGTCCTAAACAATTCGGAAAAAAGCACAATAAAGTAAAGTCTTTATTGAATGACTTCTTCAGAAAATGGAAGTTGGATTAAATTCTTCAGGAAGTGACAAGAGTGGTAAGGAATGTGTGATAGCATTAATGAAGTTGGTTCAGAACATGCTATCATTCTTTTCCAGGACTTTAATGGGATCACTCTCCAAACAGAATAGTTCAACAGTTGTTGTAAGCTGTGTCTGACAGAATTCAAGGTTATCTTCTGTGTAAACAGAATGCAATAAGGTCATTCACATGACCTTTTGCTGGGCCAGAGAAGGCAGCCTGGAAGAAGGCAGGATAGCACCTATCTTCCCCCCAGATAATCCAATAGCAATCCCAGCTGTGCAGCTCACGTGCTCACATGACCGGTGCTGCCACATAGCGTTTTGGAGGCCAGGAAAATGCATTCCGGCCTCCAGATATCCCACAATGCACCACATGCCAAGCACGGTGCATTGAGGGATTCCCCCATGAGTTGGGTGCTCTAGGCTCTCAGCTCTGTGTCCACTTGGGCTGCATGCAAGCATAAACACAACCCCATACCTAGGTAAAATGGCACACTTGCGCCCTTTTGCCCAGTAAAAGGTCACTTTAAATTCCCGGGCTACCCAGGGAGGCAGCTCAAGGATAATCCTCGATCCTGGCACTTCACACAAGCAGCACTACCCAGGTAGGGCTGTCAAAGCCTGGATAGGGCTGCTCATGTGAACAGCCTCATTGTATCTGTTGATCTATTAATTACTGAAGACCTGTCTTACCATAGCTATGGGCTATCAAAACTAGGGCTAGGCCATAAGGACAAGTGCTTTTCACACACACCAAAGCAGGGGGTGGGGGGACCCTTAGCAATGATTTTAAAAAGCACATACAGTGGGTGTATTGGTGATTTTACACATTAAAAGATGGGGGTGATGGGGGTTGTCTGTTTGAGTGAAGGCAATGCAATGCAGGAAGCACTGGCTTCATTTGTCCGCAGTCATGTCATCACTAAATGAAATCTGATTGCCTACACAGTGTTGTGATGTCACCACATTCACCAATGATCCCTAGATGACTGTAAAGGAAGGAGAAGGTACGGGGAAAATATTGCCAAAGCAACAGGAGAGGCAGCGAGGCTGTTCCCACAAGCAGCCAAGAGCAGGCTAAGACAGCCAAGCCTGCTCTTGGCTGCTCGTGAGAAGCAGCGGGAAGCAAGCGGTTGCTGCCGCTGCAGCAAACTCACCTGCAGAGCCCTCCTTCAAAATGAGGTTAAGAGAGCAAGTGCTCCCTTAACTTCATTTTGTTGTTGTTTTCTGCCAGCCGCGGTGGCTTGTAGCCAGGGCTGGGAGACTGCGGGGTCCCCAGCTGGCATTGGGGGGGATCATCACAATGCACCACACATTTGCGCAGTGCATTATGGGAGTTTTGTATGGCAGGGCGACGCTTCCAGGCCCTCCACACTGCTGAGTGAAACCGGCAATCGTCTGAGTGGCTATCCACCCACCTCGCAAGAGAAGAAGGATCGGCTACGGGTAGGAAGTGCTGGCAGCCTTCCTCCCTGCTTTCAAACCCTTTCTCACTGATAATGAGAAAGGGCTCAATATCTGTGAACAGTCACCTCAAAGCCATAAAAAAGTAGATTTAATGGGTTTTTTTTGAAGGGAAGATTACAGCTACTCCCATTGACATTACTTTCTGCTCCAAAAATTAAAAGGCTGAATATTCAGCAGAGCCCTAGTGACAACGAAACAAAAATGTAAGCTAGTGCTCCCTTTAATATGCCTATAAATAACCAATGAGCAGTGCTGAAACCCAGACTAACTATGTGAATGCCAAAGCACACACTACACATAAATTTTGGCTATCTTTCTCTCCCTCTGCAGCCTCCTGAAAATTAGGGGGCATTGAGAGTCCCCTAACCTTCTGAGACATATTTTCAGGAGGCATAGTGGCCTGCAGAGAGAAGGAGAGATCAGCAAAAATAGCTGATTGGGGAACGTTTTTAGCGCATGTAATGTTAGCCTGGATGGCAGCCAGTGTCTCTTTCCAATCTGGACAATCTCTCAGTAGATGCTTCTGCAGACAGCAACATGCTTCTGTCAGACTTCTTTGATGCTGGCACAGGCTTATGCCAGAAGAGCAAGAACCAACAATGCCAAACTATAAATACACACACTTCCTACTCTAGTTTGTATATTTCTTCAAATAAGAATAAAAAAACTGCAGCTAGAATTTCCCTTGCACAGATTGAATAATACTATGGTCATCTTCTGGAGACCTTGTCCCATGTTTCAAAATATTTCAAATTCAGACAATACGCACCTCATTATACATATTGAATATTCATCTGGGAATATAGTAATGTCATATCTTTCGGCTATGCAGGGCAACTCTTAATTTAGCTTCCAGGAAGTAACATTCTAGAAGAGGGATGCAAAGTACTCTCAAGGGCCACTACAAGTCTTCAGACAGTTGTTTTGCTGTACAAACTGACCCCCGACCCCATGAGTGGTCAGACTCCGTAATAAAGTTGGCACCATTTAGCAACAGAAAATGGAGCATGTGTGCTCAAGGAGCATTACATACAAAATCCCAAGGAGAGACGAGGGCTGCATTCCTACATGTGCAAACTTGGAGTAAGCGATTGAGAACAGTGGCTGACATCCAGATTAACCTACTGAATAGTACTACTCAGCAATTACTCTAAAGGACCACTTGGGAGTAATTTAATTTGTATGTTAGTCAGTAGGATTTGCTTCTGGGTTAATATCCATTGAAACAGACTCATCAATATATCACTTTTCTTTTCCTTTCCTGTTCAACTGAAACAGTGGGCAAGCATTTTACCACACTCCAGGTACACAGGAAGCTGCCTTAGTCAGACCATCAGTCCAGGCAGCTCAATAAAGGTGGCCCTTGTTATTCATGGGGGTTCTGTTCCTGCCAATTCACACAAATACGGAAACCATGAATAATGTAACCTTGAGGCTATACTCATGGCCAGGAGGAACTGGGCCAAGGGAGCCTAGCCTGGTTGTGCCTGGTTGTGTGCTGCCATGGCAGCCACACAGCTCCTGGCAGGAACCCCCACAAAATTCCCCTCCCCTTAAACGAGGTTAGCAGAGCACTCCGCTAACCCTGTTCAGTTGATCATGTACCACCGCAGTGTGGCTCTGCACCGTGGTGACACACGGATAGACCCCCGACCGGGAGGCTACAACAAGCCTCCCGGCCTCGAGGGTCTCCCAGGGATGCCCCGCGCATTCGCACGGAGCATATTTGGACTTATGGGGGCCAGGCGGACCCCGATCCTTGCCACCCCTACCAGCTCCATGGCAGTGCCGATAGTCATGTGGGCGGTTGATTCGGCCACCCAGGGCGAGCTTCCTGCTCGTCTGCGGGGAGAGCAGGCTAAGCCCGCTCTCCCTGCAAAGCCCAGTTAGGCTCTCTACATTGCTCATGTAGAGAGCTTCCTTGGGTCAATGGGAAATGGGGTTTAGGTTCCTTGCTCTGAAAAAAATGCCAAAAAAGCAAGGAAGGGGCAAAAATAAGGGTAGAAAATCCTTTAAGGGTAGAAAATACCTTGTTCTCCAGGAATGCCCCCCAAATCCTCTTGTTTTTCATTTTAAATCTTTTTTAAAAAACAAACAAAGAAGAGCCACAAAATGGGTCTGCATTTCAAAACAGCAAACAGAACTGACATCGGAAGTCATTTCTGGCCACACAGCAACCACAGATAGGCAAAAATTGCCTATACTTCATGCCGCGAATAAAGCAATTGGGTGTCTAAGACCCATCCACGGATACATGAAACTGCAATCCGCGAAACCATGGATAATGAGGGTCTCCTGTACTGTCTGCTACAGTGACAGTAGCAGGACAGTGGCTCTCCAGGCTTTCAGACAGACCCTACCTGGAGATGCCAGGTATTCAACCTGGGACCTTCTGAATGCAAAATAGATGCTCTACCACAGAGCTGCAGCTTCATCCCCCTTTAACATCTGGTAGAACATGAGGACCAAAGCTGGCCTATGGGCTGCCAGATGGCTATGCCTGTTCTATAATATCAGGTAGACAGTAAACCATGTTTCGCATCTTTTTCAGTAAAATGTATCTTTCTTATGAAGCCACAAGACATGCTGAAGCAGCCAAATATTTAGTGTTTCTAAACAGAATATGAACTTGTTTAAATAAGACAGTGAGCCAGGTCTCACAATCAGTGAGACCCGGTTTTTGCAGCTAAGCGGGGAGAGTGGGCTAAGCCTCTCCCCGCAGCCGATCAGGGCAGAAGCCCTGGGTGGCCGGATCGGCCACCCACATGATTGCCAGCTCCATGATGGAGCCGGCGGGGGCTGGGGAGCTCGGGGGGTCGCATGGCTCCTGGAAGCTCCAGTATGCCCTATGTGAGGGCTCCGCTTTTCGCCTCCCCTCCAGGGGTCTACTCGTGAGTAACCATGGCTACTCACGATCTTTAAAATCAGGTTTGCGGAGCGCTCGCTCCACAAACCTGGTTTTAGGGCAGGGGTAGTTAGGTGGGTTACCCGCCTAGGAACCACCGGGCTCACAGCCGAGCCCGGTGGTTCACACGATGGGGCAAAATCAGCCTAGCCTCCACTAGCCCAATTTTGCCCCATCATGTGAATAGCCTCCATGTGTCTATAAATTAAAGGAACTAAAGCATTACCACAACCAGAGGATAGCTCATTAGAGATTGCCACTTGAAACTTGCTAATAAAGAAATCAAATGCAACTCTTGCCAGTGACGCTATAGAGAGACATTAGTACAAATTACTACTCTTAGAGACATTACTACAAATCAGGAGTAACTGAAGGGCTACAAATACAATAAGGCCATAGAAACAGGGTAAAAAATAAGGGCAGAATTGAGTGTCAGATCTGTAAATAATCAGAGGAAAAGAAATTGAGGAATCAACAAGAACTCTTTGGCAGGAAAAATAATTACTGCTAAGGAAGCTCATCAATCCAAACCAGCAATGGTGACAACAGTTTAAATAAATTTCCCCAAGTCTATAATGAATTGTTTCCAGCACAGAGAAATATAAATAACTTGGCTATCTTAGCCTCTAAACTGGAAACCCAGAAAATACAACTCAACACAACAGAGCAATTTATCATGAAATGCCATTTGCATGACTGTCAGCTTGACTCATTGAAATAAGCTTCTTGCCGTGTAGATACATTAAAGTAGACAGTATCTGTTTTCTGCATATGACACTTCGGAGATGATTAATTTCAGATCTTGACATCAACCACAATTGTGCATTGACCTGAACATTTTAAGGAAGCTATTAAGCCTGAAGGCACCACAGGGGGTACAGGTAGCACAAACTGCACAAGAAATATGAAGGGCAGCACTTCTTAGTAGCACTTGACCCTTAGTAAAAGAGGACATCTGGGGCGAGGTTGCTGAGAGATCAATTCATTGCTGTTGGCTTTATGATAATTTCTCACAGGAGGAAAGAGTATTTGTTCTTCAAAGCAAAAAGGTTTCCAGCTGAAAAGTATTGCTTTATTGTCTCCTTCTGCCCAAATGGGCTCCCATTGCCGCTCACACAAAACTTCACATCTGTTCACAAACATTGGTGTTTGTTTGAATGTAGCAAGTATTTTGGATTGCAGGTATGTAAGTGTGTATGTATGTTTACTAGAGCCATTCCTTTTTAAAAGGAGTGTTTTTAAGGCTTTTAATTTAAGCTACAAATAAAGTGACAGAACCTGCAATATATGTTTAGTGACTAAACATTGGTCCTTGAATCTTTCCCTATTCAGATGTTCTTGGCCTTGTGCCCCCCGATGTTTTTGGACTACAACTCTCATCATCCGCAGCCTTCAGCCATTGTAGCTGGGGATGATAGGAGTTGTAGTCCAACAGCATCTGGGAACACAAGAACAACTGTACATTGTTCTTAAAAGATCAATGCACATCCAGAGAAGTCTGAACAACATACATCCAAGACCAGCAGTTTTTACACCACTGAGGAAAACAGGATTTGCAAGAGATAATAATGTTCTGTTCACATACATGTGTAACATTTATTTCCAAAGTGGAACTTGCATATCTTCCCTCTGGCAAGATGAGTGTGCTCCTGGTAAATACAAGTTACCTGTCAAGAAGCCCATAATAGTTGAATTTTATGTTGTACTACGAATGCTTCAGACTCTGAGAAACCAATACATGTATGCATGCCTCTTTTCAAAATACTGTTCCATGTATTGTAATATATTAGTTTGTTCACTCTCTGTCCCTATTGGAAGAGGTCAATCATATCCAAGTGTATGTAGCTATCCCCTGAAGTTACAGTTTGTGCACTTCCAGGACTAGGCATTCAGCAAGTAAAGGGGACCGTTCACATGACCTACCAGGCCGGGCGGGGGAGCAGGCAGAGGGAAAGCTTCTCAAGCCTTGCCGCGCTCCCACATGATCCCCACTGCTCCGTGCAGTAGGAGCAGGAGCAGGGCAGATAGCTCTGAGGCCAAGACTCATTCTCCCGGCCTCCAGGTATCCCACAGAACATTGCGTGCCGAGCACAGCGGACTGGGGGATTCCAAGGGACAGGCACTCTAGGCAACCATTTCTGTGTCAGTGCAAGCTGCAAGTAGCTCACGCTGACACATGATCCTGGCAAGCTGGGTTATGGGCTTGTTTGTGCCCTTAACCTCAGCTAAGAGCCGGGCTTCGGTGCAGGGTTTGGCGCTGAGGCACCTTCGGGATCCTGGTGGTTCTCACAGGCAGCCAAGCCCTGGCTCGGTCGGCTGCCTAAGCTTGGCTGTTCATGAGAGCAGCTTCAAGGCTTTTTGTTTAGTTTTGCCTGGATCTTATTTGCAAGATGAAAAATCTGCTGGGCTTTTATTTCTCTACCCTTACTTTTACAGTAGGCCTTAATTTCCTATTCTACTCATATGTAACACATGAGGCAACACATAAGGCTACTGTAATTCTTACAGTGAGAGGGGGCATCAGCTAGCTGTGCAGTGAGTCCCCTCATATTCATTCTCATACACACACACACACACACACACACACAATATGCAAGCTCCTATCCTACATTGGGGTACATTTTAAACATTACTTTAAAAAAAATCACTTAAAATATAGTATTTTAAAAAAGATTTCCCAGGATATCTCTCCTTTTTGTCCTACCATATTTTGAAGTATTCGGTTTGTCAGTTATCGATACATGTACATCTCAAGTGTGTGTGTGTGTTTCTTTTGCCCTAATTTCTTGTTGGAAGGAGATGTGGTGGGGTCTTTTTATAAAATGAGTTTGTAATGGGTATGGCTCATTGCTGGGTGTGTGTGTGTGTGTGTGTGTGTGTGTGTATATATGATATTTTATGCTAAGTTTTTTTGACTGGCCTATGAAACTCCTTTCCACTGCATACATGGGTTTCACACACATAGCTTTCTTTTTCTGGTGGCTGTTGTTTGAAACTTTCATAGGCATCTCTTGCAGAGCTACCTTCTTCCAGACTGCAGAAATCTAGCACTCCCAAAATTCAGCACACACTGGTCACGGTAAGTAAAACAGGGTGAGGCTCTCCAAATGAGCTGTGTGGAGAGCCTTACCGGGCTCTGTGGGAAGAGCAGGCTTAGCCCACTCTCCTCGCAGACAAGCAGTCGCTCGTTTCTGGGTGGCCAAATCAGCCACCCACACGACTACCAGCTCCGTAACGGAGCCGGTAGGGACTGCAGGGATCGGGGGCCACATGGCCCCGGAAGTCCCAGGATGCCCTGCACGAGTGCGTAGGGCATCCTGGAGAGACCCCCGAGACTGGGAGGCTTATTTTAGCCTCTCAGGGGGAGTCTCCTCGTGAGCCACCACGGTGTGGAGCCGTGCTGTGGCAACTCACAATTGGGGAAATGGGGTTAGCGGGCACTCATTCTGCTAACCCCGCTTAAGGGGAGGGCTTCTTTGGCGGACTAGCTGCCAGAGAACCATTGGGCTCACCCACAAGCCCAGTGGATCTCACAACGTGGGAAAATTGGGCTGGGCTATTCTCCAATTGTGAGAATAGCCTCACTGTCTATATAGTAGGAGGGGAGGAGTACAAAGGAACATAGGAAGCTGCCATATACCGAGTCAGACCGTAGGTCCATCTCTCTCAGTATTGTCTACACAGACTGGCAGCGGCTTCTCCAAGGTTGCAGGCAGGAATCTCAGCCCTATCCTGGAGATGCCAGGGAGGGAACTCAGTAAGTTTAGTAAATAGATTTCTGTAGGACTCAATAAATAGATTTCTGTGGTAGGTTCATTTGTCATGTAGAGCCAAGATTAAACCTTGACTTTGCAGGCAGTCACTTAGCCTTGGGAGTGCATGCTCCCCCTTTTCTTTGCACACAAGCCTCAGAAGTATTCCACTTCTAACTGTGGTTGTAATCAAGCCAGGATCAGTCATGACATCTGAACTGAGCAATGCTGCTTATTCTAACTATGATCTGAACTCAAGGTTGGAAGTTTGGTTCCGATGTTGGCTTATGTGAAGAGCTCTGGTTAGAATAAGCCAGGATCAGTGTTTGGATTTCACAACAAACTGTGCCTTTTTTCTAATCATGGCGGGGAGTGTGCACTCTCGAGGCTATGAGATCGCATGCAAAACCAAGATTTAATCTTGGCTCTGTGTGACATCTGAACTGGACCAGTGTGCAACATTTTACCAGGACCAGTCCCTTATTTTGCCTTCCAGTTTCATCAACCCATCTTTGTATGCCTCTTCTTTCCACGTAAAGTTGTAAAATGTAACACTTTCAAAGTAAGCAGTAATGGTCAAGTATACACATGGTGTAGATACTTAACATCTACCAACATAATCAAGACAACAATAATTAACTTTTGCCTAGAAATATCAATCCAATAGGAACCTCCCCTATGCAACAAACAGGAGTTACCCCATACCCCAAACAGGAGATCCCCTGTTTATCTCAATAGGGCAAGAGCAGAAGAAGTTCCCAGTGGAAGATTATCCATTCTGTACATTTTCATTCTACCAATTCAAAATTGTCAATGGAATCTATGGTGGTTCACATCCCATTCTTCTGCTCATTCACACTTCCAAAATCACCCATTCATGCTGGCCCATCAGAGGGAAGAACCTGTCTAGAAAAGCCAAGAATCAACAATGGGAGGGGACACATTGTTATTACCTGCTTGACTCATCTGGCATCCTTTGTTGCGTAAGACTTCCTCGACTGAAGTTCCAAAAGTCAGGAAAACATTCTGCAAGAGACCCTGCAAACAGACAGCAAATTTGTTCCTATAAGTTAAAGGATAAACTAAGAACTGTGGGGAGGTTCTGTAGTTTTTCTTCCATAACTGAATTTAATCTTTGATAAACGCTAAACACACACACACTTATTTCTCTGATATATATTATTTACCTCATAAATTGGTTCATGAATAAACAAACTAGTATGTTTCAACATGTATGTTTAAACTGCCTAGAGTCTTCGGTAGTGGGCAGTATACAAATATGATAAATAATAAAAATAAAATTAATTTTAAAAAAATAACTAGCCGAACCTGTACAGAGCATCTGTGTGCTAGGACTTTGTTGCCCTCCTTGCCCCTCACCACAGGCCCTGCTTTATTGCTCAGCCACCCACTCTCAGCTGCCCCCTCCCGTGTGCTCGCTCACTCACTCGCCCCTCCCTGCTGCTCACTTGCTCACTCCCTGCTCGCTCACTCACCCCTCCCCACCGACTCACTCACTCACTCACCCCTCCCCACCACTGACTCACTCACTCACCCCTCCCAGCCACTTGCTCTTACTCCCTGCTTACTCTCACTCACCCCTTCCCTATCGCTCGCTCACTCACCCGATTGCTCACTTGCCCGCTCCATACCGCTTGCTCACTTGCCCCCTCACTCACTCCCTGATCTCTCACCCCCTTCTCACCACTCGCTCGCTCACTCTCCCCTTCCCGCTGCTCGCTCACTCGCCCCCTCCCCACTCACCGCTCACTCACTCCCCCTCCCCACTTGCTAACTCACTCACTCACCCCCTACCTGCTCTTTTCCCTATCTGCATATGGAATCCCCACTGCTTAATCACCATGGTGCTTCTGTTCTGTTACCTCTGATTGCTAAAGCACTGTGTGGGCGGGGCTTGCCACATATGGCCTTAGTGTATTATATATATAGATAATAATACTGTGAGATAATAGTCAAGGAGCTGTTTCCTTGCTGGTACCTTACCGAGTTCTAATTTCCACTGCAGTGGCATGGAACATCTGCACCACACGTTCATATTGGCTTTTATACTAGTTTAATCACACAGTTTCCCTCAAAGAATCATGAAATTGCAATTGGGCAAAGGTGCTGAGAATTCTGCAGCGAAGATCCCTAATGTCCCACACAGAATTATAGTTCTCAACATTCCCTGGGGAGAGGGTACAGCTAATTACTGTAAATCACTTAAGCCTGTAATGCAGGCTTAATTGTAATACCTTTTTATTGTCCTGTGTCAGCTCATAGTACTGGAAAAGGTGTAGGAATGAGCAATCAGAACTATCAAGAGGTTGGAGAACTTCCTTACAAGGAAAGGCTAAAGTATTTAAAGTTTCTTAGTTTGGAGAAAATACTATAATTGGGGCGGGGGGGTGGAGTGGAGAATATGGATGGAGAATTATTATCCCATGTTCAGTAGAACATGGAGTCACCCACTGAAGGTGATTGGCAGTAGATTCAAGGGAGACAAAAGGAAGTACTTCTTCACACAAAACATAATGAATTTATGTGAGTCAAAAATTAATGTATGGAACTTCTCCACTGGCATGGGTGGCTTTAAAAACAGATTAGAAAAATGTATGAAGGGTGGCATCTATCAGTGGCTATGAGATACAATCACTAAATGGAACTTCAGAGGCAGTATACCTCGAACAATGCTAGGTTAAATGGATCTTTGAACCCCTCTAGGAATCCCTTTTAGGAGGAACACTGCAGGAGACATCTGGAGATCAATTGCTGGGAGCAAGCTGCAGGGAGGGCTGTGGCCTTTGTACCCTGCATGTGAGGTTTCCCAGAAGTATGTGGCTGGCCAGTGTAGGAAACCAGAATCTTATTACAGAACGCTGAACTAGATGGACCTTTGGTCTGGTAAAGCATGGTTATGGTTATGCTACTGATGAGATGCTTTACACATGCATGAATTACATTAGATGGGTCAATAGAGAGAGTAATCCAACTCATGATATTACTAGAGAACTGAAAAATATTTGAAACGAGAAGAAATTACAGATGTTTGTTGAAAAGGTGCATATGGAATCCTAGAAAATAAATGAGACCACTTTAAAATGTGTCTCATTCTAAAAGAAAATAGTTTCAGGTCATTTGATTCTCATGAGCACCGGCAATTGGGGTCCAGCTAAAAACAGCGGGTCTTGTATTCTAATTTTTTATTATGGTCCACTGATCTCAAAATGAATGTAATATAATATTTAAGTCCACAATGAGCTATTTCCAGCTGGTCAGGATGGTGCTT
Source organism: Hemicordylus capensis (assembly GCF_027244095.1). Classification (NCBI taxonomy): domain Eukaryota; kingdom Metazoa; phylum Chordata; class Lepidosauria; order Squamata; family Cordylidae; genus Hemicordylus; species Hemicordylus capensis. The sequence goes on from NC_069657.1 coordinate 375,827,192, forward strand.
AGTTGGTAGCGCACATATCTTAGAGTGCATAAGGGGGAGAGGCAGGAGTATAGTCAGTGTTGCATCCAGCTACTTTGGGCTTCTTCAACCCACTAGATCAAGCCAGCCATTAACAACTGGGTGATCTAAAGCAGTCCTGTCAATGGCTATGAAGACCTGAGCCTTTACAAATATATAACACATCCACCATTGTACCATGGTCAGATTATGGCAGTGGAACCCCTACTCATGAAGATGATGTAGGGCTAATTTAACATGCGTATAATGAGACTAGCGAAATGATGAGCCAGAGGGATGGATGGAGAGGACTCATGTATTTGTAGGGGATGCTATTAATCTCTAGGCATGTTGTGCCTGCAGAGACACATTGCAAGGGCACATACTCAAACACACACAGAACCATGAGGTCCTTATTTGTGGAGGCTGGAATGTCCAGTAGCAGGTTTGGCCATGGAATAGAAGGAAATGGGACTGATTTTCACAGGTTCAGAGCTCTACTTTCCCCCATATGTAAAGAAAAAACCATTAGCTTACATGAGAGAAATTAAAAGGGTGCACTTGGAAGCAGTGTGGAGCAGTGTTCCTTCTAACAAGGATTCCTAGAACTTGTTGACCCAGAATCCCCAGCTGCAATGGCCAAAGGCAATTGAAGCTGGAGATTATGGGAGTTGTAGTCAACAAACATCTGGGACTCCCTGTTACAGGGAACACTGGTGTGGCACTACATAATTCCAGAGTCTTCAGTGGTGGCCAATTTTTCATCCCTTAGCCTTGCCTATTTTCCTCATCCCATAGAAATCGCTGGGAATCATTAACAAATGCAGTGAAGGACACAGTCAGATGGGGCAAAGCCTCCTTCCTCGTTCCATAGTCTGGGGCAAGCAGGAGATTCCCTAGCATCCTCAACCAATTTACTTTGTCCTGTAGAAGTCAAAAGATAGCTCTGAGAAATAAGCCTGCCACTTTCTACAAACCCTTACTCTGGGTCGGGTTCTGATCATACTACAGACTGTGACGAAGCTGATTCTCATTTTACTTGTCCTACTCAGGTTTGCGGACCCAAGGGAAGAAAATACACACCTGGCCTGTTCATTGTGAAGGGCATGTGAGTGTATGAATCAGAGCCCCTGGTGGCGCAGTGGTAAAACTGCCGCCCTGTAACCAGAAGGTTACAAGTTCGATCCTGACCAGGGGCTCAAGCTTGACTCAGCCTTCCATCCTTCCGAGGTTGGTAAAATGAGTACCCAGAATGTTGGGGGGCAATATGCTAAATCATTGTAAACCGCTTAGAGAGCTCCGGCTATAGAGCGGTATATAAATGTAAGTGCTATTGCTAAGTGCTATGTCCCTCTTAAAAAGAAAAAGACAGGGACACTGCAATTGGAAAAGGATACAGTCACTTCCCAGATTCCCAAAAATTGCACCTACTTTAAAAACAACAGAAAAGCCATTTAGAAATACTATAAAATAACAAAATGTAAATGCAAGAACTCTTCACACCTGATAGAACACATATGCCTTTTGCACTGAGACAGCTATACCCATGTACTAAAAAATAAAGAGGAAATCAGCCCAGAGAGATGGAACCCAGGAGCTGGCTTTCCTATGCATGGTTCCTGCAGTAGCCTAATATCCATTCAGTTTTTATAAGCAATCATCAGAGGTGGCAGGTCTCTCTTGCTGGAGTCAGTACTAGGTAGCTACTATCTCAGCTGAATCATGCAAAGTTGAATCTCCCTCCAATTAAATTTGCCTCATTCCACTGCCTCCTCTTCTTTTCCCTTCCCTCTGAAGCACAATGCCTGTTCACTAGCCATCAGTTACCTCTGGGAAACCATATAATTTCTCCAGCTATCTTCCACAGATTCTAGTTAATGACACTAAAGTGTACCATGTGGTTAATTATTTAAAATTCAACTCTTGGTTTCAGTTATAGGACACTGTCTCATACCAAGTTAGTTCACTGCTCCAACTAGAATAATATGCTCTGTCTTAAGCAACAGCATACTCCAAAGTCTCAGGCAAAAGCTCTTCTCTTGACCTGCGACCTACTCAGCAGATACCAGATATTGCACCTGGGACCTTCGGCATACAAAGCAAAGCTGTTCTCATGAGCAGTCAAGAGCGGGCTGCTTGGCTAAGGCACTTGCGTGGTGCATTATGGGAGTCCGGGGGGGCAGAACAATGTGTTGCAGCCCCGACCCTCCATGCTGCTGGAGGTAGTGGAGGAACATCTGAATGTGTGATCCGCACACCCAGCACCCTCCCTTGGATCGTCTGGAAGGAAGGTAAGGTAACATAACCTTCCTCCCCACCAGCCCGCCCAGCTCTTCTCACAGATCGTGAGAAAGGGCTCGGCATCTGCTTTCCCACTGAGTTAATGCCCCTCCCCATCTTTCTATGCAGTAAAGGAAAAGGCACCAGCACCTCAGAGGGGCCAAGGAAATAGCCTTAGAAGAGTTGGGCAGGATTGCAATATGATTTATCCACACTTGACTATGCCCGAATAGATCTAACATGGAGAACAGAATTAAGCGAGATGCAGACCTTAGGACTGTTGCTGAAAATAGCAGCCCAGTGCATGTTCTCACTCCTCTTGAGGAAATGTGTGACAAGATGCTCTCCTGTCACACCTCCTGTCCTTTAATGACATATCACACCTGGTTTTTTAAGTTACACATTATGGGGAGAGCTGGGGAAACCTGATATTGGGTTGGAGTTTTCCTCAGCAACCCTATGATTTGCACCACAGTTAGTTCTGGCCTAAAAGGTTCACAATTCTAAGCATACTCACCACTACAAAATAAGTTCCATGGGAGCTCAGCGGGACTTACATCGAAGTAAACATGTTTGGGATCCTGTTGCAAGCCATTTACCTCATAAACTACATTTCTTGTGGGTTACCTACCCGGAAATGGTTCTCCCTGCTGGATCCTTTGGCCACATACATTCTACTGTTCTCATCTGTCAGGTACTCATAGAAAGGCTCCTCTAGGATGAGGCTGTCAATGAGGTCACAACCAACATAGAGACTGTAGATTTCTCCTGTGACTTGCACTGTGATGTTCTTCCACTGTGAGTCAGCTAGGTCCACATCTTCCAAAAAATACCCTTTCCGGAAGCCATCAACCCAATAGGAAAGTTCAAGTGTATTGTCCCGGCCATTGGAAATAATCTCAAACTGCCGCTGAGAGAAGCCAGGGCTTTCCAGTGCAATAATGGAGCCCCTTGACTGTCTATCCTGCCTCAGGGTGGCTGTAAGAATGAAGCCCTCATTTTTCTGGAGCAACTTAAAAATCTGTGTTAATTTCTCTGGGTTAAACGGAGGTATGTGGTCAAAGCGGATGAAGCGGTAAGCTGGGACATTGGAAATGTTACCCCGAAATACTTTTGCTCCAATTGTCTTCCTGTTTATGTTGCTGATTTGCAGTAAGTCAAAAGCGGTCTCATCCTGTCTTTCACCATCTGCAAAGCCATCAGCATGCAGCAACATGATTAACAAAAACATGTACAGTGTAAGTATGCATCATCAGTCTTTATATATATATATATATATATATATATATATATATATATATATATATATATATAATAGTTTTAGCATTTCTAACTCTCATTTTTCTTGAGTTACAGTGTATCAGATGTTATCTGATTCATCCTCACAAAAATAATATGAAAGTGGGTCATTGGTATTTCAGTTTTAAGATGGGGAAACTTAAGACAAGATTTTGATTTGTTCAGGGCCACCCAGAGAATTCATTGCTGAAAAGTAATTCAGTCCCAAGTCTCCTTGGTTCATATCCAACACTCTCTTCATGAACTACACTAGTTAAACAATGAAGTTATGATTCTGTGGTTGTTACTCAAGATAATCACAATGATTTATTTGTTACATTAATATCTTGCCATTCTTCCATCATAGAACCAAAGGCAGCATACATGGAGTTCTCAGGTGGTCACCCATCCAGACACTGAACAGACCTAGATGTGCTCAGCTCCAGCAAGATATGTGTGTCATGTGCCCTCAGACCATGCCCGGGAACACATGCTCTGGGCACCCCTAAAACCTTGTTCTTGAAATGTGGAAGTAGGTTGCATTTGATACAGCTTTCTTTCAAAGCACATTTCTTACATCACCAGAGCACCATGGAAGCCACTGGGGTGCCACTCCTTCCTCTGCTCCACAATACCATAAGAAGCCCTACACCACGTGCTGAGTTCATGCTGCACCTCTTCTCTATACTTAGTGCTAAAATCATATTGGGACTGGTGAAGGGAAGAGCCTCAACATAAGCTCCTCCCACATGCTCCAGGGCTCCTGACCTTATCTGGAGGTGTTGGAAAGAGTGATACTGCCTTGGTTCCCATTCCATCAGGCTACATAAGACCTGAGATCAAGTGGCTTAAGACGATGAGGGCCTATAATGGCAGGAAGGCCCCGTAATACCTTCAATGACCTGAAGGTTCTTCTGAAGTATCTCTTTCAGGGTCAAATGGAGTATCCAGACCTTCCTCATGCAAGGTCACACCTATGATCCAACGAGTCTAGCACTGTCTACTTTGACAATGCTAGCAGGAACTCAAGCAAAGTCCTAGTCATGCTCCCGGAGTTTCTTTAACCGGAGATGGCAGGGACTGAGCTTGGGGCCTGCTACATGCAATGCTGCTACTGAGCGATGATCCCTCCTTCCCACAGGACTGCTGGCATAACTGAGAATGGCAGCTCTTTACATGGCTATACTGCGGTATGTCACTTCCACTAGGTGGACATACAAATAACTGCTGCTCATTTGGCATGAAATACTAAATTCAGCAACTCCATCTATTTGATACTGCTTCTTGGAAAATATATGGATTAAATATCCTTAGTGAAACTGCATAACATTTCAAACCAAAAACATTGGGTCCAGGGACTTGTGTAGGAGCACCATGTGCTGTAGGATTACTGAAGCCAAGCAAGTGAGGGCCTGTTCAGTGCTTGGGGGAGCATTGGGATCCTGAACATTGCCTTGAGCTTTCCCAAGGAAGAGCAGAAGATAAATACACTAAATAACAATAAAGCATTCTTTCTTTACAGCAGTCTTTCAAATTACTAGCCAAATCTAGAACCAATTCTAACAAAAGTTAGTACTTAAGAAGATCTTGAGTGCACACATTCAAGTGTCCCCTAAAGCTATGCATTAAACAGCAGGTTGGCATGTAGCCAATTGATACCCACCCTGAGTCTGGTCCACATAGCCCATTTTCCCCCTTTGCATGAGACACATGAGGCATAAATTGTTTATTCAAGCTAGTTTCATATTGCAGGCACGCTATGGAAATAAATATTTGCACAATTATTCTCAAGACCTAGCCAAGTAAGTATGTGTAAAATTGCAGCCTAACTCCTCTCTGAAATCAGGTTACAGTAACTACAGTTTGTGGCTCAAAAACAGTACAGATATTGAAAGACCTACCTTGAGCCTCTAATGAAATCCACAATGTTAGCAAGATTGTTAGCCACAACAGCCAGCTCCTGTGTAACATATTGCCTATAAACAAAAATGTATGCATTATTGAGTCCTTTTTTACCAGTTTAAAGACCAACACATCTCCCTCTCCCTTACACTAACTCGGGAAACCATTCTATTGAAAGTAAATTCTATGCATACATTATACCATATTTTATGGATAGTTTACTATAAAAGAAGCATTTCTGCAACTTTTTGTAGATCTTTCTATTAGTCCTTACTTTTGGCCATGCTTCTATATTTTCAGTAATATATACACTTGATCCTGGATTGATTTTGGTGACTAATGAGAGTGCTCACTTGAAATTCAGGAGCAAAAAAAAAGGGAGCTCAGGCATAATATCATTCCTAATAAATTCAAGGAAATATATACTACTCAAGCTGAGTTGTCTTCAAAATTTTCCGTGAGACGTCTGGGCACTCAGATATAGTCTACTAGTTATTACATCTCTTAAATCCACTTTTGGCTAGCCATAGAGTTGCATTCTTGGAAGATAATGGCATTTCCATCAGGGTTTCACATGTAATTTAACTTATATATTATGCTTCCATAGCAAATCCCAGTCTCAGTCAGACACACACACACACACACATTCTGCACTGGAAAAATATCAGAACGTCTACTTCTTTGTATCTATTGTTACATCAGTATAAAATAACCCTTCAGCTTCTTCTGGAACTAAGACCGCAATCATAAGCACCCTTAATTTGGATTACAGTTCAGTGAACTAAATAAGAAGAACTTCAGACTAAACACACATAGAAAAGGGATGCACATCTTCTGTGCATCTAAGCATGGTTACTCAGAAGTAAGTCAACGTGATACACAATGTGATGACCTAACCCACTGAGTTTAATGGAGCCTACTTCCAAGAAAGTGCACACAGGATTGTAGCATATAAATGGGCTCAGCACAGCAGAGTAAGTATAGACTGTGTGTGCACATATTTTTTGCTAAATTCTACACTAAATAGTGCTTTTGGTGATTTTGAAAAAATCTAGCCAAAGTTTGATCCAGTTAAAGGTAAAGACTTAATCAGACTGCACTACTTCTAGAAAGGAAACCCCACTGAACTCAATGGGGCTTCCTTCCTTCCAAGTAAATTGCATAGGGCTATACTGCAAATCTCTGCCATTCTCTGCACCATCATTTGCTGCACATGTCAAACCAAAACAAAGGAATTGTGTGAGAAGTTGATCTTTCCACAAATGGAATCAAACTCATTTTATATTATGTCACCTAATAAATTACAATCACATTTAGTTTTATCTGTCCCTTTGACACATATACTGCAATAACTATGTCAGGAGGACTAGCCACTAAACAATAAGTGTGGGCATAATTAAACCAGTTAAACACTGTTTTGTCTATAAATATCCCTTTTTTCCAGGGATATTTACATACATGACTAGCTCTACCACAATGAAATCAGGGGGAACAAAACCATTATTAATTTGGGCTGGACACTGGATGATATGCAACCTAGTATGAAGAGAGTTTTGCCTAATAAAGCCATTAGGAAAGAAATCAACATGTAAAAGTTTGGTGTGATCCAAAGAGTCTGCAAGAATACTATAGACAAAGCCTACACTCCAAGGGGAAGTCTGCTGTGCAAACTCCAGAGAAATGAATATGAGCTCTTGTGCAGCCTCCATTCATTCCATAGGAGTTTGTGTGCAGGAGAACTTCCCCATGGGTTGTACCCCAAAGCTGCTGTTCCATCCTTGAGACCAACCAGTTTCTTGCAGCTTGACTGCTTCTGTAGGCATCAGCTGCTACCTCCTCCTCCTTTCAGATTTGTACAGTGTGATAGATGTTGTACAGACCATAAAAGTCATTGCCCCCAACAGACTTATAGTACACTAGATCAGACATAACGGGCACTTTCCTCCGCCTCCCCAGTACTCTTGTACAGATCCCATTCATTGCAGCAGGGCTTGCACAGGGAAACTCACTTCCTAACGGATTTGTACTCTAAACTAAAGATCTGGTTCTCTGTTTAGTCACAATCGAAAAGCTCTTCCGACAGATAAGGATTAGGAAAAGAGCAACAACAAAAACTCTGATAAGCAGCCTATGAGTCATTGACCAATAAGAGCGGGGTGACTGAAAAAGAAAGACATGATGTATTCTTTACTTAGGTTGCAATTCCAAGGCTGAAAATCACGCTGCAGATGTCTTCTTCTCCCTTCTCAATAAAGCCTATCAAGTTGGAGATCCTTCCCAATTTATCCCAGCCTTTACCTGGCATAAAAGTTTCCAGCGATGCTCTCAGATTTGTAGCTCCCAAATCCTGTCCCAGAAGAATACGAGTTCAAAGTTTCTGTGTGAGAGCGCAATGCCAGGCTCCCCGCAAGGACAGCCCTCGGTGGGGGTGTGGAAAAAGCCGCGTTGCCTCTGGCTGGGATTTCTTTAAGTGGCTTTCCAGCGGTTCCCTCCCCTGCTTTATATAGGCTCCTTTTCCATGCAAGGGCTGTCAATCAGCCAGCAGAGGAAACGCTTTCGAATCCATTCCTCCGCGGCAATGACATAATTCCCAATTCCGATCTGACAATTTGCTCGAGTCTACCTGGAAGGCGATCCCAAATCCAGCCACATCCTGAACCACAGCGGTCCTCCTCGCCGCTTCTCCCCCATTGGCAGCTCCTAATTGAGCGCGGGGGGGGGGAAGGAGCCAGATGGAGAAAGGGGCCCCCGAGCGATTCCTCCTGCGTCCTGTGTACAACGCGTCTCCAGTCCCAAACGCTTGGAGGGAAGTTACTTGCATGGAAATGATGAGCCCGCTGGATTTCCGTGGGAGACAGGGGGTTCTTGGGGGGCTGCTCTTCAACAACAGACGTGAGAAACAAGGCTGCGAGGTGGGATTATACCGTGGACTAATTTACGAATCCTCAACACCATGGACAATGCAAATAACCAGTCAAAATAACCAGATAATGCAAACAATTAGCAAAGGCTACTAGGCTGAGGGCTATAGAAACATAAATGAAGCTGGGAAGCCGCTTGCCTAGGGAGCAAGAGGCTATTAGTTTGGATCCCTGCTAGTGTGCTCACCAGACTGGGCCTAGTAAATATATATTTGTAGTCACCTATATTGGGCAGCAGTGATATAGGAAGGTGCTGGAGGCAGGTGCTCACTTCAGTGACAATGGCAAAGGCATCCTCTCATTCCGCGCAGGGGCAGGGGCGTAGCTAGGGGAGAGGGGTCCCATGTTCGCCCCTCTCCCCAGCGGCCTTTAGAAGTGAGGGGGATAATGAAGAAAATAGGGAGGGGTGGAAATGGGGGACCCTCAGGAGCTTGGGGCCCCGGGCTCTTTCAGTAGAAGGAAGCTGCCTTCTACTGAGTCAGACCATTGGTCTATCTAGCTCAGTATTGTCTACACAGACTGGCAGCGGCTTCTCCAAAATTGCAGACAGGAATCTCTCTCAGCCCTCTCTTGGAGAAGGCAGGGAGGGAACTTGGAACCTAGATACTCTTCCTAGAGCAGCTGCATCCCCGAAGGGAAATATCTTACAGTGCTCACATGTAGTCTCCCATTCAAATGCAACCAGGGCAGAACCCTGCTTAGCTAAGGGGACAAGTCATGCTTGCTACCATAAGACCAGCTTTCCTCTGTGCAGGAGGAAGGCAATGGTAAACCACTCCTGTATTCTACCAAGAAAACCTCATGGCTTTGTGGTCACCAGGAGTTGACACCAACTCAATGGCACAATCTTTCCTTTCTTTCCTTTAAGGGAAGATACAATGCCTCCTTGGAGGCAATTATTAGACCTGTGTCAAGCCTGCATTAGATCCCTCGGAGTTAGGCAATTATAGGCCTGTCTGCCACCTCCCATGGTTGGCCAAGGTGATGAGAAGGTGGTGGCTTCTCAGTTCCAGGCAATCTTGGATGAAACAGATTATCTAGACCCATTTCAAGTTGACTGTTGGGCAGGTTATGGGGTGGAGACTGCCTTGGTCAGCCAGCCTGATGGATGATCTCCAATTAGGAATTGACAGAGGGAATGTGACTTTTGGATCTTTTGGTGGCTTTCAGTACCATCAACCATGTTATCCTTCTGGACCGTCTGAGCAGAGATGGGTGTAGGAGGCAATGTTTTACAGTGGTTCAGCTCATACCTCTCAGGCAGATTTCAGAGAGTGTTGCTTGGAGACTGTTGTTCTACAAAGCGAGAACTTTAATATGGTGTTCCTCAGGGCTCCATTTTGTCTCCAATGCTTTTTAACATCTAAATGAAAGAGTAATGATTGCACCCTGCACCAAATCCCCTGTTGATCTCTCCCAACAGAAAGATCCCCTGATTATCCCTTCTACCAGTGTTGGGATTGATCATCAGGGGATTTGGTGCAGGGTGCTATCAGTATGCTGATGACACCCAAATCTATTTATCTATGTCAGTTTCATCAGATAATGGCTTAACTTCCCTAAATGCCTGCCTGGAGGCGGTAATGGGCTGGATGAGGGATAACAAACGGAGGCTGAATCCAAACAAGATGGAAGTGCTCACTATAGTGAGCTGCAGTTTAGGAGATGGGATAGATCTATCGGTTCTAGATGGGGTTACACTCCCCCAGAATGAGCAGGTTCACAGTTTGAGAGCACTGTACTTCTGGATCCAACTTTCTGATGTATCAGGTGGAGACAGTGGCCAGGAGTGTTGTTAGTGCAGAATGCTACTGCCAGGCTGGTCTCTTGGTTGTCCCAAAGAAATCATATCACTCCTGTTTTGAAAGAACTACACTGGCTGCCAGTAGGTTTCCAGGCAAAATTTAAAGTGCTGGTTGTTACCTATAAAGCCCTTAACAGCTTGGGCCAAAGGTATTTAAGAGAATGCCTTCTTCGTTATGAACCCTGCCACCTAGTAAGATAATCAGGGGAAGTTCATCTGAGGCTGCCACTGGCTTGTTTGGTGGCGACTCAAAGGCAGGCCTTCTCAGTAGTTGCCCCAGGGCTGTGGAACACACTTCCTGCTGAGATTAGAGCTGCTCCATTTCTGATGGCTTTTAGGAAACAACTGAAGGAACATATTTTTAGCAAAGCTTTTTAGTAGACATTTTAGTTGATGTTTTTGGTTGAATTTTGATTGTTTTAACATTAAATTTTATATATGTTTTAAATGTGTTCATCTTTTTGGTTTGTTTCCTTATTGTAAACCATCTAGAGACTTTGGTAGTGGGTGGTATATAAATATGTTAAATAAAATGAAAAATATAGGCCACCTCCAGCTCTTGCCTGTGTGCTTCCCAGAGGTAGCTGGTGGGCCACTGTGTGAAACACTATGCTGAAGTAGATAGGCCTTGGGTCTGATCCAGCAGGGCTGTTCTTGTGTTCTTATTAACTATGGTAATAACCATAGTTTGGTCACCTTCATGGGCTCAGAAGTTTTCATTTCCCTACATCATCTATGAGATCATAGATAATGTGAGTTGGTAGAATAATGGACTGTACCACTTCAGATTGCAAGTGGGAATCGCACATTCCATTGCTCCCTTCTAAATCGAAAACTAGCACAAGGGGAAGGCTGGGTGAGAAGCTTTCTCCCCTATATGTTATTTTTCTACTTTTTATGGGGAAGAGCTTCCAAAATGGTGGCCTTCCTCTCACCTACAGCTGAAGTGATGCATTCCATTCTGTCACCTGAGAATTCTACCAGTTTTTTCTCCTGAATATGAAGAGTAGGCATGAGTTAGTTCATAGAATTACAAAAAAACCTTTCCCCCCCCCGCATGTTTTGGGGTACCCAAAATAAAAGGATGTTCTTCTTGGCCTCAGGAAGATCATTCAGCATTGTCAATAGAAAGACAAAATAATAGAAAGACAAAAATAAAAAAGAGATGGCTGTGCCTATCCATCTGATCAGCAACTGATTTAAGAAGAGAACTACCTTGAAGAGAGGGGACAGGGCTGACCCTACCATGAAGCAGGATACTTCTGGCTTCAGACTGTGGACCAGTTCTCAAGGGCAGCAGAGTAGACCACCATCACTCTCCCCATGATGGACTGCTAAGGAAAGACAGACACATGGCACCAAGCTGCTTTTTTCTTCACTCCCTTCCTTTTCCTTTAGGAAGGGGGAGACTAGAGCTGAAACAAGGAGGAACTGAGGTGTTATTTAATTTAATTTATTTATTTATCATATTTCTATACCACCCAGTATATGCATTTCTAGGTGGTTTTATCTTTTTTGTTTAAAGAGAGAGAAGGGAGAAGGCACTATTTACCACTCAGGTAACAAAATGTAATGGGAGATAGAAGTGAACTGCCAGAAGGTCCCTTTTGGCAACCACCATTACCTCCACACATTATCACTGGGGCAGCTGAGACTTCTTATCCTCACAGAGTGTTTCCAAGCATCTGCAGGGTGCTTTTCTTTCCCATTGAGAAGCATGGCCAGCTTGCACATAGCGACAATTTGGGAGGGCTTCCAGGCAAGCTTTGTGATAGGCTTGTGCTCCAACACCCATGCTTTTAAAAAATTAAACACTGGGTTTATGAAGGCAACACGTTCATCTAGAGCAGGATTTCCTCCTCCTTCATTTAAAAAGTTATTTGAAGGTTTTGTGGCAATTTATGATCAAAGTTAAAGATCTATTTTCTATTGGAGAGCAGACTATAAAAGAGAGAGGGGATGCAATTGTGTGTGGCTCACACACTTCCCTATTACACTGCTGCCTGTTCCAATCGCTAAACTTAAAAAGCAGTGGGAAGTCGTGCCTGACGTGGATTTATTCTCCCATCTTCTAGCAGCAACACTGTCTCCTTGGCAGCTGCACGAGCATGTGGAATAAACCTGGCTCTCATTAGCTGGCTCTGTGCAAGGCTTGGGGCCAGAGAGCAGCAGCAGCAGTCACTGCTTCCCAACTCATCAGGATATAGATGGAGGAGATGTGAATAGGATCAGTGGGTTGTATATTTCACGTCTGGAGATGCTGGCACGTTGAGGGGAAGCTGCGGAGCAACAGGACTCCGGGGGAGCAAGAGACAGAACAGTTAGGCAGAATCCAAATGCAAGACAAATAACTCTGTGCCATACCGGCAGCCTTGGCGTTCCAAACAGGAAATCCTTCACCTTGCCCTGCCCCACCTGTAGAGTTGCAGAGTTTCATAAAATCAAATAACTCTCAAAAAGTGAATGCAGAATTCAAGATTTCTTTTGCCATTTTTTTGTTCAAGGCTTCTGCTTCAAATCCACACAGCCAACAGATGGGGTGGGGTAAAGTGTGCCACTTCAGATTGTAGGCAGGTCTCCACCAAAAAAAAAATTCCTGGATATACAAAACTATTAGGGAGCAGACTAAGCTAGAACTCTACTCCCCGCCATCTAGCTCTAAGTGTGCAGGTATTGTTTCTATAGAGGAGGAGAATTTGTTTGTGCAATCTTCCACCTGCAACATGATGTGATACATTCCAGGAATCATTTTACGACCTCATCTGCTATATGTGTGTGAAACAGGCCTTAGTTAAGTAGTGATGGGCACATACCCCTCTGCTTGATGTAGAATTCAGCTTGGAAAACTGAACTTTTGAAACAAAACTGGAAAATAACTTGTGCCCCCCCCCCCAAGTTCAATTGCAAAAATTTTAATTTCCAAATATGTGGGATGCCTTTCCAGAGAAGTTCGCCTGGTGTCAATGCTGATGTCTTTCTGGCACCAGGCAAATACTTTTTTATTTGCCCAGACATTCCAGCATTAAAATAGCTGGTTTTAATTGCTATTTTATGTGTTTCAACTGGCTTTTATTAATTGATGTGACTGTCTCTCTGTGCTTTCATAGTTCAGTTGAATTTTTCTGTTTTTTATTTGTGAACCACCATGGGAGTTTATGCTGAATGGCAGCTAATACATTTGCTAAATAAAATAAAGTTAGATTCTGTGGTGTTCCCAGTGACATCTGTGGGAGTGTGACACAAGGCCTGAACCCTCTCCCTCGAGAAAAGCTCCTGGACCCAGCCTACCATACCCTTCTCTTCCCACACTGGTCAGGAGAATAGTCTTCTTTGGGAGTGGTCTAAGAACAACCTCCTTCAAGGTGCAGGGGTCTAAGAAAAGCCTCATTCAAGTTGTAGGTGAACAACAGCTGAAGAGAGGGTATGCCCTCACCTCTTGCCTGTGAGCTCCCCAGAGACATCTGGTGGGCCACTGTGTAAAATAGGATGCTAAACTAGATAGGCCTTGGGCCTCATCCAGCAGGACTGTTCTTATGTTCTTAAGGTGGATTCTCAGTTAAGCATTTACTGATAATTTTAGAACAGGGCATGGAATTAGATGCCAGTGTGATGTTTAAGTGACACTGTGGATGACACAGTCCATCACTGAATGGACACTGAGTGATACAATCAATCAGAGGATTATGCTTTGGCATGGCCACTGGCCATTTAAATGTTCTCTCATATCACAACAGTGTGATGAGATTGTGGCCCAGTATCCCCTGGCTTAACCCAGATTGTGCCATTTTTCTTGCTATGAAAATGTGTGAAAACAGTTCCTCAGCTTCATCCTGCATGATCCATATAAACAAAAGCTGCTTCTTGGACATCTCAGTGGCTGTCAGTACTGTGAACCATGGTGTATCCCCCTAGATTTTCTGTCCCAGTTAATGGTTGGGGGCACTGTGCTCCAGTGGTTCTGCTCTCACCTGGCAGGTAGGTTTTTGAGGGTTTGCACTGGGAAACTTCTGCTCTGTTTCATTTCATTTCTATTATAGACTACCCAGGGTCAGCATCAGGGGTAGGTCAAGTTGTTGGACTCCATGCCTGGCAACACCTGCCTGAGGGCCAACAATTTTGCAGTGTCAGTAGTGGCCCAGATCAGCCAACAGGCTCACAGTGCCATCAGGTAGGGAGGTTAGGAGGTGGATAAAATGCCACGTGAATTATGAAGCAGCAGCAGTCATTTCATGTAGATGTTATATGGTAGAGGGGCAGAACAGAACCTTGAGATACTCTCAGAGATGGCGCCAAGATCTGGAGCAACACCAAGCCCAAGGCCCGTGGTGCAGAGACCTCCCACAGCTTACCAGGTAGGTAGCCGGCCGTGGCAGCAGATCCTTCCACTCTCGCCCTTGGAGGGTGGAAAAGAGGAGCTGCTGAGGCCTTGGGTGGCAATGGTGGTAGAAACTCCCACCCTCTGAGAGTGGGAATGAAGAGGAGTTGGTGCTTCTGCCATTGAGGCCTTTGATGGCTTTAGTAGTGACTTCTCTCCCTGCCCACTGGCCAATGGGCTTTCACCCAGGCCCCTGCAATAACACAAAGCCACTAAAGGCCTCATCTGCTGCTGCACCAACTCCTCTTCTTTGTTCTGCCAGATCAACTTTTAGATTCTTGTCTGTAGTTACCCACGTGACATCTGTGTCCTCCAACTAGGAATGGCTCAAGAGCTTAAGGCTGCCTCCCTGCTTCCTCCTTAGCTGGCAACAACAAATGTCAACACCCACCCCCCACTCCCTTACCAAGTGGCACCAAATGCGGCCCCCCTTACCTGGCAGCATGCCAGCAGGAATGAAGAGCAGGTCCAACAACTGTTCCTCCTCTCATGCTCACTGGATTTGAAAAGAAGGATGGAGCAGAAGAGAAGTGTGGTGGAGAACAGACTAGCCCAACACTCTCCTCTCCTTCCCCTTCATGGAGGAGAGTAGAGGAAAGTGGCGGGCTGGAGTGTCTCTCCACCAGTCTCCTCCTTTTCATTTCCTCTTCCATCCCATGCCTCTCCTTTTCAAGTCTAGGTAGTAGAGGGTTGACAGAGGCCAGCGCTGCACCTCGGCCCCCATTATTTTATTTATTTATTTGATAGATTGATTGATTTTTATACCAGCCTTCCAAAAGTGGCTCAGGGCGGTTTACATTAAAATAAAAACAACTAAAATCAATTAACAGTTAAAAGCAGAAATGATAAAACAACATAAAACCATTAACAATTAAAACATTTTATATTGTTTTAAAAACCCTGGAAAACCAGGCCAAACATTTACAGTTTTAAAACAGTTTTAAAACCCTAGAAGGCCAGGCCAAAGAGATAGGTTTTAAGGGCTCTCCTGAAGGCCATTAATGAACTTGGATTACGGATTTCTTCCAGGAGTGCATTCCACAGCCCAGCCACCTGAGGCATTCACCTCAGTGCACCTCATGGACAACAGGGCAACCCTGCCACCAACTTTGGTTGGTGAACCAGTTGCACCCTTTCCCAGACAAGGGCAACTGTGCCATGGTGACCCAAGTTTGGATTCCTGCAGTGCATTATACATGGAATTACCTTTGAAAAGTGCTTGGAAAACTAGCTGGTTCAGAATACAGCAGCAAGGTTACCAACAGAGACCTTCCATAATAATTATTTTTTAACCAGTATTAAAAGATCTACCCTTGTTTCTCATTTGTTTCTGGGCCACATTCCAAGCTCTGGATTTCCGTTTCATCCCTAAACAGCCTGGGATGAGGGTATTTGAAGGACCTCCTTCTCTCATAGAAACCTGCCTGTTCACTGAGATCATAACTGAATGATCTGCTTTGGCTGCCACCACCATCAGAAGTCATGCAGGTGATACCTGAAGCTAGAACCATTTCAGTGATGGCACTCCATCCTTGGAATGCCCTCCCCAGAGTGGTCTATTTAGCATTATCCCATTTATCTTTTAGGTTCCTAGTAAAAACTCTTCTATTTTCCCAATCTTTTTTCTAATCGATACTCTTGTTTTTACTATTTTATTGCTGGTTTGGCAGTATTGCTCTGATTCTGTTAGTTTGACTGATGGTGCTGTTTTGATTTGTTTTGCTTTGTAGTAAGATTATTGTATGATTTTATGTACATATGAATACGTATGTGGAAAAATGGAAAATGTTTTAAATAAATGAAATGATATTTTCTTCCACTTATGAAAGTAGATTTGCTGCTGTAGATGATTAATTTGCCCTGTGGTGCAAAGAGAAGGAAAAGATAAACAACAGAATCATACAAAAGTGTTAAATGTTTTTCTGTCTTTGATACACAGGGAGAAGTATTGTTTTTCTGACATCCCTGAGAGTTTTATGTAACCTTAGATAGAACAACACTGATTTGGAAGGCCTCCCATTCAAGATTCCCAGCACCATTTTAAAGGAAAAAGAAAAAAAGACTAGTTTGTTCACCTGCATCATAAAGATAAATGACTTCTCTGCTGTTTTCCAAATGATAAAATGAAGTTCTGATAGGGCCCATCACTGGAAACCTGGGAGCTCTGGAACCATGAGGTGCTGTTGGCAACAATGGCAATGGCATAAAAAGTTATTAGCCATTTCAGTCATGTTAGACACACCCATTGCAATGACATCAGAGTATATAACGTTGCCATTCTAGGCATCAAGGAAACAGTGGGTCAAGGAGACAGTACTCTAGAAAACAGGTACCATTGTTCTGACAATACTATCCCAGATAAAGCTAGCCATTGTTGGAGAAGAAGAAAAGAGAAGTACCACTCTATTCTATCTCTGTGACAAGAACAAGCTCTGACAAGGTTCTGGGAAAGGCTACCATACCCGATCCCTAATAGTCCAGGGCAGAAAGGCCCAACTATGTGACAGAAATACACATTGCATTCCAAAAACAACTCAGGGTGGCATACTATCATGTAAGCCAGTTTGGCTGACATCCAGATTAATGCTGCACTAGTGCAAACATGTTGCACTAATCCAAGGATGTTGGATTAGCTAGTTCTGCTTAGCCGGGAGTTTGTGTTCCAGATTAGTGTTGTGCTAGTGCAACAGGGTGCTCTTGCACAATGTGTGACACACCTGCTGCTGTGAAATCTCAGTCCATATGTGTTGTAGGGAATGATACAAAGCTATCCTCTGTCATTGGTGCACAAGCACAACACTTGTACAAATAGATTAAGAGATTGCAGAATTTTGAGCATCTGCTCAGCAATGTGATCTTATGAGTTTGCATCTTTGTTCGGTGCACTAGTGCAGCGTTAGTCTGGATGTCAGCCATTGAAGATACTGCAGTGCAAGGATGCTCAGTTATGTGGTTTGCACATTGCATTGACAATATCCCATTTATCCCATGTGTGACATCACCCTTGTTATAGAAAATGCCTAGTTTTGCTTCTACGATGGAAATTAGGGGTGTGCATGAAACCGGTATGCCTGGTTCAGTTCGAGTCCAAAGTGGATTTGAATGGAACCGGGCATGTTTAGTCCCCCCCAAAAAAAACACACATTCCATCTTGGCTTGAATTCAAGCCGGTCCAGGGGTTCTAACGGGGAAAAAATGTTTATTTTAGAAACACACTGCCTCGGGGGGAGGGGGCACTGCCATGGCCTTGGGTGAGTCTCCAGTGGTCCGTCCCCCCCCGCTGGCCTTGTCCCTGTCTCTGATCAGCCCAGTTCAGGCCCTCTTAGTCCATTCAGTCATGCAGATGAACAATGCGCATGTGCATTGGACGCCAAAATGGCTGCTGTCAGCTCGAAGAGGCCCATAATGGGCCAAAAACAGGCTAAAACAGCCCGAACTGGACCAACTGGAGACTGAGGGGAGGCCAGCAGGGGGAGGAGGAACTGCCAGAGATCTTCCTGTGGCTGCAGCAGCACCCCCCAGAGGTGGTGAGTTTCTTTCATATATATATATATATAAGGACGAGCCAGGGGCGAGCCAGTTCGCATATCCCTAATTTAAATCTTCAAGAGAACTGAATAGGCCTCATAATGCAAAATGTAATAATCATGTAACATTTTACCACCTGTTTAGCATAGTTGAGCACTTGTCATTTTTTATCCCCAGATACGCTCAGCAAATAGATCTATAATCTAAAACATTTAGATAATAATAATGAAGAATTGTCTCCTGCTAAGAAAGCTTGCTAAGCATTGGAGCATGGAAAATTCTGGATGGGACCTATATTGTTGCAGAAGATTCCAAACCATACCTCAGGTTTCATTTGGAGGGTTTTCATCATCCAATGTCATACTTTTATGGCAACTTTGTTATATGATTCTTCCCCTTCCTAGGAAGACAATAGGCTGCATTCAGTTACAATAACGGATAACTGTTTCCATTGTTTCTGAATGTGAAGAAGCTTCAAGTTTTATAAAGCACTTTCCCCACCTGACAGGAATTCAAATTCTGTTCTATCTATAATGCACAGGAAAAATAAGGGAACACTTTATTATCATTTTTAAATTTAGTTCTTTCTCTGGTTAATTCTGGACAATCTATTAGGTATCAAGTACTGCCAGCAGGACATTGCTTTGTTGTCACTAATCTATTAACATAATATTTCAATAATGTCTGTTTATTTATTATGTAACATATTTGTATCCCGCCCAAAACTTACTTCTCTGGGCAGCTATGTATATCAGCCTAGCTCAGTATTATCTACACAGACTGGCAGCAGCTTCTCCAAGGTTGAAGGCAGAAGTCTCTCAGCCCTATCTGGAGATGCCAGGGAGGGAACTTGGAATCTTCTGCATGCAAGCAGGCAGGTATTCTCCCCAGAATGCCCCCATGCCCTAAGGGAATGTCTTACAGTGCTCATACATGTAGCCTCCCATTCAAATGCAAACCAGGGCAGACCCTGCTTAGCAAAGGGGGTAATTCATAAGAACAGCCCTGCTGGATCAGGCCCAAGGCCCATCTAGTCTAGCATCCTGTTTTGCACAGTGGCCCACCAGATGCCTCTGGAAGCCACAGGCAGGAGTTGAGGGCTCTTACTCCCTATACTCTCTCCTGCTGTTACTCCCCTGCAACTCATCCTGCCTTTGAGGCAGGAGGTGGCCTATAGCCCGCCGACTAGTAGCCGTTGATAGACCTCTCCTCCATGAAGTTATCCAAACCCTTCTTAAAGCCATCCAGGTTGTTGGCTGTCACCACATCTTGTGGCAGAACAAGAACATAAGAACCTTCTCCAAGGTTGAAGGCAGGAGTCTCTCTCAGCCCTATCTGGAGATGCCAGGGAGGGAACTTTGAAACTTCTGCATGTTTGCTACTACACGACCAACTCACTACATTGCACTACACTGTTGGTGCTGCCTTTCAAGTTGCATAGCAGGCCTGGAGGGTCCCTAACTGCGATGTAGTTCTATCCATTATGTTGTTAGAAAGGAACAATTTGTTTGGCCCATGTAGGGATGTGCGGTTTGGTTCGGCTCCGGACCGGTTCGTCCGAACCGGTCCGGATCCGGCGGCTCGATCCCGGACCGAATCGGGCCCTCCCGGGGACCGAGCCGGACCGAATTCGAGCCGGTTCGGTACCGAACCGGCTCGGGTTTCCCGAACCGGTTCGGGAACGAAATTGAGTCTCTGGAGTGTCTCTTTAAAGTTCCAAGTGTGTCCTCCATTTTGTGTCTCCTTCCCGAAACTTTTGCTCCTCCTTGCATCCATTTTGTGATGCTATTTCCAGGCATTGTATTGGCTGCGCTATTGATCCTTGATTGGCCAGAATGAGTCCTTTGGTCTGGTAGGCTGCTTGGCTGTTGCACTGTTGAGAGCTGGCACCCTGTTGGCCGTGGGGGGAGTGCAAAGGTGGGGGCTCCCAAAGGAGGGAATTTCAAACCTATATAAACCCAAGCCTCTTCTCTGGAAACTTCTCTTGGCTGCAGTTGTGGGATCATCTCTGAGACCTGCTTGCCCTTTGCTGGCTGCTCTGGTGTCTCTGTGAGTCCTGACTGTGTCCTGTGTCTCTCTGTGTGTGCTCTGTCTAATCCTTTGTCCACCAGCCCTTTGTGACTCTCTGTGTGTCTCCTCTCTCTGTCTGTCTCTTCTCTTGCCTGTATACTGTGTGTTACTTCACTTTACTTTCTTCTTAATTTCCCCCAATTTTCCCTGTTCCTTGTCTGTCTGCTTTTCTCCCCCCCCTCCCCCCCCTTTCCCTTCTCATCCTTTGGGCCTACCCTCCCCCTCCCCCACTCCCACCCACTGCATCCTCATTGCTTTAAATCTTCTTCCATTAATTATTGCTCTTTGTCCTGCCTTGTTGTTGTCCAACTTTTTGATTTTCACATTGCATTCCATTGGTTTCAGTTATATATTGCTTGCTGGTTTTGCTTAAATTGTACCATTTTGTTTGTTTCTGCTGACTGCTGCTGCCCTGTGAGTTGGTTCCCTGAATCCCCCCCCCCCACCCCCAGAGGATTCTGTTGTTGTTTCTTGTTGTCCCATATAATCAGTTTTGGTTCCCTGCTCCAAACTTGCCCCTCCAAGTCCAACCACACCCCACCCCAACCCCACCCCATCCAGCCTTCTCCCAAGTTTGCTGCTGCCAAACCGAGTCCAGTTTTCTTTGCTTGGTTCCACTTATTCATTTGCTATTATTAATTTGCAGCAATTGTGGTTTCATTGTCTCTGTTCACTTAGTGGCCCCCCTCAGAGTCTGTGTTTGGTTCCCCCTCCCCACACCCCCACCCCCAAGTTTTTTCTGCTGGTTATAGTCTTTCTTTTAATTTTTTTTTTAAACTTCTGGCTTGTGTTCTCTTGATATATATTGCTTTATATATTTTGCTACCCTCCTCCTCCTCCTCCCCCCCCCCTGCCTGCCCCCCCCACCCTCCCTCCTCCCAGACCCTACCCTAGCCCAGGCCCAGCTCCTCCCCCAACCACCCCATCCAGCCTAATCGCTGCTGCTGCCCGAGTTGTTCCAGTTTCTCCTTTGCTGTTTGTTGTTGCCCCCTCCCCTTCCCCCCAACACCCCTCTGCCACACACTAGCCCCCAACCACACACACCCTCTCTGCTCCCCCCACCCCACCTCTTTTTCTCCTTGCCCCTGACTCTCTCCACTCACCCCAGGCCCCCTGCCACACACTAGCCCCCAACCACACACACCCTCTCTGCTCCCCCCACCCCACCTCTTTTCCTCCTTGCCCCTGACTCTCTCCACTTACCCCAGGCCCCCTGCCACACACTAGCCCCAACCACACACACCCTCTCTGCTCCCCCCACCCCACCTCTTTTTCTCCTTGCCCCCGACTCTCTCCACTTACCCCAGGCCCCCTGCCACACACTAGCCCCCAACCACACACAGCCTCTCTGCTCCCCCCACCCCACCTCTTTTCCTCCTTGCCCCCGACTCTCTCCACTTACCCCAGGCCCCCTGCCACACACTAGCCCCAACCACACACACCCTCTCTGCTCCCCCCACCCCACCTCTTTTTCTCCTTGCCCCCGACTCTCTCCACTTACCCCAGGCCCCCTGCCACACACTAGCCCCCAACCACACACAGCCTCTCTGCTCCCCCCACCCCACCTCTTTTCCTCCTTGCCCCCGACTCTCTCCACTTACCCCAGGCCCCCTGCCACACACTAGCCCCCAACCACACACAGCCTCTCTGCTCCCCCCACCCCACCTCTTTTCCTCCTTGCCCCCGACTCTCTCCACTTACCCCAGGCCCCCTGCCACACACTAGCCCCCAACCACACACACCCTCTCTGCTCCCCCCACCCCACCTCTTTTTCTCCTTGCCCCCGACTCTCTCCACTTACCCCAGGCCCCCTGCCACACACTAGCCCCCAACCACACACAGCCTCTCTGCTCCCCCCACCCCACCTCTTTTCCTCCTTGCCCCCGACTCTCTCCACTTACCCCAGGCCCCCTGCCACACACTAGCCCCAACCACACACACCCTCTCTGCTCCCCCCACCCCACCTCTTTTTCTCCTTGCCCCCGACTTTCTCCACTTACCCCAGGCCCCCTGCCACACACTAGCCCCAACCACACACACCCTCTCTGCTCCCCCCACCCCACCTCTTTTCCTCCTTGCCCCCGACTCTCTCCACTTACCCCAGGCCCCCTGCCACACACTAGCCCCCAACCACACACACCCTCTCTGCTCCCCCCACCTCTTTGGACCGCTGCTACTGCTGTGTCCTCCCCCCACACCTGAATCCCCCCTCCCTGCTGCGCTGCGCTTCTCCTCTCTCCTCTTTCTCTCTATCATCTCTCTTTCTCCTCTCTCTCTCTTTCTTTTCTCTCTCTCTCCTCTCTTTCTCTTTGTCCCTGCCCCCCCTCTCTTTTCTCTCTCTCTTAGTCTTTTCTCTCTCTGCTCCCCTTCACTTTCCACCTCCTCTCCCACAGCTGCAGCCGCACACAGTAGCCTACCCACCTGGCGGCTGCCATCGGTTTTTTTTTTTCTTTTTATAGTTTTTGGTTGATTTTGTCTCTGCTTGGGGGTGAGTTGAGCGACACAAATAGTGTTGTCTCCTCACTTCTGCCCCTCCATCGTTGTTGAACTACCCCGGTTGCCTGTGTGCCTCGTGCGGCCGCCCTGCTGTGTCTCAGCCCAGGGTGGCTGGCTGGCGGCGGCGAATCCGTGACCAGCAGTGAGTGGCAGGAGAAGGACCGGAAGAAGAGGGGTTAGTGCGTGTGCGATTGTGCACCTTTTGTTGCCCCTTTCTCTCCCTAGCTGGCGGTTTTAAATAGGGACACCCCTATTCTGAAATGCATTTGGGTGTGGGGAGGAGGGAGGGAACCTTGGAGAGGAGATGTACTGTTGTAAAACTTGTGTCTTCATGCCCATGCCCAGTAAAGAAATTGCTGCTGTGTGTTGCGTTGCATTGCATGCGTCTTGCAGGTGGTTTTTGAACAGGTGCCTTCCAGAGTGCTTCCTTGCCTCTGGGGCAGTCTGAGTGGGGTCCAGGGTTCTGATGCGATGCTGCCACTACATGCTGGGCCCATGCCATGCCAGAGTGCTTCCTTGCCTCTGGGGCAGTCTGAGTGGGGTCCTGGCTGGGCTCTGATGCTGCCACTACATGCTGGGCCAATACACACGTATGATGATGATCATGATGTTCAATCCATGAGGCTGCCATCAAGTGTTTGCTGCTGCTTGCTTGCCATGGCATTGGGCAGGCAGAGTCACAGAGTGGGTGGGTTCAACCTCTGTGTTGGTGTGACTGGGTTCTGGTTTTGGTTGTGTGCAATTTAGAGTCACTAAATAGGCTGCATTGAGTTTGATGCTCCCCCCACAGGAGCATTACTTGAGAACCACCCCCCAGAACCCACACTTTGTGTTCCAGTTCACTAAATAAGGGTTTCCTCCTTTGATCTGCAGGTTCCCAAGCGTTGACTGCATCCCTCCCCCACCCCCGGTAGGTGCTGTGCCCTCCCCCCATCCACTCTCCCCCCCAAAAAAAGCTAAAAACTTGCCACCCACACCACAACTACTCCACCCAACTGCCCGTGCCACCCTCCCACACCGGGGTTCCACCCTTTAACCCCCTATTTTTCTAAAAAAAAACCCTCCCAGACCCTCCCATCTCCCCAATTGGCTTGGTGGTTGACTCCCAAATTCAAAAAGGACACCCTCCCCCTCACTTCGATTGGCTTCCCCCCCCCATATCAAAAAGTCTTCCTTTCCCCCCAATTGGCTTCCTTTTTTGAAAACAAACTTCCCCCCCGCCGCCTCCAAATCAGCTGCCTTTTTTTTGGCCCCTAAGCCCCTCCAAATTATTTTTTTGACCCTGTCTGGCCTTCCTCCTAAAGTCTCCCTCCTTCTGACCTAGCAGCATGTCTGAGCGCCGTGTGGCGGGCAGGGCTCGCTCAAGGCTGGCAGGCAGAGGTGGGAGAGGCCAGGTGTGGGGTGCGCCTGCGGCACGGGGAGGGAGAGGACGCGGGGAGCCTGAGGACACCCCAGTTCTCCCCATTGGAGAATTCTTTGCTCCGGCCCCATCTTTGGTGCGCAGGATTCAGTTCCCCACGCCTGCTGCCGCCAATCGCGGCAGAGGCAGAGGCACCGTTAGGGCTGTGGCGGGTCCCTCCTCGCCGGCGGCACCAGGTGCTGCTGAGCTACCGCCAGTTGTTGAGGTGGAGGAGACTGTGGAGTTGGAAGAGCAGGTAGAGGGCGGTGAGGACCGTGCGGCTGGCAGCGATGCAGCCAGGTTCTCCCTCCCTCTGGGGCCCCTTCCCCCTATCCTTTCGCCGCTCAGTGGGGCCCCCCCTCGTGAAGCCCGACACTCTGGTGGGGAGCGGTCTGGCGAGGTGGTGGAGGAGAGGCCTGCCTCTCCAATGCCAGTTGAGCCGGGCCCTTCCTCCGCTGTGGAGGGCGGAAGGGGCGGGTTGGGTGGCAGCAGTGGGCAGGCAGCGGCGGCCGCCCCCCCCCCCCTAGGACTGCAGCCACCCTGCGAGAAACGGCCTAGGACGGCGCCCAGGGCGCAGGAGGCCAAGGGCAGTGGTGCATGGGTGCATTTTGAGGTCCCTCAAGATGCCCCATTCCACGCCCGCTGTGTCCACTGCAGGATGCTTGTCAGCCGTGGAAGGGACCCTGCGCACCTGGGTACGACGCCTATGTGGAGACACCTAGAGCGTCACCACCCAGGTCTCAGGGGACAGGCTGGCAGCGCTAGTGCGCCTTGTGCATCTGCCACTAGGGTGGGCAGCGGCAGTGTGCCAGCCAGCAGGCAGGCTACACTGCCCGTCCAGCGGTGGACGCAGTCCTCGGGCAGCCAGCGTATTGTTCGCGTGGACCATCATCACCTCACCCGCCTCATAGGGGAGATGATTTCCACCGATGACCAGCCGTTTCAGGTGGTCGAGAACAACGGCTTCCGCCGTATTCTCCAATACCTGGCTCCCGAATACGTCATCCCCTCAAGGACGACGTTCAGCCGGAACGTGGTCCCCTCCCTGTACCGCAAGTGCAGGGAGCTCGTGTCGGCCGAGCTGCGTGCAGCTCCGGCCGGGACAAGCGTGCATTTCACGACTGACCTCTGGACCAGTGTCAGTGGGATGCACGCTTCTTTCCTGGCCCTCACTGCCCACTGGTGGGGACCGGAGAGTGAGGGGACCTCCGCGGGCGATGCTTCCGGGTCCGGCGCGGCTCCCGATGCACTACGGCACAGGTGGGCCGTCCTGCACGTGGAGACGATGGACACGAGGCACACCGCGGAGGAGGTGGCGGCCGTACTCGACCGCCAGATAGAGGAGTGGATTGGCGGGTGTCCACACCTCTCCCGCGGCTTCATTGTCACCGACAATGGAGCCAACGTTACCGCCGCTGTCGAGACAGTCATGGACTGTGTGAACATACGGTGTATGGCACACACGCTCCATCTGACCGTCAGGGACGCCCTTGGCCTTAAGGAGCTGAGGGCGTCCCAGGAGAAGGGGGCCCGCCCCATCGCAGGTGCTGTTGCTGCCACGGCCACGCTTGTGGATAAGTCCCGCAAGCTGGCCGCCCACTTCCACCGCAGCGAGAAGTCCAGGAGACTGCTTCGCCAGAAGCAGGATGACCTTGGCCTTCCTCGCCATCTCATCCCTACGGATGTGGAGACGCGGTGGAACTCCACCTTCCTCCTGTTCCAGCGCCTGTTGGAGCAGGAGAGAGCCCTTGTCTCCCTGGCGAGGGACGAGTCCTTGGATGTCTGCGACTTCTCGAACGCAGAGTGGAAGCAGATGTCCGAGGCGGTGTCGGCACTCGAGCCCTTCCAGCTTGCCACGAAGGGCTTGTGTGGCGACACCACTCCCTTGAGCCAGGCGCTGCCCACAGCTGTTGGTCTCGAGAAGCTGATGGGTGGACTCCATATCTCTCTGACCACGCCAGAGGGTCGTGCTCTGGCTGGGAGGCTGAGGTCTGGGGTTGACAAGCGGCTCGTTGATGTGCTGGGAGACAGGGAGGAGTATGTCCTCGCTTGTCTCTGTCACCCAGCCCTCAAGGGCAATGCCGTGAGTGCCGACGACTTGCCCAGGTGGAAGGGCATCCTGGTCGAGAAGGTTAGGGAGGAGGAGGCCGCTAGGGCCCGCAGAGACCAGGGTGTTGGTAGTGGTGCGGGGGCAGCCCTCGCGGCCCAACCCGCACCCAGCAGCAGCATGGGCGGCCAGCCGGCGTCAGCTTCCCCTTCCCCTCCCTCTTCCCAGTCCAGCAGCGCGGCATCCCAGGCGGCGCCATCGCAGCAGCCATTTGCTACCGACTCGAGATCCGCCCAGTGGTTTCAGCGGTTCTGCTATGGCGCCATGCCTGGTATGCGGGAGGCTCGACCTGCCAGGCCCCCCTCCAGTGCTGAGCAATGCGTTGCGCAGTACTTGGAGGAGCCTGTGGAGGGAGACGGCGTGGACTGCGCACAGTTCTGGGCGAGCCGCCGCCAAGTCTGGCCGGACCTGGCGGTGGTGGCTGTGCGCCTCCTCTCCTGCCCCCCAACCAGTGTCCAGAGCGAGCGGGTGTTTTCACGTGCCAGGGACGTGGTGACACCCTCTCGCTCCCGCTTGGACCCTGGTCTGGTGGAGCAGCTGGTCTTCCTTAAGGTGAACCTCCCCCTGTTGGGCTACCCCAAGCTGCAGTTTGAGACGGGCGAGTGATTACCGTGGGTTGCCCCATGGTTGGTCACCTGCCTGGCTCGAACTCTGTGCTTATCCCTACCCTCCCCCCTTCCACCTCTAGCTGAGCTGACGTGACAGATGCTGAGCCGTGCCAGCCAGTCGCAGCGTGTAGTGTGCCCACACAGAGATGCAGTTGTAGTAGTAGTTGTAGTGCTGCGACTGGCCAGATGTTTACAATGCCCACGCCCACCTAAAAAGAAACCCAATGCTGACCAGCACAGGCCCTTTATCTATCCACCTGTCAGCATTTGGGGACCTGGCGTGGGCACGGCACACCCCCCCAAAGTAGCACAGCCCACGGAGTACTAGACTTAGCGGCAGCGGCGGGTATACGTTCAAAAATGCAGTGTAGATATGTAAATACTGTATGTAAATAAACATGTAAATAATTTTTTCTTTAAAAACCCCATGTCAAAATCAAGCCTCAAAATTATGCAAAAGAAAGAAAAAAAGGTGACAAAGGGAGAACAAAATGATGAATGCCAAATGAATTGATTTTATTGAAAATGTCACCAGAAATCATGTGTGGGGGGCTTGGTTTACATGGAGAAGATGATTGGGTGATTTTTTGAAATGAAACGAATGAATTATTATCATCTTATGTTCATCTTGATTGTGGTCACTGTTGATGTTGGCTGATGGCAAAAAACCCAAAACCATCAGAATAGCAATGAACTGGCTGCCAACACAACATATTGATTGATAACTGTGCAGGGGGGGAATTGGGTCTGTGTGTGTGTGTGTGGTGCAGGCTCAGTCTGTCTCTTCCTGTTGTGTGTCTGTCTGTCTGTCTGTCTGTGTGAATGGATGCCTAGCACTGTCTCTGTGTGTGGATGCTTTCTGTGTGTAGTGTGGTGTGTGTCTGTCTACATGTTTTTTTTCCTCCCCCCCATGCCTCCCTCCATCCTTCCCCTCTCATCCTCTCCCCTTCCTCTTCACCACCTTCCATCCTCCCTCCCTTCCAGCCCACCACCGCCTCACCTGCCCCCAACCCCGGTCTGGCAGATGATGAGAGTCTGGTCTCTCCCACCGAAGCACACACGTGAGCACGTGTGTGCACAAATATGTGGCTGACCAACTCTGAGCCGGACCCTCCCCCCTTCAATCCCCTCTACATCCCTCTCCCCCTCCCCTTTCCTCCCCCCTGCCTCCCAGCCTCCCTCCCTGCCTCCCTCCCCCCTCCTAGCTAGCAGCGCACACATACACACACAAAACACCTGTGGTGGCAAACACCACCAGCACACATGCACTCACACTGGTGCCACCACCTCTGCCTTGGGCCTCTGTGTCCTTGAGCAGATATGTGGTGGTGGACCAGAGAAGCATTTCTTTCCAGCAAGGCAAAAGGCATGCACTCACTGCACACACACACACACACACACGAAGAGGTGAAGACGAGAAGAGGCAACTTCTAGAACCAGCAGCAGCAGGTGAGTGTCGTGTAATTGTGTTGCTTCCCAAGGCCACTGCCCATGCTCAATGCTCAGTCTGCTGAAACTAAAGAACTAGCTACAATCACCCTTCCTCACATGCAGCTCAGCTCAGCTCAGCTCAGCTGCACAGCACACTGACTAACTAGACACTACAGCTGGTGGTAGAAAAAACAGAAGTCTAGATTCTAGAAGATGTCCTGGTGGATTTTAAACTTTCAAATCTGTGCTAGGATTGCCTCGCCCGCCTCCTCCTCCTCCTCCTCCTCCTCCTCCTCCTCCTGCCTGTAATTGTGCCCTCTCCCCTTGCAGTTGCGCCGTCGTGATGGGTTGGTGATGTGCGTGCGCCGTCTACTTGTTAGCTCTCTCCTCCTCATGTTGGCTGGGCTTGCCAGGCACTGGCTGGCAGCAGCTGTTGGCTGTGTGCTAGGCTCAGGCTGTGGCGCGCGTGACTGGACTGGGAATGTTATTGTAGCGGCAACACTGGTTGTGGTGGTAGCAGTAGTAGCTGTTGTTGTTGCTGGGCTGGTGGCTGCTGGCCTGTGCTGACTCTGCGCACTTGGTCTGGTCTGGTCTGGTCATTGGGATGCAGATGTAGGGTGTGTGTGCATCATCCATGGGGAGCATCAGAGCAGAGCAGAGCAGGTTGGCTGGCTTCTGTCTGTCGGGCCTAGTCAGTGGCAGGCACTGAGTGAGGCGGTGGTTCCTTTGGGCATCACGTCACCCATCATGCAGAGCGGCAGGTCTGCTGCTCTGCTGCTCCGCCTCCTGCTTCTTCTCTGTGTGTGCTGCTCTTGTGCTTAGTGTGCTGCTCCGCTGCTGCTGCTGTGCTGGCAGGCAGCACAGCAGTGGCCTTTTTGTTAGATCAGAGAGTGGGTGTTGTCTCTCTGAGTGTCCTCCTCTTACTTGCTTGGATAGGAGTGGTGGTAGTAGGTAGGCATTAAGATGGACTGACTAGGTGTTACGTGTTAGGGCGCCCAGAGAGAGGGGCCAAAAAGATGGGGTGGCAATTGTTGGGTTGCTCCTAGTATTATTGGTGAATTTCTGAAGAAATTTTTTTTTCCCATTGGCTAGAATGGGGGTTCGGGGCTGCCCCAGACCCGCCTCTGTGGGGTGGCAGCACCGCCAAAGTGGGTCCGGGGCCATGGCAAAAATGCCCTCAGTCCCTCCCAGCAATCCCCGTAGAGATAGGAGTGATGGTTCTGTTGTTTTTCTGAGGTGTTCTGAGTGAGTGTGGATTCTGTGATAGCAAATGAGAGTGGATTCATGGTGTCTCATTGGAAATCTCATAAGCTATCATAGAATCTACACTCAGAATACCTCAGAAAAACAACAGAACCATCACTCCTATCTCTACGGGGATTGCTGGGAGGGACTGAGGGCATTTTTGCCATGGCCCCGGACCCACTTTGGGGGTGCTGCCACCCCACAGAGGTGGGTCTGGGGCAGCCCCGAACCCCCATTCTAGCCAATGGGAAAAAAAATTTTCTTCAGAAATTCACCAATAATACTAGGAGCCACCAATTGCCTTGGGATTTTTGGGGTGGAGGACACCCATGGGTGGCTACCACCCACCCCAGCTTTTTTGCCCCTAAGGGCTCCACATTGTGAGTTATGGGCAAAAATTTATTTTTTGAAAAAAATTTGTAAAAAATCAGAGGAAGGTCCAATCGACTTGAAATTTGGGTGGCAGGTAGAACACAATGTCCCCTTCAAAACCAGCCACTTTTTGTGATCCGAACCGGTTCGGTTCGGATCCGAACCGGTTCGAAACCGAACCGGACCGGGGGGGTGGTCTGGCAAAACCAAAACCGAACCACCCCGGTCCGGTCCGGACCCGGTTCGGACCCGAACCGAACCGGGAGAACCGGTTTTATGCACATCCCTAGGCCCATGCCTGTTCCAAGCAAAGTTTCCTTACTGTCCTCATGAGCTAGCCAGGGCTGCAGTGATCAAATGACAGCTCTCCCTTCTTCTCCTAAATTATATATCTCCCTGTGTGATTTCTATGCTTTGTAGGTTCTTTGCTAAACTTCGAGCAGGACAAGGCACATCAGTTCTTGCAAATTCTTGTCTTGTCTTGCTTTTATAATTGATTTTGCATTCTTCCTCATTCATCATGCTCTTGATGGCTTCAGATCAATCAAAAGAGTATTAGGAGACCACAAAGGGTTTTTAAAAAAATCTTTTAGCAAATGTATTGCTCCAGTTACTGCCCACATAATTTTGCCATGGACATTAAGGTTATGATGTGTGACATAATTCCACCCACCCATTTTGGTGGATACTACAATGCCTGCCCATTTATTCAGTATTCTACTGTGACTACAGAGCTGAAAGAAGCCAACAATATTCCATCTTAATGACATCATTTCTACTTCACCCTTTTTAGCCTACTTTCCAGTAGGCTTATGAGATCACCTTGTATTCTCTGTGTGTGTCTATGTGACCGCCCACCCCCCACCATCAACTCCGCAATGCCTGGACCAATATGAACCAAATCAGGTACAGTTGTATTGACACATAGGGACACCACAGTGGCATAGTCTGTGATGATGTCATCTGCCCCAATCCAAGATGGTGGATGTGTAAACTTTTGAGGCGCAAGTGGACTAACTTGTGAACCAACTAACCAATTTGAACCAAATTTGCTACAGCTGTAAGGGCACATGGGGAAACCTCAATGGCATACTTTGCGATGATGTCATCTTCCCCAAACCAAGATGGCAGATGCATGAATATCTGAGGCACAAGTGGGCTAGCTTGTGGACTGTCTAACCAATTTGAACCAAATTAGGTACAGTTGTAGTGAGTGATACACAGGGACACCTCAATGCCGTAGTTTGTGATGATGTCAACCACCCCAATCCAAGATGGCAGGCGTGTGAATTTTTGAGGTGCAAATGCACTATCTTGAGGACAATCTAACTGATTTGGACCAAATTTGGTACAGTTGTAGTGCGTGACACACAGGGACACCTCAATGGTGTTGTTTGTAATGATGCCATCCACCCCAATCCAAGATGGTGGACATGTGAACATTTGAAGTGCAAGAGATCTGCCTTGTGGACTTCAGTTTGAACCAAATTTAGTCTAGTTGTCTAGACAGAGAAAGGAAAGTAGGCTGATTAGTTCATACTAGAACAACTTGTTCTTTTTACACAGGAGTCAACACTGGTATGCTAAAAAGAGAGGATGTATTTGTGTATTAGGGGAGTATCAGCAGGATGGAGGGCATGCCCTCAACTCCTGCCTGTAGGCTTCCAGTGGCATCTGGTGGACTACTGTGTGAAACAGGATGCTGGACTAGATGGGCCTTGGGCCTGATCCAGCAGGGCTGTTCTTATGTGAGTGAGTGTATGTGTCTGTGTTTGTGTTTGTGGAGGTCCACATTTTATGTCATAGCCAATGCCAGGTTGTAATCTGTAAAGTCAGTCCATTTAATGAGAATAAAGTGAGAAAGGAGTTGAGGATGCCATTGATCAGGAGTTGGAGATATGAGAATTGAATGTACAAATGTGAATTGAATGCACATCAACTTCTGCATATGTTCATGTTGTGGCATTCTCTCTGAGAAAGTTGAAGTCCAATGTATTTTCCCATTTTCTATCTCCCACCCCAAGAAAGCAATTGGCAAAATGCAATAGCCCTAATTTCAAAAAGGCAAATAAGTCTATATTTACCCTGAGCATGCTCCACCTTAAGTGGTGCAGCGGGGAAGTGCTTGACTAACAAGCAGAAGGTTGCCAGTTCAAATCCCCACTGCTACTATATCGGGCAGCAGCAATATAGGAAGATGCTGAAAGACATCATCTCATACTATGTGGGAGGAAGCAATGGTATTCTACCAAAAGAAAACCACAGGGCTCTCTGGGCACCAGGATTCAAAATCGACTTGACAGCACACTTCACCTTTTACCCTGAGCATGAATTCAAACTCCTCCAGTGAATAGCTAGAGCAGTTGGGGATTGATAGCTTTAACTCGGAAGCCATCAAACCATAACAAAGAAAGACAAAGATATGAAAAAATTGTCACAAGCTGCTGAGGCATAGGTATAAATTCATGGGTCCTTAAGAAGTTCTAATCCAGGACCCAGCACCCTGAACCCAATGGTCAATTACATTTGGCCTGCAGGCAAAGCAAAACAATAGCCTGGCGTATGAATCCTAGGGCACATCTACCCCACATACCTAAAACTGGTTTATTAGCTGTTCCATCTACAAAAAGATCCCTGGGAACTTTAGTTCTAAGAGAGCAGCGAGTGATCTCCAAGAAAGAAATTCCCAGCACCCTCATCAAAATGTCCCATGATTGTTTGCTGGAAGTCATGGTAGTAAAAACCATAAAACCAATATATGTTCGTAATATAGATATGCCCCTAGAGAAGTCTGTCTTTCCATTTGGCTGTAGGCAAAGTACCTTAGAGCTAAATAAGCATATGTACAGCAACTTAGCAGACATATGCAGACAAAAGCCAGGAGCATTTGTCTCTCCATATTACGGTTGTCAGATCTGGCAGAGATTAGCCGTTCACCTTCCAAATTTAAAAGACAAATCTTGCTTATGTATGTTGTAACCAAAATGCCATCTGAAGCAACTGTTTTCTTTAAAAAACAAAACAAAAACAGTAGTTTTTTGCACCAAAGATATTTGGCATGCAGATATCACTGTCATGGAACAACTTGTGTCCTCGAACAAGAAAGAGCTCACATGATTTGTGGACTTGGCCTGCTTGGAAGACCAATTTTCTTTGAAATTTAGTCTCTGTCTCATCCAGCTTCTGCATTACAAAGGCTTGTGTAGGAGTGCAGTCACAACCAAAAGCCCTTTCCAGAGCTTCCATAACACAAAGCCCTGCCAGAGTGGGTGTTTTTGTTTCTGTTTTTTAAACCTGTCTGGCACTTCTCAAGATGCTTTATGCAGTTGTTGTGTCTTGCCTAGCTGGTTAAAGAACTGTGAGACTGAGATCATCTGCTTCTGGGCAGTAGCCTTTTTTTTTTTTGCACCTTTGGGTGGTGTTTTGGGTTAATCCATTCCTTGATCCAGGCCAGCTTTTGAATGGAGCTTTATTTACTTGTACTCTAGTTCTGGGGTAGAGGTGGGGCTAGCAAACAGCCAGCAGCAAGAGCACTGAAAGTAGTCTGCACTTGCCTCTCTGTACATGATATCTATTTCATTAAACTATGAATATTCCTGATTCTGCTCCACTGCCTTGTCCTTGCATACCACAACTCTCTCCTTTGGATTCTACACTCTGTCTCCTGTCTTTAGTAGATAGAGTGGATCATTTTCAGAGCCACCTTTCAACCTCTGGTAGCCAAGTTTTTGGCAAATGTGCCACATGTCAAAAAACAGCTTATAAAATAGTGCCATATTAGTGCATATATGCCTTGGTGTAGTTTTGCCTGTATTACGGCAAGCAACATTGCTGCCTCTGCTACAGCTTGGTCTGCCAGGTCTTCAGCTTTTGAAAATAGTAATTGTGTATTTTACAAACAAACTTTCAACTTCCATTGGAATTCCTACAGTTGTTTAATCTAAGCAGCATTCACTGAATACTTCAGTTCTGCTTTAGGCAACATTTGGTGGCAGTTCTGATTTGCATATATTGTTTTCCCATTCCCACTGACCTCAGTTTAAGGACTATTGGTCTGCGTTCATGTCACCATGACAATTTCCTGAAAAAGAGAAAGCATCACCTCAATCAACCCCTATCTAGCGGTCATTTCAGACTTTTTCTAGGTTTGATAACTTGGCTTGTTGGCAAACTATGGTTGCGGGGGGCAGGGGGGTGGACCACAGTATTTGCTAGCTTCAGATACAATGGTCCAGTTCAGACATCACATGTAACCAAGATTTCATTCTGTTTCTGCACAACATCCCTAAGCCTCAGACATTCTCCCTTCCCTTTCACGCATGAGTAGGGTTGCCAAATCTGATGGAAATTCCTGGAGTAGTTGTTGCTGTTTTCAAATTTCTTCAAATATTTTTTCATAATATTAAGCCATTAAAATCTTGAGAATTGCTTTCAATAGTCTCCTGGAGATTGGTGTTTGTTCCTGAAGACTCCAGGGAGTTCTCCACACAGCAGACTTTACTGCGGGTTTCCTGCGAGGTTTTACTGTGAACTCAAAATTATCCCCAAAACCTGATGCAAAAAAGTGGATTTTTTTAAAAGCCCAGGATATAAATCGGACTGCACTCTAACTTGTAGTGAAAAACCCAAATTGTGTGTGAAGTGCTCCCTGATAGCTCTCAGGGACTTTGGGGTAAATCGGCCTGATATATGAACTCATCTCCTCCATTCCAGAGGAGATGTGAGTTAAAGGGCATTAAAAGCCCTGTGTGAAAAACTTCCAGGACAAACCAGTAGGGTTAACAACTCTATGTACCAGGGAAGGAATGTTTATACTTCTGATCCTGGTTTAAAACAAGCCAGGATTCATCATTATGTCAGTTTATTCCAAGCCACAAATGAAGCTGCTGATTTCTTCCCCTTGTGCACGAAGGGAAGCATGGAGTGTGTGGAAATGAGTGAGCTCAAGGCTCATGCTAGTAACACTAAATCATGGTTTTATCAAGATTTAGAGCCTTTTCTCATGTTTCTGTGAGCAGGCTTGAGGGAGGGAGGGCGGCAGGGAAGGCTGAAGCAGCTTACTTTCCCTGCAGACAATCCAGTAGAGTTGGCTGAGAACGTGGATCACGTGTCCAGATGAACTGCTGCTGCCCCAGGCAGAGTGGAGGTTCAGGAGCCAGGACACGTCATC
Organism: Hemicordylus capensis; assembly: GCF_027244095.1. Lineage (NCBI taxonomy): Eukaryota > Metazoa > Chordata > Lepidosauria > Squamata > Cordylidae > Hemicordylus > Hemicordylus capensis. The sequence continues at coordinate 375,862,175 of NC_069657.1, forward strand.
CCAGCCCTCAGAAATCCCACAATGCACTACACAAGTGTGTGGTCCATCGTAGGGATCACCCTAGCAATGGCCAGGAGCCGCGTCCTGTCTCAGTGCTGGCTGGAAGCAGCCGGCACTGACACACAAGCAGTTAGCCTGCGTTAAGGATGCACGTGTGCCCTTAACCTCAGCTAACTAGCTGGCTCCCTAGCTAGGTTTGCCGCTGAGGCATTGCTGGGAGCCGTACTGCTCCTGGTGGTTCTCATGGGCAGCCACGTCCAGGCTTAGCTGCCCTAGCCCAGTCTTGGCTTCTCGTGAGAACAGCCTCTTAGTGTTAGTTTGAAGGCATCCTATATGAGGCTGTGCTCTGTGAAATCTAGCTTTAAGGTATTTCTAACTTCTTAAAATCTGGCTTTATGGGATTCTGAAGTAACATTAAAATGATCCTGTGAGTAGAAATACAGATCAGCAAATTCTCAAAGGAGGCTGGTGTACTGAACAGAACATAAGGTGAATCTGTCAAGAGAACGAGAGGCCAAGAAGGCAGAAAGAATAAGTAACTGGTTATATGCAGATATTTCTGTTGCCAGATTTTCTTTTGTCATGTACCATGGAAGATAATTCTCTTGCTCATGGAAAAAGCAACATCATTTTTTGGATGAATTGGATATTCCACTTCAGCTGATTTGGTATGTAGTAAAAACCCAGCAAATACTTCTCAGAGCTTTGGAGCAATATCATGCAATACATCAAGACAATATATTTAACTTATGTAGATTTGGAAACCCTGCATATTGGTTTTTTCCATTGATAATTATATCAAAAGCCTCTTGCCCATGTGAGCTTGGCTGAGTATAAATTGGATTACTGAGATTTTCTTCTTGTTACTCAGAACTTTTTCCTAACAGATACTTACTCTTCTGTTGGTGGGCTACTTACTATAAAACCTTGCTGTCTTATTCCAGAACCCTGCTGAAGCACACACAAAACACACTTCAAAAAGGAGAAGGCTTAAGTGAAATGCAGCAGAATATGCATATCCCTCAAAATTGGTTAGAAAACCAAAAAAAAGTTAAGAAAATTATAGGAATGTGCCTTATACTGAGTCTGACTGCTGGTCCATTCATCACTGCTCTTGCTCTGGCTGATAGTGGTTTTCCAAGACTTCAGGCAGAGGTACTTTACCAACCCTGCTTCCAGTGGTCATTTAAACTGGGAATACCAGGAAATGAGCTTGAAATCTTATTATGCAAAGCATGTACATTACCACTAAAGAGCCTCCCTTTCCCATCAGCAGTAAAAAAAAAAAAAAAAATCAGGAGTGTGGAGACGCAAAATATGTGCATACCAATGCAGCTCAAACATAATTGTTGCTACTGCTGCTGTTTTCTCTTGGATTCTGGGAGTACTTTCCTTGCTTGGGCCTAATGGGAGGAGAGCTGGTCTTGTCAAAGTATGACTTGTACCATTATTTTATATTAATCATCAACATCATCATCATCATCATCATCATCATCATCATCATCATCAAATTTGTACACTGCCCCAAACTTTCATCTCTGGGTGGTTAACAACAGCATAGAACAAGTTAAATACATATACTAAAACTTAAAACAATTTAACAATTTAAAAATAAACTAGAGATTAAAACCTAAAAATTTTAGGAAGCTGAGAAAGCTTGGGTGAAAAGATGGGTTTTCAGGTGTTTTTTTGAAAATCCATCAGTAAAGGAGTAACGTGGTCTCTCCGAGATGACCCAAAGACCAACCTGGCTGCTGCACTCTAGGGATGGGCGGTTCGGTTCAGATCCGAACCGGTTCGGATTCGGCGGCTCGATCCCGGACCGAATCTGGGCCAGTTCGGATCCGAACCAGTTCGGATTTTCCGAACCGGTTTGGATGTCGCAGAGGCTTCTATTGAGTGTCTTCAGTGTCTCTTGTAAGTTAGAAGTGTGTCCTCCATTTTGTGGCTCGTTCCTGAAACTTTTGCTCCTGGCATCCATTTTGTGAGGCTATTTTCAGGCATTGCATTGGCTGCGCTATTGATCCTTTGATTGGCCAGAATGAGTCCTTTGGTCTGGTAGGCTGCTTGGCTGTTGTACTATTGAGAGCTGGCACCCTGTTGGCCGTGGGGGGAGTGCAAAGGTGGGGGCTCCCAAAGGAGGGAATTTCAAAACCTATATAAACCCAAGCCTCTTGTCTGGAAACTTCTCTTGGCTGCAGTTGTGGGATCATCTCTGAGACCTGCTACTTGCCCTTTGCTGGCTGCTGGTGTCTCTGTGAGTCCTGTCCCTGACTGTGTCCTGTGTCTCTCTGTGTGCTCTAATCCTTTGTCCACCTGCCCCTTGTGACTCTCTGTGTGTCTCTGTCTGTCTCTTGTCTGTACTGTTACTTTACTTAACTTTCTTCTTAATTTTCCCCAAATTTCCCTGTTTCTTTGTCTGTCTGCTTTTCTCCCCCCCCCCTCCCCCCTTTCCCTTCTGATCCCTTGGGCCTACCCTCCCCCACTCCCACCCACTGCATTCTCATTGCTTTAAAAGTTCTTCTATTTGTTATTGCTCTTTGTGTCCTGCCTTGTTTTTGTTCAACTTTTTGATTTTCACATTCCATTGGTTTTTCATTTATATATTGCTTGCTGGTTTTGCTTAAATTGTAGTAGCATTTTGTTTGTTTCTGCTGCTGCCCTGCGAGTTGGTTCCCCCCCCCCCCGCCAGAGGGTTCTGTTGTTGTTTTTTGTTGTCCCTGTCCCATATAATCAATTTTGGTTCTCTTGTTGGTTGTGTGCTCCTCCATTGCCTTGATTTGATAATATTGGTTCTGTGTGTTCAGCTTTTTAAGTTGCTCCTTGTTCTGTGTGGTGGCCCCCCTGCTCCTAACTTGCCCCTCCAAGTCCAAACCAAACACACCCCACCCCCACCCCACCCCATCCAGCCTTCTCCCAATTGCTGCTGCCCAACAGAGTCTGGGTTTTTTTGCTTGCAGTGAGTCCCACTTATTTATTTGCTATTATTTGCAGCAATTGTTGTTTCATTGTCTCTGTTTAATTAGTGGCCCTCCCAGAGTCAGTGTTTGGTTCCCCTCCCCCTCCCCACACCCCCACCCACGAGTTTCTTTCTGCAGTGGTTTTGGTTTAAAGAGTCAGTCTTTCTTCTCATTGTGTTTTTTTAAACTTGCTTGTGTTCTTGATAATATATTGCTTTATATATTTTGCTCCCCTCCTCCTCCTCCCCCCTGCCTGCCCCCCTCCCTCCTCCAAGACCCTAGCCCAGCTCCTCCCCCCACCCCATCAAGCCTAATCGCTGCTGCTACCCGCCCGAGTTGTTCTAGTTTCTCCTTTGCTGTTTGTTGCCCCCTCCCCTTCCCCCAACACCCCCCTACCACACACTAGCCCCCCAACCCACACACCCTCTGCTCCCCCACCTCTCCTTCTTCTTGCCCCTGACTCCCTCTACTTACCCCAGGCCCCCTGCCACACACTAGCCCGCCAACCCAAACACCCTCTGCTCCCCCCACCTCTCCTTCTTCTTGCCCCTGACTCCCTCTACTTACCCCAGGCCCCCTGCCACACACTAGCCCCCCAACCCACACACCCTCGGCTCCCCCCACCTCTCCTTCTTCTTGCCCCTGACTCCCTCAACTTACCCCAGGCCCCCTGCCACACACTAGCCCCCCAACCCACACACCCTTGGCTCCCCCCACCTCTTGGGACCGCTGCTACTGCTGTCCTCCCCCACACCTGAATCCCCCCTCCCTGCTGCGCTGCGCTCCTCCTCTCTCCTCTCTCTCCTCTCTCTCTCTCTCTCCTCTCTTTCTCTTTGTCCCTGCCCCCCTCTTTTCTCTCTCTCTTCTCTCTTTCTCCGCTCTCTCTCTTTTTTCTCTCTTTTCTCTCTTTCTCTTTGTCCCTGCCGCCCCCCTCTCTTTTCTCTCTCTCTTTGACTTTTCTCCCTCTGCTCCCCTTCACTTTCCACCTCCTCCCACAGCTGCAGCCGCACACAGTAGCCTACCCACCTGGCGGCTGCCATCGGGGTTTTTTTCTTTTGAAAGTTTTTGGTTGATTTGTCTCTGCTTGGGGGTGAGTTGAGCGACACAAATAGTGTTGTCTCCTCACTTCTGCCCCTCTCCATCGTTGACCTACCCCAGTTGCCTGTGCCTCGTGCGGCCGCCCTGCTTGTGTCGCAGCCCAGGGTGGATGGCTGGTGGCAGTGCATCCGTGACCAGCAGTGAGCGGCAGGAGAAGAACCGGAAGAAGAGGGGTTAGTGCGTGTGCAATTGTGCACCTTTTGTTGCCCCCTTTCCCTCCCTAGTTGGCGGTTTTAAATAGGGACACCCCTATTTTGAAATGCATTTGGGTGTGGGGAGGAGGGAGGGACCCTTGGAGAGGAGATGTACTGTTGTAACTTGTGTCTTCTTGCTCAGTGAAGAAATTGCTGCTGTGTGCTGCGTTGCATTGCATGCGTCTTGCAGTTGGTTTTTGAACAGGTGCCTTCCAGAGTGTTTCCTGGCCTCTGGGTGGGGCAGAGTGGGGTCATGGGTTCTGATCTGATGCTGCTACTACATGCTGTGCCAATACACATATATGATGATGATGTTCCATCCATGCTGCCATCAAGTGTTTGCTGCTGCTTGCTTGCCATGGTGGGCAGAGTCACAGTGTGGGTGGGTTCAACTTCTGTGCAGGTGCGACTGGGTTATGGTTTTGGTTGTGTGCAATTTAAAGTCACTAAATAGGCTGCATTGAGGTTGATGCTCCCCCCACAGGAGCATTACTTGAAAACCACCCCCCAGAACCATTCCACACTGTGTGTTTCAGTTCAATAAATAAGGGTTTCCTCCTTTGATCTACAGGTGCCCAAGCTTTGACTGCGTCCCTCCCCCCCCAGTAGGTGCTGTGCCCTCCCCGCATCCACTCTCCCCAAAAATAAAAATAAAAACTTGCCACCCACACCACAACTACTCCACCCAACTGCCCGTGGTCCACCCTTTAATCCCCAATTTTTAAAAAAACCTCCCAGACCCATATCCCCAATTGGCTTGACTCCCAAATTTTAAAAGGTCACCCTCTCCCCCTCAATTCAATTGGCTTCCCACCCCATCAAAAAGTCTTCCATCCTTCCCCCCGCCCCCAATTGGCTTACTTTTTCAAAACAGCCCCCCCCCCCCCCCGCCAGCTCGGAATCAATTGTGGGTTTTTTGCCCCTTTCAACCCCCTCCAAATTATTTTTTTGCCCCTTCCTGGCCTTACTCTTAAAGTCTCCCTCCCTCCTCCTAGATAAGAATGTCTGAGCGCCGTGTGGCGGGCAGGGCTCGCTCTAGGTTGCCAGGCAGAGGACGTGGGAGAGGCCTGGAGCAGGGTGCACCTGCGGAAACTCAGAGACGGAGAGGACGCGGGGAGCCTGAGGACACCCCACTCCTCCCCATTGGAGAATTCTTTGCCACGGCTCCAAGTTTGGTGCGCAGGATTCGTTTCCCCCCGCCTGCTGCTGGCAATCGCGGCACGGGCATGGCCACTCGGACTAGGGCTGTGGCGGGTCCCTCCTCAGTGGCACCAGGTGCTGCTGAGGTGCCGCCAGTCGTTGTGGTGGAGGAGACTGTGGAGGTGGAAGAGCAGGTAGAGGGCGGTGAGGATGTAGCCAGGTTCTCCCTCCCTCTGGGGCCCCTTCCCCCTATCCTTTCGCCACTCAGTGGGCCCCCCCCTCATGAAGCCCGACACTCTGGTGGGGAGCGGTCTGGTGAGCTGGTGGAGGAGAGGCCTGCCTATCCGATGCCAGTGGAGCTGGGCCCTTCCTCTGGTGTGGAGGGTGGAAGGGGCGGGTTGGGTGGCAGCAGTGGGCAGGCAGCAGCAGGACCCCCCCCCCCGGACTGCAGCCACCCATGGAAAAACGGCCTAGGACGGCGCCCAGGGCGCAGGAGGCTAAGGGCAGTGGTGTGTGGGTGCATTTTGAGGTCCCTCAAGATGCCCCATTCCACGCCCGCTGTGTCCACTGCAGGATGCAGGTCCGCCGTGGCAGGGACCCTGCGCGCCTGGGTACGACGCCTATGTGGAGACACATAGAGCGTCACCACCCAGGTCTCAGGGGACAGGCTGGCAGCGCTAGCGTGCCTTGTGCATCTGCCACTAGGGCGGGCAGCGGCAGTGTGCCAGCCAGCAGGCAGGCTACACTGCCAGTCCAGCGGTGAACGCAGTCGTCGGGCAGCCAGCGTACTGTTCACGTGGACCATCATCACCTCACCCGCCTCATAGGGGAGATTATTTCCACCGATGACCAGCCGTTTCAGGTGGTCGAGAACTCCGGCTTCCGCCGGATAATCCAGTACCTGGCTCCCGATTACGTTATCCCCTCAAGGACCACGTTCAGCCGGAACGTGGTCCCCTCCCTGTACCGCAAGTGCAGGGAGCTCGTGTTGGCCGGGCTGCGTGCAGCTCTGCCGGGCACCAGCGTGCATTTCACGACTGACCTCTGGACCAGTGACAGTGGAATGCACGCTGCTTTCCTGGCCCTCACTGCCCACTGGTGGGGACCAGAGAGTGAGGGGACCTCCTCGGGTGATGCTTCCGGGTCCTGCGCGGCTCCCGCTGCACTACGGCACAGGTGGACCGTCCTGCATGTGGAGATGATGGACACGAGGCACACCGGGGAGGAGGTGGCGGCCGTACTCGACCGCCAGATAGAGGAGTGGATTGGCGGGTGTCCACACCTCTCCCGCAGCTTCATTGTCACCGACAATGGAACCAACGTTACCGCCGCTGTCGAGACAGTCATGGACTGTGTGAACATACGGTGTATGGCACACAGGCTCCATCTGACCATCAGGGATGCCCTTGGCCTTAAGGAGCTGAAGGCATCCCAGGAGAGGGGGGCCCACCCCATCCCAGTTGCTGTTGCTGCCACGGCCACGCTTGTGGATAAGTCCCGCAAGCTGGCCGCCCACTTCCACCGCAGCGAGAAGTCCAGGAGACTGCTTCGCCACAAGCAGGATGACCTTGGGCTTCCTCGCCATCTCATCCCTTCGGATGTTGAGACATGGTGGAACTCCACCTTCCTCCTGTTCCAGCGCCTGTTGGAGCAGGAGAGAGCCCTTGTCGCCCTGGCGAGGGACGAGTCCTTGGATGTCTGCGACCTCTCGAACGCAGAGTGGAAGCAGATGTCCGAGGCGGTGTCGGCACTCCAGCCCTTCCAATTTGCCACAAAGGGCTTGTGTGCTGACACCACTCCCTTGAGCCAGGCGCTGCCCACAGCTATGGGTCTCGAGAAGCTGATGGGTGAACTCCAGATTTCTTTGACCACACCAGAGAGTCATGCTCTGGCTGGGAGGCTGAAGTCTGGGGTTGACAGGCAGCTCATTGGGGTGCTGGGAGAGAGGGAGGAGTATGACCTCGCTTGTCCTCAAGGGCAATGCCGTGAGTGCCGACGAATTGCCCAGGTGGAGGGGCATCCTGGTAGAGAAGGTTAGGGAGGAGGAGGCCGCTAGGGCCCGCAGAGACCAGGATGTTGGTAGTGGTGCGGGGGCAGCCCCCGCTGCCCAACCCGCACCCAGCAGCAGCATGGGCGGCCAGCCAGCATCAGCTTCCCCTTCCCCTTCCTCTTCCCAGTCCAGCAGCACGGCATCCCAGGCGGCGCCATTGCAGCAGCCAGTTGCTACCGACTCGAGATCCGCCCAGTGGTTTCAGTGGTTCTGCTATGGCGCCATGCCTGGTATGCGGGAGGCTCGACCTGCCAGGCACCCCTCCAGTGCTGAGCAATGCGTTGCGCAGTACTTGGAGGAGCCTGTGGAGGAAGACGGCATGGACTGCGCACAGTTCTGGGTGAGCTGCCGCCAAGTCTGGCCGGACCTGGCGGTGGTGGCTGTGCGCCTCCTCTCCTGCCCCCCAACCAGTGTCCAGAGCGAGCGGGTGTTTTCACGTGCCAGGGACGTGGTGACACCCTCTCGCTCCCTCTTGGACCCTGCTCTGGTGGAGCAGCTGGTCTTCCTTAAGGTGAAACTCCCCCTGTTGGGCTACCCCAAGCTGGAGTTTGAGCCGGGCGAGTGATTACCGTGGGTTGCCCTATGGTTGGTCACCTGCCTGGCTCGACCTCTGTGCTTATCCATACCCTCCCCCCATCCACCTCTAGCTGAGCTGACGTGACAGATACTGAGCCGTGCCAGCCAGTCGCAGCGTGTAGTGTGCCCACACAGAGATGCATTGGTAGTAGTAGTTGTAGTGCTGCGACTGGCCAGACATTTACAATGCCCACGCCCACCTAAAAATAAACCCAATGCTGACCAGCAGCAGCACAGGCCCTTATCTCTCCACCTGTCAGCATTTGGGGACCTGGTGTGGGCACGGCACACACCCCAAAAGTAGCACAGCCCTAATAGTACTAGACTCAGCGGCAGCAGCAGGTATACGTTCTAATGCAGTGTAAATATTGTAAATACTTGTATGTAAATAAACATGTAAATAATTTTTTTTTAACCCCATGTTAAAATCAACCCTCAAAATTGTCCAAAAGGTGGGGGGGAGGTAACAAAGGGAGAATAAAATGATGAATGCCAAATGAATTGATTTTATTGAAAATGTTACCAGAAATCATGTGTGGGGGGCTTGGTTTACATGGAGAAAATGATTGGATGATTTTTTCTAATGAAACGAATGAATTATTATCATCTTATGTTCATCTTGATTGTGGTCACTGTTGATGTTGGCTGATGGCAAAAAAACAAAAACCATCAGAATAGCAATGAACTGGCTGCCAACACAACATATTGATTGATAACTATGCAGGGGGGGAATTGGGTTTCTCTGTGTGTGTGGTGCAGGCTCAGTCTGTCTCTCTTCCTGTTGTGTGTCTGTCTGTCTGTGTGAATGGATGCCTAGCACTGTCTGTTTGTGTGTGGATGCTTTCTGTAGTGTGCTGTCTGTCTGTCTGTGCTGTGTGTCTACGTGTTTTATTTCCTTCCCCCCCTCCAAGACTCCCTCCATCCCTCCCTCCCCCCATCCTCCCTCCTCCCTCTTCATCACCCTCCTCCATCCTCCCTTCCACACCCACCTCACCTGCCCCCAAACCCCGGGCTGGCAAGATGATGAGAATCTGGTCTCTCCCACCGAAGCACACACGTGACCACGTGTGTGCATAATATGTGGCTGACCAACTCTGAGCCGGACCCTCCTCCCCCTTCAATCCCCTCTGCTACATCCCTCTCCCCCTCCAACTCCCTCTCCCCTTCCCTCCCTCCCTCCCCCCTCATAGCTAGCAGCACACACACACACACACACACACACACATGGTGGCAAACACCAGCACACATGCACTCACACTGGTGCCACCACCACCTGCCTTGGTCCTCTCTGTGTCCTTGAGCAAATATGTGGTGGACCAGAGAACCATTTCTTTTCAAGTAAGGCAAAAGGCATGCACTCACTGCGCACACACGAAGAAGAGGTGAAGACAAGAGACAACTACTAGAACCAGCAGCAGCAGGTGAGTGTTGTCGTGTTGTGTTGCTTGCCAAATGCCATTGCCCATGCTCAATGCTCTCAGTCTGCTGAAACTAACTAACTAGTATCATCATCCTTCCTCACACTCAGTCAGCTGCACTCAATGCACTCACCACACTACACTACAGCTGGTGGTAGAAGATGTACTGGATTTCAACTTCAAAATCTGTGCTAGGATTGCCCCGCCTCCTCCTGCCTGTAATTGTGCCCTGCCCTCTCCCCTTGCAGTTGCGCGTCGTGACGGGTTGGTGTGCGTGCGCCATCTACTCAGCTCTCCTCTTGTTGGCTTGGCTTGCTAGGCACTGGCTGGCAGCAGCTGTTGGCTTTGTGCCATGCTCAGGCTGTGGTGCGTGTGACTGGCAATGTTGGCGTAGCGTAGCAACACTGGTTGTGGGGGTAGTAGTAATAGTAGTACTAGTAGTAGTAGTTGTTGTTGTTGTTGCTGGCCGGCCTCTGGCCAGATGTGGGGTGTGTGTGCATCATCCATGGGGAGGAGGAGCAGCAGAGCAGAGCAGGTTGGCTGGCTTGGTTTCTGTCTGTCAGGCCTCAGTGGCAGGCACTGAGTGAGGTGGTGGCTTCTTTGGGCATCATCACATCACCCATCATGCAGAGCAGCAGGTCTGCTGCTCTGCTCCGCCTCCTGCTTCTTCTCTGTGTGTGTGCTTAGTGTGCTGCTCCACTGCTGGCAGGCAGCAGCAGCAGCAGCGGCCTTTTTGTTAGATCAGGGAGTTGGTGTTGTCTCTCTGAGTGTCATCTTAGTTGCTTGGGTAGGTGGTAGGTAGGTATTAAGGTGGACTGACTGGGTGTTACGTGTAGGGCACCCAGAGAGAGAGGGGCAAAGAAGCTGGGGTGGCAATTGATGGGTGCCCCTAGCATTGTTGGTGGGTTTCTTGAAAAGAAAAAAAAAATCCCATTGGCTAGAATGGGGATTTGGGGCAGCCCCAAAGTGGGTCTGGGGCCATGGCAAAAATGGCCTCAGTCCCTCACGGCAATCCCCGGAGAGATAGGAGTGATGGTTTTTTTATTAGGATTTCCTAAGGCATTAAATAACTGTCTCTCTATGTGGCTTTTACCTTTCACCCAGTGACACACATTCTGTTCTTTCCAATTAGATATTATTTAGTGCCTTAGAAAATCTTAATTTAAAAAACCATCACTCGACTTGAAATTTGGGTGGCAGGTAGAACACAAGGTCCCCTTTCAAACCAGCTATTTTTTGAGATCCGAACCAGTTCAGTTCGGATCCGAACCGGTTCGGATCCGAACCGGAATAGGGGGTGGTTCGGCAAAACCAAAACCGAACCACCTTGGTCCAGTTCGGTCCCAGTTCGGATCCGAACTGAACCGGGAGAACCGGTTTTATGCACATCCCTACTGCACTCTGAACCAACTGAAGTTTCTGGACTACGTACAAAGGTAGCCCCATGTAGAGCGCATTACAGAAGTCAAGTCTGGAGGTTACCAACAGATGTACCACTGTTTTGAGGTCACTGATCTCGAGAAACGGGTGCAGCTGGCGTATCAGCCGGAGCTGATAGAAAGCACCCCTGGCCACTACTTCAACCTGCGAAACCAGGAAGAGGTATGAATTCAAAAGTACTCCCAGACCCAGCTAAGCAGGGTCCACCCTGGTTGCATATGAATGGGAGACTTGATGTGTGAGCACTGCAAGATATTCTTCTTAGGGGATGGATCTTTTCTGGGAAGAGCAGAAGGTTCCAAGTTCACTTCCTGGCATCTCTAAGATAGTCCTGAGAGAGATTCCTGCCTGCAACCTTGGAGAAGCTGCTGCCAGTCTGTGTAAACAATGCTGAGTTAGATGGACCAATGGTCTGACTCAATATATGGCAGCTTCCTATGTTCCTATGTTCCTGTAATGTAGAATAATATGATAACATTCAAGTAAATCTATAGTTTGAGAAGCTGATCTGATAGAGGTCTTGCTGACATATTAATATAGATAGATATTCAAGAAAGTCTAAGTCAGTATTTTAAGGGACTAGATTCTTTAGCCTTGCAAAGCGCGTTCACAGTGATCACTAGCTGTTTGGTTTGGTGTGTAGAGTGTTACCAGACTGCACAAGAGTGATTGGCTGAATGCTTCGGCTATGCTTTTGGGCTAAGTGGGGGAAATTAACTCTAACTGAAGTGCCGTCCTGACACTGCATTAAATTTAAGCAAACAAGGTGTATTGGAAAATTTCAAAGAAGGAGAGAGACTTGATTATGAGTTTCAAAGCTTTATTAAAACAAAGTTAGGGCATTATAGAAAATAAGAGGGAGTTTGGTTAAGGTTCTTATTAAATTGCCTGGCAGTTCACAGAAGGTAGAAGAGAGCTTGGTTAGAAATCTTGATGGAGTGCTTGCCTTAGGAGAGCTGAGAGGGATGGAGAGAAGAGATGGGAAAGATCTCAAAGGAAATGATTGATTGATTGATTGATTGATTGATTGATTGAATTTCTATACTGACTAATATAGAAATCTCTAGGTGGTGTACAAATTAAAACATAATATAAAATATAAAACATTTAAAATTTCATGTAGTCAGTTTCATGTAGATGTTAAAAAGCACTGGGGACAGTATGGAACCTTGTGGAGCCCCACACTTTAGCTCTCACTTTTCAGAACAACAGTCTCCAAGTGACACCATCTGGAATCTGCCAGAGAAGTAGGCACAGAACCACTGTAAAACAGTGCCATCCAATCCCACCTCCTTCAAGCAACCCAGCAAGATACCATGGCCAATGGTATTGAAAGCCACCAAGAAATCCAAAAGGATCAGCAGAGTCACACTCCCTCTGTTGGTCACCAATTGGAGATCAACCATCAGGCTGAGTTGGAAGTTTACCTATCTTTCCTAGTGCACGTTCGGTGCGTAAAGTTCAATCTGGGTATTCCTTAGGAGTAAGACGCATAGCAGAGTGGGGAAGGGTTGTCTGCCAAACCATGTTGTCTGCCAAAGGCAGATATACCCAAAATCATGCCCTTGGGCAGCAACAGGGAATTCCAAATGTTATCCCTCCTTGGAAGGCAAGGAAATCGAGGCATGGCAATAATGCCCATTGCTAGGTTAACCTAATCAGTACAAATGGGCTTTCTATGGCTGTATAGAATGGCTGAAAGAAACAAAGACAGTTTCAATATATTCATGGGTGCTTCCCTCCCTGTTTGGTGAAATAGTTCTATGTTCACTTGCTTCCTCGAAACAGGGTGTACCAGGTACAAAATGTAAATCTATTGTATATGAATGAGCTCTCCTCCTTATCTTGCCAGTTGCTTCATTTACCTTATGAAGGGGAAATGGCTGCATGTTTGCTCATTACTGCTGAAGCACTCAAGCCTTATCACTGGATAGGAGTATTCCTGACTGAGATAGTTTTTAATGGCCTATTAGCCAGCTTACTCTGAAAAGAGCTGTTTGTACACCCTTTGCAGTATTTTAGCATTTGACCTGGAGGTGTTTTTCCAAATGCTGCCTTTGCTAATGACCCATTTGTGCCAAGCACCTGGGGGCTGCATGGGCTGGAAAGTTGCTGAAAGCTGTTAGCCTGTACCTTGGTGCTTTTTCAAAATCATGGAGCAGGGGTGCATTTATGTACAACCCACAAAATACTGCTATTGGTAACAAGAGCTGAGAGAGCAGGCTAAATATGCTCTTGCTTGTCAGACTTAATAGGCCATAAAACACTTTTCTCAAATCTACGTGTGAAAAAGAGGGAGAGGGAATGACATTCACTACCACAAGATGTGGCAATTGCCACCAGCTTAGATGGCTTTAAAGTGGATTAGACAAATTCATGGAGGGCGAATCTATCAATGGCTACTGTTTTTGTTGGCTGCATATTACTTTCAGATTCAGAAATAGTATGCCTCTGAATACCACTTGCAGGGCAGGGAGTATGCCTTCATCATCTCCTGATTGTAAGCTTCTCAGAAGCATCTCTTGGCCACTGTGGGAAACAAGATGCTGGACTAAATAGACCTTGGCCTGATCTACACAGTCTCATCTTATGTTATGTTCTTATGTTCTTCTGGAAAACATTTTTCTTTAGCTTAGCTTAAAGCAACTTAGCATGAAGAAGCTTGCCAAATCTGACCATTTCCACCACCACACCTGTTTCTACAGTTGTGACACAGCATAAGAGCTGCTTAAAAACATTCCCCACTGACAACCATCTATATGGCAACTATTCCATACAGTGAATATAACAAAATTAAAGCCACTTGCCACATGGATTTGGTAGAGAGTTTGCAGGGTACTACTTGTCATTCCTAGTGGTACCTGACAATGATGTCATGGACGTAATCAACATGGCACACTGGCAAGCAGCCTCCATCCATTAAAACCACCATGCCGAGCAGTCACTACATGGAAGCTATTTCAGGTAGCTTCCGCATTGATGACATAAGCTGTGAAGTCAACCTGGAAGAAGAAATGGGTAGGAGGAACTCTGTGACGGAGGTGACCAGACCAGCTGAGTTTCTCTTTTGGCAGATTTTTGTAAATTTCACTGGGCTGATTTGGCCTGTCCAGACTTTAATTTCCTTTCGACTAGGAGCTGCATCACTATATCCTAGGCATGTAGAAAAGTGTGTGTGTGGTAGCCAGGGGTGGGATGGTGGGGTTTGCCTTAGAATACCTCCATACTTAGTTTGGATAGCCAGTCATGTGGAGTGTACAGTCAGTACTGATTCCTGTCTATTGAAAGACTTGGCAGGAGCTACCACAGACTTATAAACCCCCAAGGTCTGGAATCAGAGATCAAAAGTGCTGAAACAGCATAATCAGAACCTCCTGTAAATGCTTTATCTGGGTGAGGAACTCAAAGCCAAGAGACAAGTGTGTTATGTATTTTATGCTTTTCCTTTTATGTTAGTGTGGTAACGCCACTGTCTATGTGTGGAAAAAAATGCATTTTTAAGGAAAATGTTACTGCCCTATAGTTTAATTTTTGTCCTTTTAAAAATCTTTGCAGACAGAATTCACATGCTTCCAGGAATGTAAACAGTTATCTGCAGCAGGCAGATAAGTAGTCCAAATACTGTACAGGCATATTGGACAAAAGAAATTTCCTTAGGATAGAGTTATGTGTCACATTTACTAACCACTGTCACTTTGATTTTAACTGTTCCTTTCCAATGTGTGGAAAGTTGGATACAACAAAAATTGCTTAACCAGCAAGCACAAATACTATACTATTTAAGGTAAGCAATAAAAAGCAAATGTGGAAAAGAGTTATCCTGAAACAAATATTTTTGGCTTGCTAAGGAAATTTTGAAGAGCCAAAATAGGCAATTTTTTACTCAGTGGACTTTAGAGAAAATGTTCTTAAAACCACACTTTCCCACTCAGAGGTTTATTGCTTAATAGAAAGGAGAACATTCCTAAGTCTGGAAAAAAGTGTGCAGCCTTTCTGAGTGTAAGTCATCATTTCCATCCATTCCTTTTCTCCACTTTTCTAATTCACAGCACCTGATGTTGTCTTGGCCAGTTCAGGTTCTACATTAAAACTATAGATTCCCCCCCCCCCCCGAACTCAGAAAATGTGTGTCTTGCTATCCATATTGTGGCTGGAAAGCACTCTTGGAAGTTTCATACTCTCCAAGGAGGTAAAGATATCTCCGTAAAAATTGCAAAAGGGAAAAGAAAACATTAGGCTAAATGTGAAATATAGGGGAAATTCCTCCCCCTCTTCCCTGAATTGCTGGCAAGTTACAAAAATGGCCACTCTGCAGAAGAAGTCCACATACAGTAGCATATTCCAACAGCAGCACCAGCTGTGGAGAGGTGAGAGCTGCCAACTTCTCATTCGGTGCAAGCTTCTGTACCTTTAATAGCTACAAGGGAGGGATGTGTTTGGCAGCTTTGCCTTTGTCCATTCCTGCTGACTTCTGAAAACCCATGAGGGAGATTTAGGCCTCTCTCCCAATTGTGAAGTCCCCACCCCTTACTAGCTATCTGACTCATGTAAAGTAAAGCCAGGGAAACCAGGTGCCAGAGGCCTAGTTCTCACTGAGGTGGTAATCCTGCGTCTGGCTGCAGATGGGGGCTCACATGATGGAATGCTCCCCCATGAACAAACATTTCAGTGCGTTGAAAACTAACACATCAAGGAGAAAGGCACAAGGCTAATGCCATGCTGATATGCTAGCTTCCTCTGTATAGGAATGTGGACTTCTGGTGGAGAAGCATTGGATCACGTGACCTCACCACCACCAGCGCAGTCTTGTGGCACAGCCCAGATACAGACTACTCAATGAGAACTAGACCAGATTACCTCAGGCTTGAAATTGGAGCCTCAGGAGCGGGTCTGACACTGGGGCCTGGCCAAGTGCGCTACTAAAGACTGGAGACAATCCTAGGGCTGGCCCTTCCATGAGGCAAGAGGAAGTGGTAGACATCTGGTGGACCACCGTGTGAAACAGGATGCTGGACTGGATGGGTCTGATCCAGCAGGCACGAGAGGCCAGTGAGGCATGGCCCTAGCCTCTGCACATGCGTGGAGCCTCTGCACATGCGTGGAGCCTCCGCACATGCACAGAACCAGGAGGACGCTGCGGCCATGCCGGATGCCGGGTGGAGCGCCACTGCCCTGTGCAGGATTGCAGGTGGAGCACAGCAGCTTACAGCAGCTTGCAGGTGCTACTGTATGTGGACTTCTTCTGCAGAGTGGCCAGCTTCTCCTACTTGTAAAATCACAAACATGCTGATAGCAGAGAACCCGTCGAGCATGCTTCCATAAATAAGCTGACCTGGATCAGAGATGAAGCCCACTGCATGTCCTTGTGGAGAAAAACAAACTTCATGAATCAATGTCATTCATGAATCAAATGAACGACATTCATGAACGATTTTACATCTTCACTTCTGTGCGGATGGTATTGAGCATTTCGCCATTGAGGACGTCCACACCTCTTTTTGAGAACTCGTCTGACACAGTGCTTTTGTCATCTTCCACTTCCATTTTGATACCTGACTTTGCCTATTTCATCCTGCAGTCCAATTTTTGCCTGGCTCAGTTATACCTTCTTCCTTAACTTTTGACTGTTATTGTACATGCTTTTATTTGTGTATTCTGCATTGTGAGAAGGCATTTTGTGTATTATATGTTACCAGTTGGTTTGAGTATTACTGCATACATTATTATTTTTCTTGTGGAAGTATTTAGTTTAGATACATGATTTTTGTTTATTAATGTTATGGATTATTTATTACTGGCTTATTATTTTTGAATATACATTTCCAATGTTTATTTATATTTTCAGTGTTTGGTCATCATTATCTGCATTTTTTTGTTTTGTAGTCACGGTGGGATTTCCCTTTCTTCTCTTTATTGGTGGAGATACTGGCAGCCTGGTATCCTTCTTTGCTACTCAGCTGCAATGAATTCTGCTTACAACCATTCAGGCTCTAACAGGCTTCTAAACTTGGGAAGAATGCATCCTCCAGGTCTTGTAGGAGGTGTTGCCATCCAAAGCCCCAACCCTCATTCCAGGTTATATGGTTTAATATTTGCAGTAACAGACATAGAGGTTCTACACACGATCTGTGTATAGAGCTTAACTGGGCTCTGCGGGGAGAGTGGGCTTAGCACGCTCTCCCTGCAGACGAACAGGGAGCTCGCCCTAGGCGGCCACATTGGCTGCCCACAAGATTACCAGCTCCGTCATGGAGCCGGTAGGGGCGGCAGGGATCAGGGTTCACCCAGCTCTCGGAAGTCCCAGGATGCCCCGTACAAGTGCATGGGGCATTCTGGAGAGACCCCTGAGGCCGGGAGGCTTGTTACAGCCTCCCGGAGGGGGGTCTCCTCGCGAGTCACTGCAGTGCGGAACCTCACCATAGCAACTCACAATCAGAATGGGGTTAGCAGAGCACTCACTCCAGTAACCTCATTTAAGGGGAGGGGTATTTTGGGAGGTTTGCTGCCGGAAGCTGTGTGACTCCTGTAGCAGCACATGACCAGAAGAAACCGGGCTAGGGTCCCTTAGCCTGGTTTCTCCTGGTTGTGAGAATAGCCTCATAGTATTACTAGCTGTGTGCATGAAAAAACATTGAGTCTATCATTCTTAATTGTAGATTCAGTATTCCAATTCTAAACATCTATCCTTGAAAATAACCAAATCCCACTGATGTCAGTGCAACTTATTTCTATGTAACTTTCACACCCTAAGCCTTTCTAATTCAGCTGCAAATTATAATTGAGGCATCTAACTCAATTATACTTATAACGATGTTTAGCTATCTCCATGGTTTTATGGCAAATGACTAACTTCTTAGGAACATAGGACATTAACTATCCAGGACTGCTGCAGCCCCAATTCAAATTGAGGAGGTCACAATCTTAAAAAATTAAGATAGGAAAAATAGGAAACTGCCATATATTGAGTCAGACCATTGGTCTATCTAGCTCAGTATTGTCTTCACAGACTGACAGAGGCTTCTCCAAGGTTGCAGGCAGGAATCTCTCTCAGCCCTATCTTGGAGATGCCAGAGAAGGAACTTGGAATCTAGATGCTCTTCCCAGAGAGGCTCCATCCCCTGAGGGGAATATCTTATAGTGCTCACATTCTAGTCTCCCATTCATATACAACCAGGGCAGACCCTGCTTAGCTAAGGGGGCAAGTCATGCTTGCTACCACAAGACCAGCTCTCCTCTCCTCTTCCTCCTGTGAGACCTTATATCTGGGCTCTCTAATTGCTCAGGTTTAACTCAGGGTTGTGCTGACCTAACTGGCTCTGTGGTAGTTGAAAGGCTAGATAGGTCATGGCCAGTCCTGTCGCTGTCCATATCCCATCACAGCTCTTCCTCTATGGTTATAGTGCAGCTGTATCACATCTGTCAATAGCTGTTCTCACTGGCATAATAGCATCAAAACATGCCCCCACACTTCCACAAAATCCTGGTCAACACAAATCATGGGTGCATCCCCATGAGTTGTGACATTAAGCTTACACTGCAGTCTTTGCATCCAATTCTTATTTTCCACAAGACATGTGACCGGGTTACAGGGCACATTCATTACTGCTTTACATACCTTCTGAATTATAAGCGTAAAATGTTCATATTTCCTATGGGAGAAAATGCTAATCGTTATGTCATTGCCAAACATCTCCTATCTGCCCACTAACTAGAAATAAACCTTTAATGAGAAGAATTTTAATGAGAAGGTTTTTCTTATTTCATTCCCATATTTCAAACCTTGGAGGGATTTGACATTTCCATTTGTTCATGAATCCAGTCCTGGACAGACAGCTGACTCCCAACAGTGTTGTTCAAGTCCCTGCTTACGCACACCTGCAGTGGAAATGGTGGAGGAATCACTGTATGAATCAGACTTTTATCTGTGAGAGGGGAATTCTAATTCTTCAGGTTTGACAGTGTCTATAATTACAAAATGATGAATAAAATTCAGAGCCTATTCCCATGTGAACAGAATCAAACATAGACTTGAGATTACAGCATTGACTGAGTTCCTGAAACATTCATTTTAGGGAGGGAATCAACTCCACAATATATGTATTAATGCAATGTCATATGTTCTGCTTCATGATTTCAAGAACTTCTAAGTTTAAGGAGCCTATAGGACTTGGCAGTGGGGTTCCTCCCTAGGAAAAGAGTCGGGGCGGAGGGCAGCACAAATCTTCAGATCCCATTTCCTTGCCTAATGCATTTTATCACACTCTATCACTAGAGGCTTTAATCTTTCCTCAAAATTATTCTTTATATCAAAAATTTCCAAAGGATAACAGTTGTTTCCACACTGGCCTTTTTCTCTGACACCACCATCCTTTCACTCACTTTTCACAGTGAATCCACATTATTGCCATATTGTTGCATTCTAGTGTGTTTTCTGTATTGTCCTCATGTACTTTAGGGACCTGATTTGTTATTATTTCCCCCCACTAAAATGCCATTGCACCACCAGTCTGCCAAGTGTAGAGTGGCAAAGCACTATTGAGGCTTTGGGGGCATTTAATTTAATTGGACCTTTAATTTAAAGCTTCCTCCTTGCAGGTTCTGTCCTTTTTGTTACTTCCTGTTCAGCATAAAGTGATGAATTGCCCCTTAATTAGTCAGCTTTTGTCCCCTGCTGTGGGAGATGCTGTATTTCCTTTTTGATTTTTATAGCAAAGTAGCATGTCAGTAAAATAAGAAAGAAAAGAGAAAAAATGATTAAAAGAAACCAGCAATTAAAGCCCTCCCAAAGTTAACAATGAGCAATTACTCAGTAAATTAACAATGAGCAATTCTTCAGTAATTTCTTGATCTCACTGAATAGGGAGCAATAAAAAGAACAGAATCTGCAGAACTCGCTGGGAAGCTTTGCAGAATGGAAATTACTTGTGAGAAGATTTAGGTTATGGGAGAGGACAATACTAGGGAGAGGACAATACTAGATAATATAGTACTAGACCCATAGAATTTTTAGAGTGGTGGGGGTGCCTCCCTCCACAGTACTTTCGAATGTATCACAATTCAGTTCGGTGCTTTGAGCGGTTTCCATATTGCTTCATCCTGTTTCAAAGGATTTGCTTCAAACCGGGGCCAAAACGTCAGCCCTTCACCCTTTGCCACTACTCCCTTGACCCCTGAATGTATTTAACAGATCAGGCAGGGGTTAAGAGGCATCTTGCTTTCAGCATCGAGGGAACAGCAACTGTGGCAGAGGTTTCACTTTTAAAAAACCTTCCAGCAATTGCAATTTATTATTATTATTATTATTATTATTACATTTATATCCCGCACTACCTCCAGGGAGCCCAGAGCAGTGTACTACATAAAAAGTTCCTCCTTAAAACAACCCTGTGAAGTAGGTTAGGCTGAGAGAGGAGTGACTGGCCCAGAGTCACCCAGCAAGTATCATGGCTGAATGGGGATTTGAACTCGGGTCTCCCGGATCCTAGTCCAGCACTCTAATCACTACACTACGCTGGCTCTCCCTGGAACCCTGGAAAAGATTACAATTCCAGGGCTGCAACCCTGGAAAAGATTACAATTCCAAGAAACCCCATGTATTTCCCAGGACTGTAGAGGAATAACAACAAGAAGTCTTCCAGAAGCCTTTTAAAAAGTGAAACCTCTGCCACAGTCACTGCTTCCTTGATGATGGGATCAAGATTAAGCACTTCCAGCCTGTCCTCCTGCGCCCGTCTAGTCCTAGGGATGTGCACAAAATGGATTTTGCAATTCATTTTGAGCATTTTGCTATTCGATAAGATTCGAGCTCAAAACAGGCCATTTTGAGTGTTTCAAGCTGAAAACAAAACACCCTTAAAATAAAGGGCCTGTTTTGAGCTTGAAACAAAATGGCCCCATTTCGACTTAAAACATTTTGAGTGCTTTGAGTGCCATTTTGAGGCCTGTTTTTCTGGGGAGAGCTGATCTACCAATTCAGGTCGGTGGGTAGACCAGTCCTCTGAGGTGGGCTGAAATGCGAAATCCAGAATGGAGGGCTGGTCTACCCGATGACCCCAATTGGTAGACCAGCCATCCATGGAAAAACAGACCTTGAGCTCAGAGGAGTAATGAATCTTTCCATGTTGATCCCCTAAGCTTGGGAATGGGCTCAGAGAATGTGCATCTTTGATCTGTGTGTGCTGAAGTCCCCCTTACAGTTTAAATGAGCCATGAAAAGGGAACTGAAGTGCAGGGAGGAGCACATTCTCAGGCACACATCCTACCAGGCGAATCCACCCTCAGCTCCAGCTTCCAAGTACTGACCAACAGAAGGTTTGCCCCTGCTTGCAGCATTCTGTGGCCAAGGTTCTTTGGCAACAGGAAGCAGCATATATGCATAGCCCTTGGTTTTGTGGCTTATGGGGGAAAAGATTTATTTGCTTGTTTGTTGTAAATGGAGAAATTCCTGCATATTTGGGGTCTCTCCCACTAAGCTACCTAATGGTGCAGTAGGGAAATGACTTGATTAGCAAGCCAGAGGTTGCCGGTTCGAATCCTCGCTGGAAACACCTATATCAGGCAGCAGCGATATAGGAAGATGCTGAAAGGCATCATCTCATACTGTAGAGGAGATGGCAGTGGTAAACCCTTCCTGTATTCTACCAAAGACAACCACTGGGCTCTGTGGGCACCAGGAGTCGACACTGACTCTACAACACACTTCACTTTACCTACTATGCAGCAACCCACTCTTCCTGGGCTTCTCTTTGTGCCTCATATAGCCTCATGGCAAATCGGTGCCACTTTTCTGACAATGGGAACCAACAGTAAATAAGGTGTTCCGCACACTCTGGAGTCAAACTGCACTCCAAGTCTAGTTTCTAGTTCTAAACCCAAACTTGTCCAGGTTTAAATTTTATAGGAACAGCAGTGAGACATGTGTTTTGTGTGTTTAATCCCTAATATCTTCAGTTAAAAGATTTCAGATAGCAGATCTGAGAAATATACCTTTGCCCGAAGCTTTAGAAGCTGCTGCTAATCAATAGAAACAGTATTGGACTAGATGAATTCAGCACCCTTCTGTATGTCAGATGAGCACCTGCCTTCTATATGTTTCCTTCCCCCCAAAACAGAAGTATTTTTCCTGGATTTTCATCCAAAAGTGTATGTTAATGAAAAATGATAGATGCTTTTCAAGAGTCTGAGGGGCAATCCAAGACAGGAGTCTGAATGAGTTCCATCTACAGCATCTCCCAGAAGTATGAACCAGGCAGAAGCAACATGGACATTTAGTTGCAATTTATGTTTTATAGAAATATATATTTGATTTATGCTTCAGGATATTTTTCAGAAATTATTTATGACCTGTCATAAATTCAAAGCTATAATTTAAAAAGCAGAAAAAAGTGTTTGGGAATTCTACTCTAGAGAAGTCATATATTTAGCAAATACTGACTATACTAAAGATAAACAAAGGTATAGTTTTTAAGGCTTTAGAGTAAATCATTTCCGGTATCGGTCACCATTCGTGTCAGTGCTTTATTATATCTCATAATGAAATGTGTTTGTTTATTCAACACTTCCTTTCAAAAGTATTTACTTTTATGCACCATCTGGGACAAAAACGTTCCTAGCAACAGGATTTTGCTTTCCATGAGAAGGTGGCAATGAAGTCATAGACACATTCTTTACTGCCGCACTGCAAACAGGCTTCAAAAATCCAGAGGGTGTTGCTAACTCACTCTGTTTCATAAGTTGATATGATTATCTTGCCCCAAACACTTATTGTAAAGACTAAATAGTGGATCAGGTCCGGGTTTTTTATTTCATCCAAAGGTCTTCTGAGTCTTGCTTTTTGGAAAGGATAAAATAGGAAGCAGACAAAGCCTGCATCTGATCTTTCCCCCAAAGATGTAATTATAACTTTCCCTTTACAGTCATAGTGTGTTATAGCCATTTGGGTTAGCACATCACCTAGATCTTACGAATAAGTTATGTCATTACTTAAACACTTAACTTAAGTGATCGTGCACAAAGAGAAAAATGTCTACATTCCTCCAGGGAAGGTAAAAAGTAAAATGCAAAAGGCTAGATATTTCTAAGACCAAGCAACTTCAGTCTGTTATCAATAATTGACCCTTGTTCATGGGGTAGATGGTAGCCAGACTGAAGATTCTGATATTTTGAAGATGTTCATCTCACTCCAGGTGGTCTGAAATATTTTGATCTCTTAGATATTTGGATTCTCTTGTCTTTGAGATGGAGAATCTTAAACAGAAATCACAATACTCTTTATTGTTAGTGTATAGCTCAATTGCTACAAAAACTTCCAGAAACTTCCAAGTAAAATGCGCCTGCTCTGATTCATAGGAAGCTGACATATACTGAGACAGACCATAGGTCCATCTAGCTCAGTATTGTCTACACAGACTGGCAGTGGCTTCTCCAAGGTTGTAGGCAGGAATCTCTCTCAGCCCTATCTTGAAGATGCCAAGGAAGGAACTTGGAACCTAGATGCTCTTCCCAGAGCGGTTCCATCCCCCGGACCCTGCTTTGCTAAGAGTACAAGTCATGCTTGTTACCACAAGACCAGTTCTCCTCTCCCTGTGCCTGGTATTTCCATTGGTGCATCCCACTAAATTCCAGAAGTCTCATGGTGAACCAGCAATAAATTGTAACATTAATAGGGTGGGCAAATGGTAACCATATTGTTTGAACTCTTCAGATAACAACTTTGAACGATTGCTTTCCACAGAAAAGCTGTCATTTATTCTTGTTGAATTGTTTACTGTTTGGGACACACTTTTTGAATGCCAGTTCATATGGTAGAAGCCATCTTAATGAATTCTATCATTGACTCCTCTTCATCTCTTAATCTGTTCCTTAGGTCCCATCCACATGACCATTTTTGATCTGAAAAAAGGTAAATGCGGGGTCGCTTTTCCTGCAGTTTTGTAAAATGATTTTATAGTCTTATAAATGTGCCCCCAAAGATTTTTGGCAGTATGTTACAGTGATTGTAATTTACTGTGGGAAACGTTGCTTGAGCGTATGAGAGCCCTCTAAGGTGCAGTGGGGAAATGTTGACTAACAAGCAGAAGGTTGCCAGTTCAAATCCCCATGGGTACTATATTGGGCAGCAGCGATAAACGAAGATGCTGAAAGGCATCATCTTGTACTGCGCAGGAGGAGGCAATGGTAAACCCCTCCTGTATTCTACCAAAGAAAACCACAGGGTTCTGTGGGCACCAGGAGTCAACACCGACTCGACGGCACACTTTACCTTTAAGGATCAAATTAGATAAAATACTTACTGTAACTGACATACTGTGAAGTAAGTATGTGTAAGAGAGATGTGGGCTCACTGCTTCCATGTCAGCCAAGAGCCTGTACATGCAGCTCCCAAAGTTGAGGGGCTGCTCTGTGCATACTAAGCTCTGCATTAGAGCAGCTGTGACCTACTGCCATTGGGAATCATGGGAGTCAGTCACAGTTGCTATGATGCAGAGCTTCATATGCCCAGAGCAGCTCCTTGCCTTCAGAAACTGCATGCATGGGCTCTTGGCTGGCATGGAAGCAAAGGGTCTGCATCCCTCTTGGAAGTGCAGCTCACTGTACAGTGTGATAGCCACTGTGCATAGCACTTGCATGTAGGGAAGTGCAATAAATGGATTTTGAGTTTTGTTTTGAGCTCAGGGGGAAACACAGATGGCCGAAACATTTCATTGAATCAGCAGTCAAACTGGTTGTTTCAACAGAACAAAACTAGAAACATTTTGAGCGTTTCAGCCATAGGGAACAATAGAGACACTGAAAACACCCCATTGTTCCCCATGGGTAGTTCCTAGGAACGCTGTCATGAGAGCTCAGAGGAATGCAGGCATTATAGGCTAAGACTACTTTATTGTGTAACAGGAAGAGAGCAGTTCAACAAAGTTACAGGCAGGAAGAAGGAAGGGACTCTGCTCCCAATTAAGATCACCACTAGCAAATGCTAGTGCCACCTACTAGCTGAACATATTACAACAACATTTCCACACAGTCACCAAAGTGGGTTGGGTGGTAGGGCATGATGGGTGCCACCTACCATCCAACCCACAAAAGAAAAAGGCAAGCAGGTGGATTTTTAACAATTTTTTAACCTAAGATCCTATGGGTGTTTGGTGGAAAGTTTCCCCATTGTTCCCTAGGGCCAGAACAAGCTGCACTCACAGTGCACTCGAGTTAGTCTCAAGGCCAGACCTGGAGCTCATAACAACAATCACCAAGAAATATTACACACACATGTCCCAGTGATGACCAAGTATCGCGCTAAGAGGGAAACAGGTTGCTAAATGCACAGAAGTGAATTCTTTGCTCTATCTTTACCTTTACTCTCTTTGTTTTCTTCTTCTACACACACCCAGCTGCAAATGCCCATTTCAAGAAAGGCACACTATAATGGCTCTCTCTGCCCTCCAGTCTCTTTGAATACATTTTGAAACTCCCTCCTCTTGGTTTTCCCCTCCCTTCTCCCTCCCCCAAGCCAATGGTGGCACAGTTGCCCATGGCAACACTTGATTTGTATGATCACAAGCCAACCAGGAAGCAAGAAGATCGCAAGCCAATCGGAAGCCAGTGCCAGAAAACCAATCAGCAAGGGAAAAACAGGCCTACAAAGTGGCACTCGAAATGTCAAAATGTTTCTAATAGAAATGGGGTTGTTTCATTCCATGTTTGAAAGAGGCCTGTTATTTAAAGGGTGTTTTGTTTCAAGCTCAAAACACTTGAAACATCCTGTTTTGAGTCAAAACATTTCAATGTTGAAACATTTTGCACATCCCTAATTGCATGATTGGTCTTTTTTTTAATAAATAGCTTCTATGAAGGGTGTTGATCTGGATTGAGGTCATGGTATAGGGGGTGTGGAGCCCTTTGTCCTATCAGTCCTAATTAATATCAGGGTGTTCCCCCCGCTCACAAACAGCTGACATTTCCCTCAGAAAGGGAGATCCTATTGGCATATGCCATTTCAGGGTCGTGGGGAAAGAGTCTTCAGAAAGAAGCACATTCCCACAGTTTTTTATGCATGATTGCAGTCATTGCCATCCAGGTGTTCAGGTGCCATTTCTTTTTAAGTTGAAAGGCCTTCACTACAAGGTCCCAGTTGATCAGGGATCATGTAGTAAATGTGATGAGCGAGCTGGAACCAATAATACCCCAAAATTATGAACCTGTTCTGTCAAGAGAGTAAGATCCCATCAAGGACAGATAAACCCACCTTCCCTTGATCAAAAAGACACTCAACCATCAACTCCATTTTACCTGGAATCTGTTTGCCCTCATACAGTCCATAAGAACATAAGAACAGCCCTGCTGGATCAGGCCCAAGGCCCATCTAGTCCAGCATCCTGTTTCACACAGTGGCCCACCAGATGCCTCTGGAAGCCAAAGGCAGGAGTTGAGGGCATGCCCTCTCTCCTGCTGTTACTCCCCTGCAACTGGTATTCAGAGGGATCTTGCCTCTGGTACTAGAGGTGGCCTATAGCCCTCCAACTAGTAGCCATTGATAGACCTCTCCTCCATGAGGTTATCCAAACCCCTCTTAAAGCCATCCAGGTTGTTGGCTGTCACCACATCTCGTGGCAGAGAATTCCACAAGTTGATTACGTGTTGTGTGAAAAAGTACTTCCATTTGTTGGTCCTAGATTTCCCGGCAATCTATTTCATGGGATGACCCCTGGTTCTAGTGTTATGGGAGAGGGATAAGGATTTCTCTCTATCCACTTTCTCCACACCATGCATGATTTTACAGACCTCTATCATGTCTCCCTGTAGTCATCTTTTTTCTAAACTAAATAGCCCCAGGTGTTGTAGCCTAGCCTCATAAAAAAGGTGTTCTAGGCCCTTGATCATCTTGGTTGCCTTCTTCTGCACCTTTTCCAGTTCTACAATGTCCTTTTTTAGATGTGGTGACCAGAATTGTTCGCAGTACTCCAGGTGTGGTTGCACCACAGTTTTGTATAAGGGCATTATAATATTAGCCGTTTTATTTTCAATCCCCTTCCTAAAGATCCCTAGCATGGAATTAGCCTTTTTCTACAGCTGCCACACATTGAGTCAACTGTTGACTCAATAGCTGAGTTGAACTGTCCACTACGACTCCAGATCCCTCTCCTGGTCAATCACTGACAGCTCAGATCCCATCAGCGTTTACCTGAAGTTGAGGGTTTTCGTCCCAATATGCATCACTTTACACTTGCCAACACTAAACTGATTTGCCATTTTGTCGCCCACTCACCCAGTTTGGAGAGATCCTTTTGGAGCTCCTCACAATCCATTTTGGATTTCACTATCCAAAAGAGTTTGGTATCATCTGCAAATTTGGCCATCTCGCTGCTTACCCCTACTTCTAGATGATTTATGAATAAATTAAAAAGCACCGGTCCCAGTACAGATCCCTGGGGGATCCCACTTCTTACTTCCCTCCATTGTGAAAACTCTCCACTTATACCTACCCTCTGTTTCCTGTCTTTCAACAAGTTAGCAATCCACACATGTACTTGTCTCCTTATTCCATGACTGCTAAATTTCCTCAGGAGTCTTTGATGAGGAACTTTGTCAAAAGCTTTTTGCAAGTCCAGTTATACGATGTCAACTGGATCACTTTGATCCACACACTTGTTGACACTCTCAAAGAAGTCCAAAAGGTTTGTAAGGCAAGATTTACCTTTGTGGAAGCCATGCTGGTTCACTCCCAGCAGGGCCTGTTCTTCTATGTGCTTTACAGTTTTATCCTTGAGGATGCTTCCCATCAATCTGCCTGGAATGGACGTTAAGCTAACTGGCCTGTAATTTCCCAGATCACCCCAGGATCCCTTTTTGAAAATTGGTGTTACATTTGCTACTTCCCAGTCCTCTAGTACAGAGCCTGATTGCAGGGATGTTATATATTTTAGCAAGGAGGTCAGCAATTTCACATTTGAGGTCTTTGAGGTCTCTTGGATGGATGC
Source organism: Hemicordylus capensis (assembly GCF_027244095.1). Classification (NCBI taxonomy): domain Eukaryota; kingdom Metazoa; phylum Chordata; class Lepidosauria; order Squamata; family Cordylidae; genus Hemicordylus; species Hemicordylus capensis. The sequence goes on from NC_069657.1 coordinate 375,890,021, forward strand.
CATCCAGCCCTGGCGATTTGTTAGTTTTCTGTTTTTCCAGACAGTTTAGAACATAATCTCTTGTCACTTCTATCTGACTCAGCTCTCTAGCCTCCATCCCCGAAAAGCCTGGTTCAGGAACAGGTATATGCTCAGTATCCTCTGCCGTGAAGATAAATGCAAATAACTCATTTAGCTTCTCTGCAACCTCCATATCCTCCTTAATTATCCCTTTCACTCACTCATTGTCTAATGGTCCAACCACCTCCCTGGCAGTTTTCCTGCTTCTGATGTATTTAAAGAGGTTTTTGTTATTCCCCTTGATACCATTAATATTCCCCTTGATACCATATTCCCCTTGATACCATTACTATGTACAATGGTACATATGTATATATGTACAAGCAGTGGTTCATTCATAGTTAAGAATGCAATTCCTAGGTTATTGGAGCGGAGGACAGAGCCACATGTCACAAGTATATGCTAGCCTCAGCAACTTTATATAAATGTTTAACATTAGTAATAGTGTTGTCATTGAACCCTGAAGTACGCCATAGGACAATTCTAAGGGATGGAACAGAATTCGAGAAATCACCTAATACTACCTTCAGAGAATGTCCAGTTAAGCAGAACCAGAACTGCAGGACAAGACTCCCAACTCTTCAAAATGGCTCAGAAGATTGTGACTAAAGGTATCAAAACCCTAAGGGGTCAAAAGGACAGCCACACTACTGGTGCAGATAATCTACTAAAACATGTCCCCTTAAATATAGCTCTTATGGTACTAGACAACTAGTATCTCCTCCAAAGAATTCTAGAGGACTGAAAGAAATTTGCTGAGATAATGCAGCATTTCTAACAGGGGCGTAGCCACTATTGTGCCAACAGGTCAAAGAACCTGGTCCGTCAATGAAAAGGGCTGCTGAAGCCAGACGAATGGCGGCTGGGTCCTCTCTGGAGGGAGAGAAAGGGGGAAATGTCCTATCGGCCTGCCAGCGCTGCCTGAGATAACTGACGAAGAGTTCGCTCAGGCTCTCAGTAGCCCGGGCGGGAGGGGGGAGTTTGCTCTGGGCTCCTCTGGAGCCCGAGCCATGCCCCCATGCATGTGATGTCACACGCACAGGCATATCTGGAGGGGGCCGCCAAGCGGGGCTGGACCCAGGCTGCCATTTGGCTGGCTCCGTGGCTGATTTCTAATCAGGGATATGATGTTTTATCTGGATTTAGAAAGAAGGAAGTTTTGACTGCTTGCAAAGTCCAGTACACATAAATGTGAATTATTGCATTATGTCATTGTCTGAATTAAGTAAATCAGGGTGGCTCAATTGATAATTTTAAAAATTCAAGGGAAATGTGGGGAAATGTTGAATATTAATTGCATACAATTTTAGCAATATTTTTGTAGATCTTAAATTATATCTAGGAATACTAAGCGATTTTGCATTTTGTCTCTTTATGGAAAACAACTGAATAAATTTTAAAAGAGTTAACACTCAAAGCAAATGTATTTCTCAGCATTCCCCATGGTATAATGAAAGTTTATTGTGAGAAATAGAGTGGTTAAAACTGTCATGCAAATGTACCAAAGACCAATAAATGTTTTTTTGGAACGTATTCATGCAACCAAAACCACTGTGCAGCTCAGATTCCCATCTCTTGTTTGCGTTGCTGGGCAAACTTGTTTATATACATTGCTCCAAGCAAGCATCCACTGAAAACAGTCCATAATGAAATAAAAGTGGAACTGTCTCTCTATCAACTTTAATAAACAGCAGCAATTTCAGTACCATAGTCCATTATAAATCACAGTACTAAATGCTGCACCTAGAAAATAAACCAGGAATAAACCATACCACATCATTATGGTGCTATTTGGATGTTCTAGATTCTTAACTGGAGTGTGAGCCTTTGTTACTCATTTGGTTGTGAGGAATTCACATATCTTTCCCCAAGGAAGCCTTGCTTCTGTTGGGTTATCATATTTTACCTGTACTAAAATTGAAATATTTTGTCATTAGTAAAATGCTATTATTCCTGCTGCTAGGTTATCTTTTGCAATTTGGAGTGATGAATGGAATAGCATTGCACAAGTGACAGAGTCATCTATACGGCAGTGCCTTGTCAACAACACGGTTTCTCCTCACATTCCCATGTTGTTTAGCTTAGTTTGCCCAGTTTTAAATTTTTATTATTTTCCTTCTTCAATGAATGAGGGCTGCTCTCCCATCAAGTAGGGAAGTGTGTGTGTACATACACATACACATACACACACACACACACACACACAAAATCTCTAAAAAGAAAGGGAGGTGGCAAATAATAGCAAGACCACTTCCACTTCCAAAGCAATGCTTTATCACTTCATAGCACACCATCCAGGGTAAAAACAGAGGGAAAACTTGAAGAGCACTTCTCATTTATTCATTCATTTATTTATTGGGGCGTGGGGTGAGAAATTGAAGATATAGGTTGTTCATTTTGGTTAAGGGCATCCAATAAAATGTGGAGGGAGGATCTCAAATGCCTCTCAAATACCCCTGCTAACTTGGCAAAGAGGCACCTTTTAATGTGGTGATTCTCTTTATTTAGCAGGGGAAGAGTAACTGGTCCTATCCACCCCCAGCACAGTACCTCCAGTGACTGTTGCTGGTGTCTATCTGATGTTTCTTTTTAGATTGTGAGCCCTTTGGGGACAGGGAGCCATCTTATTTATTTGTGATTTCTCTGTGTAAACCGCCCTGAGCCATTTTTGGAAGGTTGGTATAGGAATCAATCAATCAATCAATCAATCAATCAATCAATCAATCAAATAAATAAATAAATAAATAAATAAATAAATAAATAAATAAATAAATAAATAAAATAAAATAAAATAAAATAAAATAAAATAAAATAAAATAAAATAAAATAAAATAGAGGGGGATCTACACCTAAACATTAGCCTTAAAAAAAACCCACACACACATGTCTATGCTTCTGAACTGATGCTGATGGCAATAAGCCCAGTCTAATGTAAAACACTATGAAATTGTATTATGACTATTGTTTATATCACAGGGGTGGTACCAGTGTTGGCTGGTGAAGTCTGATGTTGGTGGGGCCAATTTGGTGGGGGTTTTTTTGTCAGTGCACAACAGTGTTTACATGATCTATATTAAATGTGTCACTGTATATATATTTTTTAAGTTTGATTATTTTAAAAAACATTTATATTGTGCCATTAAAAACATCTATATTGTGCCATTATTGGATTTTTGGGATTATTATTGTTTATGAATCTAAATAGTATTATCCTTGTGTTTTTATCTTTTAACTTTCAAACGTAATATAAATATTACTAGCTGACCGGGCATATAGCATCTGCACCCCTAGTAGCGCTGCCGCCGGCGCGGCCAGGCCCGAGAGTGCCACCGCCGGCGCGGCCGGGCCTGAGAGTGCCACCGCCTGGCCCGCCATCGCCTGGCCTGCGGCGCGGCCTGGCCCGCCACCTTGCCTCCGCAGCCGCCCAGCCAGGCAATTCTCCTGGGTGCGCCAGGACCAATCGGGCGCCCCCGCAGCCCAGCCAATCAGCTGGGCTGCTGGGACGCACGTTCCAAAGGCACAACCAGGAGAATTAAATATATAGATTATTCACCATATTGAATACCAGTTCCCATATTTCCCAAAGATGAAGTATCTCCAACAATACATACAAATATAAAAACATAGACACAGTAGATGGCAGCTTCCTGTCAGCAATCTGGCCACCCAGAAGGGAAGTCCAGGAAGATAGTCCACAATACAAACTGGGCTGCAGAAATGGAACACGGCTCGGAATAGTCTTTATGTCAGGCTCGGGCTGAAAGCTGTCGACATGAGGATTGACAAATGTTGTCTTCAAGAAAGCTGTTGACGTGCTTTATAGTCCAAGCTGATAACTCTCAGCTGGCAGGGATTCAAGGCTTATCAGCCCTCTGCAAGAGGCATTTACTCCTCCTGATAGTTTCCAGCTGTACTCTTCGCCTTGTGACACGCCGTTGCTGTGGAGTCAGTGTGGGTTGCCTGCACAGCTCATCTTCTAGTCTGTCCGTCGCTGTCTCTGCTGCGTCAGACTGCTGTGCCTGCTCTGAAACCTCAGCCGGACCTTCCTCAGCTGTCTCTTGGGAACTGACAGCTGGGCTCTGCCCCTCACGCACCCCTGCATCAGCTGAAAGGCTGTCAGCTTCCCCTTCCTCCTTGCTATTTGAGATCGAGGGCGTGACAGTTCCTATGGTCTCTAACACCCTCCTCAAGGATCTATAATACCCTTACTGGCAGGTCCATCCAAGGATACAGACACACCAATTTAGCACAAACACAGATGAGAATTAGGAACATAGGAAGCTGCCATATACTGAGTCAGACCATTGGTCCATCTAGCTCAGTATTGTCTACACAGACTGGCAGTGGCTTCTACAAGGTTGCAGTCAGGAGCCTCTCTCTGCCCTATCCTGGAGATGCCAGGGAGGGAAGTTGGGACCTTCTGCATGCCGGTGCTCTTCCCAGAGTGGTTCCATCCCCTAAGGGAAATATCTTACAGTGCCCACATGTAGTCTCCCATTCAAATGCAAACCAGGGTGGACTCTGCTTAACAAAGGGGACAATTCATGCTCACCACAAGACCAGAATTCATAGGGAAAGAGAGGTCTATCAGTCATGATGGATATAATGACTCCAGATTCGGGGCAATATACCTTTGAATCAAATTCTCAGACAAGTGGACAAACACAACCTCTTCTTCACAAAAATTTAGCATTACCTTGCAAAAATATCTATCAAGATGGAAAAGACACCAAATTGCAGACATTATGATCAAATACATATTGACCACCAATCTGTCTTCAACCCATACCTGGATATACCCTATTTTTTTAGGATATAAGAATAAGCAAGCACTTCAGTAGCAGGGCAAAGGGGAATATTTTAAAACAATTCCCCATGATTCATTTTACAAAATCTTATTCTGATGCAACAAAAAAGAACAGACCACAAAATAATGCATTATTGGTGAGGGAAGGGAGAATGTGTAATTATGGATTTTGCGTCTGTAAGCAGTTGCAAAACAGTGAAATAAAGTGGATATTTTATGCTACTGCAAGCTTATAAGAACAGACAATATGTAATTATCATCTGTATGCACTGCTGTCAGAAGCATAGATCAGGGTTTTAAAAAACAACAGAGCCCTTTCTCATGATTACAAGAGAGAGCTACCGGGTGGACGGCGGGGAAGTCTGCTAAAATTTACCTTCCCCAGACAATCCGTTAGTCCTTGCTGGGCGCCCAGGTGGTCACCATGTTTCCCTGGCAGCGCAGAGCGACAGGGACTGGGACGTGCTGTGCATGGTGCATTTTGGGGGTCCTCCGGCACTGGCCGGGAGCCTACTCCTGTGTCTGCGCCTCATGGTGCAGTGTGGCACTGACACATGGTCATTTAACCTGGGTTAACGCCACACTTATGCCCTTAACTTTGGCTAATGGGCAGATCTCTTTGGTGAGTTTGTCACTGAGGTGCTGCCGACAGACATGTAGCTGCTGGCGGTTCTTACAAGCAGCCAGAAATTGGCTTAGCTTCCTTGTCTTGGCTGCACATGAGAACAGCCTCACAGTCTTTCTTGGGGAGAGCCATCTGGGGCCACAGAGAACCATTTTCTCATTCATTTTGATATATAAACTGCTTTGAGAAGCAGGCAGGCCCTTCCTCAGGTTAATATTGTGAAAAACATGGAGTGGTGGACCTCCAAGAATAGCTTCAGTTGGAGTTGCCAACACTAACTGGAACACAAACATGAAAATAAAAGCCTAAGTGAATTAGGCCTACTTCCCTTGAATTCCATCCACTGGAACCAGGACCTTATGCTGTGTCTAGAAATAGCAAAGCAAATGGGGAGGGGAATTACCTGCTCTTTAGAACTGTGCCTCTTCTTCCCAATATATTTGCTTTGTTTGTTGTCTCTGTGGGCATGGCCCAGCCCTCAGTGAGCAATCAGAGAGAAGTTGTATCTAATGAGTATCCAAGGGGCTGGCACTACCCAAGCTTTCTTAATGCCATTGTGCCCAAATGTTCCTTTTGTTCCTTTTGCTGGAAATTTCTATTTGCTAATCATTTGACAACTCAGCAGTTTCCATGGCAGCTTGAGTATGTGTCGGAGTGTAAAGGTCCCCTGCTAACTTGGCAAAGAGGCACCTTTTAACGTGGTGATTCTCTTTATTTAGTAGGGGGAAAGTAACTGGCCCTATCCACCCCCAGCACAGTACCTCCAGTGACCGTTGCTGGTGTCTATCTGATGTTACTTTTTAGATTGATAGCCCTTTGGGGACAGGGTTCCATCTTATTTATTTATTATTTCTCTGTGTAAACCACCCTGAGCCATTTTTGGAAGGGCAGTATAGAAATCAAATACAATACAATACAATAATAATAAAGGTGCGGTGTCTCCCTTCCACTCCTGCTCTATTACCATGTTTGCTCAAGCACATATTTTACATGTGTGTGAACATGCAATTGTGTGTCCGAGCCCTGAACATCGACTAGTCAGCATGGAAATTTCTGAGCTAGCTGGACCAATGCTCTGACTCGGAATAAGGCAGCTTCCTATGTCCCTATGTTTTGCTTTCCACCCTAAACACAGAAATTGAAAGGGTTTGGATACAAAACATGTACCCAGCTGGATACCTCAAGGTGCGACAAAACAAAGAATCTGCCATTAGTCCCATGCTCAGAGAGCAAGCACCAGAGGAAAGAGCTGGGATCCTTTATATTCTTTTAGATTGGGCTCTCATAAAGTAAAATTCAGGGACTTCCAAAGGCAGATTCATGGGGGCTTTTGAGTTAAGAATTCAGGAATTTCTTGGCTAGATTAAAATGGAGGGTGGTTGGTTTGTTTGTTTGTTTGTTTGTTTGTTTACAACAGTTCCCCCTGCCACAAGACGCTTTCCACAGTCTCTGCATACATATTTCATGAGGATTATATATTCTGCTACCAGCATGGAATTAGTCTTCTCTTAATAAAGTACTTTATAAAAATGCTAAGTAAAAGGCTAAAAATAAAGTCAGGTTGGATAATCTGAAAGGCATTGGATTCCTGAATCTTTTTACCAGGAAGCAGGTCATAGGATTTGTAAATCCTGTGGATTTGGAGGAAGATAGGATTAGCTAGAGGAGACATCCTGGTATTTTTAGTTCTGGAAATCTGCCCCAGAACTGCATTATTGGTCTTACAATGTAAGGAGTGGCATTGTGGATGGATAGGGACTGCATGAGTAGCTTCTGAACAAATGCTAAATATTAGTGGTGGCCCCACTTAGTAAAACATTTAGAGTGCTACTGAGTGCTAATATGCTTTCAGTGGAAAAAAACATACTAACCAGAAACACTAAAATTGCTTCTTATATATGAGTGGTTACAAATGATTCTAAAAATCCAGTTCAAATGCTTGCATGTGCTCATGTAAAAGCAATAAAGCACCTTCTTGATATCACTGAGTGAAACTGAATCCATCACAGTATGCTGAAACCATCTTTTCCAGAAAGCAATCAAAGAAAACTAAAATTTATGTAATAGACTAGTCAATGGAAACTAGAATGAAGATGATTCCTTGCAGGTCTGTAGTTAACATAAGTGATGACACAAAGAGAAAATATTTGACTGGACTTTTACCAATGATGAAAAACACTTGACAATGCTGTGCTGACCGGGAGTCAAATTTCCTGGCTATAAACTGGCCCAGGAGTATCAGACAGCAGATCATCCATTTGCCTTACATCGTTGGAACTGCGTGATGTGATTATGTCATATGGTGGCAGCACTCCATTCTACTCCATTCTCTTTGTAAAGGGGAACGTTGTGTTCCAAGTGCCCTCTGAAGGAGCTGTTCCATGCCAGGCCCCAAATACCAGCAACATACATACAACTCTTTTGTTATAGGAGCATCGGACGGAGCAGGTGCTCACATACATATATGCTGTAAGAAATATGAATAAGCCCTGCATTTATTGATCTGTTTACATGTATAGCCTATCCTATCCTGAGGGTACAGGTACAAATATTAGGGCTACCCCTGAGAGAAAGAGAGAATATTGTCAGGATTAGTCACAATTGCCACAATCTAGCAAATCTTTATGGGAGAAGGAATTCCATTAAGCTCATGCATCTTCCCTTCCAGTATGGTCTTTCCCATACACTTCAGTGGAGAGGAAAGCGTCACATATACAAAGCAGAGGAGTCTATCGGGGCAGGGGGGACAGGATAGGCAAAAAAGGAGACTAATTCTGGCTGAAGCTCAGTCTCATATATTACAATAATCCCAAACAGAAACAAATACCTGCTCTAAAAATTGCCTATCCCAGGCACCTACCTATTAGGATTAGAAATTTATTTCACAATAGAATTTTCTAATTCAAATGGGCATATGCATGGGCAACAGGCAACTTTTAAAGTATGTATTTGCCCACCCACTCTCTGGTGTTTCCTATGATGCAAAGGGATGCATGCAAGGAGTTTCTTTTGGAGGGGAGAGGTTTAGTTCCCCCAATTATAGCAGAGCACGTATGTGTAAGAAGAGTAAGCACATTAAAAAGTAGCCTGAGAGGTTCATGTAAGTTCAAAAGCAAGTAAGGTGTATTGGGGAAGTTACATACTTGGATAGAAAAGCCCGTGTCCCTGAACTTTCTATCTGCATAGTGCAGAGCAGTGAGGTAGAGAAAGAAGCTGCATGGCTAATGGAGAATGCAGCAGAGCAGAGAGCAAGAAGGACAAAGTGAGAGACCCCTGAGAGAATCAGAGAAGTCCAGAGCAGAGAGAGAGACAATAAGATGGAGAATAAAAAGTAAAACTCTTCCTCACTATCTCTGCTACTAGTGCCCCTTGGCGCTTTCCAGATTAGACCCTGCAATGGGGTCCCGTCAGATCTTAGAAGTGTGCTTTCATAATTCATGCGTTGTGACACTGCAGTCCCTACACAGACAGCAGGGTGCCGTTCACATTGCCAATGCCTTGTCTCGAATTTAATCGCTGTGATATAGGGCTAGGACGTCGTATATCCGGCGAAAGGAAGTTGCTGTTTGGGGGGGTTGTTAGTTGCTGCGAGACTGCTCCTTCTGCTGTTTATGTTTTCAGTGCAACTTGCCTGAATGGAGGCATTTTGCTGCTCTTGAGCAGCTAGTCTGGAAAGTGCCCTAGTGTTCACTAGGATAAAAGGTGCAAACAGACAATGCAACTGGAGCTGTGTCTCCAACAGCTTCCTCTTTCATAGAAGCGAGTGTAGTACACTATGAGGCTGTTCACATATGTAGCCAAGCCCAGCCAAGCCTGGGCTGGGCTGCCCATGTGAAGCAGTAGGACCAAGCCTGATGCCGGTGCTGCCTCCACCCCAAGCCCAGGAATTTACTCCAGATAGATAGATAGGTAGATAGATAGATAGATTTATTTCAGTCATTGACCAGCATTTGTAGATACAAAACAACAACAACAGCCACTAATAATCAAGTACTAAGTTTTTTACGAGTTTTATAAGCTACACAGCAGAACCCGGCCACATTCCCAGACACAGTATTTTTAAAATTTGACAGCAGGTAATCTAAATAAAACTCCTCAGTGTGGCCAGGAAACTGCATTAAAAGCAAAGAGATAAAATTGATTAGAATATCCTTGTAAAATGTGCAGTAAAGAATTATGTGAGCAGTTGTTTCTTTTTCTCCCGAGCCACAAGGGCAGAGGCAGGCTGAGTGTGGTAGTTTCTGAAACTTCCCCTCTAAAACTGCAGTGGGGAGTGCATTTAGCTGAGCAAGGGTCATGGCTCTCCTAAATCTTGCCATTGCTAAACTAGTTGGGTATTCAGCAGGTCTTGCATTTAATGACTAGTTACCGATATAGATCCCTCTCAGCAGCTTTGCTAGCTCTTCTTGACGTTCTGTATCAAAGGCACGCTGTTTGATAACCCGTGTTGCTTGGTCATACCCTAGCCTAACAAGCTCTTCCTGGGACAGGCCATAAGACTGTAACTTGTGTCTTAGCGCCACCTTCCATTTTGAGGCATAACTGTCTACGAGAGTTAGGGGAGCCAAGCCCACTTGGAAAAATGCCAGCTTCAGCCAAAATGTAAAAAATACTCAGCCACGATCTTGTTTCTAATCTAAAAACTCCTGCCTCATGTCTAAGGACAGTATTGGGGACACAGGAATTTACCTCAGGCTTTAACCTGGGTTTAAGGTTGCAAATGTGCCCTTAACCCCAGGTTCATGGTTAACCCTAGGTTCATTGAGGATCCCCTCAATGCACTGAGCTCCTGGCGCAGTGCATTGAGGGATGCCAGAAGACTTTCTCCTCCAGCTCCCTGCTCTGATGCTTGCTGTGGCACCACTTATGTGCGACACCGCAAAAAGCCAGTGTGTGGCAAGCTCATGTGCGGTGCTACTTGCCAGCCCTCTCCCCACCCTGGCCTGGCTGCCAGTCAGGTCATGTATATGACCTCTGTGTATAAATTAGAGCATACTCAGGGTTCTGGATCCAGGGGGCGCACCTAGGTAATTTTGGACCTAAAGGCCTTTGGAGCCCCCCCTGCCCCCGCAAATTAAGCATCATCAAGCTCAGCTGGGCAACCACACCATCCGGGACAGACTAAAGAGGGTTTGGGGGGGCCCAGGGGCTGTGGGGGCCCTGGATTTCGGGGCCGAAGTCCAGGGGTAATAGTGACTCTGTCTGGATCAGAAGCTTTGTCACTGTATGTTTGGGGTCCATGCAGGAGGAAATGGTCTTTGCCAACTAGGCCAACCCTTAGCTTCACTCCTGGATCCCTACTGTAAAGGTAAAGTGTGCTGACAAATCGATTTCAACTCCTGTGATCCTTCACAGAGCCCTATGGTTTTCTTTGGTAGCATACAGGAGGGGTTTACCATTGCCTCCTCCTGTGCAGTATGAGATGATGCCTTTCAGCATCTTCCTAGATCGCTGCTGCCCGATATAGGTGTTTCCCATGGTCCCAGAAACATAGCAGCGGGGATTCAAACTGGCAACATTCTGCTTATTAGTCAAGCATTTCCCCGCTGCGCCACTTAAGGTGACGGATCCCTATTGTACTTGTGATTATTTTATATTTCATCCAGGGCATGATTTTTTGAAAAATCATGTCTACAAAACACACAGAAATCGTTATGGTCTACAGAATTTTATCAAATAATACAGACAGTAATTTAATTTAATTTTCTTAGTTTGATTATTCCTAGGGCACGAGCTGAACATTATTTTATTAGTTCAAATCATCAAATTGTGTGCTGTCTGAACACAATGTTCTTACAGATGTCTAATAACTGTGATCCCTTAAGTCCTCATAATTTTTTCACATATAATAGATGTCCAATTTTATGACTATTTTGTTGACAGGTCAGGGCTTCTAATGTGTGTGTTGAAAGCCTAGGAGGCCCAGACAAAATGTTAGCAATCAATGCTCTTAAAATTTGACTGCAATTTGGACGCAGATTTGAGGTTCACAATGACTCCTCAAATATGGAGGTTTGCAATCTTCTCTATAAGCAATTCAAGAAGTCTACTGTTCTCAGGGCAGAATGTATTGTCTAGCTGCAGTTTTGTTTTTACATCATGAAACACAGTTGCTTATAATCCAGGTAGCAAGTCTGAGCTCTGGGCATCGAAAGGCCTTAGACAAACAGTGTTCTAGAGTGCTACCAGGGATTTTGGTTCTTGTACTCAAGACTAGAAACCGATCTCCAAAGATCTGGCTGAATATTTTGAATCAGTGCCTGAACTTCAGCCTTCCAGACCATTGCAGCTCCTGCACTTCTGTTTCTCTATTCTCAACTTTCCCCATGTTTCTACTTCTCAGACTGTTCCTTCTTGCCTTTGCCACTTCCCTTCGTTCCTCTGACCTTCTCCTCTTCCAACTTGTCTTTAATCTCTTCAATCTTTTTAGGTCTCCCTCTTTCCATTAGTCCACTGTCTTCTCAGGTTCCTATCTCTTCTTTGCATATCTCTGGTTTTCCCCTTTCCCCCCCAAGGATCATATCTCTGCCCTGCCTTGCCCTTCTCTAAAATCAGAGCACCTTATTCAGTAGTAGCCAAGAACTTTCTCTGCAGCAAGCCGTTCTATGATATTTTGGCAAACTTTGCCAATCATTTGCATATCTCTGTTTTGCCCCCTTTCCCCTTAGGACTATATCTCTGCCCTGCCCTCCTCTAAAATCAATGTAGAGATGTGCACGGAACCATGGAGGCATGGTCCAGCACTGGGGAGAGTGTGGCTTTAAGGGTGGGGGGTAGTATTTACCGCCCCCCCCGCCACTCATCCCCCTCCAGCGCTGGACTTTTCTAAAACGCTTTTGGGGCGACAGAGTTCCTCCCTGCCGCCCCTGCCCCCGTCGTTGTCTCCCAATTTTACAAGTAGTAAAAGCCGGAGGGGGGAGAGCAGAGCAGCGGGGGGGAATACTACCCCCCGCCCTTAAAGTCACACTCCCCCCCCCCCGCCGAACCACCGGACCGGCCGAATTCCGGACCGGTCCGGAGGCCTCTTGCATGGCCCCGGACCGGTCTGTGCACACCCCTAAATCAATGCACCTTAGTCAATAACAGGGCTGTCCTTAGGGCATGGCAAGCAGGGTGACTGCCCCAGGCCTCGCTCTTTTAACCCACATTAGAATTAACTGGAAGGGGGCCCCCAAACTGGCTGATTTGCCCCAGGCCCTGCAACCTGTCAGGGCTCTCTAAGGATGACCCTGATCAGCTGTGAGGCACTGCATGTAAAATTCCCCACAACATTAGTCAAGATGTTGGCTGCTCTCACCAGTTTCACTGTCACAAAATCCCTTACTGCTGTGCATTATGGTGTAAAATTTGATATTTGATGCCAACATATTTTTAAATGTAACAGATCTGTCTTAGTTTAAAAAAATTTTTTTGCTTTCACAATCAACTTCAGTCACAGTAGAGAATCATACTAGAATGACAATGTGATCTGCAAATTTTCTGTGTGCCAAAAAGTTGAAGAAAAACAGTCCTATACATTTTCTTTGGACTCTGTTTCATGATAGCATTGGACCATCTTATTGAAATCTAAAGCCAACCAATCTCTTTAGAAAGAAGCATCAAATTCTTGTACTTAGGCAAAGATAAAAACATGCCTGTTCCACGATTATTATTGAATAATGTATTTCTCAAGGTTCACTTGAGGTTTTTTAAAATGTATTTTAGTGCACTACATATCACAGAGTGGGAAGCTATTTTTTGTTGGAAGAAACATGGAAACTTGGGAAGATCATCTAATCCATACCCTACAGTTCAAAGACATCAACATGCTCTTTAATATCCAGCCAAACAAAGTAGATAAGAACAGAAAATGCCACAGGAAACACAATTCTTTTTTCCTGAAGAAAATGCAAGTAATTTTTAATATTAATATCTTAGAGTCTTATTTGAACTCAGAATGTTTACAGTCCACACGGCCCACGCTCCATTTTGAACCTACCAAAGTTTAGCTATTTTTTAATATTTCATGCATAGAACAAATACAATACAATATAACAATGAGTAGGAATCCAGATAAAAATGGACTGACTTCTTTTGTTTATGTCCTTTGTTAGGATATCTCAAAACACAATGGGTTATGGATTAGAGATATGGTCTTGAAAGCTGCTTAGCGCTTACATTATTCTGATGCAGTAACACTTGACCCATATCCCATTGTAAGGCTTCATTTACAGGAAGTGTGGGATGCTGCGTGGTGTTGATGTTCTAGAAGGCTTTATTGATGGTGATGTGTTTGATTTTTTAAAATTAGTCTGAGATTTCTTTATATCCCCAACTAATTTGTTATATTATCATTACTATCTTGTTTATACAGTCAGACAGGTGCTGTTGACTAGTTTATTTTATCCAGACATTGAGTCCTTCCCAAGGACCTGGGATGGCTGAATTTCATTGTCAATGTTGTTGCTGTTGTTATAGATATCCTCGCAGAATATAGGCTGTTCCCAGTAAAGCTGCTTTTTGTAATTGGCTGATGGTGATTTCTGTGGCCCCTATGGTGTTGAGGTGCTCTTCAAGGTCTTTTGGAACTGCACCCAGGGCGCCAATTACCACTGGGATTATTTGGGTCTTTTTCTGCCACAGCCTTTCAATTTCAATTTGTAGATCTTTCTATTTGGTGATATTTTCTATTTCTTTTTCTTCTATTCGGCTATCACCTGGCATTGCTGTGTCGATTATTTTGACTTGTTTTTCTTTCTTCTCGACTACAGTTATATCTGGTGTATTGTGTGCCAGATGTTTGTCTGTTTGTAGTCGGAAGTCCCATAATATTTTTACATCTTCATTTTCTTCAACTTTTTCAATTTTATGGTTCCACAAATGTTTGGTTACAGGTAGCTTGTATTTTTTGCAGATGTTCCAGTGTATCATCCCTGCTACCTTGTCATGCCTTTGTTTGTAGTCAGTCTGTGCGATCTTTTTACAACAGCTGATTAGGTGGTCTACTGTTTCATCTGTTTCTTTACAAAGGCAGCACTTGCTGTTTGTTGTTGACTTTTCGACTTTGGCTCTTATTGCATTTGTTCTTAGTGCCTGTTCTTGTGCAGCCAGTATTAAACCCTCTGTTTCTTTCTTCAAATTGCCATTCTTAAGCCATTGCCAGGTCTTGGTCTGATTTTCCACTTATATTGTGCAAATATTAACCATGCAGCGGCTTATTTCTCCATTTTTCTGCTCGGTTCTTGACTTGTTCTTTCTTGTAGGCCTGCTTTCTTTCATTGGTGTTGAATAGTTTCGCATTATTGACAATTTGAAGTGCATCTTCTTCACTGTCCTTGATATATTCTTCAAGGCCTCTTTTCTCCTCCTCCACTGTTTGATGGACTTGCAGCATTCCTCTTCCACCTGAGCTGCGAGGGAGGTATAGCCTATCTACATCACTGCGGGGGTGCAGAGCATGATTGATGGTCATTATTTTCCTGGTCTTACGATCTAGCGTCTCTAACTCTGCCTGGGACCAGTCTATTATTCCTGCAGTGTATCTGATAACAGTTATAGCCCAGGTGTTTATGGCTTGTATGGTGTTCCCTCCATTGAGTTTGGACTTGAGGATTTTTCTAACTCTCCTGATGTATTCACTTCCCATTTTTCTTTTAACTTCAGTGTGTGCAATGTTATCAGCCTGGAGAATGCCCAAGTATTTGTAAGGTTCTTTCTCTTCCAGGTTCTTGATCTTGCTTCCATTCGGCCGTTCTATTCCTTCTGTTTTTCTTATTTTCCCTCTGTTCCTTATTAATGCAGCACACTTGTCTAGTCCAAACTCCATTGCTATATTGCTACTGAATATACGGACAGTGTTTAGCAGTGATTCAATTTCTGACTGGGACTTTCCATACAACTTCAGATTGTCCATGTACAGCAGATGGCTGATTTGACTTGATGTTTTAGATGTTTGGTATCCGAGGCCTGTTTTGTTTAGTATTTGTGAAAGTGGAGTCATGGCGATTACAAACAACAGAGGGGATAGTGAGTCCCCTTGGAAAATGCCTCTTCTAATGCTAACCTGTCCAAGTGTCTCACCATTGACTGTTAACTGTGTACTCCACATGCTCATTGCTTTTTTAATAAATATCTGAATGTTTTTGCTGACACCAGTTGTTTCTAAACATTTTAGTATCCATGTGTGAGGTAATGAATCGAAGGCTTTCTTGTAGTCAATCCATGCAACACTTAGATTGGTTTTTCTTCTCTTGCAATTTTCTAAAATCATTTTGTCAATCAGCAGCTGGTCTTTTGTGCCTCTGGTGTTCGGGCAATTTCCTTTCTGTTCAACTGGAAGCTGTTTGTTAGTTAATAAGTGTTGCATCACTTCATCTGCTATTATTCCAGTTAATAATTTGAACATGGTTGGCAGGCAGGTTATCGGTCTATAATTGCTTGGAACTGCACCTTTTGCTGGGTCTTTCATTATGAGATGAGTTTTCCCAGTTGTTAGACATTGTTCAATATCACCGCCTTGCAAAATGTGATTGAACTGTTTTGATAGATGTTTATGAAGGCTTATTAGGTGTTTAAGCCAAAAGCCATGCAGTTCATCGTCACCTGGCGCAGTCCAATTTTTAATTTTCTTTGCTCTTTCACTTATTAATTCTGGTGTTATTATTAGATCTTGCATTTGTTGGTTACATTTTTTGACCTCTTTCATCCAGTCTGCTTTTTTATTATAATCTATTGGATTGTCCCATAATTTCCCCCAGAATTGCACTCTTTCTTCTTTATTGGGTGTTTCTAGGTTTCTTGCAGTTTCTCCTTCTATGCTTTGGTAGAAACATCTCTGATTCGACTGGAATTGGAGATTCTGCCTGTGTTGTGTGATTCTGGCTTCGTATCTGCTAATCTTCTTTGACACTGCTGTTATTTGCTGCTTTATTATTTCCAGGACTTCTCTAATTTTCCTTGAATCTAGGTGGTATTTTTGGATCAGGTACTGTTTGGTGTTTTCATTCTTCAGCTTATTGTCTCTCATATCTTTCAATTTACTAGCATCTGATCTAAGCTTGGAGATTTTATTTTCTAATCTAATCTTCCATTTAGGTGATGTACTGCTTTCTTTTTTTACAGGTCCACTGATCTTATATCCAAGCTCTTGTGTTGTTGTTGTTGCTGCACTGTACATTAGTTGGTTTGTTTCTTGCAAATTATTGGTTGTTATTTCTGCAAGTGCAGCATTGACATCTTTTAATGGCTGAGCAAGTTGTTTTTTGGCAACTGTTTTTAGAGCTGGAAGTCGAACCCTGGTGGTTGTATGGTTCATGTGCTCAGTTATTTTTTGCTTTAGTTCTTGTTGCTTTTCTGTTAAACAGCATTCAGGTTTTTGAGGTGAAGGCAAAGGGGAGG
Source organism: Hemicordylus capensis (assembly GCF_027244095.1). Classification (NCBI taxonomy): domain Eukaryota; kingdom Metazoa; phylum Chordata; class Lepidosauria; order Squamata; family Cordylidae; genus Hemicordylus; species Hemicordylus capensis. The sequence continues at coordinate 375,906,889 of NC_069657.1, forward strand.
TTGCCTGGTTTCAATTTTGGAACAGTTCAGCAACAGTGGTATCCTCTATTTCCAACACCTCCTCCACCTGCGCGTGAGCAACTGCTTCAATTGGTGGTAATTCTTCTTCCATATCTTGAGCCTGTGTTGCTCTTTGCAGTTCTTCCAGGTCAACTCCTGTGAATACTTTATTTCTTATTATGAATCTTCTCTGGTCTGCTAGCCTTTGTTCTGTTATTTTTGTATCTGGATGCTTCTCTTTCCAAATTTGATACATTCTTTTTAAATAACTTCTTCTAGTTGGACTAGACTTGTAATAGCAGATCATTATTTCCTTGTTGGCATTTTTCATATATATTTTTTCCGGTTAAGCAACGTTTCTTCCAGTAACCTTGCAGTCTCCAGCCCTGGTTGCTCAACTGAAGATCCTGAGTCTTGTAGCACACTTGCCACCAGATGTCCAGGGACTCCAGTACCTTGCGTGGTCCTTGTTGACCCAGGCAACGACCAATCTGGTATAGATTTATTAATGTTATGTCTCACCATATTGTTGATAGGAGAGGCACTCTTTGTCTGGCTCCTCTGGTGAGACCTGTCCAGTATGGTTGGACCTCTGGCATAGCTCTCACCTTCCTAAGAGCACGCAAGCCCCACAACCACGCCAAGGTAGTGCCTCACTGGGGGTATTATTATTATTATTATTATTATTATTATTATTATTATTATTTCCATTTCTATACCGCCCTTCCAAAAATGGCTCAGGGTGGTTTACACAGAGAAATAATAAATAAATAAGATGGCTCCATGTCCCCAAAGGGCTCACATTCTAAAATGAAACATAAGTTAGACACCAGCAACAGGAAGTACTGGAGGTACTGTGCTGGGGGTGGATAGGGCCAGTTACTCTTCCCCTGATAAATAAAGAGAATCACCATGGTAAAAGGTGCCTCTTTGCCCAGTTAGCAGGGCATTAGTCTGGGATTTTCTATATATTATGTGTGTGCACACGTCTCTGATTTTTAAAGGTATGTGTTATTTTTGCATATGCTATTCCCTATATACACATTTTAAGCAGGTCTGCAGCTTTTAGTATTAAGCTTTTCTCCAGGGTTATTTAATAATCCCCAGAAGGCTTTACAGACAGGGCTTCTACCCTGAATCTTCTTCAGGAGAGAGTGTGTGCATTCACACACCAGCCAAACTTACCCCAAAGTCCCTTTGAGATCCTTACAGCCACTCAACACACGCTGGGCTTTGTCTTGTGAATTCTAGCTTACTCAAGTATTTCCAGGTTTTTAAAATGCTGTTTTTAAGCTACTTTTTCTGAAAATAGGGAGAGACATTGTTGTAGAATCATTAGCATGATAAGAGGGATACTCTCTTTACAAATTCAGATGTAGCTCTTTAGTAATCTCCCCCACCCAATTGGCTAGAAGGAAGACACTATGTGAACTTGCATCAAAACAAAACCTGAGAGCAGAGGGGAGGGGCTGCTTCTCTCAATGCCCTGAGTGTAATTCAAAGTGGCTTCACTCAACATTTGCCCTTAAGCATGAAGCCATGTGCAAATAACTCCCAGAGGAATGACATCTGAAAAGGGCCACAGTTTCCACCTAATGTACCTCATAGGGTTGTTGTAAGGATAAGATAGTAGACCCTTGTGTAAGTCACCCTAAGCTTCTTGGAGAAAGGGTGAGATTCAAATATCATAGATATAATTGGGGTTGAGAGGAATGTATATATGATATTATATGCACTCTTACCAATATTACCCAGTTGTATAGGAGTTTCAATGCAAGCACCAGCCACCTATATGAATGGGTTTCCCCAGATGTCCTTCTTGAGAAGGCAGCTCCATCCACTCAAACGGAGGCATGCATGCAACTACTCCTTTTGAAGTGATGGGCAAGTCTCCTTATACAGCAGCTTCGTGTGCTCATTAGCATATACTCAGCATTCTAAATTAGGCCTTGTTAATGCACTTTGTCAGTTGTAGGGAAACCCATCTACCTATCACCAGAGACTTGGTCCCCCTGAGAACATTTGGTTAAGCGAAATCTGAAAAGAGAAGCTTTTGATACAGGGTTTTCTGCAGCTGACTAAAGACAGAGAGCATTATCATAAGTGACATAAACCTAGAGTGGAGGAATAAGAGGAATAATAGATATCTACAGCTGGAAAAATATAGTTGGAAGCCTCCCAGCCCAGACAGGCTAGGGCTGTAAAGCATATTGGAGGGGGGGGGGAATCTTTAACAGCTGCAAGATAAAACAGCATATGATGTATCACTTTCTAATTTGGCTTCCAGGAATTTAGAATGGATTTTATCTCTGAAACTCGGTGGCAGGACTTAAAGGAAATTGACATAGGTAGTTAGGGAGCATTCCAAGATAAAATGCCTGATTTAGAACACTTCTTAGTCCTGAAATGGTGACGAATTATTAAAACACATGTTTAAAGTTCAGCTTTCCTTTACAGAGATTTTCTTCCACTGAGGACATGCATATTTTACCACAAAATAGGACCCATACGTCACAATACCAAAATTGCTCAAGGGCACATAAACTCTGCTGGGAAGACAGAATTCCCACCGCCCACAATAGCCTGCTCATATGTTTCAATGGAGGAATCCAATCCACAAGCACAAAGGCTCACATGTACCAAAGGCTCTAGACAGATGCTCTTTGAAGTCTTGGTACAATGACCACATGGAAGCAAGTATGGGTCGGAGGCAACAAGCCCTGCCCCCAAACTTCCATGCCTTCATCATTAGTTCTGTACAGAGCTCACATGTACCAAAGACCCTGAATGTGCATAGGCTCCGGCACCTACAATATGTGGACACTCCATTTTCCAGATGTGTATGCACATAAGCTTTGTTCACAAAGTATGAGTAACATTTCCAGGGGACCTGCCACTTTGATCCTTTTCCACTATCCTTATGTAAACTGTACCTAGATTACAAAATATGCTTAGGTCTTATATGTGTACATATCGAGGTCATTCATACAGTCAAAAACTGTGTTCTACCCAGATTTGGGAGCTGTGTGTGTTCCCAAGTTTTGGTTGTGTGGATTGGAAGCAAGATAAGAGGAAATCCTGGGTAGAAGTGATTGTGTGGAGGAAGTTACCCAGGTTTCCCTCCTACCTTGCTTTCACGGAACTGAAAACTGGGAGCACACACAGCTCCCAATCCTGGGTAGAACACAGAGAGCCGGGTCTCACGATTGGTGAGACCCAGTTTAGCAGGGTTAGCTAAGCCCACCCTCCCCGCACACGAGCGGAGAGGGAGCCCTGGGCGGCCACATCGGCCACCCACACGATTGCCGGCTCTGTGACGGAGCCGGAGGGGGCTGGGGAGCTCGGGGGCCACACAGAGAGACCCCCATACTGGGGAGACCCCCCGGAGCCAGGAGCCGGCTTTTCGCTTCCCCTCCAGGGGTCTACTCATGAGTAGCCGTGGCATGTCACGATCAGATAGCCCAGGTTTGCGAAGTGCTCGCTCCGCAAACCCAGGCTAAGGGGAGGGCTACAGAAGCGGGTAACCCGCTTGTAAACCACTGGCCTCGCCTGCATGCCCGGTGGTTTATACGATCGACAAAAATCAGGCTAGGCTCTCCTAGCCCAATTTTTGCCAATTGTGAGTATAGCCCCAGTTTATTATTGTATGGATGTCCTCATAAATGGCCTAGGGCTTATATGTATATCCCTGCTAACTGGGCAAAGAGGCACCTTTCAAAGTGGTGACGATCTTTATATTAAGAAGGGAAAGAGCAACTAGCCCTATTTGACCCCTGCACAGCATCCCTCTGGGGCTGTTGCTGGTGTCTGCCTTGTGTGTCCTTTTGGGACAAGGAACCACCTTTTTCTTATTATGCAATTTCTTTTTAAACTGCTTTGAGAACTTTTGTAGTTGTTGCTGCTCCTGCTGCTGCTGCTGCTGCTGCTGCTGCTGCTGAAAACCAGTATACAGACAGTAATCACAGGAGCAGTAATAGTAAATAGGTCCCTCTACTGAAATGAATGGGAAAGCTTGTGGAGAGCTTTGGGAAATTCAAATCTATAACTTAGCCATCCAGATCAATTCTGGGGGTGGTCCTATGCACATATTAAACTCAATGGCTGCCCCATCACTTAGTGGTGGGATGACTGTGCATATCTCTTTATGTTGCATTAAAGCAACATCAGTTTTCATGAGTTCCATGCACATATCAGGAATCAGGGGCGTAACTACCATTAGGCAAGGGGAGGCGGCTGCCTGGGGGCCCCCACGCCTCGAGGGGCCCCCCAAAGGCAAGTCAAATGTGAAGTGAGTGTGTGTGTATCAGCGAGGGGCCAATTTTAAAATTTTGTCTCTGGGCCCACTCCAGCCTCGTTACGCCCCTGCATACAAGGATATAGATAGATAGATAGATAGATAGATAGATAGATAGATAGATAGATAGATAGATACAATAATTAATAAAAATAACTTCGTTAGCCACCCCATAACAAATTGTCATCTGGATGACTCACAACGCAACATTAAAACATCTAATAAAAACATCTGGGTAATCATTGGTAGACATCCAATAAAAACATCTGGGTAAAGCAAGTGTATGCAGTTTCTCATGCTACAGTAGTTCAGGACAGGACATCGATAAGCACTCGGTATGTGAGAGCAGCAGCACACAGTGGGCTTCTTCTAATAACTCAGTGAGCAGGAAGCTCTGCTGACTTTGGGCAGACAAGCTCAAACATTATACAGTTCCTTTGCTCCCAAGGTTATTAACATAGAAAATGTTACTGCTTTGAACTGGGATTAATTGGTCTTTCCAGAAAGGTGTACTTTACCACTGATTTTACTGAGATGATACTAGGCACTTGCCTGGCAACAACCATCTAACTTAAACATATGCCAGCCATGCTATAAACCATGCCCACCATGGGAAATAATGAACACATTATGAGAATTAATTAAAACTAAACACACAAGATTTTCCTTTTAAGGCATCATCTTGATAGTGCTTGTAAAATGAACTTGGACAAACTCAATGTTGGATTTTGCCACTTATTGCAAAACTGACGTACTTTTCTTCCTACTGAAAATCTGTATTGCATCATATATCATAAATAAGAACACCTAATCCTCTGTGGTTAGATGGTATTCTAAAATGCATGCTGTACTTCTTCCAAAAAATATAATTATGTTAAGACATTTTCCTCTAAAAAGCCAGGATGTTAACCTTTCCACTATTTTCTATCAATTGGTATCCAAAGCTTTTTTAAAATATCCAAATAATTGTTTTAAAATATTAATTCTGGAAACTGCACTAATGTTTTCTGCTACAGGGCCAGTTCACAATCACAAAATTGTTGGAAGGGCAGGAGGGCACCAACTGAGATGGCATGCAAGGCAGAGGAGATGATCATCTTCCCTGTTGGAATCCTCCACTGTTCCAGACACATAACTGCAACCCCAGTCGAGGCAGCAACTTCATGCAGCCACCAATGGCTCTGTCCCTGCCCACCTGTTCCTCCAAGGGCCTGGATGTCTTCCCAGCAGCCCCTGCCCTGCCCTCAGTCAGGCATACTTCTTCTACTACTAGTAGTAATAGTAGTAGTAGTAATATTTATATACTGCCCTTCAACCAACGTTCTCAAAGTGGTTTACATAGAAAAATAAATAAGACATAAATAAGATGGTCCCCTCTCCCCAAAGAGCTCACAACCTAAAAAGAAACATAAGGCAGATACCAGCAACAGCCACTGGAGGGATCCTTGAAAAGGTGTGTCTTTGCTCAGTTAGTAGGGGTCTTCAGTTGGCATGGGCTCATGTTGTCACCAGACCCCATTGCATTGGCCCCAAAGGCACAGTGAGTGGCTGCAGCAGTTCTGACCACTCTCAGATGCCTGTGGGACCTCCTGGAATGCTTTGGAACTGCTCAACCTGCCCAGAGAGGCAGGGAAGTTTTCTGAGTGAGAAGGAAGCATCTTAACTCCTTCCCTACTGCCTGCTGCTCAGTCAGATCCTGACCCACCTGAATTAGGGATCACCCCAGAAGGGAGGGGGGAAGGTAGCCACACAGAAAGGGCCTGCACAGGTAGTGCACAGGAGGTACCTGTGCCTCCAAGACCGCACAGGTAGGTGTGCTGTGCAATCAGTAAGCCTTGTCTGAACTCTGGTTGGATTAGGCAAATCCAAGAACCCTGGGTCATCCTGGACAGCACCCTACCAGGGGCACTGCCTGTGGGCAGGATAGGAAGTGGTGTTACCTGGGAGAGGAGGGCATGTAGGGACACCACTCCAGATGCCAACCATTGTGACTGGACAAGTTGGCCAGAGGCAAAGTCCCTGTCTTCTCCAGGGACACATCGCTCTCTGTCTATCTTAGATGGGAGGAGTCTGCCCACCCATTAATTTTCCCCTCCCCATCAATGGCATAGCCTTCCTGCACCAGCTCAAATTAATTGTCCTCAACCTGATTTGCACCTTCTCCAGTACTTACATGGGGATTACAGTTTTTGAAAGGGGTCTTTGGCCCCCAACCTCTCTGATATAAGGACTGAAATCAGCACTGATGTGAGCCCTTCAACCAAGGACTGGGGGAGAGGGGCCAAGAGCCACCTGTGCCATACATCTCAGCCATACATCTCAGCTCTGTCCCTCTCCAGACAGATGTTACACACATCCCTCCTGTTTCCCCCAAGTGGGCAAGCATCATCCCATGCCACTGGTCTCACAGGCAGTAGAGCTGGCCACTGTCACATGGGTGGCCAGGTCTCCCTGATGACATCTGTTGGTAGAGTGCGGGGCTTCTGAGCATGGCGTGCTGTGCTGCAGCTTGAAGGAGAAGCAATATGAGTGGTGAGACAGGTGTAGGTAGGGTATTGCAAGTGAGTGTGATGTACATTGTTGCCAGAAAGAAGGTAGCTGACAGTGTTTGGGCTTGGGGGCCATGGGGTAGGGTTGAGATGTTAAAATACCTGTGTGTGGCATCCACTCTATCCAGGGATGTCTGTATTGGATGCACAGGTGAGGGTGTGTGGCATGCAGGTAGCCAGGATAGGTGAGATATGTGGGTTTACATGATGAGTGGATCTTGGTTTGGAGTGTCCTGAGCTCCACCACCCTACTTCATATCCTTGAGGAGTGATGCTGTTTTTTGCCCCAGAACAGAACTGAGATTTCCAGTGTGGCGTAGGTTCACACAATCACACCCGTGTGGGTAACCAACATTCAGCCACAATTCCTGTGATCATCAGAATAACCCACCTACAGTATATTAGCTTCCTAGCAAAGGTAAGAAATGGTTTTTGGATTCTAATGTTGGCGTGCTGGTGCTGACCTTATTTCGGGAAAAGTATCATGTTCTATTTGGGTGTGGAAGTCTAATACAAAATAACACCTGTTGCAAGAATAATAGTTCTCTCATTGTGATAGTACAGGGTTGTTGGATGCAGTTGCAGAAGCAGCATAACTGAAGTCGGTGTGATAATACAGGATCCTATTGCAAGGAAGTGCAAAAGTGCAACAAAGGATAACTATCAATAAAAGCAGAATTCACCAATCCATGAAAATTATCTTCAAGATCAGCATGAAGATCCAATCATTAGAATCCTTTGTAGGATGAAAGAATGCCAAACATGGAGGAAAATAAGCATTGCTTTACAGCTGCTCTGCATTATAAATATCAAAAGATCCAATGCCGAGTGAAGACAACACTAGAGAGTTGACATTTTTAAACAGCTAAAAGTAATGTTGTCTAAATCAGTTATCAAAATAAGAAACTGAGCTAGAGCTGGCAAAGAACCTTGAAATGGCTGCTGTGCTTTTCGAATTATTCTGTTCAAATAGCAAACTATAGAAGTGTAGAGTATTCTGAGTGTAGAGTATGCATTTGTGCAGCTGCCACAAATGCATATTCCCAAATAGGTACAGTATGTGATTTGCATGTTGTACAAAGCCAGAAAGAAAGTGGGATTGGAAACTGATGGTTATAGGGACATAGGAAGAGGGGGAACAAGACCTGGTGCCAGAGAATACCTCTTATTTTTTTTCAATGCCAGAACTCAACCATGAAAGTAAGAATAGATGGAAATGCTTCTAAGAAGGTGCAGAGTCCATTTCTTTCACCAATGAGAAACTGCAAAGCATCCCCAAACACTAAAAATTAGGGTGAGGATGTTCCAGACGGGCAGGTAGTATCCCCAGACAATCTCAAGTCTTGGCATCTCTTTTTCTAAATGAAGCATAGCAGGGGACCAGGTTCCAGAGGACTGCCTGTTAACAGAAGCTGCAGGAGTGAGGTCTTTGGGAAAGGGAGATTTAAAAACTTGTTGGAAACCTGCCAAAGCAAGACAGACTGAGAAAGAGACTGCTCCTCCTCCTATGCTCTGGGAGCAGAGGCGGATTGTAGAATAGCAGCTGAAGGAGATTTTGCTGAGGCCCTAACGTAACAACTGGGCAGATGAATTCAGGAAAAATCAAGAAAGCAAGTGAAAAGAGGAGAGTTGGGAGCAAGGAGGAAGATACCATGCCCCTCCCCTGGAATTAATAACATAAAATATTGTTTATTCAGGGTAGGTGAGCCTTATTGTTGCCCCAAAATAATGGGGTTCAAAATAAGAACCCACCATACACTGCAATCTGCATACACCTCAACAGTTGCAGTGTTGACTATCTGTGCTTCTCTTTGAGCTATTCCCAGTCATCAGAGGGCAATGCGAAGGCACTAGCCCTGTATTTACTTGCTGGGACAAAAAATTGTGTTGGCTGAGGGAAACATTCTCCCTCCAGCACACAAATCAGGGGAAATTCCTGAACCTTCCCTCCAACAGCCAGCCACCCCTATACTCTTGGGACACTCTACTTACCCCCTCCATTACTGCAGCTGCTCTTTAAAGAGAAATACCTTTTTTGTTACTTTTTGCTCAGTTGCAAGAGGGGCTGCTCTAGCGAGAAAGGGATGAGTACTTCCAAGTATCAACCATGGCAATGGAGGTAAGGCTTCCCCCAGTCTTAAACCCAGATAACACTTTCTCCCCATCCTAACTTTAGATCCCATCCAAAACTCAGAGACTATCAATTTTCCTGAGTGACTTTCCCCTCAGTCCTAATCCCAGAACTCACTCTTCCTCCCATCATAACCCCACAGCCTAGTCTTTTTCTGCCAATCTGAACCCCAGGGCCCAAACTTCCCTCCCCTGATCCTACACCCCCATATCTCCCCGCCATCTGCAAAATATCACAGGACCCAATGTTTATTTATTTATTTTTATATTTATTCATTGCCACATTCCTTTGAAAGCACCCAAGGCTATGTAGAATTAACAGATAAAAACAGTCCTTTCTTAAAGACAACAAACATAGAAAACATCCATCAAATGACATTTCACAATGATTCATACAGTACTGGAATGATGTGGTTGACATCTGTAAAAAGGAGCCATGTGGGTTGGGAAAATGATGCGGTTTCTCCTAATGCCAACACTGCTCTTCTCCAGGGAGGGATGATGGTGTAGAAGGAACTGGCTGATCTAAGTTGTTTTTCTTTACAAATACTAGTGCACGGGATCTAGCCACAAGGAAGTGGCAAACATGGCACACTCCAGTCGTGTGTGAAATGAATAGCCACCAATAAAAATAGAACAGCAACATTGTCAAGCATATTAAAAATATTACAGGATGGCCCTGGAAAGATAAATCCGTATCTGGGGTGCTGTCATTAAAAAAAACCCCACCTTCACAAGAAAGATCTCTCTGCAAGAAGGGACCCAAAGAAGGACCAAAGGGACAACCAAGTTCTACAAGATAATATTCAACCTTTTATTTCATTTGGTGTAATTTAATATAGCCGACATGTAATTGTACTTTTTTCTTTTCTCTTTTTTGGCTAATGAGTTATATTTATGTTATTGACTAATGATAAATACTTCTGTTTATATCTGTGAAAAATAAAAAAAGTATATAACACAAGGGTTCATGAAGAGTGTCCCCAATTTCAGATCAGTCCTGCTTCAAATCTAATGCTGAAATCATGACAACCAGAAATGTTTATGTTTAAGAGCATGAGCTTGTATTCTTGAAATCCTAACCAAAGTAAATGGTCAAACACAGGTATCTCATGAGTTACCATAAATGGCTTCTGGGTCACATGCTACTTATGGTAATAATTAACTTCCTGAGAAAACTGTGCTCCTTTTTTCCCTTCTTTAAAAAAACACAAAGAACTATCATTTAAAGACTAACCACTATATTTAACTATTAGGTTTGTTTTTTTAAGGCTCCACCGATTTCCTTGCAAATATCAATCTCAAGATGGACACCAAATGTCTAATCTGTTATGTGCGCCAGTGCTGATGCTTCACTCTGCTTTTGAATATAAAGGTGCACATTATAAACATATATTTCATCTGTTCATGTAGACCAGAAAAGACTTTTGAATATAATGAAACTCTCCCGCTCCCTTTGTTTTGTTTTGGCAGACCAACACTGACAGAAAGAAATAATCTTACTGACACTCCAGCTGCGAAACTGGCTTTCTTGAAAATAATATTGCCTAGTTATTATGTGTGGATTTCCACATGAAATATTTGCAAAGCACTCCACAAAGCTAAATTATATATTTAGAAAGGTTATATAGTTTATCCATCTTTGGACTGTGCCAGTTCCGAATGCAGGTATATAATATTAGAACCTGGGGTCATCTGTTGAAGCTAAATGCTGGGAGATTCGAGATAGACAAAAAGAAAAACCTATTTACAAAATGTATAGTCAAACTGTTTCACTGCTGCCAGATATGTTGATGGTCACCAATCCAGACAGTTTTTTAAAGGGCATGGAAGATAGTGGCTATCAATGGCGACTAGCCTTGATAGCTGTATACTTCCATCAGGGTCAGAGGAAGCATGCCCCTGAATACCAGGTGCTGGGGAACAGCAACCGTAGGGAGCAGTTGCCCTCTTTCACCTACTTGCAGGCTTCCCAGACGTGCCTGGTGGGCCATTGCGTGAAGGAGGATGCTGGATTAAATTGGCCTTTGTCCTGATCCAGCATGGCTTTTCTTATGTTCTTATGGGCTTCAGTGCTTGAATGCTCCTCCATTATTATTATTATTATTATTATTATTATTATTATTATTATTAAGACAAATCATACACATAAAAATCTAGCACATCAGAGAGAAGAGAAGGCTCCATCTCTTCTCCTTAACACAATTGCTTTTGTTAAGCACAATTGCTTTCTGCATGCAGGTAGGGGTGTAGAAAATTGGTGCAAATCAAACTTGGTTCGATTTGAACTGGCCCAGTTTGTCTGGTTTAAACCCGAACCAGACCAGCCCCCCCCTCCAAAAGGTGGGCAGTCTGAGTTTGAACTGGATCAATCCCAGTACTATATGGCCCAGTTCAACCCAGCTCGAGGGCTATGCTTGTAAAGGGGAATCTGGTGAAGATCCCCCTTTACAAGCAAAGGGGTGGGGGAATCCTTTAAAAGTGTTGTAGGGGTGACCGGGGGGGGGAGCGAGAGGCTCTCCTCAGCCACCCTTACAACACTTTTAAAGGATTGCCTCACCCCTTTGCTTGTAAAGGGAAAAGCTCACCAGATTGCACCTTTACACCCATAGCCCTCAAACTGGGTCAAACTAGGTCAACTGAACAGACCGTGCCACCAGCCAGTTCAATTGAACTGGTTCCAGACCAGCAGTTTGGTTTTAATTTGAACTGAATCACCTGAACCTGTTCTGTGCACACCCCTACATGTAGGGCACTTTCTGACATAGGAGTCACGCAATCCCCCATCTGTGTTCCACATGATACAGTGCTGGGAAGGCTATGCCATGTAGCGATATTCACAGAACTGGTTATCCCAGTTTGGCTTGTATCTGGACTGGATTCGAGCTGCCCTGGGTGGATTGGGCTTAATCAAAACTGGCCAGTTCTGAGCCAGCTTGCAGACAGGCTTGGGGGGTATACTTGTAAAGGGGAATCTGGCTAGAATTCCCCTTTACAAGTGCAGGGGGTTCCCTAACTTTAAAAGGCTTTCCTTTACCTTTAAACCTGGGTGGGCGGGCAGTTGAAAGGCTTTCTTTTACCTTTAAACAAAGTCCTGCTGGTGGCAGGAGTAGTGGAGGCGGCCATTGTGGTGGCGGAGACTTGGGAGGTGGTGGTGGAGGCTCCTCCAAATGCCCTGCCAGCCTCCCAAATGACAGTCTGACTCTGGGCCAGCTGCGGGCTGGTTTGGGCCTCTGTGCGTACTTTCCTTTAAAGGTAAAGGAAATCCTTTTTAGGTTAGGGAATCCCTGGTACTTGTAACGATCCCCCTTTACGGGTATATCCCTCGAGCCGGCCTGTGAACTGGGGGGCAGTCTGGTTTGACCACCCAAACCATGCTGGCTCGATGTCAAGCCTGACTCGTTGTGAGCTGGCTCGCACATCCCTAATGCCATTTGGCATGATCAATGCGGTTTTCAAGGATGCAAATAATCTTGGTCCAGCTTCTACTCCCAAAGAAAACAGTGGGCAACATCCAGTCTAAATTAGTAATGGCTAAATCCCATTGAAATTAATGGGACTTAAGTTAGTTGTGTCTAATTTGTCTCATTGCTTTCAGCGGTGCTTAGACACATGCTAATTACTCTGGATGCTGCCCAGTGTTTCTAGTACACTTAAACCAGCTTTCCTGAATCAATATTAGGGCTGCAATCCTATGCACACTTATCTACTGAACTTCTAACTACTTTAAAATAAATATGCTTAGGAACTTGATACACAACTCATAATGAATATGTCATCTCACTCTACTGATACAACCATCTAAGGTGGAATTTGAGCTATTCTATATAAAAGAAGGCTCTATAGTTCTTAACGGTTTCAGCTGTGATCCACTACTCAGAAGTGAAGCTATGGAACATATGGCAAAGAAACCAAACACCTAATTTTATGTGTTTAAGTTAAATTAATAGTGCAAGTCTAGTGTTAGCTCATAACCTTTTCATGAAATGCCATTTGTGTGGGTGGCAGGGCTGGTTAAGCAATTAAGCACTTCAAAATGAATCCTATATCATTAATGCTATTACCCTTTAAAGTGGGATTCTTCATAAATAATTGCTTTCTTCTTGGCACTTCCATGAAACTAGAATACATTTGAAACTAGTTCGGTTTTATTTTTCTAGCCACTATCAAAAGGATGGCTGCATTATAATATCGATATGTTATCTTTCTGCCGATAACTGCAGCAATCACAAAGGGGACAAAAAAACCCAACTTCAAGTATACGCTGATGGGATCTTAGCTGTCGGTGACTGATCAAGAGAGGGATCTTGGGGTTGTGGTAGACAGCTCATTGAAAGTGTCAACTCAATGTGCAGCAGCTGTGAAAAAGGTCAATTCCATGGTAGGGATCATTAGGAAGGGGATTGAAAACAAAACTGCTAATATTATAATGCCTTTATACAAAACTATGGTGCAGCCATACCTGGAGTACTGTATACAATTCTGGTCACCACGTCTAAAAAAAGGACATAGTAGAACTTGAAAAGGTGCAGAAAAGGGCAGCCAAGATTATCAGGGGCCTAGAGCACATTTCTTATGAGGCAAGGCTAAAACACCGGGGGCTATTTAGTTTAGAAAAAAGATGACTGTGGGGAGACTTGATAGAGGTCTATAAAATCATGTATGGAGTGGAGAAAGTGGATAGAGAGAAATTCTTCTCCCTTTCACATAACACTAGAACCAGGGGTTATCCCATGAAATTGATTGCCAGGAAATTTAGGACCAGCAAACGGAAGTATTTCCCCCCCCCCACACAACGCATAATCAATTTGTGGAATTCTCTGCCACAAGATGTGGTGACAGACAACAACCTGGATGGTTTTAAGAAGAGTTTGGATAACTTCATGGAGGAGAGGTCTATCAATGGCTACTAGTCAGAGGGCAATAGGCCACCTCCAGCCTCAAAGGCAGGATGCCTCTGAGTACCAGTTGCAAGAGAGTAACAGCAGGAGAGAGGGCATGCCCTCAACTCTTGCTGTAGGCTTCCAGTAGCATCTGGTGGGCCATTGTGTGAAACAGGATGCTGGACTAGATGGGCCTTGGACCTGATCCGGCAGGGCTGTTCTTATGCTCTTATATACTTAAAGGCTGGGTCTTTATCGTACGAGACCCACTTTGAGTCCTGGGAGCTGAGAGAACATGATGGGGCCATAGCTCAGTGGTAGAGCATCTTCTTTGCATGCAGAATATTCCAAATACAATCTGGGGCAACTCCAGCAAGGGCTCAGAAATACTGCTGCCTGAAACATTGGATGGTTGCTGCCATTTATTGCAGAGGCGTATCTAGGGAAAATAGCGCCTAGGGCAAGCACTGAAATTGCACCCCCTGTCCGAACATCTGACACCCATCTTTCAGATAACTTTACCATAATATCAGCTGAAAAATACAAGTCAAGCTCATTAATGTTTTAATATTCCACAAGCCCTGATTCTCTGGATATAGTGCCAATCTGAATATGTGTACAGTGACTTATATAATATTAAATTTAATTTTTTTACTTGTAGCCCCTTTGGGGGGCTTCCTAAAGGCCATGGGGGGAACTGCAAAGGTTCCCCCTCCCCGTGCTGGGTTCTAGGGCTTCACAGGGACCATTTGAGCATGTGTGGTGGCCATTTTTTAAAATAACTGTTTTTTTTTAAAAAAATGGCCGCTGGAAACAAAATGGCCACTGCACATGCTCAAATGGCCTCTGTGAGGCCTGGCATGGCCTAGGGCCTCATAGAGGCCATTTCAGCATGTGCAGTGGCCATTTTGTTTTCGGTGGCCATTTTAAAAAAGTTTTTTAATTTTAAAAAATGGTGCCCCCCTTCAAGTGGCGCCTGGGGCACGTGCCCTGCCTGCCCTACCCTAGATACGCCCGTGATTTATTGTAGGCCATGCTGAGCAATATGGACCAATGGTCCAACTCGGTATAAGGCAGCTTCCTATGCACCTAAAGTGTTGATTGCCAAAGTACCTGTGCAGATGATAGATGCTAGATAGATGATAGATAGGGGCTAGATAGATGAAGCAAAAGGAAGTGATGGAAACCATACAAGAAACTATATGTTAATGGGTGGGACACATAAAATAAATACATACATGGTACAAACTAGGGATGTTTGAACCAGCTCAAAATGAAGGTGGTTCACACACAAGCCGCCTCGGCTCGAAGGTTTGCCCTTGATCTGAACCGGGGGGAGGGCAGTCTGACAGCAAGCCAAGAGCCTGACTCATGAGGTGGCTTGACGGTATACTCGTAAAGGGGAATCCAGCAAAGATTCCTTTTTACAGATAAAAGTCTGTGGTGGGGGCCTTTAAAGATGAAATAACTTTAAAAGTCGCCACTGTGCGGCAGAATGGTAGCGGCTATAGTGTGGGGGGTGGCTGCAAAGGCGGGGACTCCTTTGAACCTCCTGCCTGCCTCTCAAATCACAGCCCTGGCCAGTTGTGGGTTGTTTTGGGCCTCTTTGCATGCCCACACAGTGCGCCGACCAGGGCTGTCATTTGGGAGGCAGGCAACAGGGTGAAAGGAGTCCCCACCGCTGCCGCCATCCCCATCACTGCTACCACCACCATCCCACCATGCAGTGGCAATTTTTAAAGGTAAAATCTAGCACATCAGAGAGAAGAGAAGGCTCCATCTCTTCTCCTTAACACAATTGCTTTTGTTAAGCACAATTGCTTTCTGCATGCAGGTAGGGGTGTAGAAAATTGGTGCAAATCAAACTGGGTTCGATTTGAACTGGCCCAGTTTGTCTGGTTTAAACCCGAACCAGACCAGCCCCCCCCCCTCCAAAAGGTGGGCAGTCTGAGTTTGAACTGGATCAATCCCAGTACTATATGGCCCAGTTCAACCCAGCTCGAGGGCTATGCTTGTAAAGGGGAATCTGGTGAAGATACATCGAACATACACATCGAAGCACTTTACTTGTAAAGTGGAACCCTTGCTGGATCCCCCTTTACTAGTATAGCCATAGAGCCCCTCAAGCTGGCTTGATGGTGGAACCAGGATGGGATGGGATGGGATGGGCTTGATGGAACACAAGCCTGAGCTGCCCAGGGCAGCTCAAATCTGGTCCGCATTGGAGCCGAACTGGGCCAGCTGGTTCCGTGCACATCCCTAGTGCAGACCCATTTACAGCAATAAAAATATCTTTAGAGCTGTGCATAATAGACAGCCATGATGTGGACACACTGGAAAGGGAAAGAAAGAGGATGGAGATGTGCCTTTCAAAACAAAGAGTTGCTTTATTGAATGGTAATAGGGGTACAGGAAATGAAAAAGTGGTTGGTTAGGCATGTTACCAAATTGCTATGTTAGGAAGGGGGATAGAGATTTGATAGTAAATATAAGAGAAAGGAAAACATGTTTTTCATAGCTACCTGAGTCTAGCTCTGGGAAATTCTTCTCTCTAGGGAGCTCAAGCACAAAGTGAGCTCATTGGAGTGCACCCAATGGGAGTGCGGAGTCCGATGGCAGATGCAGGTGGCCAATGCAAAACATAAGAACAGCCCTGCTGGATCAGGCCCAAGGCCCATCTAGTCCAGCATCCTGTTTCGCACAGTGGCCCACCAGATGCCGCTGGAAGCCATGAGGGCATGCCCTCTCTCCTGCTGTTACTCCCCTGCAACTGGTACTCAGAGGCATCCTGCCTTTGAGGCTGGAGGTGGCCTATAGCCCTCTGTCTAGTAGCCGTTGATAGCAAAAGTACAAACAAATAGGCTAGTTAGCATAGAAGAGAGCAATCAAGGAGTTACGGGGGGGGGGACATGGGCAGAAGCATGGTGGCAGATGCAAAAAGCAAATGTGCATTCTCATGTTTGAAGGGGGTTCTTATAGGCAAAAACATACCCTGGGACATTAACTGAGGACTGAGGACTGGTAGGAACCCATCCTTGGATAATGAGGCAATTCTCATGATGGAGAAAAACTGGGCTAAATGAGCCCAGCCCAGTTTCCTCCCATCGTGAGAACCACTGGGCTCGCTGGCAGGCCCAGTGGTTCAATGGCGGCTAGCCTGCCTACGAACCCCTCCCCTAAAATGAGGTTAGTGGATTGACAATCCTCCCCGCCTTGGGGGTCTCCCCAGGATGTCCCACACACTTGTGTGGGGCATCCTGGGACTTCCAGTGGTTGGGTGGCCCCCGATCCCTGCCGCCCCTACTGGCTCCATGATGGAGTCGGTAGTTGTATAGGGGGCGGCCAACCAGGCCTCGACATTTGATTGTGTGCGGGGAGAGTGGGTCAAGCCCACTCTCTCCCTGCACAAGCCCTGCAGGCTCTACACCCTTATCGTGTGTAGGGCCTCATTCTTTTGATTGGGTTTAGGTATCATTGCTCCTGTTAAGGCAATAATATTAGGTATTTATTAGGTTGTATCTGTGTGGCTTCCTCCTGTATGTCCCTTGACCAAGGATATTCAAAAAGGGAGACTGCTGGAGCAATTCCCTGGACAAAGAGAAAGGAGGAGGGAACATCACACATTCTGGCATATAGAGTTAGGGATATGCAAAAAGTTTCAAATTCAAACCGGTTCAAATTCGAACTGGTTCGGTTTGAAGGTTCGAAATTGAACCAAACAAGGCATTGAGTTGGCAATGCTGGTCCAAGTTTGAACCAAACAGAGCCTGGTTCTATTTGAACCAGTTCAAACTGATTTGAACCAGTTCGAGCCTCCCAAACTGGGTTGGGTGGTAGGCACCCATGGTTGCCAACTACCACCCAAACCCCAAAGCAATCAGACACTCCTACGATTTTTAATGATGGGGGGATGCATTTTCCCCAGAGGGTATAATGGGGGCTCGAACTGGCCCATTATTCCCTATGCACAGCAGAGCACCTAGGGGCACCTAGGGGTGCCTACCACCCACCATACACCAAAGCAATTGGACACTCTTATGATTATTAATTATTTATTTTGCATTTTAAAATTTTATTGGCTTTTACAATAGCTTTACAATCCAAACGACATTCCTTTATTTGATTAAGTAAATATTGACTTCCCACTTACCTGTCTGCACAGTTCACGTTAACTATACATATAAACCATTGCTATAATAATTCAAAACATACATACTCCACACTGCTACTCGATTTTACCCAACCCAACCTGCTGTTACTATATTTCAAACCCTGATGAAAGGTCCATATAGTTCTTTAAATAAAGTAAAAATGGTTCCCAATCCCCTATAGGTACCCCATTCAGATTGCATATTTGTCTCTTTACGTGCCAAAGCTTCAATCGGGGATACCCATAATGGAGTTTTACATTCCAGCCATTTTTTATATTTTGTCCACAATTAGACTCCTTCTTAACATAGTGATTAAGAAAGTCTTTTGGCACTTTGCTTTTATCATACCACAGATATGAATGCCAGCCAAACCTTATATCAAATCCTTCCAGATCAAGTATTCTGGGATTTCTTAATGTTATCCATTCCTTTAACCACATCAAACAAACAGCATCGAAATACAACCTTAAATCAGGCAGAGTAAGACCACCTCTTTCTTTAGCATCTGTTAAAAAATTTAAATTTAATTCTTGGTCTTTCCCCTTGCCAAACAAATTTAGTTATGTCCTGTTGTCATTGCTTGAAACAGGCTAACATATTAATTATAGGAATAGTCTGAAAAAGAAACAACATTTTAGGTAAAACATTCATCTTCACAACTGAAATTCTTCCCATTAAAGATAAGTTCATTCTAGTCCATCTTTGCAAATCAATTTTTACTGTATTCCATATTTTGATATAAGTATTTGAAAACAACAAATAGTTTTTGTTTGTCAGCCAAATACCCAAATATTTGATTTTCTTCTCCACTTTCAATTCGCTTATTTCATAGAGTCTGTCATTGTATTTCTGGTCCATATTTTTTGTCAGCACCTTCATTTTACTCTTATTAATATAAAACCCGGCCAATGGCCAAATTGTTCTATTTTTTCCAAGAGCCTTCCAATCTTCCCTAATGGTTTTTCTAGAAAAAACACCACATCATCCGCAAAGGCTCTGAGTTTATACTCCTGTTTTCCTACTTTCGGGCCTTGTATTTGGTCATCTTCTCTTATGTTTCTACAAAGCACTTCCAGAATAAAAATAAAAAGTAATGGGGAAAGTGGACACCCTTGTCAAGTTCCTTTTTGTATTTTACAATTATTTGATAGTTCCCCATTTATAATAATTTTGGCATATTGCTCCAAATATATTGTCTTAATGGCCCTAATAAAATTATTACCAACTCCCATTGCATCCAATAGCTTACACATAAACTGCCAGGAGATGTTGTCAAATGCTTTCTCTGCATCCAGAAAGATCATAGCTATCTGTTTATTGTTATGTTTTTCATAATACTCCAATACATTTAGTACTGTTATTAATGATTTATTGATGGGTTGTTTTTTTCTTTCAATTTTTGCATTTCCCCCCATAGGGAATAATGGGGATTTGAGGCAGCCCCTTCCCCCCATTGGGGGGTACATGGGTACCCCAATGTGGGTTTGGGGGCACAAAAGGTATGGGCACAACCCCAGGTTGGTAGGGTTTATGGGATTTTTAATATATATTTTTAAAAAGATTCTAGCCTGTTCCAATGCGATGAACATTGTGTGACCTTAATTGCTGTGAACTCTGAGTCCATAGCAATTAAAGTCAGTCAGTCAGATCACACACTGTTCTACTTATATGAATAGGGGAGGGATTCATCGCATTGATTCATCGCATTGGAATAGGCTATCTATATCTATATCTATATAATAGCCTATGTTATCTAAAGTTAGGATGGGGAGTTATGACCATACCTGCAGTACCTGGAGAGCAAACCTCACTCCTGCCCTGTGATGCCTTGCCAGCAGGGGACTAGTACTCTCATGAGAGGAAGTGTTAAGGTCCTCCCCAGTCCACTGGGGAGGACCTTATGCTTGACAAAACCTTTGGTCTTCCATCGGATTGCATGCTCATGAGTTGAGCTAACCTAGCAAAGGGGGGCCCACTTGCATGGGACCCTGCTCTCTCTGGTTAATGATAGAACTTTTGTACACCTACCCCCTCCTCTCCGTGGAAGCCTTTCATGCACGCAAAGGAGATTTTGACACTCCATGTGACTTGGAGTAGCTGGGTGGGCAGATTGGGGAAACATCAGGTCCGGGGATGGATCTTTACTCTCATTCAAAATTCCTGGGTTCAGACCAGCATTGTGCTGCATGCAGATTTGCCACCTTGGGAAATAACGGGAGAGGGGAACCCCAATTTTCAGTGACTGGGGACACCATCACAGGCAAAAACAAAGGTGGGCATGTTCAGATGGGTGGATGGGTTGGCAGAGAGCCTGCTTTAGCAGGTTCTTCGCTGCAGTCACAGAGACACGGAGAGCTGTTGCTGGGGTATCTGTCCCCACAGCTTGCTTGTATAGAGCAACTTGGCTGGTTAGCATCAGCCGTCCAGCCACCATGCATGTCTCCATGGTCTGACACTCTCATGAGACAGCAGTCCATGGGAGAGGGGGATTATTGTCAAACATTATTCTGCCCGACACACCTGTCCTCACAGACAGTTCTCATTATTTGTGAAGGGGTATCCCCATGGCCTTACACTCTCATGAGTGAGTGGTCCTCTTAGGAACAGCACCCATCCTCACCACATATGACTAATCACTCCTTTCACTGGGGTAATGCTGATCCTGCTGCCCAGCCGTTCTCGTAAGTAAGCCTAGAGATTGCACAGGTACCCCACAAGGGGAAGGGAATGGGCCCAACTTCCACAACATCACTTTACAAAAAGTAGACTTGAGGCGTTCAAGAATACCTGATTGGGAATTTTTAACCTCACCCTGGGTATAATCACCACCCTGCCACATGTTTCTGTCCCAGTGCTCTAATGGGTTTGCCCTGCCTGTGTTGCCATCTCAAAGGAATGTGCTTGTGAACATACATCTTTGTCACTTCATTTTTGGAGAGCAAAGCATGTAGCACCCGTCTTGCCATCCCATCCCCTTTCTCTCCTGATTGCCAGTAGAGGGGAGCAAGGGACAGAGTGGGAAGAGGGCATGCCCCTGTGTGATTTTGCCATCTGACAGGCTGCCAAGCTCGGGATGGGATGGTGCAGTGTCCCTGTTGCCAGGCAACTGCTTTGTTGGATCTGAGGCGGGTGGGTGGGTGGGGGGGGGAGTGCTTGTAGAAGCGGCCAGCAAGAAGCACCACAGGCATGGAGCAGGCAAAATCCTGGGCATGTCTGCTTCACCATTTCTATTATTACGGCTCTAGAAAGTGAACAAAACCACGGTTATAGTGCTGTCTGCATTCAGACGTAACACTGCCACCAAAAAACCTCAGGTTGCGGCAAGAAAAACTCACAAACCAAAGGCTCAAACTGGAGTTTGGCAAGGCAAACAGCAAGTTGCTTTTGGCGCCAATTCAGACATAACAGAGTTCAAACCTCTGCCCTGTTTACCTCCAGTTTTGCATTATGTGTGAATGCAGCCAATGAGTACATCTGAACACAGTTCAGAGCCCATTTTGGGGTTTACCCTGTGACAATGATTGGAGCAAAGAAATTGACACTGTGTGTCAACACAGTGTTGTCCAGCAGAGCTCAAGGGCTTGTTGCAACAGACTCCTCAAAGGGATATTACTGAGCCCTCATAAGTCTGCTGTGACCAATTTACAAAACACAAAGCAGATAAATCCACTTATATATGTTCTGGCAGGTTCTGTTTCTCCATTAGTTGATGTTGTGGAGGATGCTTGGGTTCTTTCTTGTCAAATTTTGATAGATATTCTTCAGCTTGTTCTGTGTGAGCATGAATTTATGACACCTGGAGTGGTGCAGCCAACTAAGTATTCACTAATAACATGCAGTTCTATCTGATTTACATCAGACCCTAGGGAGGCAGTGGAAGGAAACCCAGAGCCAGTGCTTGTCAGCTGTGAGATTCTGGATGAGGAAGAACAAGCTGAAATGTAATCCAGTCAAGAGAAGGTACTCTTCTCTGGTGACCCTTAGCTAGGGTTAAGTGTGCCTCCTGTTCTGGATATAGTTTCATTCCCTCTGAAGGACCAGGTTCACTACTTGAGAATCCTCCTGGATCTGGCACTGATCTTATTTATTTTATTGTATTTATTTATTGTTAGTTATATACCGCCTTTCATTAAAAACAATCTCAAGGCAGTTTACAAAAGTTAAAACACATAATAAAAATGAGTTTAAAGTATTTAGCTAAAATAACAATCTGATATTAAAATATATAATATACAAATACAGAAAACTATACATGGATAAAAACACACAGAAGCAGCAATAAAACAATCATGTAAAGGCCTGGATAAAAAGCCAAGATTTAACCAGCTTTCTAAAAACTGTGATGGAGTCTGAGGAGTGAATGTCCACTGGGAGAGCATTCCAAAGCCTGGGAGCAGCAAGAGAGAAGGCCCTGTCCCAAGTGCAGAACAACCTAGCCTCCCTGATTGTCAGCACTCAGAGCAGAGCCGGAGCAGATGATCTCATCAAGCGGGCAGAAACCCTTGGGTGCAGGCAGTCCCTCAGGTATCCCGGGCCCAAACCGTTAAGGGCTTTAAAGGTCAAAACCAGCACCTTGAATTGGACCCAGAAACACACTGGTAATCAGTGCATCTCTTTCAAGATAGGTGTGATGTGATCATACCGGGCAGCTCCAGATAGAACCCTAGCTACCGCATTTTGTACAAGCTGCAGTTTCCGGATATTCTTCAAGGGCAGCCCCACGTAGAGCGCATTGCAGTAATCCAGTCATGATGTGACTAAGGCATGGGTAACTGTGGCCAGATCTGCCTTCTCAAGAAAGGGACGCAGCTGGCGCACTAGCCGAAGACGTGCAAAAGTACCCCTGGCCACCGCCTCCACCTGAGCTTCCAAAAGCAGAGCCGGGTCCAGTATTACCCCCAACCTGCGTACTTGCTCCTTCAAGGGGAGCGCAACTGGTAAAATCTCCTCATCCCGATTGGCTCTCCTACTGACCAACATTACCTCCGTCTTGTCTGGATTAAGTCTCAGTTTATTAGCCCACATCCAGCCCATCACGGCCTCCAATCCCCGATTCAGGACATCCACCGCCTCCCTAGGATCCGGTGACAAGGAGAGATAGAGCTGAGTGTCATCTGCATATTGCCGACAACTCAGTCCAAGTCTCCGGATGACCTCTCTCAGCGGCTTCATGTAGATGTTAAACAGCATGGGGGACAAGACCGAACCCTGCAGGACCCCACAGGCCAATGGCTACGGGGCCGAGCAGTAGTCCCCCAGCATCACCTTCTGGACCCTCCCCCCAAGAAAGGAACAGAGCCACTACAACACAGTACCTCCAATTCCTATTATCAAGAGGCGGCCCAGAAGGATACCATGGTCGATGGTATCGAATGCTGCTGAGAGGTCCAGCAGAACCAACAGGGACGCACTCCCCCTGTCTAGTTCCCGGCATAGGTCATCCACTAGAGCAACCAAGGCAGTTTCAGTCCCATATCCAGGGTGGAAGCCAGATTGAAAAGGGTCCAGATAATCCATATCATCCAAAACCCTCTGCAGCTGGGACGGCAGCTGCAGAGGATTTGTGTTGGAATTATTGAGGCTCTAGCAGGATCAGCTCTTAGCAGCAATATCTCCTAATTACCACTAGGGGTTTTAGTATACTAGATAGTAGGGATGTGCACAAAACCGGTTCGCCTGGTTCGGATCCAAACCGGGTCGAACCAGGAGGGGGTGGTTTGGTTTTGGTTTTGTCCGAACCACCCCCTGGTTCGGTTCGGATCCAGACCAGTTCAGATCCGGACTGGTTTGGACTGGTTCGGACACCTGAAAATTGGTAGGATGGAAGCTGGCACCCAGGGGTACCTGTCACCCAAACCCCAAAGCAATCGGACACTCGTACGATTTTTTATGAATTTTTGAAAAATATTTTTATTTTTTTCTCAGAGGATATAATGGGACTCGAACCAGGCCATTATTCCTTATTGTGGAGCACCCATGGGTGTCAACAACCATGCAAACCCTGAAGCAATCAGACACCCCTATGATTTTTTATGAATATTTGAAATATTTTTAATTATTTTTCTCATAGAGTATAATGGGACACGAACCAGTCCATATTCCCTATTATGGAGCACCTAGGGGCACAAAAGCGGGGTGGGTGGTAGACAGACCATATTAGAGTGGATTCACGGTGTCTCATTGAAAATCTCAGTTACTATCATAGAATCCACACTCAATACCTCAGAAACAAGAGAACCCTGTACCCCATGGGTTAGAAACCCATGGGGGTGGTTGGCACCCTATGTGCACTACACCACCACTCGCTCTGGGCCACCCCAGCACCCCCCAAGTGCACTTATGGGGCTGCTGAAAGCTCCATTATAACTTATTATGAGGAAAAACCTTAAAGACGCGAAAACTTCAACAATTAACCAAAAATCAGCCCTCTGCCCAAATCCTTTGAAAAAATTCAGGTAGCTTCCTTGCCCACCCTAGGAACTACCACCCACCACACTCCACTCTACGACACACCTTTGCCCCCGACGTGAAGCTATACATTTGCTGACACCTCCATGCTTCTTTATGGAGAAAAATTTAAAGACGCGTAAACTTCAAAAATCACTTAAAAATCACCCCTTTGCCCAATTCCTTTCAAATAATTCTGATAGCTTCCTTGCCCACCCTAGGAACTACCACCCACCACACTCCACTATACGACACCCCTTTCCCCCCGACGTGAAGCTATACATTTGCTGCAATCCTAATTATTCTCTATGAGGAATTCAAAAATAATTTAACAATTCACCAATAATCAGAGGAGTGTCCAATTGCCTTGGGATTTTTGGGGTGGTAGGCACCCCTGTCTGTCTACCACCCTCCCCACTTTTGTGCCCCTAGGTGCTCCAAAATAGGGGATATGGACTGGTTCGGGTCCCATTATACTCTATGGGAAAAATAATTAAAAATATTTCAAATATTCATAAAAAATCATAGGGGTGTCTTATTGCTTCAGGGTTTGTATGGATGTTGGCACCCATGGGTGCTCCACAATAAGGAATAATGGCCTGGTTCGAGTCCCATTATATCCTCTGAGAAAAAAATAAAAATAATTTTCAAAAATTCATAAAAAATCGTACGAGTGTCTGATTGCTTTGGGGTTTGGGTGACAGGTACCCCTGGGTGCCAGCTACCATCCTACCAATTTTCAGGTGTCCAAACCAATCCAAACCGGTCCGAAATGAACCACCCCCGGTTCGGTTTGGATTCGAACCGAACCGGGGGTGGCTCGGTTCGGATCCGAACCTCCGAACCGCCCCCGGTTTGGATCCGAACCAGTTCGCACATCCCTAATAGATAGTGCAGGACTCCTCCCCACTTTGTTCTCCCAGGGTGTCTCAGTCAGTAGTCTCTCCCAGAGCTAGCAGCTGGTTTAGTCTCTCTCCTCCTTTCATCCACAAGCTTAGCTAGAACCAGCTGAATGCTTTCCTTACTTGTTTGTAACTTCTAAATAAACCCTTTACTTGTTTCTTCACACTTACACAACTGTCTCCACACCTCTTGCTTCTCTGAGTTCTCACTATACTGGTTTTACTCTGCTAATAGGAGTTGAACTGCCATTCTCCCCTACAGTTTGGAGGCTCAGGTGGCCATGGGGCTGAGGCGCATTGTTACTAGCTTCAGCTGATACACTAGCTGCACCTTTCCCTAAAAAGTCACACCACACCATAGTCAGTCATGCTCCAGTTACTTCCAGGCCTTTCGTAATGTTTTTGAAGAGTGTTTGGAAATTTCAGTGTTTGGAAACATTTCAATGCTTTGGAAGAGCGTTTGAAAAGTTTAAGTGGAACAAAATACTACCTGGGTTTGATCAGTATATCAACATTGATTTTGATCTGTATATCAAAAGCCCACACCTGACACCTCTGCTGAATGTGATTTAGCAAGGGTCTACCAGTAACACAGCCTTTTTCACTCACTGTGCCAGCACTAGCACAATGGAATGCAATTGCCAGGGAGTTTTATCAGGCCCCTACTCTTCTGGAAAGCCAAGCTCACCCTTTTAAAAAAAAAAGACTTCCATTCTGTAGCTGACAGGATGTGTATGCTCCACTGTGTTATTACTGCTATTTTAATGCTGATTTTGCTCTTGACATGTATTGATCATTTTGTGGTGGTTGTTTTTTAGCCACTTTGAGTTTGAGATAGTTCAATAAGATAAAATTATATAAACAATAATAAATAGTGGCCAAGATCCAGACTAACAAATCACTGGTGCTGCTAATGCTGGTGCTACTGTGACTCTCAAAAATATGTCCCTGAAGACTGTGTAATCCTCAGGGACATATTTTCAGGAGTCACAGCTGACTTTAAAGAAAAGGAAAGAATTAGTGAAAACACCCCTCCCTCATAGGGGTAGTGAAGCATCACTACACCAGTGTTTCATTAGTCGGGGAGCTCATTCACACAATCAAAAACCCAGGTTTGGGAGCTGTGTGTGCTCCCAATTTTTGGTCGTGCAGAACCAAGGTAAGAGGAAAATCAGGGTAGAAGTGATTGTGTGGCAGCATGGTAGGAGGAAAATCTACCTAGGTTTTCCGCTTACCTTGCTAGCACATGACCAAAAGTTGGGAGTACATGCCACTTCCAAACCAGGTAGAACACAGTTTTTGATTGTGTGAATGACTTCTGGATGCTGGCCACTATATTTATATGTCACTTTTCAACTACAACAAAGTTTTCAAAGAAGTTTACATAGCAAAGGTATGAAAAAATGGTCCCCCTGTCTCAAAAGGGCTCACCACCTAAAAAAAGAAACACAAAGGAAACACCAGCAACAGCCACTGGAAAGACACTGAGCCGGGTCTCACGATCGGTGAAACCCGGTTTGGGAAGCACAGCAGGGAGAGCGGGCTAAGCGAACATGCAGGGCATGCTGGCGAGACCCCCGGAGCCGGGAGGCAGCTTTTCACCTCCCCTCTGGGGGTCTCCTCGTGAGTAGCTGAGGCACGGAGCCACGCTCCACAAACCCGGTTTTAGGGAAAGGGTATTTAGGTGGGTTAACCGCCTGGGAGCCACTGGGCTCACTTGCGAGCCCGGTGGCTCCCACCATCAGCCAAAATCGGGCTAGGCTCCCCTAGCCCAATTTTGGCTGATCATGGGAATAGCCCCACTATGCTGGACTGAATAGGCACAGTTGCTCTCCCCCTACTAAATATGAGAGCCACCACTGGCCCTATTAGCAGGGGTTAATATAAATAAGGTATATAAAATGTAAATAATATAATTAATATAATATAATATAATATAATATAATATAATATAATATAATATAATATAATATAATATAATATGATTACTTATAAAGATATTAAAATGTGTCAAATTGTGACTCCAGTTTTTCTTATTTAAAGTTGATAATTTCAGATTAGAATATTGTAGAATAAGTTCACCAACAATAGTTTGACATCAGCATGAGGAAATTTACATGAATTAGACCAGAAACTAGCTTAAGCTGGAAGGTCAGTTTGCAGCCTTCAGCTATAAAATTACATACTTCTAATGAATACCTCAAAGCTGGGTCAAACAGTGGCTCATCTTTCATAAGCCTTACTTGGATACCAAGTGGCATGGTGGAAGGAGCGAGTGTGTGATGCATTGGCGTGAGACTTCTGTCCCACTTCTAGCATTCATAAGCATGTACAGGGCTATTTTCTTTTAAAATGTCTGAATAGGGCTACAGTATCCTGCATATCAGAGAATTATGTGCTAGACTGTCTCTATCAATATCTGGCTTACCCAATTCAGTTGATCAGATACTTGTTTTCAGCTTGATGGACCAAGTAGATAAGAAAATTTGGGAGCACTCTTTTATGCAGAATAAGGCTGCATTCAGACATTGCACAAAACCAGAGTTACAGGTTACAGGCAAACCTGTAACACCAATTTTGTGCAATGTCTGAATGCATGCAACCACAGCCTCATAACCAAACCACAGGGTTTAGTTTACTGAACAAACTGGAATTTGGAGCTGGGATTACTCCTCAGTTTCACCGCTTTACACATCTGTTAGAAGGCGTTGTCATGTTGTCTGCATGCATCCGCTGCTAAAACTGTGGTTACAGGTTATGTGACCAGTGAGAGGTCAGCTTGGAGCAACACCAACAGCGGTTGCGCTCTAGGGCTTACCCAGCACTCCATGGTGTGTTCCCTGACTGAATGCCACGCCCCTCCCTGCACACTTCCGACTTCCTCTGCCTGCCAACAGGCACCTGGACCTGCTGCTCTTATAATTAAAGGGCCAGCAGCACAACCAGAGAGCACTGCTTGAAGTCTGTGATCCTTGCAGCAACGACAGTGGTAGGTGTGTGCTGGACACACTGGACCTATAGAACACCCCCCCACCCACCCTTGTGAGTGATTTCCTGGAGCTGTGAAGTCATGCCCACAGACTGGCACTGTCATGGCTGCATAAGTGGGCAGAACCAAGCTAGGAGGACCAGAAAGTGGGAGGGGAAACTCTAACCTGCCTCTGGAGTTTCCCAGACTGGGAATGGGGGATTGTCCATGATGTGACCCCCCAGTTTAGAATGTTAACTGCAAACTGCAGTTCTAAGCCAGTTCCTGTGATGTCTGAATGTGGCCTTAAGGCTCTCCCTTGCACTCAGTTGGGAAATGGTAGGTAGATTGTTCCTGATGGAGGAGTTCCTGATTTTGGAAAACTGCATGCTAAGAAGCTGAGATAATCAGTTAGGTTACCTCTAGCAGCACATTACTAGCACTTGTTGTAAACCGCCCAGAGATGTAAGTTTTGGGTGGTATAAAGATATGTTTGTTGAATGAATGAATGAAGAAAGTGTTTCTTATTTAACTGTCCTTGTGATTAAAGGACTTACAAAATCAATGTTCAGCTGTGAATAGGACTGGCAGCCTTTGTTTCTGGTAAGGCTTATGTGCTCTTAATAGAGATATGAGAAGCAGAAATCCAACAGGTATGGCTCTATGCCAGGAATTACTAGGGAGTTATTTGCACATGGCTTCAAGCTTCAGGGTAAATGTTGAGCGAAGCCACTTTGAACTACACTCATGGCACTGAGGGAAGCACCCCCTCCCCTCTGCTCTCGGTTTTTGTTTTGAAATAAGTTCACATGGCATGCTCCGTGTTTTCCTTCTAGCCAATGGCGGGCGGGTGGAGGGGAGAGAGCTTCCTAAAGAGTGATATGTGCATTTCTATAGAGAACATCTCTCTTATCATGCTAATGATCCTGCATCAATGCCTCTCCCTGTTTGCACAGTGTTTTCAGAAAAAGTAGCTTAAAGCCAGCATTTTAAAAATCTGGAAATACATCGAGATAAGCTAGAATTCGCATCACAAAGCCCGATTTGTGTGTGGAGTGGGTCCAAAAATCTCAACGCGACATCAGGGTGGGTTCGGCTGGTGTGTGAACGCACACACTGTCCTCTGAAGGAGATTCGGGGTAGAAGCCTTGTGTGTAAAGCCTCTTGCTGAAATTCTGCTTTTCCTTTAGTAAAGGGATCTTTGCAAAAAAGAGCAGTGGAGCGGGGGCAACTTTAATTGTTAATCTATAAATTTATCCTGCAACTCTTGAGATGAGTTACCAAATGCCTTACTTAGTTTGCTTGCACATTATATTAAAAAAAAAAAACAATACCAAACGTTGTGTTTTTCTTTGTTTCTTTTTTAACTCTAAAACTCTCACCAGGGATGGGGCAGGCTTTTTAGTTCCAAATTCTTAGTCTGTAGCAAAAGAATTCACAGCCAAGCTTGCAGCCCCGTGAAAATGAGAAGAGAGAGTGGTTGTTATAATGGAAAGGCTGGCATCACTTCAGCAACTGCATGGCTGCCCAAAAGATGGTGTGGCTGTGAGTTGAAAGTAAGCCTGCCAATTTGCATTCTGTTCCAATAAGGTAAAATGATGGTAAAACATTTGACTGGGTATATATATACATATATATACACACTCATACTCACTTATTCAGACTCCGATGACATACAAATACAAAGCAAATTAAAAACAAATACAAATACAGAAAGGAATATTGAATCCTTTCTGTTTGTATAAAACAGAAGTGGGGTGGCAGGGGGTTGGAATCCATGGTGTAACACAACATCTGTAATCATTTTTCCCGATTCTCAGACTTTACCTTTCCAAAAGAAAGGAAGTGCTGTATGAGCTGTTTGCTGAAGATAGTGAATAGAGGTCTAAATTTAACCAGACTTACAGGCCCAAAACTCAACACCAGGGGCTTAGAACAGCAGCAGCCTGACAGGAGGAAGGGCATTTTCTGTTTGTCTTCCAGCTAGGGCTGATTTTTTGCTAAGCTGTTTGCTATTAAAAAGACCTAGCAGTGGTACTGAAAAATCCATTGCTGCAGAGTCTCTGAACTCTGACACAATGCCAGCCTAAAAGGTAGGCGCAAAGGCAGATTAGAGAGAGGCAAGGGTTTCAGAAGTTTTCATTATTTTGCAAGTTTCAGGGCTTAATTTGAACTGTTCCTTAGGCTCTGCAAGCATTTTCAAAAGAGCTTCCAAAAGGTTGATTATTCTTGGTTGACCCTTCTGTTGGCCTTTCATGAGTACATACTAGCTATGTTTAGTTGGGCATTGCCAGAGGGAAGGGGGGGGGGCAAGAATATATTCATTGGCTCCACCCAATGAATCTCTTCTGCTTAAGCATATACAAGTTTGCACACACAGGCTTTTTTTGCACAATCAGGGTGCACCTTCCCAGCTGAGGTGGGCCTCGCTTCAGCATCAAGGTTCCCTTGTTGTGGTGGGTTTATCTTGTTGTGTGTCCTGAATGGCTGCTTTACTTGACCCCTGATACATTCCAGTGAGAACACAAAGTATCCCTTCTTCCCTTTAGTCATTTGATTCAAGTCTGATTTCAAAAATGATGACCTTCTTACCTATAACTCTTTCATGTCGGGCATCCTTTGCAGCCCTTGTTCGCAGCGGCTTAGGCTCCAGCCTCAGAATTCAGGCCATTGAGCACACTTCCTCACAGGCGCCTGTTTGCACCACAGGCCGCCTATTATGATGCCCTTGCCCCTTTAGGTCCTTGGATCCTGGAGCTCCCACTCGCTGGGCAGCTTTCACCAGACTGGCCCCTCATCATTGGACATCCAGTCTTTATATACAGTCAAGATCTCACTGATAGTTTCGCGAGAGTCCCCGGTTTCTCTGGGACCCTCATGAGATCTCCAGGCCTCACGAGATCTCGGTGTGAGATCTCATGAGCCTGCTCCCGGGTCTCGTGAGATTTCGCCATTTGAGCCTGACACTTTGTTGGGCTCAGACGGGGGGCAGGAGTTGCTGTCCGGGCTTGCCTGGGGTTTCATCATGGCATCTGGGGATAATGGGGTAGCCTCTGAATGCCAAGGGAGGAGTCCGTAGTCGCCGCCCACCGCCTGTGGTGGGCAGGCCAAGGCAACAGGACCCTGACACCCAAAGAGTTCGTTCTCACAACTAGTGCTACCCAGGTAGGGCAGCACTAGGCCGGTCATGAGAACCACCAAGATCAGGACAGATCCCAGTGTTCATCTGCCAGGTAGCCCAAGTTTTCTACCTGAGCTAAAAGTGAGGTAGAAGGGCACATGCATGCCCTCCGACCTCACTGCTCGGCTGTGTGGAAGCTTGGGTCATGTGGAAGCCGGGCGGAAGGAGTGCCCAACACCAGGGAGCTCCCCCAATACACCACGCTCCTCATGCAATACATTGTGGGATGCTGGAGGATGCAGCCTCCCACCCCCTCACTGCTCCAGCATCGCTTGCTCACCAGCCATGTGGGTGCGATCCTGGAGCCATGTGGATTGTGTGGGTAAAGATAGGCTGTGTCCTTCCTTCTTCCCCCAGCCCTGCCAAAAATAGCCATGGTCATGGTCAAGAGGTTATTGTGAACCAGACGCTTTTCGGATATAGTAGCTATATGGCTGCTATCTGCATCTCAGATATAAGGATTAGTGAAGGAATGTATATCTCCATGAAAGGGGTAAATGATTAGATATCTAAGTTGCAGTAACAAAACATCAAAAGTAGGAACAAACAAGGTACTGATTCTCTGTTAATAGAACTGGAATGCTGATTATGAAAAACCTTATGATGTAAGAGTGTAACTCCACATGGAGAATCGAGTTGCTTTTCAGCACCTCAGCTGACCCTTTGCAGTTTGTAAGCAAGGCTGTGGTAAGATTTTGAATTAAGAACTAAATTCCTTGGAATTATATATTGTAGTGATCAGCCACCCCTCCCCTAAAGAGTTTACCAGAAGTGAAACCTGTCCTGACTGACAGGCTGATGAACTCCAGGGCTCAGCCAATCAGCATGCCAACTAGGTGGGTTCTAGATAGCCATTGGAAGGAAGCAGAGGCTCCTTGTTAGAAGGAGCTGGCTGGAGGAGCAGAGGAGGACATGTGGCCATGATGTTGGGTTGCAGGAAAATGTCTCTGCAAGTCCTGGAAAGCCAGGAGGGCAGGAAGCTTGAGTCCTCTACCATGGTTTGGTGAGTTCAAGAAAAAAAAGCCAGGGCTTTTGGCTTCAGGGAGTTAATCTAGTGGAAAGTCTGTGTAGTCAGATTTCACATTAGACTTTCAGTTTCTTTTGTGTTTGTTTGGTATATCCCTGATACTGCTCCCCGTTCAGCGGGGTGAAGCCTCACAGTGAGAGGAGGTCGGTACCTGGCCCTTCGCCCTAGTGTGGGATGGCCCTCACTAGGAGGTGGCCACCACACGGGAGGAGTACATGCACTCTGATTAGTTAGGACCTCATTGCAAATTTGTTATCTGCTGTACATTAATAAAGTGGCCCTTATTTACTCCAACTAAGCATGTCCTATCTTATAAGAGAGGACTATTGAAGATAAATGGTGACAGCGGTTACAGGACTGTCACGCTTGTATGTCTGAACCATAGATAAGATGGCTCCATTATTATGGGAGTTTGATGAGACACAGGAGAGTACCTTATTTGAAGGTCCCTTCCTCCGACACCCTCCCTTTTTTTGGTTTAACAGTACAGATAAAAATAAGCCATTGGTGCTTGCTGTTTCTGTAGTGTGAGCAGGCTATGGGGCTCCCAGGCACTCTCACGCTTTCAGGAGCGGTTTCTCAGCAGCTGCAACCAGGCAGGCAGAAAGGTTGTCAGCGTCTTCATCTAGAATATCTGTGGAGGAGGAGCCTTGGCTTGGGGTCCCTGGGTACAAAGGGTGATTTCTGCTCACACTCTTCGAAAGTGTTACACAGCTCAGCAGCATGAACATAGAGACACTGTTCAGTCTGTGTGGGAGAAAGTTCACCCTCAGAAGCTGGGAGCTGCAACGCAGTTAATTTGCTTTTCCTTCCCTTGCAGCCGATTTGCATTCCAAAGCAAAGGCGTTTGTTCTGCCGGCAGAGCTCCTTTCCCTTGGGTGGCAGCAGGGACTACATTCTGTCTGTGACCTAAGTGAGAAGATTCCCCTGCCTGCCTTTAGTTTCCTCTCTGTCCTACTGGCACAATGATCTCACAGGAAAGCTGTAAAGCAGCCTCCCATTCACCCCCATTCACCCTCAACCCAAAGAAAGAGACAGTAGAGATATTCAGAAAAAGAGGGGGCTGTTCCCTTTCCTGCCGTAGTGAATTATCTTTTACAAACAGAACTCTTAATTGAGTTTTCCATGTACAGTCATTCCTGATTTTATTGCCTCAGGTAACAGTTGGATTTTTTTTCTTCCTAAGAAGTACAGTAACAGAACTTCATTTTGATAAATGAAAACCCAGACATTGTACTTTGGATACAATGGCTGACATGATCTGCAGCTAAGTTTGCCAAAATTGTGTCGGCTGAAATCGGGACGAGGGAACCAAGAGTGGGCCAAAGGACAGGGGCGGCTCATGAACTCACCTCCGGGGGGGCGGCAGGTGGCTTCTTTAACTGTAAACGGAGCCGGTGCTCCGTGCCGCCCAGCAGCCCCCACGGCGGGGAATTGCCTCTGCCACTCACCTGGATGCTGGCGGGGGCTCGCCTCCACGGGAGCCAGGTGAGTGGCGGAGGCGATTCCCCACCGCGAGGGCTGCTGGGCGGCACGGAGCACCGGCTCCGTTTACAGTTAAAGAAGCCGCCCGCTGCCCCCCCCGGAGGTGAGTTCATGAGCTGTTCCTGCCAAAGGATCTGACGGTGGGGGCATCTAGGGGTGGGGCTTGTTTTGGACCTAGGTGGCAACCTCCAGGTGCGCTTACCTGGTGGTGGTGACCACCACCATGGTGGCTGGCTGGCTGGCTGCTGTGTGGTGGCAGAGCAGGGACAGCGGTGAGAGCTCTCCCGCCTCCCAAAGGATGTGAAGTCTGGCTGGGGCTCAGGGTGGGCACGCTGGCGACAGGCGTGCTGAGGCAGGAGGTGAGACTAGGAGAGAAGGTGGTGAAAGAGTCCTTTACCCAGACACACCTTCCTCCCAAATGAAGCCAGTCAGGCCAATTTCAGGCCTCTGCGCACAAGTGCAGCAAACTGGGCATGGAG
This sequence comes from Hemicordylus capensis, assembly GCF_027244095.1. Lineage (NCBI taxonomy): Eukaryota > Metazoa > Chordata > Lepidosauria > Squamata > Cordylidae > Hemicordylus > Hemicordylus capensis. Next base: position 375,941,385 of record NC_069657.1, read on the forward strand.
GGGGAAAGGAGTGATTATTGTGTCTCTCCTCGCCCTTCAAAAGCCTTGTCCACTGGTATAAATCTGTTCCTGAGGGCTGCAGAACAAATCACCCCCTCCGCGTGTGGTCCACTCCACACATGGTCACTCACTGCAGGGATGCTGAAGGCCCCTTTTGTCACCAAAGGGTTACGGATGATGTCAGCTTTAAAGAGTAGATTTGCCCAAATGTGCTTTCTTTCTTTCTTCCAAAGAATTTGGTTTTTTGTAGAATGGGGGAGGGGGCTCAGACAAGGGTAGGTTTCATGTGTGGCATTAGGAGCAAACGAGTGTTGGAAGAGAGGCAAGGACTGGAGGCCACGGAGATGAGATGAGAGCAATGTGTAGTATGCAGGATGCTTGATTACTATAGGCCTGGGCAGAAGAAGTCTAGAGTTTGAGCCTTCAGCAGACAATGCTGGTGCATAACCATGAGGGCTAACCAAGAAATGCTCTTTTTAACATGAAAGCAGAACTCTTTAGGATTCTGTGTCTACCATCAGAAAGGTCAGTCACTGTGAGAAACAGTGCCACTGCTATGTGAAGAAGGTTAGTTTGGCTGAGTGAAAACCAGGAGTGTAGCTATAATTGAGCAGATGGGTTCAAAGAACCCAGCCCTCCCCCCACATCCTGAGGGCCCCCCAGATCCACCCCTCCCTGTTTTCATCATTATCTCCCTCATTCCTAGGGGCCGCCAGGGAAAGGGGTAAAGACGGGCCCCCTTTCTCCTAGCTAGGCCCATGGTGAAAATTTCACAAAGGGCCTAATGACAGGCAGTAGGGCTGCCCTTAGAGAGCCCTGGCAGAGTGCAGGGCCTCGGGCAAATCAGCCAGTGTGGGGGCCCCTTCCAGTTAATTCTAATGGGAGTTAAAAGAGTGGGTCCCGGGACGGTCACCCTGCCTGCCATGCCCTAAGGACAAACCTGACAGGCAGTTCCATGTGCTGAAGGGAAACTGTGGATACAGGAGATTCTGTGTCAGAGTAGCTAGTACTGAGGGGACTGGAGGAGAGATGCAAGGAGGCAAGAAGAGGGTGGAGAAAAGCCTGACACAGGACTTTGGAAGGGTGTTTATGCTGTTGTGGGAAAGGGCATAGCACGGAATTCCCTTCATTTTCAGGTTGGTGCTTAAAAATGAGCAACCACAACAAGAGGAGTTCCTCTTCCCATCCCCCCTTCCCATTTTACACAACTCTGATGATCAACATTTGATGTACAAAATTAAATAGGTAATTCCTAGGCACTGGCACATGATTTTCCACACACACACCTCTTTGATAATCCTCTCTAATAAAACGCTTGGTGTCCGTCCGTGGACAGACACCAAGCGTGCGTTCGTGCCTGGCCTGTTCTGGGCATGCGCGCAGCGCATGTCCTGAACAGAGCAAGGGAGGCACGAACGGCAGGACCCGGCGGCCATGTTGGGGCTGGGAGAAGGAGAAGTGGCCGCTGCCCACGCCAGGAGGAGAGTGCGGGCGAGGCGGCGGCGGAGCCACGGCCACAGGTGGCAGTGGCCGCGGCGGGGCAACTGGCGGTGGGAGTGTGGGTGAGGCGGCGGCGGGACCAGAAGCGGCCGCCGCAAACAAAGGAGAGAGGCGGTGGGGGAAGAGGCGGCGGGGAAGCCGGCCGAGGTGGTGGCGGAGCTGCCGCCGAGGCCTGGAGCCACTGGTAAAGCTGGGCGGGGGGGAAACCTTGGGGCCCTAGCCCGATCCCACCATTCCCATCCCCCCCATATTACTAAGGGCCAAATTGGCCCTAAAAAATGCCGCCGCAGACGCCGCTGCCGAACCGCCCTCCCAGCTGCCCGATCCCACCATTTCTACAGGAAAGAGGAGCTCGCTAGCAATGCTCCTCTCTCTGCAAAGGCTCTTCTCAAACTGGCGCTTTGAGCGGAAAGGACGCCCTTTCCGCTCAAAGCGCCAGTTTGAGAAGAGCCTTTGCAGAGAGAGAAGCTCTGCTAGCGAGCTGCTCTTTCCTGTAGAAATGGTGGGATCGGGCAGCTGGGAGGGCGGTTCGGCGGCGGTGTCCGAGGCGGCAGGGGCTGAAGGCATTACTAGCGCCCGTTTTTCAACGGACTGAAATTCACTTGTGATGAAATAAGATCTGTCTTCTTTATTTTTTATTTCTCTGTGTAAACTGCTTTGGAAACGTTTGTTGAAAAGCAGTATATAAATATTTGTTGTTTGTGTATTTTTTAAAATCAGATGTGCTTTTGGTGTAGGAAAATCATAGTCTGAAGTAACCCTGAGACACCTTCTTCTAGAGAACAGCTAAGCCTGAGAAGGAGTGATAAAAGAATCTTGAATGACTGGCTACCATAAAGGAGATTTGGTTTAAGTTCTCTTGTACAGAGAAACCACTTCCTCTAGCAATAAGAGAGGAAACCTTTTGATTAATTTAGAGTCTGGCTCTAAGAGCACATTTATTCTGATTACTTCATGCTGTTGGACCATAAAATAAAACAAGAAAAGAAATCCTTAGTAAAATATATGTTACTGTATATAGTGCAGTATGCAACTGATTATACATTAGTTAGTATGTACAGTGTCCAGAGGTGTATCTAGGGAAAATAGTGCTTAGGGCAAGCACTGAAATTGTGCCTCCTGTCCAAACATCTGACACCCATCTTTCAGATAACTTTACCATAATATCAGCTGAAAAATACAAGTCAAGCTCGTTAATCTTTTAATCTTTCAAAAACTATTTAGCAGGGGACGTAACCAGACCAAAAAATGCTGGAAAACTACAAATTTCAGTATGCTGGGGCTCATGAAATACCCAAATACTATGTGGAGGTATACTTGGAAAACTAAACAGAAGTGCCTGTCTAATTCTCTACTATTCATTGTAGCATCACTATTACATAAGTTTTAAAAATAAATGGAGAATTTGACTTTTCCCAGATACTCTGAAAACAATTAAAGGATATGCAGAGTAAACTGTGTCACGGCTTGGAATATATTCTAGTATTTCAGAAAGACAGTTAAAATGAGTGAAAGAGAGCAAGAAACTCCCAGTGGGCCTTAATACTAAGGATTTCACACCGATTCAAAGACAAACTCACCATTCCCCCTCCCGCCGCTGGCATCTTAATTCACTGCCGCAGCCCGTTCCAGGCTGATTTTCAGGCCTGTTCAGGCCTGCAAAGATTGGAGTGGTGGCCATTTTGGAGGCTGCAACACATGCTCAGATGTCCTCTGTGAGGTCTGGCAAGGCCTAGGGCCTTGCAGGGACCATTTGAGCACATGCGGTGGCCATTTTAAAAAAAAATAAAAATAAATTGCAGCTGAAAACAAAATGGCTGCCATGCATGCTCAAATGGCCTCTGCGAGGCCTGGCATGGCCTAGGGTCTTGCAGAGGCCATTTGAGCATGTGTGGTGGCCATTTTGTTTTCATCAGCCATTTAAAAAAAAATATTTTAAGAAATGGCGCCCCCCCCTTTCAAGTGGTGCCTGGGGCATGTGCCCTGCCTGCTCCACCCTAGATATGCCCCTAACAGTGTCTTATTCTTGTATACAGGGAGAGTTTGCAGCCTGACAGACTTCAAAGGCAAAAGAAAACCACCACAGAGAAAGAAATGGATTAAAAAATATATTTTACCTTTCATGTTCAGTGAACTGAATTTCATACTATGTACTCCTAAATGCCAACCTGTTCTCTAGGGTTACCTGATGCACCTTAGTACACATGCTTTGTTTTAAAGGCTGTTCCCTAATTTCAAGGTATCACAATATACCTTGTTGCTCTCCCAGTGAATGCCCGCTCTTTGACATCTGTGGCTGCTTTTAAAAAACTACTAAAGACCTTTTTATTTGTTCAGGCACCGAGTCTCTCATCTTTCCTGCTTCTGGTTGTCTTTTTAGTTGTCTTGTTTTTTGGTGTTTTATCGTTCTTATTGTTTAACTGATTTTAAGGCTTTATATGTGATTTTAGGGAGTTTTATTGTATTTTAACTTTTGTAAACCTCCTTGGGATGTCTTATGAAAGGCACTATAAAAATTGAACAAACAAACAAAAAGATTTCCCTTTATTTCAGAGCAACTATGGATATGATCCAGAGCCCCATGTATGAAGGAGTTTCTTATTACCTTCACAGAATGAGATATTCAGGGATTCTCTGGTGAGTGCATGGGGCGTTCTCCTTCCCTTGCTCATAAAAATAAAAAGGGGATTCCATGCTCATGCAAAGTGCCATGTGTGCATCAGTACATATATTCAGATTAGTGGATGGCCAACATTTATTCAGATTAGTTAAGTAAATAAAAATAAAAATCACAAGTCCACTAAATTTCATATTTTGTGAATTTTGCTCCAGAATTCCTCTTGACTCCTTCACTGTGAGGTTCAGCAATACTGAAATAGGGAGGCTCTTCTCATGATCAGTGAGAAGAGCCTGGATGGAGTTTGCAGGGTGAGTGGGCTAAGTCTGCTCTCCCCGCAGACGAGCAGTCAGTCTACTCCAGGTGGCCAAACCAGCCGCCCACACAACTGCCAGCTCTGTTACGGAGCCAGCGGGGACTGGGGGGATTGGGGGCTGCGTGGCCCCCAGAAGCGTCAGCATGCCCAGTGCGAGTGCGCAGGGCATACTGGGGAGACCCCCAAGCTGGGAGGCTGCTTTTGAGCCTCCCGGTCAGGGGTCTACTCGTGAGTTGCTGTGGCACGGAGCCATGCCACGGCAACACACGATTTAAAAAAATCGGGATTGCGGAGTGCTTGCTCCGCAAACCTGGTTTAAGGGCAGGGGTACTTTAGCGGGTTACCCCCTGAAGAACCACTAGGCTCGCAGCCGAGCCTGGTGGTTCTCACAATGGGAGGAAATGGGGCTAGCCTCCGCTAGCCCGGTTTTCTCCCATCGTGTGAATAGCCTCAGGGTGGATGAGGAAGTAACTTGTCCTTTCTTGTGTTCTCAGTCACTCTCAGACATCAGTAAGTAGCTTTCTGTGGTGCATAGGCATGATTAGTTAGCTAGGGGACAGAACTGATGATGAGACGCACTATTGCTATTGCCAGCTCTCACGCATTATAATCCCTATATTTGGTGTTCATTTTTTTTAAAAAAGCATTAGGATTTGTGAACATGTTGATGCTTTGTTATTGTACCAAGTAGAAACAGCTGCATTTGCTTCTAAATATTTGCAGGCCTACTGTCTATGCAGTGGCAAGAGGTAATTGGGGGAAACTGAGAGAGAACTACAATGACGACGACGACTACAGATATTTATTTATATACTGCTCTTCAACCAAAGTTCTCAAAGTGCTTTACATAGAAAAATAAATAAGACATAAATAAGATGGTCTCCTGTCCTCAAAGGGCTCACAGTCTAAAAGGAAACAGATTCCGGCGCGGTCCGGCACTGAGGGGGGTCTACCTTTAAGGGCAGGGGGGTAGTACTTACCCCTCCCGCCGCTCTTCCTCCTCCGGCGCTGCATTTAGGAACCAAGTTTCAGGGGCGGCAGCGTCCCTCCCTGCCGCCCCAGCCCCCGTTGTTGCCCAGAAGTTACAGAAATACTAGTACGCATGTGCACGGCACAGCGAGTGCGCGCCTGTTGCCGCCGTGCACACACGCGCCGCATACGTCACATGCACGCTATGTGTGATGTATGCGGCACGTGCACAGCAGCAACAGGCGCGCGCACCGCGCCGCACGCATGCGTACTCGTATTTCCGAGACTTCCGGGCAATGACGGGGGCAGGGGCGGCAGGGAGGGATGCTGCCGCCCCTGAAACTTGGTTCCTAAATGCAGCGCCAGAGGAGGAAGAGCGGCGGGAGGGGTAAATACTACCCCCCCACCCTTAAAGGTAGACCCCCCCCCTCAGTGCCAGAACCCCGGACTGGTCCAGTTCCGAACCGGTTTGGAGGCCTCCAACATGGCCTCCGAACCGGTTCGTGCACATCCCTAGTTGTGGTAAGCAAGGACAAGGTAGTGGGGTGGAATCAGGAATATTAACAGTTTAATGAAATAGATATTAGAGCTCTTCTCACAATCTGTGAGAAGAGCTTGTGGGCTCTTTTTAGCCTTGCCTCTACTCCAGTACTGGAATACATGTAACTAAAAGCCCCATTCAAAAGCTGGCCTGGATCAAGGATTGGATTAACCAAAAACACCACACAACTGTATCCAATCTAGAGCCTCATGTTACTCCAGGCACTGACATTTCAAACCCTGAGTGCTGAAATCCACAGCTGACATATAGAGCAAGGAAACAGTGCAGCAAGAGGAACAAGCTACAGCACTTTCCAACTAACTATACCAGTGAATAAGCCATTTTAATGACCTTCCTTTCCCCAGGAAGCCTCTGTGCCACTTTGTGTGCAGCCCTCAGGCACATATTTTCAGGAGCCCTCATCAGTTAAGAATAGATATTGTGAAAAGTGTCATGACTTTACATCATTTTCTATTCTTTCTTCAAGCCATGAGGCATTTCTTTCACTTTCTGTTCTTTGTTTAAATATGTTGTTTGGTTCACCTGTGCTCATCTTGAAGTTGAAACTAAACCATGTTGCATCTAGGATAATATAAAATTGTTATGTTGTAAAGAGAATAATCAAAAGCCATCTCAGTAATGTGACTCATGTTAAAGCATTATGTAGTGCCACCTATTGAAACTGATGTGTATATATGAACAGATCTTCCCACTAATATAAAGCAAGTGGGAGAAAAAGGACTTCATTAGATACATGTAAATTCCTTCTAATTATGGAAGACAGATGCTATGAATCTTAAAGATAAAATATATGCATAAAAATAGAACCATTTTGTCATTTGAATGTCAAACACGTTTTGCTTATTCCCATAATGAAGTCAGAGTTCATATTATGAATTCAAAATGGAATTAACGGGAAATTAATGGAAGAGAACCCTCTTAATCTTCTTGTGCCATTTCCCACATGAGTGCACTAAGATATAAAAGCAAAAAGGAAAGTGGAGTAAAAATAGTGAACAGGGAGGATGTTGAAAGAAAAGGATGGGGCACAAAGTTTAGAAGGGGTGAAAAATTCTCAGTCTTTTGACTATGTGGAACATAAGAACAGCCCTGCTGGATCAGGCCCATGGCCCATCTAATCCAGCATTCTGTTTCACACAGTAGCCCACCAGATGCCTCTGAGAAGCCTACATGCAGGAGTTGAGGGCATGCCCTCTCTCCTGTTGTTACTCCCCTGCAACTGGTACTCAGAGGAACTTCTTTGTTTGACAACATGGAGCTTCATAAGTGGAGTAGAAAAAAAGATGCAAAAGATCCTCACACCTTCAAAAGATGGTATCCTTCTCCTCAGAAGGATGCTGAGCAAAGACACACCTTTTAAAGTGGCAATTCTCTTATATTTAGCAGGGGGAGAGCACATGGCCCTATCCAAGTCCAGCACAGCATCTCTCCAGCGGCTGTTGCTGGTATCTGCCTTATGTTTCTTTTTAGATTGTGAGCCCTTTGAAGTCAGGGAGCCATCTTATTTACGTATTATATATTTTTCTATGTAAACTGCTTTGAGAACTTTGGTTGAAGAATGGTATATAAATATTTGTTGTAGTCAGAGCTCTGTTTTTCATCACAATAGTATCAAGAGCTGCCAACATAGTTCTTCTGAAGACTAAAGCAGAAGATAGTCAGCTTGTTTCACTGATTTCCATGGGACTTGACCAAACGTTTCTGGATTTGAGCTGTTGTGTTGAAGTTAATTGTTTTGTTTGATGGTTCTCAAGAGTCACTGAGACAATCCTCTGAGGTCATTCACACAGTCAAAAACTGTGTTCTGCCCAGGTTTGGGAGCTGTGTGTGGAAGCAAGGTAAGAGGAAAACCTGGGTAGAAGTGCTTGTGAAGAAGCAAGGTAGGAGGAAAACCTGGGTAGCAGGGGTGTAGCTATAATTGAGCAGATGATCAAAGAACCTGGGGCCCCTAGCTTTTGAGGTGGCCCCAGCTCCACCCCTCTCTATTTTCTTCATTATTTCCCTCACTCCGAGGGACCTCCGGGGAGAAGGGCAAACACTGGCCCCCTCTTCCCTAGACAGGCTCCTGCTGGGTAGCTTGTCCTCCTACCTTACTTCCACACAATCACTTCTACCTAGGTTTTCCCGTTACCTTGCTTCCACACAACTGAAAATTGGGAGCACACACAACTCCCAAACCTGTGCAGAACACAGTTTTTGATTGTGTGGATGAATTCTCTGTCTTTCACGTGTTGTTTGCCTGCAAGGATCTCGTGGACAATGAAGCTCTTTTTAATTTAAACCATGCACTCCCGTCTCCCTGTCTCACTAGCTGCATATTTTTTGCTTCAGCTGGATTATCTATTGTGATTCCTTAACATAGTCATTTTTCATTGCACAAAAAGAGTCATGCACTTTCCAGCTTGCCCACCTCTATAAATACTACTCTTAAAAATGAAGAAACATTCTAAGTTAAGGACAGAAACCAACATAAGCATGAATAAAGACAACTAAAGGAGATGAATGTTGCATAAATCAAAGAGGAAAGGAAATGCTGAGACATTTTCCTAAATAAATTATTTACAGAACTCTGAGGAGACGTTTTCTGCCTTTGCTTCATACCAGTTAATCTACAAACACACAAGGTCAACTTTAAAGAAAGTCTGTCAAGACTGTATAACTTCTTGATCGTAGTTAATAAATGGTTAAAAATATATATTTACAATGCATGGAACTTTGTCTTTGGATTCTTTCACATGTCATCAAATCATCCTCAGAATTTGAAGCTGAGTTTTATAACATATACAGGGACAAAGAATGAAACACAGCTGTAGAAACTTGTAGAAAGACAAGATTAAATCTTTTCCAATAATCCAACACAAGAGAACAAATAAATGCATTGTTTCATGCACTAAGAACTGAAGACGTTATTAAACTATGGAAAAAAGAATGACAGTAGTGATCTACAGGATAAATAAGATGGCAGATAGATAAGTTACTTTGGAGATACACCCTAAAATATTAATATACCCCAAAATATTAATTAATTAATTTAATTAATTAATTAGAGGTTATGTCCAAATTTAAGTGGCTTAGTTTCTGTGCAGTGAGCCACCAATCCAATGGACAGGCACACTTGCTGCTTCTGCACCACTTTAAATGCCTCCCGCACTGCTTCCAACGGTAGAGAAGCTCTGTGCCACCGCCTACTACTACCACTATTATTAATTAATTAATTAATTAATTAATATTTATATCCTGCTGTTCGTCCAAGGAGCCCACAGCGGTTTACTACATACTTAAATTTCTCTTCACAACAACCCTGTGAAGTAGGTTAGGCTGAGAAAAAAGTGACTTGCCCAGGGCCACCCATCAAGTATTATGCCTGAATGAGGATTTGAACTCAGGTCTCCCCAGTCCTAGTCCAGCACTCTAACCACTACACCATGCTACATCACACTTCCAGTGGAACTCCCATTGGGAATTATGGGAGTACTGTTGCAAGCACAATGATATACTACTTAGTAGTCATGGAGCCTCCCTGCCTTTGGAAGCCATACCGGTGGGATTTAAAGGGGCACAGAAGCAGCAAGTGCGTCTCTCCCTTGGATCAGTGGATCACTGCACAGAATGTAAGTGAGTAATACCAAATATATAGTCTTGCATCTGGGAAAATAAGTAAATATTTTTGATTAAATTGTTTTAGAAAGAAAAATTCAAATTGAAACTTGTGTAAATAAATGTAATAAATTGTGTAAATAATTTACACAAATAAATTGTGTAAATAAATATAAGAATGTGTCTTATAAGCAAAGTTTAAAGTAACTTGGTTGGTTTAGTTTAGAAAAGGGAGTACTGAGGAGGGACATGACAGCTCTCTAGAACTATATCAGAGGGAGATGATAATGCAAAGTAGTAAGAAGTATGTTAGCAATGTTAGCAAGTGTAAAGTGATGCACATTGTGATGCACAGTGTAAAGTGATGCACATTGGAACGAAAAAGTGATGCACATTGGAACGATGTGATGCATCGTTCACATCGTTCACAGTGTAAAGTGATGCACATTGGAACGAAAAAGTGATGCACATTGGAACGAAAAACCCCACCTTCAAGTATATGCTGATGGGATCTGAGCTGTCAGTGACGGACCAGGAAAGGGATCTTGGGGTTGTGGTTGACAGCTCGTTGAAAGTGTCTATTCAATGTGCAGCAGCTGTGAAAAAGGCAAATTCCATGTTAGGGATCATTAGGAATGGGATTGAAAATAAAACGGCTAACATTATAATGCCCTTATACAAAACTATGGTGCGACCACACTTGGAGTACTGCGTACAATTCTGGTCACCACATCTTAAAAAGGACATTGTTGAACTGGAGAAGGTACAGAAGAGGGCAACCAAGATGATCAGGGGCCTAGCGCACCTTTCTTATGAGGCAAGACTACAACACCTGGGGCTTTTTAGTTTAGAAAAAAGATGACTGCGGGGAGACATGATAGAGGTCTATAAAATCATGCATGGCGTGGAGAAAGTGGAGAGAGAGAGATTCTTTTCCCTCTCACACTACACTAGAATTAGGGGTCACTCCATGAAATTGATTGCCAGGAGGTCTAGGACCAACAAACGGAAGTACTTTTTCACACAACGCATGATCCACTTGTGGAACTCTCTGCCACAGGATGTGGTGACAGCCAACAACCTGGATGGCTTTAAGAGGGGTTTGGATGACTTCATGGAGGAGAGGTCTATCAATGGCTACTAGTCAGAGGGCTGTGGGCCACCTCCAGCCTCAAGGGTGTGCCTCTGAGTACCAGTTGCAGGGGATTAATGGCAGGAGAGAGGGCACACCCTCAACTCCTGCTTGTGGCTTCCAGCGGCATCTGGTGGGCCACTGTGCGAAACAGGATGCTGGACTAGATGGGCCTTGAGCCTGATCCAGCAGGGCTATTCTTATGTTCTTATGAAGTGTTTTGAAACAAAGCAGACTGTGGGTTTAAAAATTCATGGCCACAAATATAACAGATTTAGGATGGAAATCAGTGGATGGTATGTACAGTTCTGAAATTCTGGAATTGTCTGCTGGAAACAGCTGTGGGTAATAATAAATAATAATAAACTTTATTTGTTAGCCACCCCATAACAAATTGTTCCCTGGCAGACTCACAACAACATAATGATCAAAATATTGTCCCATGAAGGACAGCCTGCGTAGCCAATCATGGCCGAAGTTCAGGGAGGAGCTTCCTCCCTCAACTCTGGTTCAAGGGGACCCAGCCTGCGGTTCTGAATTCAGACATACTGCAGGCTGCATCCAACCTCAGGTTGTGGTGACAAAACTCACTACAACCCCAGGGTTCAGACTGGAATTACAAATCTGAAACCCAGCGTTCATCGCTGCACCAAAGCGCATTTCCATGCATTCAGACATGATGCTAGTAGACCTTCTGGCCCGTTCAACTGCGGTTCTGCGTTATGTGCAAATGTGGTCAAGGAATCTCCTTGGGCTTAAGACAGAAATGGTAAGTGAGTGAAGGACATCTTGTGGATTCTATTGTGATTCCCAAGTCGTAGGTTATTTATGGATCCAGAAGAGTTCTTCCCCTTGTAATCTTGGATATTTATTTCTCCCTTTTTTTGGAGCATTAAAAAATGTCATCTCTATTGATGGCATAATGGGTGGGATAGTGTAGGTTGCCAATTCCCTTACACATTTCCCTTTGGAAAATTCAGCGGTTAGATCGGTTTTTCTCCATCATCTTCATTTTGAATCTAGATGAATTTTGGTCTATTCTAACTATGATTCTATGTTTTGGGAAGGAAATGGCAAATCCTACTACCTCATCTCCATTCCAGAAGAACTGTTAACTAGTATATATTTATATCATACTGCTTTTTTCTTGAGAACTCATGATATTCATTTGATGTTATACGCTCCAAGAAGCTTCCATGAAATTGTACAGAGGTGAAAGTTAAGTACATAGTACATGCAGCTAGATTCAGCTGACCTTTAACAACAACAATAAGGTGGTGGTGGGGAACCCACCCTACATAGCCCACAAAATTCTATGCTGCTATTTCCATGTTCTTTGGACTAAGATGTAAAACGGGCTGGATAAAAGTCAAATCAGGCAATCCTGTTTTCATCTTTAAGCCTGAAACTATTTTTGCCAACAAAAGAAAGAACAGCACATTCCCTCTTAGGATAGGAACTGAGTCCACATACAAGCACTAAAGGAAAATAACGCAGATGATGAAAAACCACAATGCACTCATGGGGTATTTTCCATCCTGCATGACTGACTATTCAGTTTCATCCTGCATAATACATGGTTACTAGAATTGCCATGTTTTACTGTAGATAAACTTCAAGTGGACTGAAGTGGATTCTGGCCCAACCATATGAAATAATAACACAGAAGTCTACCCACCAATGGCTCGTGTGCCCCCATCATATTGCAGTGCGTACTTTGCTGGATTCCCTCAGATGGGTATGGTTAAGCCAGCTTGTTTGCTAAGGTAATGAGATAGTTTTGGTTTGAGGGTGATGGTGACATTTGAAAAGAATTTGAAATGATAAATTGCTTGAAGGAAATTGTCATTCAGAGCCAACATTTAGAGAAAGCAAATCATCAGCTCCAAAGAGCTGAAGGACAACAGTCCAAGACTGGATTTGCTATTATGCTAAGCAAGCTATGGTATAAACCTTTGGCCAGATTGGTGTGGTTTATTATGCTGCAGTTATCTGAGAAATCCCAAATGTGGAGAGTGTCCTGAAGCTGCTTCCTAAGTTTTCCTAAGTTGCTATAATGTGACAAGCAGTTCTGAACACACAGGCTTTTCCTTCATAACATGACTGGGGAGCAGTAGCCAAATTGCCATTTTGGGGGCAATGTAAAATATATTTCCCTACACAAGGCACGGACTAGCATAAGGACAATTGTTTTATTGTGTTTGTAAGTCGCCCCAATCAGTATCATGCTGGAGGTGCAGGATTTAAATATTTGAAATGGATAGATAGATAGATAGATAGATAGATAGATAGATAGCTAGATAATGCACAAGAAACAGTGCAAGTAACGTTGAATTAGAATCTTCTTTAAAAATAGATGAGATATATATTTTTGAATAAATATATACATATCTTTGAATCAGAAAGATGTTCCATTAAATCTGAGCACAGCCATGATCTTTTCTCAGCCTCAGGTGTTCATCTATAAAATGAGAAGAACACACCTCACAAGGTTATTGTAGGTAGGAGCATGTATGCATTGTGTGAAAAACTCTGTATGCAAAATCCTCTTTAAATGAGAGCTGGCAGAGGCAAGGACTAACCTAGGAGCATAGCTAGGGGAGCGGGGGCCCGTGTTCACCCCTCTCCCCAGTGGCCCTTGGAGTGAGGGAAATAATGAAGAAAATAGGAAGGGGTGGAGCTGAGGGGCCCTCAGGAGCTGGTGGGGTCTGGGTTCTTTGAACCCATCTGCTCAATTATAGCTATACCCCTGGACCAGGGATTCTCAAACTTGGGTCCTCAGGTGTTATTGGTCTTCAACTCCCATAATCTCAGTGGCCTTTGGTTGGGGATTATGGGAGTTGAAGTCCAATAACACCTGAGGACCCAAGTTTAAGAATCCCTGCCCTGGACTAACCTTATTGACCAAATATAAATTGGATGCCCTCCTGCTTGATTAAACATTCAGATATACCTGCTACTGAAAAACATGGTGGGAATTAAAGGACACAGTCTTGTCCTCACCTTCTCCATGTGAGGCTTTGGGCAGTGGCTCTCTTTGACAGCATCAACAAGCATGTTTAAGGACATTCTAATGAACCCTTCCCAATCTAATCAGCAGACTATGGCTTGAACACTACATTATCCTGTAGGAGGTTGTTGCAGCTGCTTCCTCTCTGTGCATCTCATTCATGAGGCGAGCACATGCCTTGCCACATATTTTGGCCCACAGTTAATAGCACCCCTGTTATTATATTAGTGACACATCTTTTAATAAATCTTTCGTTGCAAGACAAAGTTTGCCACAAACATGTGAGTTCAGTCATCTTTACTGCAACTGCAAATTCCATGATGTATTTGTAAGATGTTGGTTTAATTTATTCAGGTCAGGCTTATCAATTACATTTTTGAGTGTACAAAATCTACTTTTCCATTCATTTTTAAAAAACCTGACATTCCAAGTTTTCTGCTAAGGGTGTTTTTTCTTTGTAAGTTTCATATACTCAAATTAATACATTGCAGATTAAATACAGAACAACTGAAGCAATTAACTCACCACACCATGGACTGAATCAATGTCCTCTGGAACTAATACAATTATAAAGACTGAGCTATAAAGCCAATAACTGGCATACTGTGCAGCATTACACATACAGTGGGATGTAACATTTGCACTGTTGAACAAGAACATTGTTGGGCAAGTGCAAACATAGTGCAAATGGAATGGCATGACAATGAAGCCATTATATATGTGCACTCTCTTTGCACAATTTTTTTCACACAACGTGTGATCCACTTGTGGAACTCTCTGCCACAGGATGTGGTGACAGCCAACAACCTGGATGGCTTTAAGAGGGGTTTGGATGACTTCATGGAGGAGAGATCTATCAATGGCTACTAGTCGGAGGGCTGTGGGCCACCTCCAGTTGGGTACCAGTTGCAGGGGAGTAATGGCAGGTGAGAGGGCACGCCCTCAACTCCTGTCTGTGGCTTCCAGTGGCATCTGGTGGGCCACTGTGCGAAACAGGATGCTGGACTAGATGGGCCTTGGGCCTGATCCAGCAGGGCTGTTCTTATGTTCTTATGTTCTTGTACTTCCGCAACTGCTTTCTTGAACAATTGTGCATGCATTACGTTCCACCACATGAGCAACATTGTGCAGTATGTCAGCCCCTGCCTCTGCAGCTGTGGGCACCTTCCTCATATATTGCCCATATACAGGTCCTGTATGTAGTATGGGCCACAATTGAGCATCAAGTATGCTTAGGTGCTCCTTGGATTGTAACTGACAAGTATAAGCCAGTTTCAGGTATGTAGCTGTCATGGTTCCCTGCCAAACAACTCTGGAAATTGTAATTCTGTGAATAATTTTCATCACAATACTAAAATTTCCAGGATTCTCTGGGGGAAACCAGGTGTAACTATTTTGAAACTGTCTTCAAAGTGATTTATATTTGTTGCATAGTTGTATCCTCAATTTTGCAAGTACAGAGTGAATGGAATTTAACTATGTGCTTGTGTGGGAGGAGTTTACATACTTCCTGCAGCCAAAGAAACACCTCTAACATTTCACACAATATGAAAGATAATGGTGTTTTTCCTGCTATATGGTGCCTTTTAAACATAATTTTATTTTTTTCATTCATTCTTTCATTCATTCATTCAATTTATATATCCACTTCCTAAAGTGGCTCAGGGCAGTTTACATTAAAATGAAAAACTATTATTATTTCTTGTTTACACAGTCAGGCAGGTGTTGTTGACTGGTTTGTTTTATCCAGACATTAAGTCCTTTCCAAGGACCTGGGATGTCAGAATTTTGTTATTAATATTGTCCTTGTTGTTATTATAGATATCGTCGCAGAATATAAGCTGTTCCCAGTAAAGTTGCTTTTTGTAATTGGCTGGTGGTGATTTCTGTGGCCCCTATGGAGTTGAGGTGCTCTTCAAGTTGTTTTGGAATTGCACCTAGGGCGCCAGTTACTACTGGGGTTTTTTTGGTCTTCTTCTGCCACAGCCTTCCAATTTCAATTTGTAGATCTTTGTATTTTGTATTTTGTTGTTTTTTTCTATTTCTTTTTCTTCTATTCTGCTATCCCCTGGTATTGCTGTGTCGATTATTTTCACTTGTTTTTCTTTCTTCTCGACTACAGTTATATCTGGTGTATTGTGTGGCAGATGTTTGTCTGTCTGTAGTCGGAAGTCCCATAATATTTTTGCATCTTCATTTTCTACAACTTTTTAAATTTTATGATCCCACCAATGTTTGGCTACAGGTAGCTTGTATTTTTTGCAGATATTGCAGTGTATCATCCCTGCTACCTTGTCATGCCTTTGTTTGTAGTCAGTCTGTGCAATTTTTAAAAACAGCTGATTAGGTGGTCCACTGTTTCATCTGCTTCTTTACAAAGGGGGCACTTGCTGTTTGTTGTTGACTTTTCTACTTTTGCTCTTAATGCATTTGTCCTTAGTGCCTGTTCTTGTGTAGCCAGTATTAAACCCTCTTTTTCTTTCTTCAAGCGGCCATGCTTAAGCCATTGCCAGGTCTTGGTGATGTCTGATTTTCCACTTATATTGTGCAAATATTGACCATGCAGTGGCTTATTTTTCCATTTTCCTGCTTGGTTCTTGACTTGTTCTTTCTTGTAGGCCTGCTTTGTTTCATTGGTGTTTTAATAGTTTCTCGTTCTTGACCATTTGAAGTGCATCTTCTTCACTGTCCTTGATATATTCTTCAAGGCCTCTTTTCTCCTTCTCTACTGTTTGATGGATTTGCAGCATTCCTCTTCCACCTGAGCTGCGAGGGAGGTATAGCCTATCGACATGACTGCGGGGGTGTAGCGCATGATTGATAGTCATGATTTTCCTGGTCTTACGATCTAGCGTCTCTAGCTCTGCCTGGGTTCAGGCTATTATTCCTGCAGTGTATCTGATAACAGGTATAGCCCAGGTGTTTATGGCTTGTATGGTGTTCCCGCCATTGAGTTTGGACTTGAGGATTTTTCTAACTCTCCTGATGTATTCACTTCAAATTTTTCTTTTAACTTCAGTGTGTGCGATGTTATCAGCCTGGAGAATGCCCAAGTATTTGTAATGTTCTTTCTCTTCCAGGTTCTTGATCTTGCTTCCATTGGGCAGTTCTATTCCTTCTGTTTTTGTCATTTTCCCATTATTAATGCAGCACACTTGTCTAGTCCAAACTCCATTGCTATATTGCTACTGAATATACGGACAGTGTTTAGCAGTGATTTGATTTCTGACTGGGACTTTCCATATAACTTCAGATCGTCCATGTACAGCCGATGGTTGGTTTTACTTGATGTTTTAGATGTTTGGTATCTGAGGCCTGTTTTGTTTAGTATTTGTGAAAGTAGAGTCATGGCGATTACAAACAACAGAGGGTACAGTGAGACCCCTTGCAAAATACCTCTTCTAATACTAACCTTCTTCACTTGCAATTTTCTAAAATAATTTTGTCAACCAGCAGCTGGTCTTTTGTGCCTCTGGTGTTTGGACAATTTCCTTTCTGTTCAACTGGAAGCTGTTTGTTACTTAATAAGTGTTGCATTACTTCATCTGGTATTATGCCAGTTAATAATTTGAACATGGTTGGTAGGCAGGTGATTAGTCTATAATTACTTAGAACTGCACCATTTGCTGGGTCTTGCATTATGAGATGGGTTTTCCCAGTTGTTAGCCATTGTTCAATATCACCTCCTTGCAAAATGTGATTGAACTGTTTTGATAGTTGTTTATGAAGGCTTGTTAGGTGTTTAAGCCAAAAGCCATGCCGTTCATCGTCGCCTGGAGCAGTCCAATTTTTAATTTTCTTTGCTCTTTCACTTATTAATTCTGGTGTTATTATTAGATCTTGCATTTGTTGGTTACATTTTTCTACCTCTTTCATCCATCCTGTTTTTTTATTATATTCTGTTGGATTGTCCCAGAATTTCCCCCAGAATTTCCCTGTTTCTTCTTTATTTGGTGTTTCTATGTTTCTTGTACTTTCTCCTTCTATGCTTTGGTAGAAACGTCTCTGATACGATTGGAATTGGAGATTCTGCCTGTGTTGTGTAATTCTGGCTTCGTATCTGCTAATCTTCTTTGACACTGCTGTTATTTGCTGCTTTATTATTTCCAGGACTTCTCTAATTTTCCTTGAATCTAGGTGGTATTTTTGGATCAGATACTCTTTGGTGTTTTCATTCTTCAGCTTCTTGTCTTTCATATCTTTCAATTTACTATCATCTGATCTAAGCCTGGAGATTTTATTTTCTAATCTAATCTTCCATTTAGGTGATGTACTACTTTCTTTTTTTACAGGTCCACTGATCTTATATCCGAGCTCTTGTGTTGTTATTGTTGCTGCACTGCACATTAGTTGGTTTGTTTCTTGCAAATTATTGGTTGTTATTTCTGCAAGTGCAGCATTGACATCTTTTAATGCCTGAGCAAGTTGTTTTTTGGCAACTGATTTTAGAGCTGGAAGTTGAACCCTGGTGGTTGTTTGGTTCATGTGCTCAGTTATTTTTTGCTTTAGTTCTTGTTGCTTTTCTTTTGAATGGCATTTGGGTTTTTAAGGTGAAGTCAAAGGGCAGGTTGCCTGGTTTCGATTTTGGAACAGTTGGCATCCTCTGTTTCCAACAGCTCCTCCACCTGCGCCTGAGCAACTTCTTCAGTTGGTGGTAATTCTTCTTCCATATCTTGAGCCTGTGTTGCTCTTTGCAGTTCTTCCAGCTCAACTTCTGTGAATACTTTATTTCTTATTATGAATCTTCTCTGGTCTGCTAGCCTTTGTTCTGTTATTTCTGTATCTAGATGCTTCTCTTTCCAAATTTGGTACATTCTTTTTAAATAACCTCTTCTAGTTGGACTAGACTTGAAAGAGCAGCTCATTATTTCCTTGTTGGCATTTTTCATATATTTTTTTCGGTTAAGCGACGTTTCTTCCAGTAACCTTGCAGTCTCCAGCCCTGATTGCTCAACTGAAGATCCTGAGTCCTGTTGCCCACTTGCCACCAGATGTCCAGGGACTCCAGCACCTGGCGCGGTCCTTGTTGACCCGGGCGACGACCGATCTGGTATAGATTTATTAAAGTTATGTCTCACCATATTGTTGATGGGAGAGGCACTCTTCATCTGGTTCCTCTGGTGAGACCTGTCCAATATGGTTGGACCTCTGGCATAGCTCTCACCTTCCTCAGAGCTCGCAAGCCCCACAACGACACCAAAGTAGTGCCTCACTGGGGGCCAAGGTAGTGCCTCACTGGGAGCCAAGGTAGTGCCAAGGTAATAATAATTATTATTATTTCTTGTTTACACAGTCAGGCAGGTGTTATTGACTGGTTTGTTTTATCCAGACATTGAGTCCTTTCCAAGGACCTGATGTCTGGATAAAACAAACCAGTCAACAACACCTGCCTGACTGTGTAAACAAGAAATAATAATAATAATAATAACAACAACAACCTTGGCACTACATTATTATTATTACTACTACTACTACTACTACTACTACTATTATTATTATTATTATTATTATTATTATTAAATTAAGATTAAAATTAAAATTAAAGCTAGACTGACCTCCTGATGCTACAAATAGAAGTTCTTACAATTTGAACTATAAAATCACGGGAGCCCTAACTGTACTAAATACTCTCTCTCTCTCTCTCTCTCTCTCTCTCTCTCTCTCTCTCTGTGCTTCATTTGTGGGGGAAAGTATGGGACTTGAAATTAGAGCAGAGTGAAAACTCTTTTTTATTATTATCAAAGAGTACCTTTTCTCTTTTTTGTGGGCTTTTGACTAGTCTCCTCAAAATTTCACCTACTTTTTGTCAACATCCTGGAGGACTTCCAAGAGGAGGAATTGTGCAAAGATACCCAAAGACAAATTTCAGCTTGTCTGATGAATCCTGGGGGAACTCTCCAAACTGATTGAACTCAGGTTTAGCTGTAGCAGTGAAGGTATAAGGTATCCTAGGACAATCACAGATAGTGGGAGTTTAGGCAACAACCAATAATTCTTTTTGAGCTCCTAATTAAGGCAATTATTCCAGGGGTGTAGTTATAATTGAGTGGATGGGTTCAAAGAACCTCCCCCACCAGGCTCCTGAGGGTCCCCCAGCTCCACCCCTCCCTGTTTTCTTCATTATCTCCCTCACTTGGAGGGGGGGGCGCTGGGGAGAGTGGCGGACATGGGCCCCCCTCCCCTAACTGCGTCCCTTTCTCGAGAAGGCAGATCTGGCCACGGTTACCCACGCCTTAGTCACGTCGTGGCTGGATTACTGTAACGCGCTCTACGTGGGGCTGCCCTTGAAGAATATCCGGAAACTGCAGCTAGTGCAAAACGCGGCAGCGAGGGTTTTATCCGGAGCTGCCCGTTGGGAACATATCACCCCCATTTTGAAAGAGCTGCACTGGCTGCCGGTTCGTTTCCGGGTCCAATTCAAGGTGCTGGTTTTGACCTTTAAAGCCCTAAACGGTTTGGGCCCGGGGTATCTGAGGGACCGCCTGCTCCCATGGGTTGCTGCCCGCTTGACAAGGACATCTGAGGGGGCCCTGCTCCGGGTGCCGACAATGAGGGAGGCCCGGCTGTCGTGCACTCGGGACAGGGCCTTCTCTGTTGCTGCCCCCAGACTCTGGAATGCTCTCCCAGTGGCCATTCGTTCCTCGGACTCCATCACGGCTTTTAGAAAGCTTTTAAAGACTTGGCTTTTTACCCAGGCTTTTACATGATCGTTTTCTACTGCAGCTTCTTTGTGTTTTTATTTGTTGTATTTGTTGTATTGTTTTTATGCCTGTTTTTATGTTTTTATATTTTTAACATGATGTTTTTATTGTCTTTATTGTATGTTTTTAACTTTTGTAAACCGCCTTGGGGTTATCTTTTTAACGAAAGGCGGTATATAAATGCAAAAATAAATAAATAAATAAATAAATAAATAACTGCACTCCTGAATTATATTGATATGTTTTGGGCTTCTATTTAAAAAAATTACAATACATTATATATAATGTATAATATGGAATTAATACATAATATGTAAATTAAAAGAAATATTTTTGTTTCTTTTAAACTTTTAATTTTCATATAAAATACAAGTTTGATCAAAGAATGACTTTGTAAAGGCTTACTATGTGTTCACTATGTTTTTGCAACTAACAAGTTGCTATTTGATGTATGGGTTGCCTATTAATAAAGATGTTTTAAAATAAAATGAATTATTCATTTTCAGCCACTGTTGTAGACAACATAACACCTGCATTTGTTATTTTTGAGGTCATCTGTCTTATTTGCTATCATGATTAATCCATACACCACTGACAGCTTCATCAGACGTATATTATGTTTTGTTAATGCCATGATAGACAATCTGTTAAACTTTTATTCTGACTTATGTATTATATTAAGCAATTTTAAATACTCAGTGATTCACTCTCATTATAGACATCCTGTGCGTGCCTACAGGCAAGACTGCTAACCTATATGCCCCATCCTGGCTGATTCCTAATCATGCTGGCTAACATCCAGAATAGGGGTGTGGAGAACCTGGTTTGAGCTTGAACCGGAGCAGTCCCCAAAAAGAAGGGCTTGTCCGAGTTCGAACTGAACTGGGCCTGGTTTGGCCAGTTTGAGTGCTTTGCTTGTAAAGGGGAATCCTTTAAAGCAAAGGGGGATTCCCTACCTAAAGGGGGTTTGGGGGCAGCGAGAGTGCACCTTATCCACTGTGGTGACAGCTCCCCATTGGTGGTGGTGGTGGATCTGTGGTGCCTGCCCCGTCAGCGTTCCCCCCACACTGCAAGTCGGCAGGCAGCCTGCAGTGAGGAGGGAGCACAGGTGGGGGCGAGAGGGGCCACCTCTGGGGAGCTGCCACCACTGTCACCACAGTGTGTAAGGTGCCCTTACTGGATTTCCCCTTTATAAGCAAAGCACTCTAACCGGGTCAAACTGGGCCAAACAGGTTTGACCCAGTTCAATAGCATGAACTGAGTTGCTGCCGGTTCTAATGAACCAGTTCACGGACTCACTGGGCATTTCAGTTCCAGTTTGGTTCCAGTTTAAACAAAATGGCCACAGCCAATTCCATGCACACCCCTAATCCAAACTAAGCTTCCATGGATGACCAAGTTTTTTACATTGTGCAAACGGATAGGGCACAATTCTCAGTGATTTCTCCTTCCCTCTGCAACTGCTTGTGTCTCCAGAAACTATGTCCCTGAGAGATTAGAGACCCCCAAGAAGATAGTTTTGGGATGCACAGGCAGCTGCAGATGGTAGGGGGGATTGCTGAAAATCACCTCTCCCCACTTTGTATGACAGAAAAACCTGCATGTCAATGGAAGCTTAGTCTGGGGATGTCGGCCACTGATTTTTCCTGCAGATTCTCAAAAACTCTGGCAGATGGGATTGGCCCACTATAGTTGGGGAAAGGGATATTCGCTGCAGCTCACTTTGTAGCCAGGGAGATACTGTGAACTGTGACTCAAAATCCTCCTCTACCCACCAGGAAGGTCCTGAAGCATCGTAAGAGATTGCACAAAGCTACTCAATGATTGCCAGCCCAGAGTATACAATGACCGCTCCACTGTGCAAGATCTGCTGCCAAAACAGAAAAATCCAAGAAAAGCAACCATGTTGATACTAAACATAATTGTTGTGTAGTAAAACCAGGCAAAATTTTAGAGTAATGCCAGGAAGTACTAGGATTTTTAAATAAACCACCTAATAAGATGAGATGAAATGAGATGAGATGAGATGTACATAGTGAACAATTCTGGATATCAGAATATTCCTTTCTCATATCCCTTTTACTAACTAGAGTATTCAGTTTATTCACATAAACATGAACAGTATTCTCTAGCCTATTTTAGTGTTTTCAAGCAATCAGCAGGATTTGGGGTCATCAAAAGCTCATCATCTTTCATTGGTAAAGGATGCTTCTTGAGGCCAGTTTACACTAGGTGGTGGCCCCCACGTTAACATTCTGGGGGCATTCATAGGCTAGTTGCTAGGACAGCTCCTGGGAAGAGGGACTAATGCATTTGTATTGTCTAGATAAAGGTTTATGTATGCATGTCATCACTTTGGAAGGCAACTGAAGGAATACATAATTTGGTTTAAAGAGACATAACTTGATCAATTGTATTGATCTTTCTTGTTCAGGTTCAGTGTTGCTGAGCTTGAGGGCTCAATGAGAAGATGGATGGCTTGGGAGCAAGTTCATGAGGAAATGATCCTTGAATAGATAGCTCAAGGTTAGTCTTTCCAAGGAGGCCCAATTGCCTCCCGTGGACCCTGAGATAAGGGAATGGTGCAATAGGTTTTTACTTTTGCCTTGTAGAAGGCATGGGTTTCCAAACACGGATAAGTCAGTGTTGGAGCCACAGCCAGTGTAACAATAATTACTTGTCACAGCAAGAATGTCACGGAGTCTGGTGGTTTATGTCCGCTTGGAATATAGCACCCTTGTTTATGCCAGGCTGAAAGAAAATAATTGAAGTCATGTCCTCTCACTGAACATCTTGCAAACTGTGGTTTTATGATGGCTACATAAATCATGGGAGACAGTGTTGTTGCTTCCTCTAACACACTTTGAAAATTTGCTCCTTTTTGTCATTTCTTTAAACTGCTTTATACCTGATGCTAACATTTGCATTCAGAGTCTGATCTGTGGTCAGATGTTGAGTCCAAAATGTTAAGAAAAACGCTCACTAATCTGAGTGACCACAAATTGCTATTGAAAAATCAAAAGCAAGGATCTTTCCAGATGATGATAAAAGCTGGATCTGAATGTTGAGCAAAGTAGTATTAGCTGGGAGCTGCAATTTCCAGCTATTATGTAATTTAGTGGGTAAGAGGCAACCTTGCTGCTAGAGAGACTACCCTACTGTGGTAGATCCTGTGTTTGCATTTGTTTTTAAGTAAATAAATGCTATATAGAAATGCAACTCATCCTTAACTGCTCCTTTGAGATAATTTAAAATCTATGCACAAAAATTATTAAAACCTCTTATGTCTTGGTGTATAGAAACTTTAATTTGAAGTGATGCTTATTAGTTAATAGACCTCTGAAACTATTAGATATAACTCGGTGAAGAGAAGACCTTCTGATTTGTACACATATTTGTTACTTTTTTTGGAAACAGGCACCTGCTCATGTGTTGCTGTTCTGCGACTCCATGCCATGGCATCTCTCGAGGAGACCCCTGACGGGGAGGCAACAACAAGCCTCCCGGCAACAGTGGGTGGCTTTTTGGAATGTCCTGCATACACGTATGGGGCATTCTGTGACTTCCGGGGCTGGGAGGCCCCCAATCCCTGCCACCACAACCAGCTCCATGACAGAGCCTGTAATCACATTGGTGGCCTATCCGGCCACCCAGGGCTAGCCACCTGATCGTCTGTGGGGAGAGAAGGTCAAGTCCACCCTCCCTGTGAAACACTGCTCGTGTGGAGAGCCTCATAACCTGGTGAAATCAGGAATCTCCTTTAATGGCTGTGGGATTCCTCTGACATTGGGTGCACGATGGCATAATTATCACAAGGGTTCCCCCACCCACCCCTCCCTCAAATGTAGGTTTGAACCTAATCACAGCCTTACTCTGGCTGGACACAGGCCACACCATGACTAAACTAAATGCAAGGCTGCAAGATAGCCAAGGGGTGAGGAGGAGTGGGTTCTTCCCTTTGTCCAGCCTCTGTTTAAAAACCTCTAGAGAAGGAGAGCCACCAATGCAAGAGGCACACTGGCTGACAGAAGGGGATGTGGGCAGCTTGAGCCTGCGCCCATGTAATCACCACTGATGGGACTACCCTGCAAGGCAGCAGCACTCTGCAGTAAGTGTGATGTGACACCCATTTATTTCCAATGGGTGTCACATTGTGCAGCTGCATGCACAGAACACTTACCGCGAAGTGGTGCTTACATGCATGCAGGGGCATGGGTGGTGCTCAAGCCACTCCCCTTCCCTTGAGCAGTATATCAGCCACTGTTCCATTGCTGAACAGCTCTTACAGTTAGGAAATTTGGCCTAATGTCTAGCATGAATACATTTCCTTCTAATTTCAACTCACTGGTTCTGGTCCTGGTTTCAGGAGCAACAGAGAAAAATTCAATTCCTTCTTCTTTGTGACAGCCGTTCAGATATTTGAATATAGCTATCATATCGCACGCCCAAGTCTTCTCCAAGCTAAACATATCCACCTTCTTTTTAACTGCTGTGCCATACACTGAGGTCATTCACACAATCAGAAACCGAGTTCTACCCAGGCTTGGAATTGTATGTGCTCCCAGTTTTTGGTTGTGTGGAAACAAGCTACCCAGGTTTTCCTGCTACCTTGCTTCCACACAATCACTTCTACCCAGGTTTTCCTCTTACCTTGCTTCCACACAAGTGAAAATTGGGAGCACACACAGCTCGCCTGGATAGGACACAGTTTTTGATTGTGTGAATGACCTCAAGGTGGACTTTTGGACTGTGTTTGGTGTTTGACAAGCTCATCTCTTGTTTTAATGGGCTTGAGTTTACAAATAGCAGCTCTGAGGTCACCTGTGCAATTCTTTGGGTTGTAACCCAAAGTCCTAAAACTCATTTAAAGTCTTAGCTGCTCTACTCCATCCCTTTACCTATCCTGAGGCACAATTCCCTTCTTTATTTGTTAGTGCAGCTGTTGCTCAGTTGGGCCACATTTCCGTTGTGGGAGAAGACAGAGGCTGCATTCGCACACAATGTGGAATCAGTGGCAGTTAATTTTTGAAACCGTGAATCGCATTACAGATGTTCATCCAGCTGTGGTCCGGCAGCATCAGGTTTCCAGGCAGGGGTGCCCCTCCCTCATCCTAGTCCACCAAGTCCACATCCCAGCAAGCTCCACAACGCTTGCATTGCCAGATTCCAGGCAAAGCGTTGTTATGTCATCAGGGCTGCATTGGTCGCAATCTTGAAGGGGTCGTGCACAGCATGGTCATGCATTTTTGGCAGGGAACACCCACCCTTGGCTGGGGAAGGGCATTAAAACCCTTTTAAATGGCACAAACCCTTCTCCTCATACCACTTGCACCACAGCCTGCACAAGAGGCCCACAAATAAGTAGTCTCGCACAAGCACATAACATATGAAAGGCGGGATGTCGAGGGGCACTGTTTTCCTGCAACCCTGGGAAGGAGTCATGACAATTTCCTAGGATGGAATCTGTATTCAAGGGTGGGCAAAGGATCCTGGGGTATGGTCCACCACAGCAAGGGAGGATGCTGTGATGACAGACCTGGTGGAAGCAGACCAGGAACCCCCAGCACACTCCCTGCCCCCTTGCCGGCTTGCCGGCTGGAGATTAGTCGTCTCATGAGAGGGTTTGTCTACTGGGGAGGACCAGGGTCCTAGTGGGCTCCAGTTATTCACTGGACTGCACCCTCATGAGTTAGGCTATTTAAGCCTAGGGGGTCCCACCCCTATTCTCATTGGTTAATAATAGAGCTCACGATCTGTACCCTTGCCACTAAGTCCTTACATGTTCTGCTACCTTGCTGGCCACTCCACATGTCGGAGTGGTCCCGGGTGGGCAGTGGGGAAGTGTGGGGGATAGATCACTCTCCCCATCCTAATTTCCCGGACTCTGATTGGTGTAGCGGTGTATGCAGATCAGTCACTGCAGGGAATCATGGATGTGGGGATCTCATGCCTTCTCTGATCCCTGTTGAGCCAGCCGGCTGTACCGTGCAAGTATCAACTTGCATATGTACCAGGGCACAACCAGACAGGCAGAGGGGGTGACTGGACTGCTTCTAGGCAACATTCTTCAAGACAAGGAAAGGTTCTTGCATGGATCAAGCAACCAGCCTGGGCGGCATTAGCCCTCTAGCCTGTATGTGTGTCTCCATGGTGTCTCACACTCATAAGGGAGTAGTCTACTCTGGGAAGCATTGAACATCATCACAGCCTGGAAAGAAATAATCCAGCCTGTAATGATTTGTGATGGTGCTCCAGACTGACAGCCCTTCTCATGAGTAGTGCCAGGGTGTCTCCGTGGCCTTTCACTCTCGTGAGGGAGTTGTCCGCTACAGAGCAGTATCCATCATCCTCACACTTGGAAAATCGCTCATGTGAATGGATGAAATACTGCTGCAGATGGACGGTCCTTCTCATGAGTAATGCCAGAGAATGTATGCTTGCACACAAGGGGAAGGGGATGGGCCCCCCTTCCCCTACCTATTTGTAAGTAAAAAGAGAACAGAGCCAATCCAGATTGACAGGGGCTGCCTATTGACAAAGACACAGGGTACAATTCCATTGTCCTGTCATCTGTCAACCAAAACACAGGGCGCAACTCCCTTGGCATGTGCCATCTGTATTGGGGAGGAGGGTTGCCCAGCATATGGTGCTATCGGGATCCTGGCTGATTTTCCTAATACTCCTTAATTGCCAGAGTTGTGGGGACCTTTCCACAGAATGAATGCCCCATCATACCACCCCCTTTTCTGCATTTTGCCAATGGAAACATGCAGGATGAGACAAAGCACAAGCTGGGCCACTGATGCTGTTCACTCTTCAATATATTAAAGACCGCAAGGCAGCACAGCGGTGCAGAAACCCTGTTGTAGGCAATAGCTGGACGAATGCGGGGACTGGGGGAGTGGGGCAAGTTCTCCACAATACAGCCAGCGAGTAATGTGGCAGACATAGAGCTGGCGCATTTCAGGGCTGGTCTGCACTGCCCTCTCTATGGTTTCTGGAGCAGAAACAGCATGAAACCCGGGTCATGGCTCCATCTGCATTTGGACATAGTGTTGCTGCCTTGAAACCTCAGGTTGGAGCAGCGAACCTCACTACAAACCAAAGGTTCAAATCGGAGTTTGGTGAGGGAAACCTTGGGTCACTTTTGTCACAAAACCGCAGTTTCATGCATTCGGACATACACACTATCCATCATTTCCCCCGATTAACTCCAGTTCTGCATTACGTGTGAATGTGGCCATAAGCAAAACAGGAGTTAAGTAGCTCTGTCTTCTCTTGGCTGCCCATTACCATTTCACCATCTTCTCTGAACAACAGACCTTCTGCTTCTTCGACCTTTGTCTTGCTTTGGACATATGAGAAAAAACCACTTTTTGTTTTGTTTTTGGCATCCTGCTAATTTTGAACTTTCACTGTCCTGACACCATTCCTGCAGCATAGTTCACTCATTTGTACTCTTCCTTCATTTTATGCCCCATTTCCTAGATATATCCTTTTTGCTTCTTAGCTGCCCAGAGAGCGTCTAGACTGGTTCTATTAGATGTTTCTCACGTTTCCTTCTCATGGGAATTGTTTCGGATTGTGTCCCCAGTATCTCACTTTTCATATTCTTCCATCTCTCTAGGACTGTTTTCTCCTTTAAGACAGGGATAGACAATGCATGGCTCTCCAGATGTTGCTACTTCAACTCCCATTATCCCACAATGTAATGAACTGTGGATGGGAGTGATGGGAGTTGTAGTCCAGCAAGGTCTGAAGAGCCACAAGTTGCCTACCCCTGATTTAGGATTTCAAGCCATGGAAACTGAACTAATTTTTCTCTGAACTCATTCAAATCAGCTTCACTGAAATCTAGGGTACACATCCAACTTCCTTCCCCCTGACAGTATGAATTCTAAGATGACGTGGCCACTTTCCCCCAGGATTTCCCCCACATTCACTTTATCAACCAATTCTTCCAGGGTAGTAAAGATTAAATCCAGAATAGCCAATCCCCTATTCATAAGAAAGGTCATGAGAAACCGTACTCTGAACACACAATGACAGAAAGGAATGAACGTTTCTGCCAAAGACAAGGCAAGCAAGCTTTCCTCTCCCCCCACCCCCACCCCTACACACTGTTATTACTGGACACCAGACAGTGGGCATGATTGGGGATAGGTGGGGTGTGGCCACTAAATTCCGTGCTAGAATTTTATTCCCACATTCTTCTTCTTCTTACTAATATAGAATAAGAGGAAGGATGATAACTGGAAGCTGTCATTCAACAGCTGCAGGGAAAGACACAAACGCCCTCCCCTCCCCCTCCTGCCAAGCATCTGACTTCATTCTAGTTTGTTCAGTGGGGGGAAAGATAAACACGTTCTCCTATAGTTATGATATACAGCTGGATTCTGGCTTGGAATTCAGCAGCTGGAAGACTGTATTTACTATGTATTTTCTGGAGAATGACTGTTGCAGCCAATATAGATTGTTATAGAAATAAAGCAGACCAGGGGGGCGGGGGCGGGTGGGTAGAGGTAACCAAAGGAAGAAAAATTATTAAATTAATCACCTATTTCAAAACCTGAGAAAACATAGAGAAGTCATTCATTTATCATATCCATCAATAATAAAGTACACTTGTATAGGCTGTATCATTGAACTTTTTTGCACTGCCTCCCTTCGCTTTGACTTGTGTTGTCTCAGCTTGAACTTCCTCTCTTGCTCTTCCTTTTACTAAGAGAGATTAAATAATCCTTGATCAACTGTTTCAGCTTGAGGACCTTCAGATCTATCACATTAGCTCTCTGTTACTGTTGCTGACAATTGTCACACCCATTGGCTTAGCTGCTCCAATATCAGGGCCTGAAATATCATAGGGAACTTTGTGTGCATTTGATCATACCCTGGCTGCTGGGAACAATGGGGAAGCCTATTTTGATGTCTAATGCATTTATAGTTGCAATTCGTCGTGTTTATGTCAACTATTTTTTGAATGGCATTTGGATAATTCAGACCAATTGAGCAGAGTCGTGGCCTTTATATGGGAAGGGACAGAAATCCATAGCTTCCATATAATATATCACATTTATTGCAAAGTCTACTAGGGAGGTGTCCAGCAACTCTTTTTATAGGATCAGACTGGATCACGTTCAGTTTGTGACTCCTGAGGATGTGGACAAGCTTCTTCCGTCGATGCATCCTACTGCCTGTTCTCTTGACCCTTGCCCAACTTGCCTCATTTCATCTGCCAATAGTACTATAAGAGAGAGTCTGGTACAGATTTTAAATGCCTCTCTGAGGGAGGGCAGAATGGCTCCTTGCCTTAAGGAAGCTATTATTAGATCTTACTTGAAGAAACCTGCACTAGATCCCTCAGAGTTAGCCAATTATAGACCTGGCTCCTATCTTCCATGGTTGGGCATAGGAACATAGGAAGCTGCCATATACTGAGTCAGTCCATAGGTCTATTTAGATCAGTATTGTCTTCACAGACTGGCAGCAGCTTCTCCAAGATTGCAGGCAGGAATTTCTCTCAGCCCTTTCTTGGAGATGCCAGGGAGGGAACTTGGAACCTTCTGCTCTTCTCAGAGTGGCTCCATCCCCATATCTTACAGTGCTCACACATCAAGTCTCCCATTCATATGAAACCAGGGTGGACCTGCTTAGCTAAGGGGACAAGTCATGCTTGCTATCACAAGACCAGCTCTCCTCTCACAAGGTGATTGAGAGAGTGGTGACCTCTCAACTCCAGGCAGTCTTGGAGGAAACAGATTATCTGGACCCATTTCAAACAGGATTTTGGGTGCACAATGGGTTGAGACTGCCTTGGTTAGCCTGATGAATGATCTCTAATTGGGTATTGACAGAGGGAGTGAGACTCTGATCCTTTTGGATCTCTCCGGCTTTCAATACCATCAACCATGGTATCCTGCTGGGTCGCCTCAGGGAGTTGGGATTGGGCGGCGCTGTTATACAGTGGTTCTGTTCCTACCTCTCTGGCAGATTCCAGATGGTGACATTTGGAAACTGTTGCTCTGCAAAGAGGGAATTAATGTATTGAGTTCTACAAGTTTCTATACTGTTTCCAATGGCCATTAACATCTTCATGAAACCTCTGGGAGAGATCATCAGGAGGTTTGGTATACTATTTTATCAATATGCTGATGATACCCAAATCTGTTTGTGACCCCACTCTAGTGAGGTCTCCGACAACTGGGGCTTCCCTCTCCCACAATTGCCCATGGCGGCCAATATGCATATGCTGCAACACTGTTCTGAACCTGGGAAATTTGAATGAGAGTTATCTGTCCCCAGTCCCGGTGTTTCCCCAGTCTGCCCACCTGGCTATGCCTGGAGACATGGAGTGTCAAAATCTCCTTTGGGTGTGTTAAAGACTTCCCTGGAGAGAAGGGGGTCACTATGCAAAAGATCTATAATTAACCAGATGGATCTATCATTAACTCTCTCTCTCTCTCTCTTTTTGATGGCTCAACTCATGAGTGTGCAGTCCAATGAAAGACCAAAGGTTGGTGAGCCTAAGGTCCTCCCCAGTGGATTGGCCCTCTCATGAGAGTGCTAGCCCCCTGGCGGCAAGCCACCACAGGGGCAGGAGTGTGGTTTGGTCTCCATGGACTGCTTTGCAGGGGTGAGCCCTGACAAAAGCATCCTTAGTCTCAGCGGACCAGACCCCAGGATCCTTTGCCCTCCCCTATTTACATACCCCCACCTAGGAAGTCATCATGTTTCCTTCCCTTTCCTGAGAAACAGAAAAATAGTGCCCCTCAGCATCCCCCCACAGCCAGAAATTGTGCTTGTGTGAGACTGTTTTGTTGTGGGGCTCTTATGGGGGCAGCGGTGCATGGCATGGCATGGCATTTAAAGGGATTTATATGCCCTTTTCCTGTCGATGGTGGGTAGACCATTCCTAAAAGGCACAATCATGCTTGGCACAACCCCTTGAAGATTGTGGCCAATGGCTGCCGCCCTGGAGATGTCCTGATGCCTTCATCACAGTCTGGCAACATGAGTGCTACAGAGCTTGCTAGACCAGGAAAAGAGAGAGGCTCCCTTGCCCCCAAAATGGAGGCTGCTGTGCAGTGTTTCACATTATGTGTGAATATGGCCTTTATCTGCAAAAAAAGACATTAAAATGCTGCAATGGGTAACTGATGGATCTAAATTCTCATTCAAGGGAATGAGAACCCTAGACAACTCCACTGAGCATGAGTTTGCAGAAGCAATGTGAGCAGAAAAGAATTGCTTCTTTGCTGTGTGCACTGCCAGAGCATAGATCTTCAAATGCGCTCTGTGTTGTAACCTGTCGGATTTGAGATGAGTCTTTCTCTACTGTTCTGCACTAGCCTTCTACCTCACTACTTCCGTAACAGTAAAAAGGAGTTTAAAAGAAGAAGAAGTAAGATGTGGCCTGTATCTCTCCAAAATATTGCAAAACTGAGATTGGAAAAAGATATGGTTCCATCTTTTCAGTATTTGAAAGAGACTTATAATGAATTTACATACACATGCCATTCAAATGTGACCTGTATATGTCATATTCACATATGGATATCTGGGTACAAAATATAAAGTGAAAATCAACCCCCATGTGCAATGGAATTGTCAGTTTAAGACTGCAGGTTACACATAAAGTTGCCTTAATTATACTGAAACAGACCATTAGTCTATCGATCCCAGTTTTATCTACTCTGACAGTATTGTTTTTAGTTCAGAAGCTCTCCAGGATCTCTCCAGCCAAAACCTATTAATATAAATGGTTCAAGTCACATACTTATCAAAACTATTTCTGATGTTGTTCAACTTCTCTCTCTTTAAAATCCCTTTATAGCCTCATCTCACCCTATTTACACATGTGAATGCCCCTTTAGCCTTGGGAAATTAATAAGAATGAAACCATGAGGATCCAACTAAATTAGTTTATACTTTTGATAAAAATGCTGTACTTTGGCATAAATATATTTCTACATGGCTGTATGACATTTCTTTATGGAGGCTTTATGGAAAGATGTTCACTGCAAATATTATGATAGAGGAGCCAAATAATAGTGCTTTTCTCCAGTCACCTAGAATCACCTTATTGCTGTTAGAGAAAGAAGTCTTACTCATGGCCACTGTTATTTGGAAAGAGCTCTCCCAGTTGTCTTTCCAACAGGATGCAGCCATGCACGAAGCTCCTCAACACCCTGGGATGCTGGAAAAGAGACCCCTCTTGAATTAGTGCCTGGAAAATCTTTTTCCTTCTGCTTTTTCATAGAGATTTGATGGAGTTTGTTCTTCACTGAGAAGGCTAGGACATTCCCCCGACAGCTTTCACAACTTTTGTAACCTGGAAAGTATTTTGCTGGCATGGGCATCACTTTCCTAGAATGTACGAAAGATGCTGCTGTTCTTGTTGACTGACCTTCAGCCCAGTCCTAAAAATATTTCGTAATTGTGACAGCACAGACTGTCTTACAGTGGCATAGTTACATCAGCATCCTGTCTGGAACCCCACCGCCCACTGAGATCTGCTGGAGAGGTCCGTCTGGTGGCCACTCAGGGACGGGCCTTCTCCACTGCTGCCCCGAGGCTTTGGAATACGCTCCCTAGTGAAATAAGAGCCTCAACATCTCTGACAGCTTTTTAAAAGTCTTTAAAAACACATCTCTTCACCCAGGCTTTTAATTAATGTTGTTTTAATTGGTTTTAATGCTGTTTTAAAATATTATTTTAAATTTTTTAATTGTTGTAATGTGTGTGTTCCCCACCCAACCACCCCATTTTTATCTTAATGAATGTTTTATTTTGTTTTTATTTTGTTGTAAACTGCCCAGAGACATAAGTTTTGGGTGGTATAAAAATGTTTTAATAATAATAATAATAATAATAATAATAATAATAATAATAATAATAATCCTCTTCTACTGCCTATAAGTTACCTGCTGTGGCTAGTAGAATAATATTTGGTTGCTCATGATCTTAATTCACTATTTGATCACAGATTCTGTTAATTAAAGCAAATATGTGAATGTGTATCTCTTAGAAGTTAAACTGAAACAGATAATTGATCTCATCATACAGACCATTTGACAGTGAGCCAACACATTGATATAATTTTGGGTCACTTCTGAGACATCCTAGATTTGAATCTACCTAATAATAAAATATGTGGAATGCCATTAATTGATTGATTGATTAAGTGCCATCAAGTCGGTATCAACTCTTAGCAACCAAATAGATTCTCTCCAGGTTGATCTGTCTTCAATTTGGCCTTTAAGGTCTCCCAATGGTGCATTCATTGCTGTTGTAATCTAGTCCATCCACCTTGCTGCTGGTCGTCCTCTTCTCTTTCCTTCAACTTTTCCCAGCATTATGGACTTCTCAAGGGAGCTGGGGTTTTGCATAATGTGTCCGAAGTTTGAGCGTCTGAGCCTGGTCATTTGTGCCTCAAGTGAAAATTCTGAATGGATTTGTTCTATGATCCATTTGTTTGTTTTCCTGGCTGTCCATGGTATCTTTAAAAGTCTTCTCCAGCACCAAAGTTCAAAAGCATCAATACTTTTTCTATCTTGCTCCTTCTGAGTGCAGCTTTCACATCCATGGAGTGTCAAAGGGAAAACCATTGTCTGAATGATTCTAATCTTTGTAGGCATGTCACAGCAAATAAATATCCTTTCCAAGGCCTTCACTGCAACCCTACCAAGTGCTAGTCTGCAGAGTATTTCTTGACTGCTGGATCCTTGACTATTGATGGTCAGTCCTAAAAGGTAGAAGCTATCCACCACTTCAAGGTCTTTATTATCAATTCTGAGGCTGGTTGCTGTACCCGCTGTCATTAGTTTAGTCTTCTTGGCATACCCTGCCATTACTGAAGCATTAAGATTCCTTCCATTGATCCTCATACATCTTACAGAATAATTGTATTATACTGTGTTCCAAAAGCTACTTGCGGTCACACTCTCACAATGCATAATAGAAATGCAGGTTAGCACACAAATAGAAAGACTTGACTCGAATCCGACAGATTGCAACATAGAGTACATTTGAAGATCTATGCTCAGGCAATACGTGTGGCAAAGAAAATATTCTTTTCTGCCCGTATTGCATCCACAAGTTCACGCACATCCAGCAGAGATGTTCAGAGTTGTGAGAGGGCTAGTACGTGCCCCTCCTCCTTTGAATAAGAATCTGGAACCACCAATTACCCGCTGTGACATGTTTAATGAATTCTTTGTGGGGGAAATATCTCATATTCAGGCTGACTTAGTCTCCACAATTACTTCAGTGTCTGATGTGGAGATGTACAGCAACTCCGCTTTTGTGGTTAGATTGGATCAGTTCCAGTTTGTGACTCCTGAGGATGTGGACAAGCTACTTGGAGCAGTGCAGCCTACCACCTGTTCTCTTGACCCTTGCCCGATATGGCTTATATTATCTGGCACGGGGGTTGTTGTAGGAGGCCTGGTAGAGATCATAAATGCTTCTCTGAGGGAGGGCAGGATGCCTCCTTGTCTTAAGGAGGCCATTATTAGACCACTTCTAAAAAAGCTTCCCTTGGATTCCACAGAGTTGAGAACTACAGGCCTGTCTCCAACCTTCCGTGGTTGGGCAAGGTAATTGAGAGGATGGTGGCTTCCCAGATCCAGACAGTCATGGAGGAAATTGTCGATTATCTAGACCTGTTTCAGACCGGCTTTCGGGTGGCCTATGGGGTGGAGACTGCCTTGGTTGGCCTGATGGATGATCTCCAATTGGGAATGGACAGAGGGAGTGTGACTCTGTTGGTCCTTTTGGACCTCTTGGCAGATTTGAATACTATCGACCATAGCATCCTTCTGGAGCGTCTGAGGGGGTTGGGAGTGGGGGGCACTGCTTTGTAGTGGTTCCGTTCCTACCTTTCGGGCAGGTTCCAGATGGTGTCCCTTGGAGACTGTTGTTCTTCAAAATCTGAACTTTTTAATGGTGTCCCTCAGGGTTCCGAATTGTCATCAGGAGATTTGGTGTAGGGTGCTATCAGTATGCTGATGACACCCAAATCTATTTCTCCATGTCAACCTCATCGGGAGAAGGCATAACCTCCCTAAATGCCTGCCTGGAGGTGGTGATGGGCTGGATCAGGGATAACAAACTGAGACTGAATCCAGATAAGACGGAGGTATTTAAGAGAACGTCTTCTTCGTCATGAACCCCACCTCCTATTGAGATCATCAGGAGAGGTCCGTCTGCAGTTGCCACCAGATCATCTGGTGGCTACTCGGGGACGGGCCTTCTCAGTTGCTGCCCCAATGCTTTGGAATGTGCTCCCTGCTGAAATAAGAGCCTCCCCATCTCTGACAATTTTAAAAAAATCTTTAAAGACACATTTGTTCAGCCAGGCTTTTAATTAAATACCATTTTAATAGTTTTGACATTGTTTTAAAATATTGTTTTAAGGCTTTAAATCGTTGTAATGTTTTAACTTTTTGCTGCCATATATTTTAACCAATGTTTTAATTTATTTGTTGTCATTTATCTGTTTTAACTAATGTTTTAACTTTTCTGTTTTTGTTGTAAACCTCCCAGAGACGTAAGTTTTGGGTGGTATAAAAATATGTTAAATAAATAAATAAATAAATAAATATGCATATAGGGTGAAGCGAATAAATAGCCAACAATGTCCTGTTTGTTTTCAATTGCCTAGGAGATCAGATTAAACAAAGTTTGATTCAGTTGGACTGAGTTTCCATAGTTCAGGTAACTTCACACATATCTTTGCGAATGCTGCTGCATTCATAGCTGACAAAATCAACATGTGGCTTAAATCAGGACAGCAAAGCAATTTTTTAAAAGTTTCCTTCACAGAAAACATGCATGTGCAACCAAGTAGCAATGTGGCAAAAGGCAATTTCTGTAAAAGACAACTCAGAATGGAAAGGAGAGTTCCAGACACACAAAAAAGTGTTTTTTAAAAATCCATGCAGGACTGAGAAACTCACTAAATGTTCCCAAATGAATGCTGGTATCAGAGCCATTAACTGCTTCACCTATATCGGGCAGCAGTGATATAGGAAGATGCTGAAAGGCATCATCTCATACTGCATGGGAGGAGGCAATGGTAAACCCTTCCTGTATTCTACCAAAGAAAACCACAGGGCTCTGTGGGCGCCAGGAGTTGACACCAACTTGACGGCAGAACCTTTATAAAATCACAAGGATTCCATCAACAACATGATTGAGGCCTATTTCACAGTATCACATGAAACGAGAACAAATTAATAATGGTTGCTGGGCATTATACATAAGCTAGAGACAGATTCCTCAGTGAAGTATTCTGCCATAATTCATAACAAAATACAGTGACATTAAGAGAAAGCATTCTTAGGCCACCTGTGATGTATGCATATATGTGTATAGCTTCAAGGGAGCTTATAGGAGTTTGTTTCCTTTCCCCTCCACAGCAGTGTTCTTCACTGTATGGCCCGGTGGCCAGTGGCAGGCTCCATCAACCCTAAGTGCCACTCCCTGACTAATTGTTTATTGGGCCTGTGTGAAGCTACATACTCTGTCAAAGTATGGGCCAAAGCTACTTACTCTGCGCAGTTCCCCTGGCACCATGCAGAGAAAACTATCCTCACTGTGTAGTGCTATGCTTTGCCCAGTGCCCAGAATGTGGGGAAGGGGTTCCTTTAAGGGAAACATGAGCCCTCTTGAGCCCCTGCCCCATCTTGGAAGGTGTGCACAGAGTGCTGGGAAGGGTCGCCTTTCCCAGTGCTTTCCCCATAGAGCTCTTAAGAGAGGATTCCATTTCTCTTCCAGCACTGAGAAACATGCAATGCTGTGCAAAGGTCGCACAGTGGGAAATGGCTTTCACAGTGAAGGTGGGTTTTTTTTGAAGGGGGGGGAGTTTTGCCAAAGTGGCCCCCCCACTTGGAAAATAGTCAAGATCATTGTTCTAGAAGCCTGTGTGGGTGGGCTCTCTCTCTCTCTCTCTCTCTCTCTCTCTCTGCATATTAAAGTTCTTCAGGAGGTACTGTTTCCTCATGTATGGAGAGAATGAAGAGGACTGTTGTTAAAGCTGATAGAGTTTCCTGTGTTTTGACTGGCGAGCAGGGCCATAGGGTGTACTGCACACCAAGCAGATAGCCTTTCCTCCCATACCAACCATGCCCAATGGCGATTACGCAGCCCCCGAGCCATTTACCCAGCATGCCCCAGTTGACAATTGAATTATTCCTATCAGAGAGAGAAGATGCAGGACTGATTCACACATGCATGTTCATCACTTGATGACTTTCTGCTGAACGGGTCACCAAATTAGCCCTTTTCAGATGGCACATGGTATAATATACCACTTTGGGAACTTTTTGTTGAAAAGCAGCATATAAATATTCATCGTCATTGTCATCACAAGGGAGTGGGGTTGAGAACATGTGGAAGTGGAGGGTCAGAATCACGGCCACTAGCCCCACCCCGACTCTGCACACACATTCAAAAATCTGAAAAGAGCCAACATGTGGTCTTTACCCTGTAAAAATGCAAGGTACATATGGGTTTTTAGGACTAATAAAAAGAAGGAATCACTATTTCTTCAGTTATTCTAAAACTATAAGAAATAATGCAAACTAAAAGGAAATGATAGTTATAGCAACTTACATAAGAAGGTTACTCGTTATAGCCCAGTCCATTTTCAAAGCCAAGACTTGATTTCAAGCACACTCCCCCAGCCCCATAAAGATTCTGAGAGGGAAAAAAGTGAGATTCCAAATAGTTTCTGTCATGCTCGCCTTAAGAGGGGAGTTTCAATAAATCAACGTTGCCTTTTAAAGTGTCTCTTGGTGCACATGGTATTGAGGAGACATTGCCTGCCAGAGAGACATGAAGAGGGACTCTTGAGCTGAGAATCCTTTATGGCCAGCTAATGTATTATGGGGATTACACATGTTATGGTGGAAGGCAAATCAAATGCTTAAAGAAACCTTTCCATATGTCATATTTTTAAATGTCTAATCATCATTAATGTGGTGTGCATTTAGTATTTAGATGGATCAACTCGGTATTGTTTGCATATGATTCATCCCCTAATTTGTATTCCAGGCCGAATGATGACCAAGCCTTCTCATTTAGTCTGTATGAAAGTTGCTATTGTGCTTAATATAATTTTAAAATGGGTGGGAATCATTTTGTTACATGTTTCATTGCCAATATGTTTTGTGCAGCCCAGCTCTTTAAAACACATCTGCCTAAATAAGGGTTCCTGTGAGAGGTGTTTGTCAGCAAATGGTTTTCTTATGGTGCGCCTTTTTATTGTTTGCAAGCACATCCTTGTCAAGTTTATTTCTGGATTCCTGTTTACATTGGGTGGAGTATTAATTGCTCCCTATAAGTGAATTTACTAAAAGTGTTCCTCACATTATATTTACAGCAGTAATAAAAATAAACAACCACAATAAATTAAATATTGAATAAATAATGTTGTAAGATCCTTTTAGGGAATGGGGACACATGGTGCAGCCACACTTGGAGTACTGCATAGAATTCTGGTCACCACAACTAAAAAAGGACATTGTAGAACTGGAAAAGGTGCAGAAGAGGGCAACCAAGATGATCAGGGGCCTAGAGCACCTTTCTTATGAGGCAAGGCTACAACAGCTGGGGCTATTTAGTCTAGAAAAAAGATGACTGTGGGAAGACATGATAGAGGTCTATGAAATCATGCACGGTGTGGAGAAAGTGGATAGAGAGAAATTCTTCTCCTTCTCACATAACACTAGAACCAGGGGTCATCCCATGAAATTGATTGCCAGGAAATTTAGGACTCACAAGTGGAAGTACTATTTCACACAACACATAATCAACTTGTGGAATTCTCTGCCACGAGATGTGGTGACAGCCAACAACCTGGATTTGGATGCCTTTAAGAGGGGTTTGGATAACTTCATGGGTGAGAGGTCTATCATTGGCTACTAGTTGGAGGGCTATAGGCCACCTCCAGCCTCAAAGCAGGATGCCTCTGAGTACCAGCTACAGGGGAGTAACAGCAGGAGAGAGGGCGTGCCCTCAACTCCTGCCTGTAGGCTTCCAGCAGCATCTGGTGGGCCACTGTGTGAAACAGGATGGTGGACTAGATGAGCCTTGGGCCTGATCCAGCAAGGCTGTTCTCATGTTCTTATGGCCGTTATTCAGTGGTGGAGCACCTGCTTGTGTGCAGGAGGTCCCAGTTTCAGTCCTTGGCATCTGCAGGTAGGGCTGAAAAAACCCTTGGAGAGCCACTGCCTGTCAGTGCAGACAGTACTGAGCTAAATGGACCAGTGGTCCGACTCAGTATAAGGCAGCTTCATATATAATAATAATATAAATGCACCAAGGCTTGAATCAAAAGCAAAATGCTGATAATCAAATCCAAATTAATTCTCATGTCTGGGATGCCAACCTGTAATTGTTAGCCATCTGCTGAGTTCTTGTCCACAACAAAGAAACCCTGGAAGTTTTTCACACTCAGCTTTTCGTTTGCATCTCATCTGGAATGGAAGGGGTGCATTCCCATATTGGCCAAATTTACCCCAAAGTCCCTGTGAACTATCAGAGAGCACGTCACACACAATTTGGGTTTTTCATTGCACATTAGAGTGTAGCCCAATTTATATCGGCGGGGTGGTGGTGTCCACTTTTTGTGTCGGTTTTTTGGGGCAACTTCGAACTCACAGTAAAACCTTTCAGTAAACCCACAGTAAAGCCTGCTGTCTGGGAAAGCTCCTAGTGCCTTCATTACAGCATGAAAGAAATGTTGGCTGTGTTGATTTGACAAACCTCTGTATGCACCTATGCTCAGTCATTTCTGCATATATTGTTTGTTTATCAGAAAATATGCATACTCAGTCATTTCTGCTAACATTGCTCATCAGAGAAAAATGCAAAGCCTGATAACTATAAATCAGAACCAACATTTTTATTTTCATTTTAACTAAATCTTGAAGAGTTAAGATGCCAGGTACATCTGGCCTGCAGGTTATGTGTTGTTCCTGGGCCATTTCTCTCTGCCTGTGGATCTGCCTCTGTGACTATTCTCTGGCTTGCTTTCTGTTCCTTTTGTTCTCTGAGAGCTGGAAAAAGCCAAAAATGAACCTGGCACACATAACTGAGGCTGCTCACGCCCCCTGAGGCTGTTCCCGCTCAGTACTTTTCAGATTCTGGAGACAAAAAGGAGACAGAAATAAAGACACAAGGCTTAATTTTGTAGCTGTGTGAATGAAGTAGTGTTTTACACCAGTGGACACCAAATCTAACCTTTTTGTCCATTGGTAGTAATGGGCAGCGGTGGTACCAGAAGACATTGAATCAGCAAAGATGACTGCCAGTCAAGAGAACTGATAGGATTCTCCCTGCTTTTAATGCTGAAGAGCCTAAGACTAGCAGTGCCCCCTTTCAACTTCCTATTATCAGAAACCAGAACATCAGGAAAAACTGGCAAGGAAGTTATGGTGTGGGGAAGGGGCGGGGGGGGGGGTCTGCAGATAGTTTGCAATAGAATTGTTACACTGTTTCCTGAGCAGTGAGGCGTTCCAGAGGCAGAGCTACAGGATTTAGAGATCAGGCCCTTCATCTGGCTGGCTACTTTGCAGCTCCTCTCTCTTCTCCCCCACATTACAGAAGCGCTCTTAGCGCTGGACTTCTGGGCCAAAGTCCAGGGCCTCCACAGCCCCTTGCCCCCCCCCCCAAATCCTCTTTAGTCTGTCCCAGGTGGTGTGGTCATCAGGTGGAGCATGATGATGCTTAATTTGCAGGGTAGGGGGCCATCCAAAGCCTTTAAGTCCAGGCTCCAAAATTACCTCGGTGTACCTCTGCCCACATACTAGCAGAATAGTGGTCTAAACCCCTCCCTGACTGGTGTTATCCATTAACAATCAAAACTCATTTTAGAAACATCAGCTGACCACTAGTGGCTCCCTCATGAGGCAAGGCGAGGTAGTGGCCTGAGCACCCCAGCTCCCCACTGTGGGTGTCATTCTTCTGCCTGCTCTAACTGCCCTCCTGCCTCACCTCTGCTGCCACCCCTAGTCTTTGTAAGAGCGTCCTCCCTTCTTTGGCCTGGCACTGGTTGGGGCCAGCAAGATGGCTGAAGTGGCACGTTTGTGACTCACTCCAAGCACCAAATGGCAATGAGTGACTTCTGACTTGTCAGAATCAAAGATGATCATTTGGCAACTGTGATGCTGTTCTTCAACTGCTAAATGTAATTAGATGTCATCTCACTCAGAAAGTACCTTTATTTATATCATTGTTTGTGTTTTCATTCTCACAAACAGAATGGGAAGAACAAGACCAGATCACTCATAAGCCATTTGTGAAACATGCCTGATTCCTTGCTTACTTCACAGCTGGAAAAGCAGGAAACAGTTTGGTGCAGGGAATCCCCCAAATACGTTTCTTTCCTGTAAAGGTAAAGTGTGCCATCGAGTTGGTGCTGACTCCTGGCGACCACAGAGCCCTGTGGTTTTCTTTGGGAGAATGCAGGAGGGGTTTGCCATTGCCGCCTCCAACGCAGTATGAGATGATGCCTTTCAGCATCTTCCTATATCGCTGCTGCCCAATATAGGTGTTTCCCATAGTCTGGGAAACACACGAGCAGGGATTCGAAATGGCACCCTCTGGCTTGGTAGTCAAGCCATTTCCCCGCTGTGCCATTAGATGCTTGATATTCAGTAAAAGAAAATGGTGAAGTCTAGACAAAGTTGAGAGTGCACTTAAGCATATGTTAACTGCAGTGGCAGAAGAACCACTTTTATGTGGGCTGCATCCCATGCCACTACAGTGACACTGAACAGTTGTTACTTATTGGGTGGGGCCAATAGGTCCTTCCCAATTGTTTACTGCTCCCCTGGGCCACAGAGGCCTACCACAGAGATTGGCTCCATCGATGTCATTCCAGCTTCTAAATGTTCCCTCAATCATGTGGTCCAAAGCTACAGAGAAGCAGCTCCCATTCCACTGAGGTAATGTTTGAAGCAGCCCCATTCTGCTGAAATCACTGGGAGATGCCTTGAGTGTATAATGAAGGCATCAGTGTTCTGCCAAAGTTCCTATGAATTGTGCTTGATATATTTATTAGTTACACCTCAGGAAAGTCTGAATATTGGTCCATCTATTACACTTGAAATATTGTCCAGGTTGCGGCTAGATTGATGCAATGAATGACAGTGACTTATGTGCAAATGTATCAAAAATGTATAGAACTTGCAGGTTCTCATCTGATTTATTCCCTTTTGGTTTCTTCTCATTACACAGATCTTTCACTCCACATAGCTGTCTCCACCCAAAATATATGTTCTCATGACACATCATTGGAATGCATATAATCTTCTGTCCTGTTCCTAATTACAGTGCTCAAAACTCTGTAACAGTCAATAATTTTTAAGAGAGTTGAAGAAAGGCTTTGCTTTGCATGGTGTAATATAACTATTGATTATAATGTATGATACAAGACAAAACTACAATAGAATCGCCATAGATCAGGCCAGCTCAGGGTGTCACCCTCTAAGTCAGAGACACCTCTGTCTGACACCATATCTCCTACTTTTGCTACTTGCCTGGAATTACAAAAAGGAGGGGTATGGAGCACATGGCAAACCACACTATATGGCTGATGGACATCATTTAGCTTGAAAGATCACAAGTGCTGGCCCAGAATGGCTGAAGCATTCCGGAATATGTATGGAAACTTGCAGCCATGTATGTGTTCCTTTTCTCATGAAGAATAATTCTTCCTTCCTTCCATTTCATTTCATTTCTTAGCGTTTCTCCAAGAAACTTAGAGCAGTGTATATGATTCTTCCCATTCCATGTTGTATCCCCACCACATCCCTGTGAGGAGGTTAGACTGAGAGATATTGGCTCACTTACTGTGCAGCACCCTGCTGATCCAAGTGCAGGATTTGTGCACTGATTCTGTTTGATCCCAATGCCCATCCACGCTGCTAGAGAGTGTGGAGAGGTTCCATGGCTACTAAGAATTGGATCAGTGCTGCTGCAACACTTCCCCATTAGAAATGATGGGGAAATCATTGCAGCAGCATTGGCACAAGTCTTAGTCGCCACAGAGCCCCCTGTACTCACCAGCAGTGAACATAAGAACAGCCCTGCTGGATCAGGCTCAGGGCCCATCCAGTCCAGCATCCTGACCCACCAGATGCCACTGGGAGCCTACAGGCAGGGGTTGAAGGCATGCCCTCTCTCCTGGGCATTCAGAGGCATCCTGCCTCTGGGGCTGGAGGTGGCCCATAGCCCTCTGACTAGTAGCTGTTGATAGATCTCTCCTCCATGAAGTTATTCAAACCCCTCTTAAAGCCATCCAGGTTGTTGGCTGTCACCACATCTTGTGGCAGAGAATTCTGCCACAAGTGTGAATGGGCTTTGGAATCAAACAGAACCAGTATGCGCGCTCCACTCCTGGATCGGTGAGGCAGTGCACAGTAAGTGAGCCGGTATCAGAGGGCTCCCTCCTACCCAGCAGCTGTACTCAGCTGCTGCATGAGATAGAAGAAAAAGCTGGTGCTTAACACACAAGCACTGGCGGGCCTCCAACCTTTGTTTTAACTGATGGATGGTTGGCAAATGGGATTGCGCACAGCTCTCGAATTAGGGTAGGAGGCTTTTCCTACACTAATTATGATTTTGTGAACAGCCCTGCTATATTAATCATATTGTTTGCCCTTTCATTTTTAATATTTTTGTTCTTAAATAGCAGCCACCATGACAAGAATTTCCTGATTGTGACCATGGCATGGGAGACGAGTGATTTAACCTTCACTCCCCTCCCCCCCGCCACAACATGGTCCCAACTATAACGGTCCCCACCCCTACCAAAGCTATACTCTGTACTTTACACTCACTCTACTTCCTTCCTTTTCTATGTGACATTTCACAGTCAGCTTGAAAATCATACCCCTATGGGAAATTCGTTCACTTAAATAGTGGGCCTATAGCAAGCATCGATTTGAAATTGGGCTCTAGTGTATATGGGCACTAGCCAATTATACTGGCTAATTCTACAGACTTGACTTAACCCTTATGTGACATCCTTCCCACGATTCCCTTCTGAGCTCAAAAAGATCATCAAAACACATGCTGAGTATCATGGCTAGAGGATTTGTGCATGTGAAATATTATCTGTGTATATCCTGCCCTTCCTCTGAGGAACTTAGGACAGTGCACATATTTTCTCCTTGCCTGAGTTTATCCCCACATCAGTCCTGTAAGGTAGGTTAGGCTGAAGGGTGGTGATTGGTCCAGGATTGCCCAATGAGTTTGATGTTTGAGTAGGGATCTGAACCCCG
Organism: Hemicordylus capensis; assembly: GCF_027244095.1. NCBI lineage: Eukaryota > Metazoa > Chordata > Lepidosauria > Squamata > Cordylidae > Hemicordylus > Hemicordylus capensis. The sequence goes on from NC_069657.1 coordinate 375,986,082, forward strand.
CCCTTTCTGATCTAAATCCAGCATGCCAATGGTTACACCTTACCTCCTTGCATTTTCATTGCCACTGTTTCTTGTCTGCACACAAAATGTATGGCAATGGTCTCTTGCTACTCTTGGAGAACATTTTGGGGATATCTCAAAACTTTTATCATGGCAGGGCTAAAATGTAATTAAATACTATGGGAATTCTGGCCTTTAAATTAGGTTTCTGAAGTATACAAGGCTTATTTGATTATAAATTGGTGGGTGGGTGCAGATGACCTGGAAAATGCTTAACTTTGGGCAGTGAGATGGACTTCTGGTGGGGGGAGATGATAAGCCAACATTGACAGGTTCCAATGACACGACTAGTGTCAGCTTATTCCGCCTGAGTTACAGTCCAGAAGCTGACATCTGCAGCCGACTTCAGATCTTGATTACAAATGTCGGCATTCAGACTGTAAGCCAGGTGCAATAAGCTGATATTTCCAGGTTCGGATGACACGACCAATGTAAGCTTATCCCCCCACACCCCTGGAAGTCAGTCTCACTGCCAAACTCAGGTTTGACATTTTCCATGTTGTCTGAACCTGTCCTAAGGATGCACAATCAACCTTTTGCTTGCCACCGCCCCCGCCACAGGTTATTTGCTCTCAAGCATTCAGTTTTAATACTTGAAAAGTACAAATGCCAGTCTTTCATTGGTTGTTACCTAATTCCCCTTTCTCAAGAACAACAACAAAAATCACCTTGGGGAATTTACAAGATGATGCTACCAGTATTCATTTTCCTTGTAGGGAAAATGAATACTGGTAGCGTCATCTTGTAAATTGCTTGTAAAAGGCTGGTTGGGGAAGAAGAAAAATTAATTAGAATTGAAATCATAAAAATTTTTAGGCCATAGAGAGTTTCTACTATTTCAAAATTGAAACATGGGAAATTCTCCCACAATTCTTTGTTATTGTTATTAAGTGTCTTTGAAACAACTTGAAACAATTTACCCTTCCTACATTGCTACACACAGGGATTAAGCATTCCATTCTTTTAGTCTACACTATTTTCCTTCTGCTACTTCCATTGTTTTTAAAAGCATGATGCAAGAACACACTTAGGACCTCAGCACACTTTAAAAATGGAAATGGTAACCAAGATGCTTATTACTGATGATGGGCAAACTCTCCCAGTTTATCTTAAAACTGGACCCCTTCTTCCCAATTTTATATGTAATTGGGGTAGACACTCCTTGAGATAAGTAGTAGAGTAGTTGCATCTAGTCTGGTCCTAAAGCAACAGCACAGGGTAAAGGTTTTTCAATCAGGATTAGAACTAAGATAGGGAACTTGGAAAACAAAATTCCAGTGATGGAAGCCCTTTGTAAAATGTATGAAAATCATGCATCTAGAGCCATACCATCAGTGGCACTTGCATACATCTAGAGAAGAATGGAAACATGAAACAAATAATTTATTAGTGCAACATTCAAATCATCTCAAGTTTTCTTCTGAAAGCATTTCATTATAGAACCACAGTGATTACTGCAAGTCTGCCATATTTAGGAAACAAGCATTCCCATGAGCCAGAAAAATAAACTGATGTCAGTTAATTACCAGTTGTGTGACATATTCAGCTGACTCATGATGGCTGGCAGTGGCTACTTTTCCTTTAGTTTCATTTGTATAATCAAGTGCTTATACAAGACTGGACAATAAGAACCTAAGAACAGCCCTGCTGGATCAGGACCATGGCCGATCTAGTCCACCATCCTGTTTCACACAGTGGCCCACCAGATGCCACTGGAAGCCTACAGGCAGGAGTTGAGGGCATGGCCTCTTGCCTGCTGCTACTCTCCTGCAGCTGGTACTCAGAGGCATCCTGCCTTTGAGGCTGGAGGTGGCCTATAGCCCCCCAACTAGTAGCCATTGATAGGCCTCTCCACCATGAAGTTATCCAAACCCCTCTTAAAGCCATCCAGGTTGTTGGATGTCACCACATCTCGTGGCAGAGAATTCCACAAATTGATTATGTGTTGTGTGAAAAAATACTTCTGTTTTCTGGACCTAAATTTCCTTCAATCAATTTCATGGGATGACCCCTGGTCCAGTGTTACGTGAGAGGGAGAAGAATTTCTCTCTATCCACTTTCTCCACTCCATGCATGATTTTATAGACCTCTATCATGTCTCCCCGCAGTCGTCTTTTTTCTAAACTAAATAGCCCCAGGTGTTGTAGCCTTGCCTCATAAGAAAGGTGCTCTAGGCCCCTGATCATCTTGGTTGCCCTCTTCTGCAAATTTTCCAGTTCTACAATGTCCTTTTTTAGATGTGGTGACCAGAATTGTACACAGTACACCAGGTGTGGCTGCACCATAGTTTTGTATAAGGGCATTATAATATTAGCAGTTTTATTTTCAATCCCCTTCCTAATTATCCCTAGCATGGAATTGGCCTTTTTCACAGCTGCCGCACATTGTGTCAACACTTTCAACGAGCTGTCCACCACGACCCCAAGATCTCTCTCCTGGTCAGTCACTGACAGCTCAGATACTGACAGCTCAGTCACTGACAGCTCAGTATACGTTGATGGGAATCAACGTATACTTGAAGTTGGGGTTTACCATACTTGAACGTATATTTGAAGTGACAATGCATACTTGAAGTGTATCAACGTATACTTGAAGTGACAATGCACTTATTACTTGTGAAAAAAGGTAACTGCATATTTGCATGGAGGCTTGCCTGCATGTTTATTATTTCAAGACACTTTTATATAGAGGATAGCATAATCAATATTAGTCCCAAATGTTGTTGTGAAATATAGATATAAATTATAAGCATGTTAGGTTTCATGAATCAACTTAAAATAGTTTTAATTATTCTGAGAAGGATGAACACTGATATTAAAGCTGAATTTGTCTGCTGTGGATAAAGGTGCGTGTGGGTGGGAAAGGCAAACAGTAGTAGAAGTTCCTATTTTAAGTTCCTATTATTTTAAGTTTTAAGTTCCTATTTTTAAGTTTTAAGTTCCTATTATTTGTAGGTTGGATAACATGAATTATAAATCAGAAGACGAATGCCACTCCTAATGCCACTCCTAAGAGCCCCTGGTGGCGCAGTGGTAAAACTGCCGCCCTGTAACCAGAAGGTTACAAGTTCGATCCTGACCAGGGGCTCAAGGTTGACTCAGCCTTCCATCCTTCCGAGGTCGGTAAAATGAGTACCCAGAATGTTGGGGGCAATATGCTAAATCATTGTAAACCGCTTAGAGAGCTCCGGCTATAAAGCGGTATATAAATGTAAGTGCTATTGCTATTGCTAATGTCAGACAAACTGGGATGGGTTTAGAGGAAGGCAACAAAGATGGTCAGGGGTCTGGAAAGCATATCCAAACAAGAGTGTAAGAAATGAGGACAAGTTGAAGAAACCTTGTGTGTTTTGCTTGGAGGTTTTCCAAATGGCAATTTATTCCTGCCCTGCTATGCTTAAGGTCCGGAGGCATTCATACTATGGAGGGATTCACAGCAATGTCAGTACAGTGTTGTTCATATAGCCAGCGGCATTATGCAGCTTTCCCCCTTGATGATTGGAACTTACTGCATAGTATATGCATCCTTTACAAGTTGTATTTTTGGAGGGTGTTGAAAACAGTTGCATGGGATTAGCAGATCTCTGCCCCAGAGAATGAGCGATCCAGCCAATCCCAGGTGAGTGCTTCTTTGGAGGCATGCGAGTTGCCTTTTTGACTGCTTAACCCTTTAACTGCTTATCCTGGTGGTGGTGGGGAACAAGAAGTAACACTGGCAAGTTAGCAGGCCATTACAGGGGAAGAGAAATCAGATGTTTCCTCTTCTGGTAGTCCTGCCAGCTCTTTGGCCTTGGGGAGTAGTGCCAACTACCCACAGAGTCTCACCTTGCTTCTTTGTAATTCCAAGTCAGTCCAGAATTAACCAGAAATCACCCATGATCTGATTATGGATGAAGGGGCCAATCTGGTATATATCACAGAAACTTGGTTGAGTGAGGCTGGTGGCCCAGTCTGGTCCCAGCTTCTTCCTCCAGGGTACTCTGCTGGGGAGCAGGTGAGGGGACATAGATGGGGATGTGGAGTGGCTGTAGTCTATAAGAATAATATCTCCCTTACCAGGATCCCTGCTGAAGTGTCTGACCATATTGAATATGTCTCCTTAAGGTTGGGGACCAGGGATAGACTGGGACTGCTGTTGGTGTATCTATCACTTTGCTGCCCAAAGAGCCCCTAACTGAGCTGATGGACTTGGTCTTGGGCTTAGTGCTGGAGTCTCACAGGCTTATGGTGGTTGGGGACTTCAGTGTTCACTTTGAGACCAATTTGTCTGGGACGACTCAGGATCCATAGCAGCCATGACAAATATGGACCTATCCCAAGCAGTCTTGGGACAGATGCATGTTGCTGGACATATGCTTAATCTGGCCTTTTACTCCGATCAGGGTGGTATTCTGTGAGTGGGGATGCCTGTGATTTCCCCATTGTCATGGACGGACCAGGATCTGGTTATGTTTGGACTCACAATCATATCCCACTTGGGGCTGGTTAGGGTTAGGGTTTACAATATATTGAGGCACTTCACACAACAGGTGTGAAGCGCCTGAATGCATTATGCGGGGAGAGTGGGCTTAGCCCACTCCCCCCCCCCGCAACCGAGCAGCCACTCGTAGTTGGGCGGCTGGATCAGCCACCCGCATGGCTGCTGGCTCCATCACAGTAGGGATGTGCAAACCGGTTTGAACTTGAACTGGTTCAAATTCAAACCGGGGTGGTTCGATGGTTCGAATTTGAACCAAACCAGCTATCAGGTTCGAGCTGCAGGTTCGAATTTGAACCAAACTGGAGGTGGTTCGATTCAAACCAGTTTGAACTGGTTTGAAACTCCAAAAGTGGGTGGGGTAGTATCTGGCACCCATGAGTACCTACCACCCAAACCCCAAAGCAATCAGACACTCATGATTTTTAATGAATTTTTGAATTTCATTTTTATTTTTCTCTCCTAGGGTATAATGGGACTTGAACCAGCCCATTATTCCTTATTGTGGAGCACTCATGGGTGCCAACAACCACCCAAACCCTGAAGCAATCGGACACCCCTACGATTTTTTATGAATATTTGAAATATTTTTAATTATTTTTCTCATAGGGTATAATGGGACCAGAACCAGCCCATTAGACCCTATTGTGGAGAACCTAGGGGCACAAAAGTGGGGTGGGTGGTAGGCACCCAGAGATGCTACCGCCCACAAAACTCCAAAGCAATCGGACACTCCTCCGATTATTGGTGAATTTTAAAAGTATTTTGGAATTCCTCATAGGGAATAATGAGGATTGCAGCAAATGTATAGCTTCACATTGGGGGCAAAGGGGTGGCCTAGAGCAGATTGCAGCAGGTGGTAGTGCCCAAGGGGGCCCAGGAAGCGATCAGAATTATTTGAAAGGAATTGGGCAAAGGGCTGATTTTTAAGTGATTTTTGAAGTTTATGTGTCTTTAAGGTTAGCAAATGAGAGTGGATTCATGGTTTGTCATTGAAAATCTCATGTGCTACCAAAGAATCTACACTCAGAACACCTCAGAAATAACAAAACCCAGTACCCCATGAGTTAGTGACCCATGGGGGTGGTTGGCACCCTCTATGCACTAGACCACCACTCACTCTGGGCCACCCCAGCACCCCACAAGTGGCTTTAAGGTTTTTCTCCACAGGGAAGAATGGAGATTTCAGCAGCCCCATAGCTGCACTTGGGGGGTGCTGGGGTGGCCTAGAGCGAGGGTGCCAACCACCTCCATGGGTTGCTAACCCATGGGGTACTGGGTTTTGTTGTTTCTGAGGTGTTCTGAGTGTAGATTCTTATGTAGTCTGGAAACTGAAATTGGTACAGAATGCAGCAGCCGGGTTGTTCTCAGGGTCATTTTGAAGAGCCTATATTAAAAGAACTACATTGGCTACCAATAAGTTTCCAGGCAAAATACAAGGTGCTGGTTATAAAGTCCTATATAGCTTAGGCCCAGGGGGCTCTTCACTGTGAGCCCCATCACCCACTGAGATCATCTAGAAATGTTCATCTGCAGTTGCCACCAGCTCATCTGGTAGCTACACAGGGACGGGCCTTCTCTGTTGTCGCCCTGATACTCTGGAATGTACTTCCTGTTGAAATAAAAACCTCCCCATCTCTTATAACTTCTAAAAAGTCTTTAGACACACTTATTCACCCAAGCTTTTTAACTAGACTTGTGGTTTTAAATTGTGTTAAGGTTTTTAATTTCTGTTTTAATTTGTTTTATTTTGCTGTAAAACGTGTACAGATGGAAGTTTGGGGTGGTGTACAAATATAATAAGTAAGTAAATAAGTAAGTAAGTAAATGCCTTCCCATAGAAATACATGTGGTTTGAAAGTGCTGAAATTTGGCTGAAGGGAACTCCTTATTAGTAATTCAATTATTGTCAGAATTTGGGCCTTGCTTTTCTCATGGCCCGGATGGGTTTGGGAAAAGTTTTGAGCATGGTTATACATTGTATGTACACAGCTTTTGTAAAGAGCATCAGTTGTATTTTGAAATTATCTGAAAGAATTCCTGTAAAAGGTGATTGTACCACAATGACATTTTCCTAAAGACTGTTGAGAAACAGTTCAACCACATTTTTCTTACTGGGTCTTAAAGGTGGAGGAGAAGGCCAGAAATCCAATTTGCTTTTGTCATTCAAAGCTTTTTTGAGGAGCCAAGGAGAAATGGATTGTCTAGCATGAATCTTAAAAAACTATTGATACCATATTCATTTATAATCTGAAATATGGTAACATTTAGCTAGCATGTCACAATACCGGGAAAAATGCTTAGCATCTCAGACATTCCCTAGTGATGAATAAAAAGGCAAGGAAATCAATGACTAGAATATCACTTTATTAATGAGGACTAGGGCAAGAATGTTGCAAAGGCAGCCTGTAGCTTACTTGTGAGACAATTTCTGAATGCTCAGATATTTCATTTTTTGCAAAGTCAGATTACAGAGGTGACCAGTAAAGTCTCAAAAAATACATTAAATTTATTAAACATGCCACAAACAAATTGATCCTGTAATGCTCTGCTAAAACAGAGGAAGAAAGGACCCAGTACCCTAGGATCAAATGTCCTTCTGCTAGAGAGATTTCCAACAGTAATCCTTGCCTTTGAAGCAAATCTCAATGGCTTTATAGAAGGTAGAAATAATTTGGAAGACTGTATTTAACAGAAACATACAGTGATTCGCCCAGTTGCAAATCTTTTCCTTTATCTCAGGAAGCTTTTACTCTCAGAGGAGCAGAACCAAGGTGTCAAGCCTGAGCATCATTCAGGGTAGGAACAATAGCATTTTGCCATCCAAGGTAGCTGTGATGAGCTGTAAGTCAAAAGAGAAATAATGTCATTAGTATACCCTTCTTTGCCTGGACTCCTATTTAATTACAAGTGCAACTAGATTGTTGATAGAGATGTGCATGAATTGTATTTTGCAATTCAATTTCATTTTGAATTGAAGTGCAAAATACTCAAATCTATTCATCGAAACAGTGGCCATTGCCGGTTGTTTCAACAAATCAACTTTGTTTGAATGATTTGGCCATAAGTAACAATGGGGAAATTGGATCACCCCACTGTTCCCCATGGGTAGGTCCTAGGAACACCAAAGTGGGTTGGGTGGTAGGGCATGATGGGTGCTACATACCACCCATCCCACAAAAAGAAATGGGTATGTGGGCTATTTTTTTTTTAAGGAACCTTTCCCAAGAACCCCCATAGAATCCAATGGGGACTTTGGGGAAACATTTTGTACAAAATTAAAATCGCCTGCTTGCCCATTTCTTTTGTGAGTTGGGCAGTAGGTAGCACCCAGCCGACTTTAGTTTTCCTAGGACTGACCCATGGGAAACAGTGGGGTGATTCGAGTTGCAACCTTGCCGTCATGGGCATGCTGGAAGACTCCGAGGAGGAGCTGGAGCAGGGGATAGAGGTTACAGCAGAGGAGGGAGGAAAAGGACCAGAAGTTGCAAAGGAGAGTGGGTCCGATGCATGGGAAGTTGAAAATGAGTTAGAAATGGGTGAGGCAGCTCTTGTGTAGGAGGTGCAACTGGTCTCAGCTGTGGAGAGGCGTTGGTCCAAGAGACAGCAAGAGTTAAGGAACTGCATGTGTAGAACAACAGGCAAAGCTGCTGACTCAGGAACTCTTGATTAACAGCATCGGGGGTCAGCCTATTTAAGACGACTGCACCCAGGGCAGATGCAATGGAGGCAGAAAAAAAAGTTTCTTTGCCACCCCCACTGCCAGGGAGTAGTCCCTAAAATGGGCTCTAGCCCGTGTTCGGTCGGATTCATCACAACTCTTCCTCCAGCGTCGCTCCAGACATCGCCCAAGTTGTTTCATCGCCCTAAGCTCCGAGGAAAACCAAGGAGCAGATTGGGCTCCACCAAGCCGGAGAGGGCATTTAGGAGCAACCGTGTCAACAGCCTGGGCTGTCTCTCAATTCCAGAGATCAACTAGGGCCTCAACAGGGTCACCAGTTCTGTACACTGGAAACTCCCTGAGGGCCATCTGAAATCCAAGCAGATCCATACAGTAATCCTCCGGTTATGCTGGCCTTGGGCCAAAATAAACAAATAAACAATAAACAAAGTAAGCCTCCGGGGGCGGACCATCCTAATTGGCCCACCACCCCTGCAGAGGGCAGACAGAGCAGTCAAACTAAACCCCACCAGATGATGATCTGTCCATGACAAGGGAGTTGTCTCAAATTTCCCCACCTCCAGATCATTTATTTCCTGGTCTGCAAAAACCATATCCAGAGTATGTCCTGCCATGTGGGTAGGTCCCGATACCAACTGAGACAGGCCCATGGTTGCCATGAAATCCTGAGCCACACCCACTAGGGGGGGCCTCAGCATGGACACTGAAATCCCCCCAAACCATAAGCTTGGGTGAACCCAAGGCCACCTCCGAGACCACCCCCGCCAGCTCAGGAAGGGAGACTGAAGTGCAGCAGGGTGGTTGGTACACCAGCAGAATCCCCAGCCTATCTCGGAGGCCCACCCTCAAGGACAAACACTCAAAATTCTGAGATTGCCTGACCGGGCACCTGGAAACAGGGAGGGTCTCCCAAAAGATGACTGCAATGCCCCCTCCATGACCCTCGAGGTGAGGCTGTTGCATGATCTGGAAACCTGGAGGACAGAGCTGAGAGAGAGACCAACCCCACCCAGCTCATCCAATCAGGTCTCCGTCACACATACCAGGTCAGCATGCTCATCCACAATCAAATTGTGGATGAGAGATGTTTTAGCATTGACTGACCTGTTATGCAGCAGCAGCACCCTAATCCTCGAGGGAGTGTTCTCAGAGCTCTCTGGGGTCAGAGGGTTGCGAGAAGAGCTGGAAAAAGGAACAGGCCTCAATTGCCTGACTGGTCTCTGGGGTAACCCGGAAAGACCATATTATGCTTGTCTTAAAACAGTTGCCCTGGCTGTCGATATATTTCTGGGTGAAATACAAAGTGCTGGTTATTACCTTTAAAGCTCTGAAGGCTACCTTAGAGAGCGCCTTCTTCAGTATGATCCCCATTGCTCACTGAGGTCATCTGGAGAGGTCCGTCTCCAGTTACCACCAGTACATCTAGTGGCGACTCGGAACTGGGCCTTTTCTGTAGCTATTCCTGGCCTATGGAATGCACTCCTGGCAGATATCCGCAGTTTAGGCTCGCTGTCAGCCTTTAAGCGAGCCCTAAAAACTTACTTGTTTGGCCTGGCCTTCCAAGGTCTTTAAATTGTTTTTAAAAACATTTTAATTAGTTTTAAATGGTTTTTAATTGTTTTTAAATTGTTTTTATATTGTTTTTAGCACTGTGTCTTAAATGGTGTGTATTTAGGTCTTTTTACATTTCTTGTACACCACCCAGAGCCTTTGGATGGGGCAGTTTATATATGTAAAGAACAATACAAAAACCCACCTGAGAGCCCCACGAATGGGGCTAGATTGGGTATTAGGTAACTGAAAGGGCTCCTTGCATGTGTGTCTATTCTCCTTGTAGTTAAAGTGTTTTCTCTAACACCATTCTATTCCTTTAAATGCAGGAACTTCAGGTTGCGGCATCTGTTGCCAAACGGCAGGAGGAGCAAGGAGATGCTAGAGGGCAGAGCGTCCGCTCTATGAAGCAGCCAGCGAGAAATGCGGCCATTCTAGAACTGACACATTTCTGGACTGCTCTGAGCCGATCTCTCTATGGTGGTGGACGGAGCTTGTGCACGAAACCCAGATTATAGCAGCAGCAAACTTCAGATGACACAATGCTGCCTTCTAACCCCAGGTTTCAGCAACAAAACTCACTACAAATGGAGGGTTCAGATTCAGGTTTGGGAGTCATGCTTGGGTGACAAAACCATTGACATGCTTTCGGACAATCACAAACTCAAAGATCTGGCACAATTACCTCTGGTTTGGCATTATGTCCAAACAGGGCCACAGAATGTTCTATTCTACTGGAACTGTTTGCTAGCTTGTGGTCTAATTTGTAGATTGCTGCTTGCATACTAAGGAAGGAACATGTCAACTCCAACATCAGAAGCCATAGCAATGCACTGGCAAATAATGTTATTTTAAATCACTTTTCACATAATGTACTGATGAATCAACTGCTATTTCAAAAAAAGTTACTCCAGAATAGGGTTGTGCGTTTTGTATTTTTTCTGTTTCGATTTGTACCAAGTCCGAATCAACCCCATTTTCTATTTTGTCCAAAATTAAGCCTTCCGAATCACCCTTGTATCCGAATTAATCCGAATCTGAATCCGAATTAATTCAGATTTAAAAATGGGTCACATGGTCAAAATAATGGGTGGGGATTATAGTGCCCAATGAGTGGAAGCTAAGACAAAAATTCCAAAGGAATTGGGCAAACGTCTGATTTTTGGTGAATTTTTGAAGTTTGCACATCTTTCAGATTTTCCCCATAGGGTATGATGGAGGTTTCAGGAAAGGTATAGCTTCACACGGGGTGGGGGGTGGGGGTGGAGTGTGGTTGGTGGTAGTCCAGTTGGTACAAGGAAGCTACCACAATTTTTTCAGAGGAATTTGGCAAAGGGCTGATTTTTTAAAAAAATTACTCAAGTTACGCGGCTTTCGAATTTTCCTCATAGGGTATAATGGAGGTTTCTGCAGTCCCATAACTACACTTGAGGAGCACTGGGGTGGCCCAGAGCAAGTGGCAGTGTAGTGCACATAGGGTGCCAAACACCCACATGGGTTGCCAACCCATGAAGTACAGGGTTTTGTTGTTCTAGAGGTGTTCTGAGAGTAGATTCTCTAGTAGCGTATGAGAGTGGATTCATGGTTTTTCATTATAAATCTCATTTGCTACCAGAGAATCTAAACTCAACACCTCAGAAACAACAAGGCCAGTACCCCAATTGGTTAGCAATCCAGGGGGGTGGTTGGCACCCTCTGTGCACTACACCACCACTCACTTCGGGCCATCCCAGTGCCTCCCAGTTGGAGTTATGGGGCTGCTGAAACCTCCATTATTCCCTAAGGGGGGAAAAAAATCTTAAAGACGCGTAAACCTCAACAGTTCCTAAGAAATCAGTCCTTTGCCCTGTTTAGAATCTGGGTGAACCACCCTTGGGGCACTGCCACACAACCCACTGTTTTGCCCCTGAAGCCCCACATAAACAAGTTGAAAGAGTGAAGAGAATGATGAACAACGACACTTAATTTTTTGGCAGTTATTTGAGAATTTTGCAGTGGGTGTGAACCTGTCCTTGTGGCACTAGCACAGCAGCACAACCCATTTGTGGATTCAAGCAATCTTTCAATAAAAACACTCCCTCCCCATGGAACAGTGACCACAGGTCATTTGAGATAGCAAGACAGAGCAATGAGCCAGCGTGGTGTAGTGGTTAGAGTGCTGGACTAGGACCGGGGAGACCCGAGTTCAAATCCCCTTTAAGCCATGATACTAGCTGGGTGACTCTGGGCCAGTCAGTTCTCTCAACCTAACCTACTTCACAGGGTTGTTGTGAGGAGAAACCTAAGTATGTAGTACACCGCTCTGGGCTCCTTGGAGGAAGAGCAGGATATAAAATGTAAAATAAATAAAATAAAATAAAATAAAACTGCCTTGGTACTATGGAACAGCTTCAAATGTTCATTTAACTGAAGTGGAGTGAGCCGTAGCCCAAACAAATCAGCCTACTGTTCAGAATTGATGAGATTTATCATCACGGCATTTAAGAAAGTGCAAAACCATGGATCATGGTTACAAGAAAGAGAGAAGCAACTAAGATTTCTGGGGATGTCAATAAATTGACAGGGATATTCCCCACCACCCACCTTTTGTCTCCTGTAGTCCCATGTGGATGACCTGTCCCTGCAATGGCAAAAGTTGTGAACCACTGGCTTAGACATCATGTCCCACCAAATTACATTGTGGCCTAAATTACATTAGACTGCTCAACTTGAGCAAAAAAAGTTAGACACCACTATAACTCATAAAAATCAGAAGAAAAACAAAATAGCTCTTCAAAAGACCCCTGAACAAGTCAAGAGATTCTTTCTAAACCTTTGGAAAGAAAAACCTGTGTAATTTCAGAACTTTCCTAACCAGCTTCTCAAAAAACTCCTCCACACAATTTATACCATGGCTTTTAGCAAGAGCTTTGGAATTGCATGGAGCTCCCAAAGATATTTGGGTATTTCTGTCTCAAAATGCTGTCTTCCAAATCTCTTTGCAAGGTCAGTTTGCAGTTCAATCACACTGAATACAACACATACTTAACTAAACCATTCAAGCTTAAAAGCTTTTTGCATATCTTATCTTCTGCTAATCACTCAGTGCCTCAGCTGGAGTGGAGAGAGTCGGAGAAGTCAATTTCAATTGCAATGCTTTTTTGAAGAACAAAGCATTTTGTCCGAAACACAGTCATTTCGATTTGGAAACAAAAATTTCTGTTTTTTAATTCTTGATTTTGTTTTGGTTACAAAACCTCCAACATTGCCATTTTTGGGCACAAAACGTTTTGTACCTGAATAGAAATACACAAGCCTACTCCAGAACCCTTTTAAGAATCATATTGAAAATAAAAGTATTATAGAATTTGAGACTGAAGTCACCATTAAGCAATTTTTGGTATTTCAGACAGCTGTGGAGTTAATTTATGCAGAAAAATGCTTCACATGCAGAATAAGTGTAAGTGTAAGTGTGTGTGTGTGTGTGTGTGTGTGTGTGTGTGTGTAATCCCACAGTTTGCAACTGCCTTCCAAATAGAGCTTTTTTCCAGCTATGCATTCCATTGTCAATGTATATGACAAGTCAGTGGCTGGGCATTTAGCCCCAGCCTTAATAGATCTTAAAAGAATGAGACTAGTTTACAGAACTCCCCAGTGAAACTACATTTTGCAGAACCACATGAAAAACATAATACATTTGTATCCGTTACCACAGATCGACAAAATAAAATAAAATAAAATAATTATTCCAGCTGCATATGTAAACCATTCCTTGTGATTCATGAAGGGTCATAAATAATTTTTAATTGAAGCATTGTTTATTTTTTAATCTTTTGCTGGCAGCTGTAGGATTGTTGAGGGCTCACTGGACAGCAGGAGTCTCCTCTCCTTGCATAACTGGAATCAGATCTGGCAGGGATCTTCTTGTTTCATTTAAGAGTATCAATTCACTATTTATTGCATTTGTATCCCATCCTTCTTTGAAGGAATTTGGAGCAGTATAGATGAGCTCTTGCTTTCCTTTTATCTCAACAAAAAACTACAATAGATTTGACGAAGAGATAATGACTAGTGGAAAGCAACCCAATGAGGTTGGCTGATGGCAGATTTGAATCTTGGTCTCTCTCAAGTCCAAATGCAAATTATCACATCTGGTTCTTAAATACTCTGCCAAGATACATCTACAGTACTGTTATCTGTACTGAAATTGATGAAGTGGAGGTCACAAGAAATAGAAAACAGGAGCTCAGTCTTTCCATTTGAAGACTAGTCTAGTCAGGTTATGGACAATAAAACAGAAGTGTACATAATGCTACTAATACTGTGTAGCCTTGACTGCTTCAGTTAACTCATAGATATACACATGGTTCCGCTTTTTGTGAATGGTTTAAGTGGGCCAACTCTTAAAGTCTTTTTTGAACAATGAATACTTTTGAAGCCAAATGGCTTTTGTATGAATAACTTTTGAGACACTCAAAACTAAAAAGCGCTTACAGATTTGACGCAAGTTAATTTCACAATAGACATCAATTTATGGTGGGAAATCTATGTCATAACTGGGAACAAGAAAGCAAGGAAGTCGTAAGATTGGACACTTATTTGGATGGGTCAGGACTGTAAGCACTGTCACTGTGAAATTGAATATTCACCTCAATTCTGCTCTCCTCTTTTCCTTTGGGGGTGAATTTCAAAGGCATCTCTGTCTGAACTGATTGTTTTCTATTGGTGTTTTACTGACATGTTCAGAATTCTTGTTTAAATTCCAATAATTTAATCGGTCCATACAGATGAACTCAAATATAATAATAATAATAATAATAATAATAATAATAATAATAATACCCCCAGTGAAATGCCCAATGGAAGCAAGATCAAGAACCTGGAAAAGAAAGAACCTTACAAATACTTGGGCATTCTCCAGGCTGATAACATCGCACACACCGAAGTTAAAAGAAAAATTGGAAGTGAATACATCAGGAGAGTTAGAAAAATCCTCAAGTCCAAACTCAATGGCGGGAACACCATACAAGCCATAAACACCTGGGCTATACCTGTTATACGATACACTGCAGGAATAATAGACTGGACCCAGGCAGAGCTAGAGACGCTAGATCGTAAGACCAGGAAAATCATGACCATCAATCATGCTCTGCACCCCCGCAGTGATGTCGATAGGCTATACCTCCCTCGCAGCTCAAGTGGAAGAGGAATGCTGCAAGTCCAATAAACAGAAGAGGAGGAGAAAAGAGGCCTTGAAGAATATATCAAGGACAGTAAAGAAGATGCACTTCAAATGGTCAATAATGTGAAACTATTCAACACCAATGAAAGAAAGCAGGCCTACAAGAAAGAACAAGTCAAGAACCGAGCAGAAAAATGGAAAAATAAGCCCCTGCATGGTCAATATTTGCACAATATAAGTGGAAAATCAGACATCACCAAGACCTGGCAATGGCTTAAGAGTGGTTACTTGAAGAAATAAACAGAGGGTTTAATACTGGCTGCGCAAGAACAGACACTAAGAACAAATGCAATAAGAGCCAAAGTCGAAAAATCCACCACAAACAGCAAGTGCCGCCTTTGTAAAGAAGCAGATGAAACCATGGACCACCTAATCAGCTGTTGTAAAAAGATTGCACAGACTGGCTACAAACAAAGGCATGACAAGGTAGTGGGGATGATACACTGGAACATCTGCAAAAAATACAAGCTACCTGTAGCCAAAAATTGGTGGGACCATAAAATTGAAAAAGTGGTAGAAAATGAAGATGTAAAAATATTATGGGACTTGCGACTACAAACAGACAAACATCTGCCACACAATACACCAGATATAACTGTAGTCGAGAAGAAATAAAAACAAGTCAAAATAATTGACATAGCAATACCAGGGGATAGCAGAATAGAAGAAAAAGAAATAGAAAAAATCACCAAATACAAAGATCTACAAATTGAAATTGAAAGGCTGTGGCAGAAGAAGACCCAAATAATCCCAGTGGTAATTGGCGCCCTGGGTGCAGTTCCAAAAGACCTTAAAGAGCACCTCAACACCATAGGGGCCACAGAAATCACCATCAACCAATTACAAAAAGCAGCTTTACTGGGAACAGCCTATATTCTGCGATGATACCTATAACAATTGACAATAACATTCTGGCATCCCAGGTCCTTGGGAAGGACTTGATGTCTGGATAAAACAAACCAGTCAATAACACCTGTCTGACTGTGTAAACAAGAAATAATAATAATACCCCCAGTGAGACACTACCTTGGCGTAGTTGTGGGGCTTGTGTGCTCTGAGGAAAGGTGAGAGCTATGCCAGAGGTCCAACCATACTGGACAGGTCTCACCAGAGGAGCCAGACAAAGAGTGCCTCTCCCATCAACATTCTGGTGAGACGTAAATTTAATAAATCTATACCGGATCGGTCGTTCCCTGGGTCAACAAGGACCGCGCCAGGTGCTATAGTCCCTGGACATCTGGTGGCAAGTGGGCAACAGGACTCAGGATCTTCAGTTGAGCAACCAGGGCTGGAGACTGCAAGGTTACTGGAAGAAACATCGCTTAACCGAAAAAAATATATGAAAAATGCCAACAAGGAAATAATGAGCTGCTCTTTCAAGTCTAGTCCAACTAGAAGAGGTTATTTTAAAAGAATGTACCAAATTTGGAAAGAGAAGCATCCAGATACAGAAATAACAGAACAAAGGCTAGCAGACCAGAGAAGATTCATAATAAGAAATAAAGTATTCATAGGAGTTGAGCTGGAAGAACTGCAAAGAGCAACACAAGCTCAAGATATGGAAGAAGAATTACCACCAACTGAAGAAGTTGCTCAGGCACAGGTGGTGGAGCTGTTGGAAATGGAGGATGCCACTGTTACTGAACTGTTTCAAAATCAAAACCAGGCAACCGCCCCTTTGCCTTCACCTTAAAAACCCGAATGCCGTTTAACAGAAAAGCAACAAGAACTAAAGCAAAAAATAACTGAGCACATGAACCAAACAACCACCAAGGTTCGACTTACAGCTCTAAAAACAGTTGCCAAAAAACAATTCTCTCAGGCATTAAAAGATGTCAATGCTGCACTTGCAGAAATAACAACCAATAATTTGCAAGAAACAAACAAACTAATGTACAGTGCAGCAACAACAACAACACAAGAGCTCGGATATAAGATCAGTGGACCTGTAAAAAAAAGAAAGCAGTACATCACCTAAATGGAAGATTAGATTAGAAAATAAAATCGCCAGGCTTAGATCAGATGTTAGTAAATTGAAAGATATGAAAGACAAGAAGCTGAAGAATGAAAACACCAAAGAGTATCTGATCCAAAAATACCACCTAGATTCAAGGAAAATTAGAGAAGTCCTGGAAATAATAAAGCAGCAAATAACAGCAGTGTCAATGAAGATTAGCAGGTATGAAGCCAGAATTATACAACACAGGCAGAATCTCCAATTCCAGTCGAATCAGAGACGTTTCTACCAAAGTATAGAAGGAGAAACTGCAAGAAACCTAGAAACACCAAATAAAGAAGAAACAGTGCAATTCTGGGGGAAATTATGGGACAATCCAATAGATTATAATAAAAAAGCAGGCTGGATGAAAGAGGTAGAAAAATGTAACCAACAAATGCAAGATCTAATAATAACACCAGAATTAAAAAGTGAAAGAGCAAAGAAAATTAAAAATTGGACTGCGCCAGGTGACGATGAACTGCATGGCTTTTGGCTTAAACACCTAACAAGCCTTCATAAACAACTATCAAAACAGTTCAATCACATTTTGCAAGGAGGTGATATTGAACAATGGCTAACATCTGGGAAAACTCATCTCATAATGAAAGACCCAGCAAAAGGTGCAGTTCCAAGTAATTATAGACCGATAACCTGCCTGCAAACCATGTTCAAATTATTAACTTGAATAATAGCAGATGAAGTGATGCAACACTTATTAACTAACTAACAGCTCCCAGTTGAACAGAAAGGAAATTGCCCGAACACCAGAGGCACAAAAGGCCAGCTGCTGATTGACAAAATGATTTTAGAAAACTGCAAGAGAAGAAAAACCAATCTAAGTGTTGCATGGATTGACTACAAGAAAGCCTTCGATTCATTGCCTCACACATGGATACTAAAATGTTTAGAAACAACTGGTGTCAGCAAAAACATTCAGATATTTATTTAAAAAGCAATGAGCATGTGGAGTACACAGTTAACAATCAGTGGCGAGACACTTGGACAGGTTAGCATTAGAAGAGGCATTATCCTAGGGGACTCAGTATCCCCTCTGTTGTTTGTAATCGCCATGACCCCACTTTCACAAATACTAAACAAAACAGGCCTCGGATACCAAACATCTAAAACATCAAGTAAAATCAACCATCTGCTGTACATGGACGATCTGAAGTTGTATGGAAAGTCCCAGTCAGAAATGGAATCACTGCTAAACACTGTCCGTATATTCAGCAGCGATATAGCAATGGAGTTTGGACTAGACAAGTGTGCTGCATTAATAATGAACAGAGGAAAAATAACAAAAACAGAAGGAATAGAACAGCCCAATGGAAGCAAGATCAAGAACCTGGAAGAGAAAGAACATTACAAATACTTGGGCATTCTCCAGGCTGATAACATCGCACACACCGAAGTTAAAAGAAAAATTGGAAGTGAATACATCAGGAGAGTTAGAAAAATCCTCAAGTCCAAACTCAATGGCGGGAACACCATACAAGCCATAAACACCTGGGCTTTACCTGTTATCAGATAAACTGCAGGAATAATGGACTGGACCCAGGCAGAGCTAGAGACGCTGGATCGTAAGACCAGGAAAATCATGACCATCAATCATGCTCTGCACCCCCGCAGTGATGTCGATAGGCTATACCTCCCTCGCAGCTCAAGTGGAAGAGGAATGCTGCAAGTCCAACAAACAGCAGAGGAGGAGAAAAGAGGCCTTGAAGAATATATCAAGGACAGTAAAGAAGATGCACTTCAAATGGTCAATAATGTGAAACTATTCAACACCAATGAAAGAAAGCAGGCCTACAAAAAAGAACAAGTCAAGAACCGAGCAGAAAAATGGAAAAATAAGCCCCTGCATGGTCAATATTTGCACAATATAAGTGGAAAGTCAGACATCACCAAGACCTGGCAATGGCTTAAGAATGGTTACTTGAAGAAATAAACAGAGGGTTTAATACTGGCTGCGCAAGAACAGGCACTAAGGACAAATGCAATAAGAGCCAAAGTCGAAAAATCCACCACAAACAGCAAGTGCCGCCTTTGTAAAGAAGCAGATGAAACCGTGGACCACCTAATCGGCTGTTGTAAAAAGATTGCACAGACTGACTACAAACAAAGGCATGACAAGGTAGCAGGGATGATACACTGGAACATCTGCAAAAAATACAAGCTACCTGTAGCCAAAAATTGGTGGGACCATAAAATTGAAAAAAGTGGTAGTAAATGAAGATGTAAAAATATTATGGGACTTGCCACTACAAACAGACAAACATCTGCCACACAATACACCAGATATAACTGTAGTTGAGAAGAAAGAAAAAGAAGTTAAAATAATCGACATAGCAATACCAGGGGATAGCAGAATAGAAGAAAAAGAAATAGAAAAAATCACCAAATACAAAGATCTACAAATTGAAATTGAAAGGCTGTGGCAGAAAAAGACCCAAATAATCCCAGTGGTAATTGGCGCCCTGGGTGCAGTTCCAAAAGACCTTGAAGAGCACCTCAACACCATAGCGGCCACAGAAATCACCATCAGCCAATTACAAAAAGCAGCTTTACTGGGAACAGCCTATATTCTGCGATGATACCTATAACAATTGACAATAAAATTCAGCCATCCCAGGTCCTTGGGAAGGACTCGATGTCTGGATAAAACAAACTAGTCAATAGCACCTGTCTGACTGTGTAAACAAGAAATAATAATAATAGAGCTAGAGATGCTAGATCAGTAAGACCAGGAAAATCATGACCATCAATCATGCTCTGCACCCCCGCAGTGATGTCGATAGGCTATACCTCCCTCGCGGCTCAGGTGGAAGAGGAATGCTGCAAGTCCATCAATCAGTGGAGGAGGAGAAAAGAGGCCTTGAAGAATATATAAAGGACAGTGAAGAAGATGCACTTCAAATGTTCAATAACGAGAAACTATTCAACACCAATGAAACAAAGCAGGCCTACAAGAAAGAACAAGTCAAGAAACGAGAACAAAAATGGAAAAATAAGCCACAGCATGGTCAATATTTGCACAATATAAGTGGAAAATCAGACATCACCAAGACCTGGCAATGGCTTAAGAATGGCAACTTGAAGAAAGAAACAGAGGGTTTAATACTGGCTACACAAGAACAGGCACTAAGGACAAATGCAAGGTCCCCAACTAGAACTGCTCAAACCCAGTCTCCTTTTAGTACAATCAGGGATTCGGGAGAATTCTTGTTGGATTTCAGAGTCCAAGATTCTTTGTTTCAGGATTAGCCTGTCCTGGTCGTGACTTAACAGGACCAGGTAGTCCACAGACAGACCCAAGGACACAATTTTGTCCTGAATAGCCTGGGCCCAAGTGGGCTGGAATACATCAGCCATGATAAGAGAAATCCATCCCCGGGGGGGAAATCTAACTTTTAGCCAATAGGTCAAAATGGACAACCAGGCCCAGACCTTGATCTTCAGAACACCCAACTCAAATCTGAATAATACATTGGGGACGCATCTAGGTACTCTAAGTAGAGCCCTAAGGAAGTCATTTTGAACCACATCCATAGACATGTATGAAGGAAAACGACCAAGTTGTGCCCCATATGAAAGCTGGCTCCTAACTTTGGCGCAAATAATTCCAAGGCGGACGAAATGATCTCACCTCCTTTAGAATAGAAAAATATCTGGATAGCCAGATAACTTCTCTGTGCCATAAGAATAACTTGATCTATATGTGCCTTCCATGAACCCCTTGCTTGCAGGGTCACACCTAGATATTTATATGTATAGACCTGTTCTAATTGTTGTTCCTCAATCGACCATCTTAACTGCCTAGGTCTCCTTGCAAAAATCATGACTTTGGATTTTTAGTAATTGATCAAAAGATGATTGGCTATACAGTAGAGGGCCAATCTTTTCAATGCTTGCCTCAGGCCCACCGGAGTCCTAGCTAAAATAGCAGCATCGTCTGCATAAAGAAGTGGAATGCACACACCTGCTGCAGATGGCGAATGTAGGCTGGAATCGTTAAACAAGGGGCCAAGTCATTGAGATATAAATTAAAAAGCGAAGGGGCAAGGATACATCCTTGCCTCACTCCTTTACAGGTAGGTATAGGTTGTGAAAGCTCGCCTTTAGGATGACATCTAACCCTGATGTTTGAGACTGCATGAAGCTGTTGCATTTAAAAAAGAAGCCGCTTGTCGATGTTTGTTTGGGCTAGCTTCTTCCAAAGCAATCCTCTAGATATAGAGTCGAATGCTGATTTAAAATTAAAAAAAACTTGCTCAGGCATTAAAAGATGTCAATGCTGCACTTGCAGAAATAACAACCAACAATTTGCAAGAAACAAACCAACTAATGTACAGTGCAGCAACAATAATCCCCTGCAAAGAGGCACCTTTTACCATGGTGATTCTCTTTATTTAGCAAGGGGAGAGTAACTGGCCCTATCCATGCCCAGCACAGTACTTCCAGTGACTGTTGCTGGTGTCTATCTTATGTTTCTTTTAGATTGTGAGCTCTTTGGGGAAAGGGATCCATCTTATTTATTTATTATTTCTCTATGTAAACCGCCCTGAGCCATTTTTGGAAGGGCGGTATAAAAATTGAATTATTATTAATAATAATAATAATAATAATAATAACAACAATGCAAGAGCTCGGATATAAGATCAGTGGAGCTGTACAAAAAGAAAGTAGTACATCACCTAAATGGACGATTAGATTAGAAAATAAAATCGCCAGGCTTAGATCAGATGCTAGTAAACTGAAATATGAAATATAAGATGCTGTATTCTTATGAAATATGAAAGACAAGAAGCTGAAGAATGAAAACACCAAATAGTATCTGATCCAAAAATACCACCTAGATTCAAGGAAAATTAGAGAAGTCCTGGAAATAATAAAGCAGCAAATAGCAGTGTCGAAGATTAGCAGATACGAAGCCAGAACTACACAACACAGGCAGAATCTCCAATTCCAGTCAAATCAGAGACGTTTCTACCAAAGCATAGAAGGAGAAACTGCAAGAAACGTAGAAACACCAAATAAAGAAGAAACCGTGCAATTCTGAAGTAGATGAAACAGTGGACCACCTAATCAGTTGTTGTAAAAAAATCACACAGACTGACTACAAACAAAGGCATGACAAGGTAGCAGGGATGATACACTGGAACATCTGCAAAAAATACAAGCTACCTGTAGCCAAACATTGGTGGGACCATAAAATGAAAAAGTGGGAGAAAATGAAGATGTAAAAATATTATGGGACTTGCGACTACAAACAGACAAACATCTGCCACACAATACAGCAGATATAACTGTAGTCGAGAAGAAAGAAAAACAAGTCAAAATAATCGACATAGCAATACCAGGGGATTGCAGAATAGAAGAAAAAGAAACAGAAAAAATCACCAAATACAAAGATCTACAAATTGAAATTGAAAGGCTGTGGCAGAAAAAAGACCAAAATAAGTGGTAATTGGCACCCTAGGTGCAATTCCAAAACAACTTGAAGAGCACCTCAACACCATAGGGGCCACAGAAATCACCACCAGCCTATATTTTGCGACGATATCTATAATAACCAACAGTATTGATGATAAAATTCAGCCATCCCAGGTCCTTGGGAAGGACTCGATGTCTGGATAAAACAAACCAGTCAATAACACCTGTCTGACTGTGTAAACAAGAAATAACAATAAACAAGAAGAAGAAGAAGAAGAAAGGAGGAACTTTTCAGATGTAGGCTCTCTTATCAATAGCAGGGGTAGAGCAACTGTCCCTATCAGAGTTGGAGCTGTAGTAGGGAGCATGGGTTCCAAGAGTCCATGCTATCCTGCCTCTGGGTCCGCCTTGCTTGCCTGTTCTCCCTGTGGAGACCATGAGTGCTGCTCTTAGGGTGGGCAGTGAGAATGAGAAACGATACCTTTAACAGACTGTTCACCTCGCTGCTGCGGGCACCCGATAGTCTCCGGGAAGCACAGTGGTTGACTCAGCAGCCTGTGAGGAGGCTGCTCTGCCTTCACCACTCAGCTCGCCTTTGCTGGCTGCTGGGTCAGCTGCCATGCTTCCTGGTGACTGCTGCGTTCTCATGGCAGCAAGGTGGGCTGCTGTTTCCCACCTTCACCACCCCCCTGGAGCAGCATCCCCGTTCCCCAGTAGTGTGCTCCTGCAGCCTACTGTCACTTCTTGCCCATCCTCAATGGCATACCATGCAGCTAGTAAGAACATGCCATAGCTTGGGAGGCCACCACCATCACAACCACCACCATCAGGAGAGGTAGGGAGCAAGTCGGCGAAAAGAACCAGGCCACCTATGCCCCCCTACACTATAGGTCCCTATTCAGCTCAGCACAGTATCTCTACAGTGGCTGTCACTTATGTTGTCTTTGTGTGTGTGGGGGGGAGGGGTTAGGTAGTTGCGCCTTTGGGGTAAGAAGCCATTCTCATTCCTTTTGCTATGTAAACCATTCTGATAACTTTTTGTTGTTGAAAAGTGGTTATGTAAATATTTTAATAATAAATAGTGTCTTTATGGCTTACATATATTTACTAATTGTATAATTCAAAATTTGAATTATAATTGTGAAAACAACTGCTTTTCTTCAGAATAAATTAATGAATTAAAAATGCATTGCTTCTGTTTGCTGTCTACTTGAACAGAAGTGATACATTTACAACTTTCCATTGTTTTAATAATTTATCTTAAATTATAGTATTCGTTTATAATGGGGAATATAATCAACAGTGTTTTCATCTGAAATTGCACGTAGCAGAGTCCACAATAATTTAAAGTTTTGAACTTTACTTCAGGCAAAAAAAGTAAATGAGTTTTCAGATTTCTTGGTGATTTTTTAAAAAAAACGAAGACCTAGGCTTCACATTGGAAGCACTGGATCATTTAGGTACTGGAGTGACCATTATGTATGATTTTCATTATAGTATAGTGCCCTCTGCTGAAAATCCATTCTGATCTGAGGTATTAGTGGATGTGCAGATACACTTTGAAAAGTCAAAGGAGAGCATGGCATGGTAGTAGGCAAAGGATTTTCTTATCCTCTCCTCTCCTCCCTGCACAAAAACTGAACATCAGAATGACCTATGTGCACATCGCTGTTGCTTTGCCTAAGCAAAAAGGCGAGGTCGGAAAAGTCTTCTTTCTCAGTTTTGATCTTAACAATGGTTCTTTTGGAGATTTTCTTAATGGTTCATTTTCTTCCTCTTTATGTTATTTGTTTATGTTGTTTTCTGTTCCTCAGGATTTCTCAGTCCTTTTCTGTTTTCCTTATATATTCTTGCTCCTGATTTTCTTGGTTCTTTATCTGGTTTGTTGTATCACTTTTATGCAGGTGATATTTTTCTGGTCCATCACTCTCTCTTAAAAATGTGTTTGTTTGATGTCTAGCCATAAATTGAAAATGTCTAGCCCTTGACTGAAAATCAAGATGCTGAATGCTGAAGCCTTATTGTTCAGTTTATATCTCACTATCTTCAAGTGGTTTTGTAGTATACTCTGTACATGCTGTACAGTCTGCAGTCTTGGAGTGATTTTTTGACCGTTCTCTTTCTTTTTCCCCTCAAATCTCTCAGTTTTTCCTTCTCAATATTTCCAAGATCCATCCATTTAAAATGTCACTTCTGCACACTTAGTGGATTTCTTATTATTTCTTGCACTAATTATTCCTGCTTTTTCAACTTTTAACACAGCATTTGCATGAATTCTTCTGTACACTTAGTTTTTCTTTCCTCTCATTTTAACAGTCCTCTCTATTTCTTGTTTCTTTGCATTGGCTCCCTTTTCTTTTTCAGAGTAGGTTGAAGATTTCTTAACTTGTTTTTATATGTCTTTGTCGCCTTTGCTGTGTCTTATTGCTGCTCTCTGTTCATATTCCTCCTTGGTCTCTTCAGATACTCTTCCATTTATGCCCTTTTTGGTTTTGTTCTTTTTTCTATAGCTGCTCCTTATCCATTATTGATAAGATGGATTCTTTTTTATTTAAGACACTTAATACATACCCTTTCCTTTATACTTGTTTTGTTTCTTAATTGGCATTTGACATTTTATTTTTCTTCCCTCCTGATTTCCGTACCTTGTGTTTTGCATGGGCTAGCTTGTAATTCTGTGGGTAGGATCATGTCTCTTTAATGACACTTAGTATAGAGAGAGACATGGTATAAATAATGCATTGTGATCCTTGAGTGAATTGGCAACTTGTGGGAGAGATGGCAACCCTCAGATTGAGCCTACAGGCCACCAGTTACCAAACCCTAGTATAATCTATTTATTGGTCTTCAGCTGGTGGGCTTTGACCTCAAGGGATCATACCCCAAACGTAGGTTGGTCATACTAAGTCAGTAGCATAATTTGCCTTTAAACTATTGTTTGTTTTAGGATAGAAGGTGGAGAAGGAGAAAGATGAACAAGCAAATATTAAAAGTGGATCCTATGTTACAGATTGGGGTTAAAACTAGGACCTCAGTATGAAAAGATTTGTAGAGACTGTTCTGTTGGATTTGTTGCTACTATTCATTATCCTTATAGTATCTGTTTCTTTACCATATCTATCGATATCTATCTATCTACCTATCTATATAAAAACATATCATACTTTACATGTATGCATACACACACAAAACCTCTGAAAGAAAATAAGAAGACTGAAGTGCTCTTCATACATTATAAAAAGTAGGGATGTGTATGGAACTGGCAGGGGCCGGTTCAAAGTTGGGGGGGACATACCTTTAAGGGTGGGGCATGGTGCCCTTCCCCCTCCCATCACGTTTCCTCTGCCGGTGCTCCATTCAAAAAGTGCCTGTTGGGGTGGCAGCATACCTCTCTGTCACCCCAGTGTCCTCCTCGGCTGGAAGTACCTGGAAGTACCTGGCACATGTGCACACACCAGGCACATGTGTGTGCATGTCACACTCGCTCATGAACCCACTCGATGTGCACACATGTGCTGGGTACTTCAGGCCAAAGAGGACACGGGTGGCAGGGAGGTATGCTGCTGCCCTGATGGGCACTTTTGAATGGAGCACTGGCGGAGAAAAGGTGGTGGGAATGGTAAGAGCATCCTCCCCCACCCTAAAACCTGCTCATCTGGTGGCGACTCAGAGGCAGGCCTTCTCTGTAGCCGCTTCTAGACTGTGGAATGCACTCCCTGCAGAAATCCGTAATTTGAATTCTTTATTGGCATCTAGGAGAGCCCTAAAGACCTACCTGTTCAGCCTGGCCTCCTAGGGTTTTTAAATTGTTTTAAAGGGTTCTTAATGTATTGGGTTTTAGCTGCTTTATTGTATTTAAAGATTTTTGTTTTCAATCTTTGATTGATTTTAACTGTTTTGTGGTATTTGTGAACCGCCCTGAGCTATTTTGTAAGGCGGTCTAGAAATCGAACAAATAAATAAATCTATAAATAAATAAATAATAAATGGTATGCCCCCCTTCGAACCAGCCAAACCTCCAGTTCTTCGAACCGGTTTGAAGGACCATAAAGGGCCTCCGAACCAGTTCTGTGCACATCCCTAATAAAAAGTCCTGCCTCCCCACTGTCCACAGGTACAGCATTTGTCTGTACTCAAAGTCAAATTCTTCTTGCGATCGGAATGCTAGGACAGAGGGGAGGTGTGGCTTTCTAAGCGTATCAGTGAGTGTATGTGTGTGGGGGCAAGATTCAGAGTGCACATTTAGAGACAGCATACCCATTTTCAATTTTCATAATGTCTGACACAGTGTCTTCAGTTCTTATAATATCTGAAGAAGGTCTGAGAATAACAACTCAGAATGACAAGTGAGCTGCAGCCCATAAAAATGTATATCACAAAATCCTTTTAGTGCCCAGGACTAGGAATGTGTGAACTGGCTCACTCTTGAGCTGGTTTGCCATCGAACCAGCCTGGCTCAAGGGCTCGCCCTCCAGCTGGACTGGGCCTGGTTTGGCTTGAGGCAACCCCCTGGACTGGCCCAGGGCTGATTTCGGGTTCTACGTGAGAATATATATATATACAGGTGAAACTCGGAAAATTAGAATATCGTGCAAAAGTCCATTAATTTCAGTAATGCAAATTAAAAGGTGAAACTGACATATGAGACAGACGCATTACATGCAAAGCGAGATAAGTCAAGCCTTAATTTGTTATAATTGTGATGATCATGGCGTACAGCTCATGAAAACCCCAAATCCACAATCTCAGAAAATTATAATATTACATGGAACCAAGAAGACAAGGATTGAAGAATAGAACAATATCGGACCTCTGAAAAGTATACAGTGTACTGTGCTTGATTGGCCAGCAAACTCGCCTGACCTGACCCCATAGAGAATCTATGGGGCATTGCCAAGAGAAGGATGAGAGACATGAGACCAAACAATGCAGAATTGCTGAAGGTCGCTAATGAAGCATCCTGGTCTTCCATAATACCTCATCAGTGCCACAGGCTGATAGCATCCATGCCACGCCGCATTGAGGCAGTAATTACTGCAAAAGGGGCCCAAACCAAGTACTGAATACATATGCATGCTTATACTTTTCAGAGGTCCGATATTGTTCTATTTACAATCCTTGTCTTCTTGGTTTCATGTAATATTCTAATTTTCTGGGATTGTGGATTTGGGGTTTTCATGAGCTGTACGCCATGATCATCACAATTGTAACAAATTAAGGCTTGACTTATCTCGCTTTGCATGTAACGGTCTGTCTCATATATCAGTTTCACCTTTTAATTTGCATTACTGAAATTAATGGACTTTTGCACGATATTCTAATTTTCCGAGTTTCACCTGTACACACACACACACACACACACACACACACACACACACACACACACACTTACCTCTGGCAGCCTTGGGGGTGCTGTCACAGCCGCAAGGGGTATTAAAAGGGCCGTTTCGGCCCATTCTGGGCCTTTTCAGCCATTTCTGTGCTGCTGGTGGCCATTTTGGAGTTTGCTGTGCCTGCACACTGGCCATTTGCATGGCTGGGTCTCAACCACACAAATGGCCAGTGCATATGTGTGGTGGCCTCCAAAATGGCTACTGCTAGCACAGAAAGGGCTGAAAAGGCCCCCAAATGGGCTGAAACTGCCCTTTTAAGACCGGGGGGAGGCCGGTAGGGGGAAGGGAAACCACTGAAGACTCCCCTCAGCTATGGCAGCACCCCCCGCAAAGCCACCGGAGGCAGTAAGCTCTAAAAAATGTCTTTTGGCCCCACTCAAGATGGGCCCAAACTGCTTCAGACTCAAGCCAGACCAGGGCCCAGCTTGACATGCACAAAACTGAACAGGGCCTGGTTTGGCTTGAGTCCGGTTCGACTTGAACTGAACCGGATTTTCTGGTTTTGTGCACACCCCTACCCAGAACATTCAATTATTTTTGCTCTAGTAGGCTAACACGGCAACCCTTTGGAATAAACAATATATGTACTTATTGCAATATTATGCAAAACTATCATAATTCATCTCTCAATTAACATAAATTAGGTTACAGAGAATGGTGGATAATGCAGCCATGCCAGTTTGCTTGCTATACCACATCCCATTATCACCAGTGAACTTCTTATATGCATTCTTATTACTGTCACTTCATATTCAGCTTGAGATATGTGAATTAACTCAAGCTTTTTACCTCCTCAGATTTTTATCATCATAGATATGTGCCTTCCCCTCTATTACTCAATCATTATGGTACTCCCAACAGACTTTATGTGGTACACTAAGTTTAAAAAGACGTAACTGGAAACAAAGAAAATATTTAACTTTCTACTAAGCCAGCCTTAAAATGTATAATGGTTTCCAAATCACATTTGTAATAGCCATTTGTAAGTCTATAACGTATATTTAAAATTCACATGGCTGAAAGAGTGAGTATAGGTTCAATTTAATTTTTTTAAAAGATGAGTTTAAAGGAGCATTGGATTCTCATGTTGCTAATATGACATCATCCACATCATGATGTTCTCTATTTAGTAATGAGAAAAACTGGGGAAAATTATTTCTAGCAAGATGTGAGGGGAGGAGGTTTCACAGATTATATATAATTTCAGACTTGCACAAACTCTGTCTCTTAATATGCTATGCCTGGATGCCAAATAAAACTAAACCCTAGAAAAATGGTGAACTCCTGGTCGAATGGTGATTCAACTTCCAAAATTGTTCTGGCTTAATAGCTTAAACAGTAAAGATGAAGTTGATTATTTAAATGTAATTCTGTAAGTGTGCTTCTATTTTACATATTACATTTTGAGACAATTTTAATGTAGGAAGAAAGGTAGGTTTCTTACCTGTAACCAGCATTTTTTGAGTGGTCATCTGTTCAGTCACATTGCTGGGTTTCTGCGCCTGCTTAGTGTCTTAGTTTGGAACCTTCTAGGGTTTTACCTCAGAGCTTTTGGAGTGAACTCTGCCCCCAAGTGATACCCTATACAAGTGACTCATGCCCAAGCTACCTCAGTTGAAGGAGATTGCCAGAGTTACAAAAAAGAGAAGTTGCTGCAGGAGGGGAGAAGGAAGGTCATGTGATGGTACAGATGATCACTTAAAGAAATACAGTTACAGGTAAGAAATCTGCCTTTCCCTTTCATGGTCTCTGTGCATTCATGTGGCTGAGTGAATAGCAAGCTAATAATTCATACCATAACTTGATAGTTGCTGAAATGCGATTGGAGAGATGCTGAAATGAAACCTGAAGCTTCTTTTGAGTATTATCATAATAAACAAAGCTGGAGATTTGTGAAAGGGGGAGATCTTTTACTGAGAAAATGAGTGTCCTTCTAACATCCAGAGAATACAAGCTTCTTTCTGCTTCTGATAATGGAGAGAGAGAAAATATTGGCAAGAAAATGTACTGAGAAAGATGGAAGGTAGATACTACCTAGGGAGGAGGTTAGTGGCAGGCTATAGGATCACCTTGTCCTTATGAAAAACAAGGAAAGGGGATTATAAGTAGATCACAAGGCTATATGTTCATCTATCCTTCTGCTGAAGTAATAGCTACCAGGTTGGCATTGGTTCAAATGGCCAGATATTAGTTGGGTGAGAATCAAGGTCATAAGTTTATTTAGGTCTCAGTGGGTTGCTGGAGTAGCATTATGTCTTCAAACAAATATAGAGAAACTAGTGATTTGAGGCCCGTTAAATAACGGGCGCTAGTAGAGTTGTGTGCTCCGGGCCCCCCGCCGCCATTACCCCTTCCACCACCTCCAGCCTCCATGCCGCGGCCAGTCTCCCCAGCCGGGCAAGGGCCCCAAAGTTTCCCCCCCGCCCGGTTTCGGCGGCATCGCCATTGCCTCGCTGCGGCCGCCCCTGCCGCCCAGAGTGCTGCCCGCCCCCACTGTCTTTCCCTTCCCCGGTGTTCTTTTCCTTCCCGCCTCCCAGAGTGCTGCCCGCCCCCGCCGTCTAACATGGCTGCCGCCACCATTGCCTCGCTGTGGCAGCCCCCGCCGCCCAGAGTGCTGCCCGCTCCTGCCGTCTTTCCCTTCCCCAGTGTCCTTTTCCTTCCCGCCTCCCAGAGTGCCACCCAGAGTGCCATCCCCGCCACCCAGAGTGCTGCCCGCCCCCGCCGTCTTTCCCTTCCCAGCGTCCTTTCTCCGGCTGGGCGGGCAGAGGCGGCAGCAAGAGAACCGGCCAGCATGGCCGCTTGGTGTTGGCGGTCATGTCTCCCTCGGTCTGTTCTGGGCATGCACTTCGCGCATGCCCAGAGCAACCCAGGGAGACACGGACGCAGACCCCAATGTTCTAAGGCACGGACGCACACTTACCATCTTATTATAGAGGATGTTTCCAAATTGCCTTATAAATTATTGTACACAATTGCCTTATAAATTATTCCACATTGCCTTATCTATAATAGGTCAACCCAAATTTTGAAAATGGTTGTGGATCCATTTGTGATATGGAGTGTGATGGAACTTGAAGGAATCCACTAGTACTCTCTGGACCCTGGATATGTATGGCTATCAAATGGATCCACTGACCAAGTTTCAAATGGAAGGGGAGAGATCTATAAGATCTAACCCTTTTCATACCTCCTTAGTGCTTGATGTAGGATTTTGCCATCAACTTGTCAACTGCCACAAATATTAGAGAGGAGAGCTGGTCTTCTTTTGGTAGCAAGCATGACTTGTCCCCTTAGCTAAGCAGGGTCTGCCCTGGTTGCATATGAATGGAAGATTTGATGTGTGAGTACTATGAGATATTCCCCTGAGGGGATGGAGCTGCTCTGGGAAGAGCAGAAGCTTCCATGTTCCTTCCCTGGCATCTCCAAGATAGGGCTGAGAGACATTCCTGCCTGCAGCCTTGGAGAATCCGCTACCAGTCTGTGTAGACAATAAGGATGTGCAAAACGTTTCGGATACAAAACGTTTTGTACCCAAAACAGCCTGTTTCGGGTGTTTTGTAGACAAAACAAAACACCCATTTTCCAGATCCAAAAGTTTTGTATACAAAACAAAATGTCCCTGTTTTGGCTACAAAACGTTTTGTTGTTTCGGACCTCCATTTTGTGGTGATCTCTGAGTCAGTCTCCATTTTGTGTTTGACATCTCTTTGAATTTTCCACATGGGCTGACCTGCTGACAATTCCCTCCTTGTTCCCCATTGGCTCTTTTGTTTCTTCCCACTCCTTACGGACCCCACATTGGCCAGGGGAAGGGTTGCTAACCCATGGGGTGCTGGGTTCTGCTGTTTCTGTGGTGTTCTGAGTGTAGATTCTCTGGTAACATATGAGAGTGGATTCTTGTTTTTCACTGAAAATCTCATATGCTACCAGAGAATCTACAATGAACACCTCAGAAACAACAAAACCCAGTACCCCACAGGCTTGTGGGTAAGGGGGTGGTTGGCACCCTATGTGCACAACACAACCCCTCGCTCTGGGCAACCCCAGTGCCCCCCAAGTGGAATTATGGGGCTGCTGAAACCTCCATTATTCCCTATGGGAGAAATCTTAAAGACATGTAAACTTCAACAAATCACAAAAGATCAGCCCTTTGCCCAATTCCTTTGAAATAATTCTGGAAGTTTCCTTGTCCCCATTGGGCACTACCACCCACCACACTCTGCTCTGGGTCATCCCTTTCCCCTTGATTTGAAGTGATACATTTGCTGGAATCCCCATTATTCCCTATGGGAAAATTCTTAAAGATGTGTAAACTTAAAAAAAATTCACCAAAAAAACCAGCCCTTTGCCTAATTCCTTTGAAATGTGGGTGGTAGCTTCCACCCATTGGACACTACCACCACCACCCACTCTTTTTGCCCTGGGACCCTGGGATGTGGGAGGACTTGATCCTACATCAGGCGACTGCCACTGTGCCTGTTGTGTGGGAGCACAAGTGGTGGCATCCCGAAGAGGTGATGATTGTGTGGGGGAAGGTAGGTAGGCTCCTGCCTTCCCCCAGGTCCTCCTTAGCTCCAGAAAAATTGGTCGTGTGCATGACCATCTTGTTTCTGCTGGGCAGTTGTGGCAGAACTGTCAGTATCAAAGAGCTAGATGGATGAGGAGAGTCTGGTTTTTACTTTCCAGTTGGGTTCAATGAAGACTTGACCAATAATGAGAGAGTTGTGCACTATTTGATGACTGTATTCTGAATGACTGTCAAGATCCAACCAAGACCTTTCTGTGGGGTCCAGCATTTAGCTTTTTTTCTTTAACCAAGTAACTTGAGGCTGAGAACTTTTTCTTACAGAAAAAGATGTGAAGTTTACTGATGTGAAGATTGATTCTTCCTCACTTGATGCGTGGATTTTAAGCACTGCTATCTACATTATCATCTTTGTTTAAATACAGAAGATGCTTGTCATGGCCATCTGGAGAGTTTGCCTCCACAGAAAACACATTTTTCAAAGGAAGCTTTCCTACCATAAGCCCCAGGTCTCAGACAAGGCAGAATGGCTAGAAAAGGCAGAATGGCTAGAAAAACTAGCTTGGGGGAAAGTGGGAGGAGGGAATATGAGAAAAGAAAAATGCTACAAATTTAGAGAAAGAAATACTTAGAAGAAAAATGGGTAGAAAAGAACAAAAGGGCAAAGCAAAACAAAAAAGAGGTAAAGACACTAAATCCCTCAGCTGAGGCAAGACCATCTCTGACCATGAAGGAAGGCTTTTCATAATGCAAACATAGTGGCAGTTGATGAAAAATGGAGGGAACCTCAGGTCAAGTCATTTTTATAAGTGTCACTTGGGGACTGCATTTGTGTTAAAAGCTCTGAGGTAAAGTTCTAGAAGATTCCAAACTGAGGCAGTGCCAGGCACTGAAATCCAGCCAAGTGAATATTTATTTATTTATTGTTGCATTTATATACCACCTTTCATTAAAAACAACCTCAAGGCAGAATATACAGATTTATGAAGAAGAATGTAATGTACTGAAGTGGCCCTTTTTTAGTCTATTTTTAGTGGGCTTAAAAGCATGATATGATTAGTCTGTCTAAAATAACATTCTACATAATTCACAACCTAATAAGTTACATTTCTACTTATTTATTCAATTATTTAGCATATTTATATACCGCCTAAAACCTATGTCTCTGGTTGGTTTACAATAAAACGGTACAAATCAAAACAAAATTGAAACATTAAAACAAACTGTAAGTCTAATTAAAAGCCCAGGTGAACAAGTGTGTCTTAACTGCCTTAAAAGTTATCAGAGATGGAGAGGCTCTTATCTCAGCAAGGAGTGCATTCCAAAGCCTCGGAGCAGTAATGAAGGCCTGTCCCTGAGTAGCCACCAGATGAGTTGGTGGCAACTGCAGACAGACCTCTCCGGATGGTCTAAATGGGCAGTGGGGCTCATGGCGAAGAAGACGTTCTCTTAAATACCCAGGGCCTAAGCTGTTTAGAGCTTTATAGGTTATAAACAGCACCATGTATTTTGCCCAAAAATCTATCGGTAGCTAGTGTAGCTCTTTTAGTACAGGAGTAATATGGTCTCTTTGAGATGTTGCCTGTTATTAGGAAATGGAAATAGCAGTGGCGCTTTAACAGCTAACTTAAATAAGCATTTTAAATGTATGTTAATATTAATTTGATTACCACAAAATAATGTATATGCAGAGATAGATAAATGAAGGAAAATTATCTATCAGTAACTGAGTTTTGATGAAGCAACTGAGAAAACAGCATGATTTGGAGGATTATTGAATTAGATTCCAAATTACTCTAGACATTTGTTACTGGCACTAGACGTAGCATGGAAACATGAAGGCAGAACAAAGTTAGCACTGGATATGATTCTTCACAGCACCACCACCCCTTCCCAAATATCTGTGAGAAATTTTGGCATGGTATAGAAAACCCATAGGCTAACACATCCCCCAAATCAGCAATATAAAAGGGAAGTTTTGTTACTGTAAATTTCCATTATCCAATGTGTTCAGAGGAGGTGCTGTCTTAACCTCTGAGATAGCACCTCCTCTTGCTTGAAAGACAGGGTCAGCTTCTAACATCAGCAGTGGGAGGGAGACCCCCAGGTTCTCAGACCAGAACTGGGCAAAGCAGAAATCTTTTGATACCCATAGCTTAATTTCAACATGAAGAAACTTTATGAACAAATACAACCAAACCTCCAATCTATCCCCATTCCCCACAAACAGACTCTGCAAATGCATGCAAGAGACAGAGCAGGGCATTCCTGTGAAGCCCTACCTATCTCCCTGACATGTTCCTAAAAGTGCAGCACAGGCCAAAATAGCCTGCAAGGGATGGGGGGACTGCTCTCTGGATCTGTTGAAGAATGGGAATTTACAATACAAAAATTTCTCTCTCTTATGTTCAGAGAAAAGCCTTGACATCTGGGATGTAGAAAATCAAACCATCTCTTTGGGCAGGCTCCAAAGAACACAGCCTGCAAATTAAAGGAACTAAAATGTGTTGGAGAACTCTTTGCCTAAAAGGCTGCATCAGCCAATAATCCTTCATAAATGTGTATAATGATGCCTATATGTCAGCTCTATAGATCTGTTACATAAGAGATTTTACCACTCTCGCCAAAGGGAGCACGTTTTGTTTACGTAAACTGGCCCACATGGTGTGCAGTGTTATGAGGGCTGTGCAACCCTCAGGGACATAATCCTGGAAGCAAAAAGGGCTTTTGCTGAGTGGGAAGATAAATAGGAGAGGCTCTCCTCAATCACAATTTGGGGGCAACTTCTGATTCATCAGCTCTTTTCTACAGGCTTTGGGGTGGGGCATAATAAATCCACATCCCAAGTCCCTGCCTCAAGTGGTGCTGCAAAAGAAATCAACTGTATAGGTTAAATTGTGTTGCCATGAGTTGCTTTATGCCAGCTCTGGATGTGAAAAGCACCCATTGAAACAAATGGAGAGCAAAAAACCACTGACATCCCTCTGCCTCCTGTGGAATATGCTTATTAAAACTAATGAACTAAATAAATAAATAAAATGATAATGATGTGTTCAACACATGTATCCCACACATTTGGCACACTGTAGTTGCTGCTGTGTTTTCCCAATGTCAGTTGCAAAAGCACAAACTTGCACAAATATTGAAATTGCACAATGGAGTTGCATGATCATACAGCTATTATTTCCAACGGCCATGTGATTGTGCAACTCCTGTAAACAATTCCAGCATTTGTTCAAGTTTGCACTTTTGCAACTGCCATTGGGAAGACACAGCAGTGATTGCAGTGCGGTAAACATCTGCATGATGCTGCATGGTATGTAAGACATTATTATTATTATTATTATTATTATTATTATTATTATTATTAAGCATATTTATATACCACTTTTCAACAAAAATATTTAAAAGTAATTTACATAATGAATGGCATGAGAAAATTAGAGGCCACAATTGCAGGAATTCATAAATACTTATCAAATAGACAAATATGGTTTGTTCCTCACAGTAAGTAGTTAGAATACTGTACTAGAACTATAACAATGGACTATCCTTTTGTTGTTGCAATATGCTGGTCTTGGACCATATGACTGATGGTTTTGCACTTGTCACACTTTCTCAGCTTTCATTTTTTAATTTGTAAAACAGGAATAGTATGATAAATGATACTGTAATATGGTTTGATAATTACTGAGAAAGAAGTCCTTGTTTATTTGTGAAAAATGAAATATTTTAAACATTGAACTGAATTCACCAAAATGGCCATTTTGGAAAGATTAGGGCTGTAAGCTTTAATTGATTTAATTAGTGCATTGCATCAAGTAACATTTTATTTACAGATTTAAAACATGTATCCTGGAACTCTGGAAGGGCCCATCACTGTGCCAGCCACATAGAAACATTTGCTTACCCCCAGCACCAAATCTGATGAAAATGAAATGTTAAGAGAGCTTTTCTTTCAAGCTCATACTTAATGCTAGCAAGTAGTTTTGCTTTACAAAATTAAATTACTTTGACTTTCCCACCAACAGAAAGAACTATGGAAGCCAGAACTATGGAAGCCTTCCACAATACTGATGGATCATGAACTTTTTTGAAACTATTTTGGTTTTACTGGGTTTCTATAACAGGCAATATTCCATACTGAGAAATGTTATTAAAATCAAAATATTAACTAAGCAGTTTCTTCTAATAATGAATGGTAGCTTCTTTAATTAAAGTACAAGTTTTCACACTGTTTTCTCAATCAATCAATCAATCAATCAATCAAAAACCAAATTATTTAGGGTTAGCACTATCCAAATTTATTTAAATTTAATCAATGAATCAATCTGTTAAAGACCAGACACTTCACCAATTAAAAAAAGCTTTGACTTACTCAGGGTCATAGAAAATATTTATAGTGTGTGAATGGCACTGTGAGCAAATTTGGCAATGTTCTATACTGCTGTTTGGGCAGTGAATAGTTTGGCAAACACCATCCTTCCACAGAGAAGCTTGAAATCTAGTCAGATGTTTTTACTATACATCATCTACCTCATATTAGGAAACCAGGATGGAACTGAATCTTCAATTATTTTTCCAAGCCAGAGCTGGAAAACAGCCATGCTGCTACTCGTACTGTAATCTCAATTGACTGAACTTTCTAGCTCATTTTCCAATATCTGACAGCATCCCCGTGACCTCCTCCCCTTCCAACACTGAGACAGTTCCATCTGAAAGAGGTATTCTTGCTGAATAGAAACATTTTTATTATCAGACATCAGACCACTTTTTCTGGACGCTTTTAGAAATGCCAGTTATATTCAGCAGTTGCCTTGATATTTGGCATTGTGAATTAAAACTGAAGCTTTCCTCAAGTACAATGACAGACGTTTGGATTTTGAAACTGCTAGTTCGTGAGAATATACATTGAAAAGTGCATACAGAGGCAGAGTTAGATTGGAGCACAAACCACAATAATCTGCATTAACTTGAACAAGATGTATACATTTCTTAAAGGTTATATAATCTTAAGAAAACACTACAATTCTAGAAAAACATTACTTTAGCTAAACAGCAGCCTAATGAGATGGTGATTGGAGCAAAGGACCTTGGGCTTTGACTTCTGGGACTAATGCTTGATTTGACATGGTCTCTCAGATGGACATGAGAAGTTTATGTCTATATCTGCATATCTGTAAAATTAGCATAGTGACTGATATACAGAGCAAGGAGTGCTGGTGCAGCAAAAGGAGCAGAATAACTGCACTGATGTAACTGGTAAGGGGCAATTTTTTTAAGACCTCCTCTTCCCCAGGAAGCCCTCTGCGTCATCCAAAAATAACTCCCTGAGGGCTATGCTATGCAGCCCTCAGAGACATATTTTCAGGTGGCACAAAGGGCTTCCTCTCTCTGCACCATCAATTCTTTGCCAGCCAGAGTCCTGAAAGGATGGGAAATAACTAGTATAAACCTTGAAATATTGTGTGAGTTCATATTGCTTGACATCAGATACAGATATGGTGTTAAGTTTTCAGTCTCAACAGAGGAGTTTATAGATAGTTCTGTAGGCGGTTTCCTCCACATTCAAAACAAGGAATGGTTCCCAGGGCATGATCTAAGGGCATATGATACAGCCAACTTCTTGGAGCTAACCTAGGCTTGGTCAGAGCCTCGATGGGTGACCACAGTGCCTTTGCACAGGCCACTTTCAGCTCCACCATACAAAGCAAAATCAGCTACAGTATTTTGGTTTTGGTGTATTTGTATAATATGAAAAATATTAATGATCGCCTTTCTTTCTAACAATGATTGGTGGTTGTTTATTAAATTATACTTCTTCAAACA
Organism: Hemicordylus capensis; assembly: GCF_027244095.1. NCBI lineage: Eukaryota > Metazoa > Chordata > Lepidosauria > Squamata > Cordylidae > Hemicordylus > Hemicordylus capensis. The sequence goes on from NC_069657.1 coordinate 376,024,251, forward strand.
TATATAAAATTGCATGTAAATTGCAGTTTGGGTGATATGCAAATGAATGTTAATTAATAGTTTAAAAGGTTTTATTTATTTATTTATTTATTTATTTATTTAACAAATTTATATACCACACAAAACTTATATACCACACAAATTTATATACCACACAAAGTTCTGGATGGTTTATAATAAAACATTAAGACATTAAAACAATTTACAATTTAACACAATGTTAAAACTGTTAAAAACAATTAAAAACTGTCAATCTAATTAAAAGCCTTGATGGAGGAGGAGAGGAGAGCTGGTCTTGTGGTAGCAAGCATGACTTGTCACTTTAGCTAATCAGAGTCTTCCCTGGTTGCATATGAATGGGAGACTTGATGTGGGAGCACTTTAACAGTATTAAGGTTTATATCTGACTAAAACCTTACACTACAGTTTGCAGTTTGAGCTCACAGTATTAGCATAGCACCCCTAAACTGTTAAGAGAAATATGTTCCTGTAAACCACTAAAAATGTTTTCATATGTTAGCCAATGGAGGAAAACAAAGAGTCTATTATAACTTGTTATTAGCACATCTCCTGCTGTCTTGGAGAAATAAATGAATGCTGTCAATGAAAGAAGTATCATCTTCAGTAGACAAGCAAAAAGTGAAACAAGAATTTCACTATACTGTGAAGGAAAGGGAAAATAGTTTCAGTCCTACATTAAACAAATATTTAGGAATGGAATGCATCACCTCTTCAATAAATTTCAATACAAATGGTCCCAGTGTCTGATGTCTGGAAGAACTTTGTGGTATGGTTTTTAGTGAATAGCAGATAGGAGGGGATCATAAGCAGTCTTATAAAACTGAACTATGTCATTTTAAAAAATGGACTTGGCTGTGGTACTGAAAGCACGTGGCATATTTGGCTAATCAGCTTAATTGGTGCATCAGCTGTAGTCACTCTTACAGAAGGAGAACCTGGCCACTGTCATTCTTGCCTTGGCAATTCTAGGCTGGATTACTAGAATATGCTTTATGTTGGGCTACTATTGAAGACCACTCAGAAACTCAGTTGGATTCAAATACCATCAACTTGTTAATAGGTAAATTGATGGTAGCATATCACTAAGATAAGTTCTTGGCTCCCAGCTAGTTTCCAAGAATCACACACTCAGCTGAGAATCTTTCCAGATAATTATTTTGTCATGCAACAAAGGTCCAATTGTTGGAAGGGACCCAAATATCTTTCCACAATGCAAGTGTCATGGGACAGCTACTGCATAGTGGCCATGAAATCACTGACAATTAGCAACATAACTACCCCTCTTCACCAGCCATTTCATGAAGTTTTTTAAAAATACTTTTCTGTGTTTATGGTTTTTAAATACATAGAGGAGCTGAATGCTTCCAGATTATAGCTTGGGTGGGCTTATGTTTACTCTTGATACAGGAGTGAATGAGGTCATTCACACAATCAAAAACTGTGTTCTACCCAGGTTTGGGAGCTGTGTGTGCTCCCAATTTTCAATCATGTGGAAGCAAGGTAGGAGGAAAACCTGGGTAGAAGTGATTGTGTGGTAGGAAGGAAAGCTACCCAGTTGTTGTCTTACCTTGCTTCCACACAATCACCTCTACTCAGGTTTTCCTCTTATGTTGCTTCCACACAACCAAAAATTGGGAGCACACACAGCTCCAAAACCCGGGCAGAACACAGTTTTTGATTGTGTGAATGACCTCTCTAAGTGATGGCTCTCTTATATTTAGCAGGAGAAGAGTAACTGTCCCTATGCAATCTGGCATAGCACCTCCAGTAGCTGTTGCTGGTGTCTCCTTTGTGTTTATTTTTAGATTGTGAGCCCCCTTTGAGTCAGAAAACCATTTTCTCATTTTACATGTAAACCACTTTCAGAACTTTTTGTTGAAAAGCAGTATACACATATTTTAAATAATAATATTGTTTCTGAAATTTATATTTTTGGACAAATTTATATTTGAGGACACATAGATGATATTGCTGCTCAAGGACATATATTATTGTAGCACAATCCTATGCATGTTTACCCAGAAGTTAGTCCCACTGTGTGTCAATTGGGGCTTAGTTCCTAGTAAATGAGTTTAGGATTACAATTTTAGGTATTTTCTGTCTGCCTCATCATGCCCACATCATAAAAATGCATATTATTACTGAACCATCTACCTTCCTTTTAGGAAAATATTTTGCAAATCATAGCAGAGTCAGCAGCCAAACCATCATCACAGACAGCCCACAAAAATATTGAATTTATGAGTAAAGGATACTGTTCCATTAAGAAAAACAAACTTTGTTTTAACACTGCCTAGCTATAATCATTATAACTGCCTTTTGCACAATAGCTTTGCAGGCATCGTTTACTGCAACCATTTACAGTATCTGTACTTGATGGACCATCTGTCAGTTGCAATAATCTAAATGTGTTTCAGTTAGTGCAGAATGAAGATAGGAAGAAGATTCTTTAGGCAGTACAACCAACCACCTCCTATATTCTTGCCCTTGAGAGCACTAGTTGAACCGACTGGATCAATTGTCCACTTATCTCTGAGTAGTCCCAGACTCTCTCAATGCTGAGACCTCTAAGACATCCAAGGATCCTTATTATGGGTCTGTCTTGAATCTTCCGTACTTAGGCAAATATTGGAGCAAGCGATGGTGGCCAACTACACAAATTCTTCATCTAAATCTATTTCAGTGTGCTTCAGGACTAGTTTTGTGGCTGAAATTACATTGGTTGCAGTAATGGTCTGTCTTTTGGTTATACAGGGAGTGTGTCCCTTTTGATTCTCTTGAACCTCTTGGCAGTCTAGATTTATATGAAGAATTCTTTCTTGATCAGCTCTCAGGATAGGGGGCTGAGAGCATTGCTTAGCAATGGTTCCATTCCTATTTGTCAAGCAGATGGTAATGGAAGACTGCTGCTCTGCCCCATGGGAAATGCTTGTGTGGTCCCATGTCATGAACATATATATAAAGCCCCTGGGAGATGTTGTGTGAGCTGGAGTATGATGTTGCCAGGGTGCAGATGATACCCAGTTATATCTCTTCTTTTCATCGAAGTACTGTAAGACAGGGAAGTCCCTGAACACCCTGAATTGAGTAATGGGGTGGATGACCTGGTATTACTGCTTGATGCTCAGGTAGCGGCCATTGTCAATAATTTTTCAATTATGTCTGTGCATCAAGTTGAGAAACTGTACCGTCTTGTGGAAGACAGAGACCTTGCATCCACCCTACATACCCTGGTAACTTCTAGAGTAGATTAATGTAATGTGTTTACATGCTGGTGCTTTTGAAGACTGACCAGAAACTTCAGCTGGTCCAGAATGTGGCCAGGTTGTCAACTAGTACTAACCAGAGGGACCATATTACACTACTCTTCAAGAATCTACGCAAGTTGCCAGTTACTTTCCTGGCACAATTCTAAGTTCTGTCTTGATATTTAACACTCTAGTTACCTGAAGATCTGCCTTATCCCCATACACTGAGGTCATGCACATGATCGTGGCAATGGCGAGATGAACCTACCTTCCCCACAGATTATTAACAGGCTCCTTTTTGGTGCGCTGTTATGCACCCACACAATCTGTGCTGCTCTAGGCAGCATGGATCACTGGAGGCCAGGAAAATTAGTCTCGGCCTCTAGGAAACCCAGAATGCACTGTGTGAGCAGTGTGGTGCATTGGGAGATTCCCTCATGAGTTGGATGCGCTAGACGCCAAACTCTGTGTATGCTTGGGCTGCGTACAGCCCGAGTATACACACAATCCTGGACCTAGGTTAGAGGGTGTGCTTGAGCCCTCTAACCCAGGTTAAAGGCTGGGTTTAAAACTCAGGCTTCTGGGGGAGGCAGTGCCGGGATCAGCCTTGACCCTGGCACTGTACACGAGCAGTCCAACCCAGGCTGGGGTGCTCTAGCCTGGGTTGGGCAGCTTTTGTGCACAGCCTATTTTCCTCATGAATTTAGATAATTTGAGAAAGCTCTACTAAGAATCCTGACACTGTCATAGATATCTAGACCAGGAACAGGGTCTTCTCATTGGTGAAACTGTACCTTTCAAATACCCTGTCCAGAGAGAGTTGAATTGCCAGCTGACTGCTATATTTCCTTATTTAGGGTTACTTCTGCTCTCCCTAATGTGGGCTGAAAATGCAGTCCTCTAGCAGATTGATGATTGTGTGGATGCTCTTCCTTGTATTGATATAGTCTGCATCAGTTTTATTTTTTATTTAAAAAATTTCTATACCACTCAAAACTTGCATCTCTGGGTGGTTTACAGTTAAAATCATTTAAAACATTAAATTAATTAACAATTAAAATCATTTAAAAGATTAAACACATTAAAAACACAGTATTAAAATTATTTAAAACTATAAATCTAATTAAAAGCCTGGGTGAATAAATAAAAGTTGCCAGAGGTTTAAAAGTTGCCAGAGGTTTAGTCATGTTTGTGTGTGTTAAGTTCGGTGAACTGCCCTGAGAACACAGACAGGAAGCAGGGTATAAATTTAACAGATAATGAAAATGTGTTTATTGAATGATCTAACCAATGCTATTGACAGCAAGTTTTGAAGAGCTGTGTGTTAATATCAATGGCTTACATAAGTCTTGGTAAACTAATGAGGAAGAATGATGTGTGCCTACCAGGCTAGCCAGCTCTCCAGTGCAGCGAGCATCATATTTTGCAGCAGACACAAAAGATGTTGATGTTAAGTTGTTTATGCAAAGACCCTGGCCCATGTCTAGGTATAGAAAATCAGTCTAGATCCAAAATTTGCTGAGTGTTTATAACCAAAGAGAAGAAAAACCAGTCCAGCTGACTACATATTTGCCATACACTAGCATGTATACAATATAAATTAGTGACAGGAGAAATTCAGTACAGAGAGAATGGCCAACTCACATGTTGCTTCAATTGTACTGAAAGTCTAGGGCCTAGCTGGCATTTATTTCACTGGTTTTGCCACTGGAATTTAGTCATAAAGGAGAACAATGGAGAAAAAGCAAAACAAATATTATTCTAACTGTGTAATCCCTATTCATATATTTGTACAGCTCACAATAGTATTGGAGCGGCGAACCACTATACTCCATGACATACAAGAGAGTGGCTGACATCCAGAGCAGCCTAATGTGGTCGGTACTAATCCTCCTGCAGGCTTGCAGCAAAGCATGGGTGGTCTTGCGCCTTTGCAGAAAAGTGCAAACAACAGGCGCGGAGCTCACCTGCGCTCTTGTATCGTGTCTTACCTGGAAGCACTCTTTAGACCAGAAACTCAAAATTGTTTGCCGTTCAAATTATTATTGTGCAGGGGCGTGTGCCTAATCTGTAACCAACATTTCAAAATAATCTTTTCTTTTCTCTTTTCAAGTGTTTAAATATTGGTGGAGTTAGTTCATTAGGTGTTATAAGGGGAACCAGATGGCTATGTAGTCTTTATATCTGTCTTCAAGACATCTGGCTAGTTTTATTACACAGATATTTTTCTATACAAGTTAATTCAGCTCTTCAGTGAAGGTATATTCCACAGCTACCTGTCATTTTGCTTGACTACAAAGAGGTTAGAGCATAATCTTGTAAGGATGGTTGGGAAAACACTTAGCAGAAAACTATGTACTAGTTATATGAACACATGTTGTCTAGTGAGGTTTTTATGAGTTGCTGAAATGGTTTCCAAAATGTTTTTGGTATCTAAAATAGCTAGCAAACTTAGAAGAAATCTATCATGGCTCTTTAATGAATTGTTGCTTTTATTGTTATATAGCTGCAGAAACTTATATAATAGAAATATTTGGTAACTTGCTTATAAACAGGGCCAAACTAGACATTGAGGCTCTTCTCACGATCGGTGAGAAGAGCCATGAAGGGGTTTGTGAGGAGAGTGGGCTCAGCCTGCTCTCCCCACAGACGAGCAGTCAGTCTGCTCTGGGTGGCCGCAGCGGCCGCCCACATGACTGCCAGCTCTGTCACAGAGCCAGCGGGGGCTGGGGAGTTCGCCGGAAGCTCCACCATGCCCTACATGAGCACACAGGGCATGCTGGAGAGACCCCCGAGCTGGCTGGCTGCTTTTCAGTGTTGTAAATCTGTTGGCACGGCTGACCTGACAGGATTTACGATCCCTTCAGCTCTACTTGTATGAGTCAAAATAAAGTTCTGTAGCTAAGAGAAGCAGCTTAGCTGCACGAACAAAAGTGAAGAATGACTCTCAAGATAAAGTATTATAAACAAAAGAAAGTCCTTTGAAACTAAACTAGGTACCCCGCTCTACAATAACTGAGTAATAACTGAAATAAAGGAGCAAGGAAGAACAGAACAAGGACAGATTGAAACAGGGAAGATTGAGAAAGTACAAATACGAGGACACTGTCAGCAAAAAGGCAAAGTTGCTGACAGTAATCTGTGCTAAGAACAGTCTCCTTAATATAAGGCTCAAGATAACCAGAGACAATCAAGCTTTCCTGACTTAGCACTTCTATTTCCTCTCCTGTGAGATCTTGTGCCTGCATGTCTCCCACTGAGCCTTTATCTTGAGATGTCTTCTTAACACAGGTGAAATTCCAGCTGCCTCCTGATCAGTCTCCTCAGCCCTCATGTCTGCCAGCTGTTCCAACTCAGCTCCAGAGTCTGTTCTCCCAGCCAAATCCTGCTGCTGTGCCTCTGAGCTTGTACTCCCAACCGAGTCCTCCTGTTCCTCCTCTGACTCTTCTGACTCAGAGTTCTGAGCCATGACATTCAGCCTCCCAGTTGGGGGTCTTCTCGTGAGTTGCTACAGCATGGAGTCACACTGCAGCAACTCACAATTTAAAAAAAAACGGCGCTCGTTCCGCAAACGTGGTTTAAGGGGGGGTAGTTTGGCGGGTTAACCGCCTGGAGGACATCAGGCTTGCCTGTGAGCTCAGTGGTTCTTACAGTCCACTGAAATCGGGCTAAGCTCCCCTAGCCCGATTTTGGTGGACCGTGTGAATAGCCTCATTATCTTAAATGTGCAACTGCTGCCAAAGATTGCAAGGGAACATCTACCCTGCCCCCGTCAACACCTGTTATGTCTAGTAGAACAACCTGTGATGTCAGGTCACAGTATTCTGACATCACAACATACTTTCCCTCATCTCACCAGCTAATGATGGGGGGTGGGGGCGGAAAGAATATCTTAATAAGATAAAGTGTTATTTTCTGCCAAGAAAAGAATTGGTGTGTAATAAAAGAACTGAACTGGAGAAAGTGTCTATTATATCCTGCCTGTGTAGAGCAATGCATTCTATTGGAAGGGCCCTATTAGGTATGTAGAGACTTCATGAAGCCTTAATAGGTGTTCTAGCCAGATGGTAATTATCACAAGATCTCACTCTTGTATGAGTCTATGGATATTTCAGTTAATTATTTATTTATTAAACTTCTATACCGCCCAAACTTTAGTCTCTGGACAGAAGAAAGGATTTGCAGGTCCTATGCCAGAGCTCATTCTGTCTCCTATCCCATCTCTAAGTGATAGGCCACACCCAATCCTTAACCAGCATATACATGTGCCAGCACAGGCAATCCCAGCTTCAAATCCTCATTTGCAGATATTGGCTAAAATAAGACAAGATTGCTCAGCTTGGATATCATGACAGATCCTGGCTTTAATCTAAGCAGGTTTAAAAGCAGAATGCTTCTTCTCATCATACACAAAGTGTGGGAGACAGTGTGCACCTGAGGCTAGGGAAAGCAAGGTAAAACCTGGGTTTAATCCTAACTCTATGGTCCCTGAACCAGGCCAGAATCTCTCAGCCTCTCTGTGCTCTTTGAAGGAAGAGTGGGATACAAATAGAATATGTAAACAGAAACTTGATAGCTTAGCTGAGGTTACAAGGCCAAATTCTTGAAGGCTTTTGGCCCCTTAAGAGCTCCAAAACAGGGCAACTATCAACAAGTGTCGTTATTTTGTTTCTTGTAACACTGTGAGGAAAACATGCAGAGAATATCTATATTCCTTACAGCTTCTAAAGCAGGACCCTTGCCTATTTGACATACAACCACTTGGATTTGAGGTCCTTTTAGTCCTATTTAAGGGTGATCACCTAATGTGATCAGAATCTCTCACAGTGCTTTATAACGCTCCCCATTCCGCAACAATTAAAACAGCTGCATGGGAAAGTTAATTGGAAAAGTTGTGCTGGGAAGAAATATTTAACTCTTTCCTCTAGCACTGTCTTATGGGAATGCTAAGAAAATGCAATTCAAAGAGTGCTGTCTAAGAAGTTTGTGATGAATTTCTGCTGAAGGGACACATAAAATTCTGGTTCATATGATCATACTAATGCACATTTACCAGTAAATCTGAGATCCCTGAGCTGTGCGTGTTCCTGCAGAGTGTGTTGTGTGAACTCAGACGTTTTTGTCAATCCCAGATCTTCTTCACAAAAACCCAACATTTAACCAGGATAGACCAGCCAAGTTCAGAGCTAAGATTAATTATCTCAGTTAAATATCAGGTTTACCTGCACAGATCTGGGATCGGTGAAAATATCCAGAGTTCACATTACATGCTCAGGGATCCTAGATTTGCCAGTAATCTAACATAGTTCTGTTTGTGTGTAAATAACCAGCCCACAGTTATTTTCCAGAGCCACAGGCAACTGCAGAGGAAGGAAGAATCACTGTCAATTGTGCCCTGGCCACACACAATGGATGGCTATTAGCCATTTTATATTAGCAATATAAAACAAAGGGAATGATTCATGTCCAAATCAAAACAACCCTGATTGTTTTGAGCTCCCTGTTGGAGCTCAAATCGATTCAAATGATTCGAGCGACATTCTGAAAGGCTTTTCCTGCTTGTGGACTGGTTTTCTGGCACTGGCTTCAGATTGGCTTGAGATCTCCTTGCTTCTTGATTGGCTTGTTATCATACAAATAAACTGTTGCTATTGGCAAATATGCCCCATTGGCTGGGGAAGGGGGAACAAAAATGAGGGAATTTCAAAATGATTTCAAAGGGCCTGGGGAGGTGAGGTAGAGAGAGCATTTAGTGTGCCCTTGGATACATCAGGAAAGGAGGGGAGGAAGGAATCAAGGAAGGTTTAATTTTGTGGTTTTCTTTTCTCAGCACTGAGTATAATATGCTGTGCTATTGCTGCTATGTTATCAACTATCTGGTTTTGATGGATCTCAGATTGTGTGTGTGTGATATTTTCTTGGTGATTGCTGTGAGATGAGCTCCATGTCTGGCCTTGAGACAAACATGTGCTTCACTCACTGCTCTGTTCTGCAATCTGCATTGTAAGGTGTGTACAGTCAAAATGTGGCTGAAGATGTTCTAGTTGAGTTTATGGCTATTCTTGCTGCTGAGGTGCTGCTGTGGCAGCTGTTGCAATGCTGAAGAGAGAGAGCTGCGAGAGAGCAACTTGTGCCAATGATGTTACTGCAAAACAGACACTGTGGCTGAGAGTGGATTTGGGGTCAGTAATTCCTTTTTAGCAATTTTTGGACTGTGTTTTTAAAAAATGTGTGTTGTTCTGTGTCAGGAGGATCAGATTCCTCTAAGTGTGTGCTTCTAATGTGCAAGGCAGGGTCACAAATTGCAATGCAAATTTTTGTATGTGCACTCTGTGAGGGCAGTTTGTTTTGGCCATAGGGAACAATGGGAATTCAAAACACCACATTGTTCCCCATGGGTAGGTCCTAGGGACACCAAAGTGGTGGTACAGCTACCTGGCACACAACCCACCAAAGAAACAGACAAATGGGTTATTTTAAACGATTTTTTAACCTTTCCCCAAATCCCTGATAGGACCCTATATAACAAGTAGCTTTCTAAACTCCTCTTCAGGGCAGTTGTCATTTGGGAAATATGTTGGTATTCGGATTGGTTTTTAATCTGATTTTACTACACTTTTTGGTTACATTCTTGCTATTCTGTGGTTTTGTTATCTATCTTGAATCTCCTTTTGGAAAGAAAGACAATCCTATACAAACTCGAGAACTACATAAATACAAAATTGTGCAGTATTTTCTGCTATTAGAAATTTAATACTAAAGTCAATAATGGGTTTTTAACAACAGCTTCATTGTTATTCTGTACATACTGACTAAACATTCAAGTGCATAAACAGTGGCTGAGATCCTGATTAACAAAGTGCAAACATAGCAGAGGCTGTGTCCTCGCAACTGGAGGCTTCTCCACTAAAAGAACACATATGTATGGAGAAGGGGAACACAATTTCCATTTATCTTTCCTTCTTCCGTAAATGTGCTGTGGCTTCCAAAAATATGTCCCTGAGAGTTGTGCAGCCCTCAGGGACATATTTTTGGAAGGCACAGAGCACTTACAGATGCAAGGAAAACTAGTGAAAATTACTTCCCACACTACACACTCTGGCCTTTATACCATCAAAAAAGACTCTAGTAACTCTCCCAGAAGCCTCCCTTGCTATTAAATAATAGGTCCATAAAAGTAAAGAATACAGCCATCCAGGAGGTTATCCTGGATGAGCACATGGACCTGGCACGCATTACGGAGACTTGGTTGGATGAGGGAGGAGATCTAAATCTCTCCCAATTGTGCCCACCAGGTTTCTGGGGTGCAGCATCAGCCAAAGTGGGGGTGGGATGGGGTTGCCCTGGTTCATTGGGAAACCATCTTCCTTACCAGATGCACTGACCAGTTTGAGTGTCTGCATGTAGTGATAGGATCACAAGACAAACAAAATTTATATACCGCTTTTCAACAAAACTTTCCAAAGTGGTTTACATAGAGAAATAACAAATAAATAAAGAAGATGGATCCCTGTCCCCCAAGGGCTCATAATCTAAAAAGAAACATAAGACAGACACCAGCAACAGTCACTGGAGGTACTGTGCTGGATAGGGGTGGATAGGGTCAGGGTCTGTGATTCAAAGTTTGGATTCTATTGGTATACTGTTCACCCCACTGTCTAACAGTCTCTCTGCCTGAGGTGCTTGAGGTGGTCGCAGATGTGGTGTTGAGAACACCACGGCTGTTAGTCTTGGGGGAGTTTAATGTCCATGCTGAGGCAGCTTTGTCTGGTGGAGCTTGGCACTTCATGTCCTCCAAGATGACCATGGGTTTGTCTTAATTGATTTCTGGTCCCAACACATGTGGCAAGCCATCCACTTGACTTGGTCTTTGGGTCAATGGTGGACAGTGGTGCTCCGTGGATAGTCCAGGAGGCCTCAATACTCTTATCATGGATGGGTCAATATCTAGTGAAGATTGGACTGAGAATGGGCCCAATACACCTCTGCAGGGGTGGGGGACCCATTCAAATTATTTGCCCTTGGAGGCTTATGGGTCCTAATGGATTCCCAATGACTCTGGGGAAGTTTCCTGCTGAGAGAGTGGATGATCCTGTTGATGCCCTGGTCTCCCTCTGGTATGAGTAAATAGGTCAGGCGATTGACACAGTTGCACCTAGGCGTCCTCTCCCAACCTGCCAAGTCCAAGCAACTCCCTGGTATACAGGTGAGTTGCAGACAATGAAGCAGGTTGGAAGATGGATTGAGCGTCATTGGTGGAAAACTCAGGATGAATGTGACTGAACACAGGCTAGAGCCCATATTAGGGTCTACTCTATAGTGATGATGGTGGCGAAAAAATCCTACTTTTCCACTACCATTGCATCTGCCCAATGTCGTCCGGTGGAGATTTTTCAAGTGGTTCAGGGCCTCCTAAGTGAGGACCCCAAAGACCAAAAGGAACCCTTGATAGCCTGCTGTGACCAATTTGTGTTACATTTTGTGGATAAAATAACTCATCTATTCTGACTTCTTTGCTAAAATTTTTGCAGCACTGGAACTGGATGTTGCCAATGCACCATCTGGTCTTGTTATATTGGACAGTTTTCAGACTGTGGTGTCTGAGGAGGTGGACAGGTTGCTTGGAAGGCTGAGGCCTACCACATGCATCCTCGACCCCTGCCCTTCATGGTTGGTGAAGCCTTCTAGGGAGGGACTGGGTCCATGGGTGGCAGGGGTGGTGAATGCCTCTCTAAAGCAAGGGGTAACGCCCCCTCACCTGTAGAAGGCAGTCATTAGGCCCCTCCTAAAAAAAAAAAAGCCCTTATTGGACCCAGATGACTAACTTTTGACCAGTTTCAAACCTCTCCTTCTTGGGCAAGGTGTTGGAGAGCATTGTGGTATCTCAGTTCCAGGCAGTCCTGGCTGAAATTGATTACTTAGATCCTTTCCAGTCTGGCTTCCAACCTGGATATGGGATGGAAACTGCCTTGGTCAGCCTGGTGGATGACAGAGGGAGTGTGACTCTGTTGATCCTCCTGGACCTCTCAGTGGCTTTCGATACCATCAACCATGGTATCCTTCTGGGACATCTCTCTGGGTTGGGACTTGGGGATATGGTTATATGGTGGCTCCGCTTCAACTGGGAGGGTTTTACTCAGAAGTTGGTGCTGGGGGACGCCTGCTCCACCCCTTGCCCTTTGGCCTATGGGGTACCACAGGGATCTGTTCTGTATCTCATGCTTTTTAACATATACATGAAAACTCTGGGAGAGGTCATTCATGGGTGTGGGCTGCAGTATCATCAGTATGTTGCTGACACCCAGCTATACCTATCTTTTAAGTCAGCAGACATCAGGGATGCAGTGGATGCTATGAACCAGGGCATGGAAGTTGTTTTGGACTGGTAGAACTGATTATCCAAGTAATGAGGTAAATTTGGTCTTGGATGGGGTCACATTCCCTCTGAAAGACAAAGACCGCAGTTGGGATGGGGATGCTTCTAGACCCAACGCTGTCCTTGGAGGTTCAGGTGGCGGCAGTGTGCGGAAGTGCCTTTTACCAGCTAGGGCTGGTATGCTAGCTGAGACCCTACTTGGAAAAGTCGGACCTGACTTCAGTCACTCATGCTTTGGTAGAGGAGAGCTGGTCTTGTGGTAGCAAGCATGACTTGTCCCCATAGCTAAGCAGGGTCCACCCTGGTTGCATATGAATGGGAGACTAGAGGTGTGAGCACTGTAAGATATTGCCCTCAGGGGAAGGAGCCACTCTGGGAACAGCAGAAGGTTTCAACTTCCCTCCCTGGCTTCTCCAAGATAGGGCTGAAAGAGATTCCCGTCTGCAACCTTGGAGAAGCCACTGCCAATCTGAGCTAGATAGACCCTATGGTCTGACTCAGTATATGGCAGCTTCCTATGTTAACATTCAGATTGGACTACTGAAATGTACTCTATGTGGGGCTGCCCTTGAAGATGGGTTAGAAGCTTCAGCTGGTCCAGAATGCTTCTGCAAGGATGCCCATAGGTGCAAGTTGCTTCATGAGTGTCACACCCATCCTGCAACAGCTTCATTAGTTACTGGTCCGCTTCCAGGCTAGATTCAAGGTGCTGGTCTTGACCTTTAAAGCAGGGTTGCCAGAACCTAAGGGGTATACTTGTGGGTCAAATGGGCCATAAGCCAGAATTTGGCTTTTAAAAAGCCAAATCTGGCCACCTAGCTTTAAAGCTCTACATGGCTTGGGGCCGGGGTACCTGTCAGATCGCATTCGCCCATTCGAACCTGCCTGGGTCTTCCACTCATCTTCTCAGGCCTTGCTGGTGGCCTCGTCACTAACAGAGATCCAGTTGGCAGGGACTAGAAACAGGGTCTTTTCGGTTGTGACCCCTCAGCTTTGGAATGCCCTTCCTGAATAGCTTCGCCATGCCCCCCCCTCAGTGTTTTTAAAATAACAACTAAAAACACATCCTTGTAAAGAGGCTTTTTAATGCTCCACCTTTGGTTATATATGGTAGGTTTGTGAGTTTTTATAATTCTCAATTTTTCGCTTTTAAAATAATTTTTAATTTGAAACTTAATTCTGATTGTGGTTTTAGCCTGGACTTTTAACATGTTTACTTAATTTGGTAAATTTTATTAGTTTTATTTTACACGGTATCTATTTTATTGTTGTGAGCCGCCCCGAGTAGCAGTGCACTGGCGGAGTGGGATATAAATATTTTAAATAATAATAAAAATAATACTACACATATGTTCTCCATTAGTGGAGAAGCCTCTAGCTGCACTGAGAGCAGCGTCCGGCTGTGAGGATACAACATCACTTACATCCTCACTTTGTTAGCCAGGCTCTCAGTCAGTATATTTTATAAAAACTAAAGAAAACAAAAGAAAATTTTAAGTTATGTGCATATTGACTCTTGTTCATCATTTGTGTTGCACCCATTGGCTGCTGCACATTAATTTTAGCTTAAACATCTAGAAGGCTAAAAGAATTCCTTAAATTTAAGAAATAATTCAAACTTTATGAATCTCAAGTAGAAAAATGTTTTTGTCACAGCCAGTCAGATTTGTTTATGTGATAATGTCAGGAAGCCAATTCAAAGTAAGGGAAAGAAGCATCACTGTTATTCTGACAGGTGATTGTTTTTGCTCTTGCTCAAAGAGCAAAAATAGTCCAAAAGGGGGAGGGGTAACTTTCATGGAGTCACACAGCTGTCATGTCAGTGAGGGGCACTTTTGCAACAAGTATTCTGCCATTTGTCTCAGTAATAGAAACAATGTGGTTTGAAGTCTCTTAAAATGTATTTGATTTTAACCTCTTTGTTTAAACCCAAGGGCACGGTTTCTTAACTGGAGTACATAGGATAGGTCAAAGTGATCCATAGAAAATCTTTGCTACACTGAATTCTGTTTGCTTTTTGGTGAGTCAAAATTAAGTTTTTGAAAATAACAATCCTGAGCCACTGCTGTTCTCTAATTTTTATTGGAGCCTTATGAAAATACATGCTATAAATAGAGTTGGAGTTTGTAGCTGCAAAAGGGTTGAAAACTCCTCCCCTAGAGGTAAGAGAGTATTCTGGATAGGGTTGTGCATTTTGGTTTTTTTTTTCTGTTTTGTTTTTGGCCCGAATCCGAAACACCTCCATTTTGTTCTTTGCGCGAAATCGGCCAATCTGAAACACCCCAATTTTGTTCTTTGTTCGAAATTGCAAGATCCAAATCCGAAACACTGTGGATTTTTAAAAAATGGCTCTGGGGCAAAACTAGTGCGTGAGGGTGGTAATTCCCAATGGGTGGAAGCTACCACCAAAATTTCTGAGGAATTGGGAAAAGGGCTGATTTTTGGTGAATGTCTGAAGTTTAAGATTTTTCTCATAGGGAATAATGGAGGTTTCAGCAAAAGTATAGCTTCATGTCGTGGGGGAAGGGGGTGGCCCAGAGCAGAGTAGGGTGGGTGGTAGTGCCCAATGGGGACAAGGAAGCTGCCAGAATTATTTCTAAGGAATTGGGCAGAGGGCTGATTTTTAAAGATTTAATGGAGTTTACGCGTCTAAGGTTCTTCCCCATAGGGAATGATGGAGGTTTCAGCAGCCCCATAACTGCATTTGGGTGGCACCGGGGTGGCCCAAAGCAAGTGGTGGTGTAGAGCACATAGGGTGCCAACCACCCACATGAGTTGCTAACCCATGGGGTACTGGGTTCTGTTGTTTCTGAGATGTTTTGAGTGTAGATTCTCTGGTAGCATATGGGAGTGGATTAATGGTTTGTTGTTGAAAATCTCATATGCTACCAGAGAATTTACAGGCTGGGCTCAGGCTGGCAACAAGGCAGGCATAGGCAATGGTATGGCATCTCTCAAGGTGGTGAAAAAGAAATTCTTCTGGAACAAAAAAACAATGCAGCAGATAAATCCATTCCCAGGTTGGCATGCAGTAGCCATAGCAGGCTGGGCTCAGGCTGGCAACAAGGCAGGCAGGCATAGGCAATGGCATGGCATCATCATGGCAAATTGAGGCATGCCATGCAATGCAAACTAGTTCTCTCTATCCCTCTCTCTCTCTCTTCAATGAGGCAGAAGGCAGAATGACGAATGAGTAACTAACTTGTTGAATGAATTGAAAACCCCTCCTTGAACTCCCACCCACCCTTGCTCCTTCTTCGACCCTTCCCCTGGCCAATGTGGGGTCGGTAAAGAGTGGCAAGAGGCAAAAGAGCCAATGGGGAACAAGGAGGGAACTCATCAGAAGGCTGGAAGGGCGGGAAATTCAAAGAGATGTCAAATACAAAATGGAGACTGACTCAGAGATCGCCACAAAATGGAAGTCTGAAACAACAAAACGTTTTGTAGCCAAAACAGGGATGTTTTGTTTTGTGTCAAAAATTTTGGATTTGGAAAATGGGCTTTTTGTTTTGTCTACAAAACACCCAAAACGGCCTGTTTCGAGTACAAAACGTTTTGTACCCAAAACATTTTGCACATCTCTAATTCTGGCTGTTATTACATGCCAGCTACTAATTACTGTTACTGCTATCAAATGTACAACAGACTTATACAACCAATACAGACAAGTGTATATATCTATTTAATCTATTGTGCTGAGAAATTTGCTTACAAGTTTGATATGAATTAAATATTATTGCTACTACATCTATTCTAACATTTTATTTCTAAATACAGGAAACCCTTGTTATCCATGGTTATACGGATCATTATTTCATGGATCCGCAGATGGGTCAGAGACCCAGTTTCTTTATCCACGGCATGAAATGCAGGTGATTTTCACTTATCTGCAGTTCCTGAGTGGACAGAAATGACTTCTGATGTCATTTTCGGACACAATTTTGAAGCGCAGAGGTTCACTTTTGTAACCGTATGTAAACTGCTTTGAGAACTTTACAGTAGTTGAAGAGCGGTACATAAATATTTGTGGTAGTAGAAGAACGTTGGTTGAAGAGTGGAATATAAGTAGTAGTAGTAGTAGTAGTAGTAGTAGTAGTAGTAAAAAAATAATTAGATTTATGCACATTTAAAAATATTCCTTTGAACTTATTCAGTCTCCTCTAACCCTCACCACACAGCCATTCATTCATAGTGGACAGTGTGCTTTTAATAAAAATTTGCTGGGCTGGGTGCAGAGCATCTGCGCCTCTGGCCAGCCCACCTCCTCCCACCCACCCACCCACTCCAGGCAGCGGCTGCCTCCTCCTCCTCTTCCTCCTTGTGGCCGGCCCAGCCCGCCACCAGCCCTACCTATAATCTACAACTGAAAAGGTCAATGTGAGCCAGAACTAAAACAGACATTAATTCAATTATTCCATATTAACATCTCATTGATTTCAGTGCTGGTGATAACACAATGCTATTCAAATATCTTTAAAATGGGGAAAATAGCACTGAGGCATGAGGAACAAGAATGTAGTCTCTGCACACGCCTTGGTTTGCAGCTACACACACACACACACACACACACACACACACACACACACAGATTCAATTCAGATGTTATATTCAAAAACTGTTTGCTAATAAGAGTGAGAAGGAGCAAATTCTGCTATGAAATCGGCTGTGTTACCATGGTTAATGCTGCAGAAAGTAAGAGATTCAGGTATGTAGCAAGATTTACTCAGTTCAAATATGGATGAAGGGCTTCAAACTGGTTTTGCGTCTGTTAAAATATGCCTGGTCAAGAAAGGCTGCAATCACATTGTCAAGCGGAAAGACTTCGTGGCAACAGTCATAATATCATTCTTAGTAAGCAGTTATTTTTAAAGAAGCTGTATTCAGTTCCTACATCATTTACTCTCTGGATCATATTTCCTTTAATAAATATGATTATTTAAATTATTTCATGACAGATGCTGTCTAGTCAAAATATAAATGTTTAATATATTTCAGTTATTGCTTCCTACTTCTTGGCATGTTGAAAACCTCTGAGACAAAATGCCAAGCATATGAAACCTAAATAGCAATATGAAAGATAAACAAGACATCATTCATGGGCATCTGCAACCAAATGTCTCATGTTATTTTAACATTAAAAACTGAAATATCTTGACATATCCGACAACTAGGGTTAATCTTCTGTGAATGCCCCCCCCCCCGGCAAAAAAAATAGTTGGGTTACTTCTCTTATTATAAAAAGATATTCTAAAGAATTTTGCTTTTCTTTCCTTTCCCCCAGTTGTTTCTGTCATAAATACTTTCTGTCCACTAAGAGCAGCTTGAGAGGCATCTGGCATGCTCCACCACCATCAATAGTACATTTGGCAGTGACACGTAAGAGGGCCTTATCTATAGTGGCATGCAGTATGCAGTGGTGGCTGGTGTGGGTGGATTGTGGGGGCAGAAAACAAGCCTCAGGTGAGGCTTATTCTCACTTCTCTCACCCCATCCCAGCTGCTTCACTCTCCCTCGCTGCACCTGGCCACAGAATTAACCCTTTGCACATGAGCTTCCCAACACAGCAAACAACCAGCCCAACAGCAAGGAGTTAATGGGTTGTTCCGAGAAAGAATGAGGCATCTGGGATGGGGAGAGAAGAGCTCACCTGAAGCTCATTCCCACCCCCACACAATCTGCCCATACTAGCAG
This sequence comes from Hemicordylus capensis, assembly GCF_027244095.1. Lineage (NCBI taxonomy): Eukaryota > Metazoa > Chordata > Lepidosauria > Squamata > Cordylidae > Hemicordylus > Hemicordylus capensis. The sequence goes on from NC_069657.1 coordinate 376,042,587, forward strand.
TATGTAGGATATGCTGGTGAGTGAGGTAAGCATGGCCCCTTTGCTATCAGAAACCTACCTATCCATCAGGCTTTTACCATGTGGCTCCTAACCTTTATTTGATTGGTTTGTTTTTGGCAGCTGAAACCTATTTTGATATATTGCTTTTAATTGTTTTTGTTGTTATACACACACACACACACACACACTATATATATATATATATACACACACACACACACACACACACCGGTGGGGTACCAGTCCTCTATTTCTATCTATGCTGGGCTTCTTTATTTAAAACAGTTTACTCTAAATAAATCCTCAACGTTACTGATTCTCTGTCCAAAATCTACAGAATTTAGGTCTACTATTTAGAGACCACATTTGGCCTCTGTCCTCAAAGGTTTTCTAGCTCTCAAGTTCACTTAAGACATTACTGTACTCACAGAATGCTTTGAGAATTTGGATGCTTCTCTATTAATAAAGAAAGCTGTACTCTTTCACATGAAAAATGCACAACATGTGTACATCCTTCAAAAAGGATTTCCCCCTATCAATACAAAGTGCAGCTTACTTGTGGAAAATTATATGCTACTAGTAGTGAAGATTAATTGAACATGCAACAGTGAACCAGTATCAGAGAATAACAGTGTTTTCATACAAGTCTTTCTTCTAAATTGTGTTCTCCAGATGTTGTCACCAGGGAACACAGTCTTTCCCTAGTAGCGGAGCAGAAAATCAATAACTCATATTTTTCAGTCATCCAAAACTACTTACAGCCAATTCTAGATAAATTGTGATGATTTCAGTGCTAAAAATCCTACTATCTGGGGAAATTCAATGTAAATTTCCCTACTGGCCAGTGGGCAGTTTCCTCCATATAGGCAAGTCAGCAAAACTCAATATGAAACATCTTCTGGCTGCCGTGCATCTCGAATTGAAAAAGGGATTCTCAAAATCAGTGGCCAAAGAAAACCAATAATTTGACAGTTTTTAAAAAATGCTTTTTCCCTTTTGACAAATATTATACTACATACTTGGTTTTTTTCTAATTTGTCACAATATAATCCTTGATAAGGTAATATTATCTGAAACAGAACCATGTTTCTTCTGGAATATCAGTTATGTTAAATCTTGAATTTCATTTTGCAAAAGTGTTACAAATCACGGAAAACATCAGTCATTGTTTTATTAATATGCTAAGGGCAGCCTCAGACATTAGGGAGATACAGAAGTGGGGGGAAAGTACAAGTGCCTTGTGTTTCCTGTCTTTGCTTTTGCATCACATTCAGAATAGAATTTTATATATGAAATGTTAGTCAGATAACCACAAATGGAAGTACAAGGCATCTCCATTCTGTCCAGATTTGTTCTGTGAGTTCAAGATTAATAGTGTCGAAATATTAAATTCCAAATGTGAAAGTAACTTCCTGATTTACTGAGACAATCACAGAAGTAAAATTAAAATTAGATAGATAGATAGATAGCATGGGAGAAGGAATGGTTTCTGGGTAATGTGCAAAAAGCCACTTTATTTCCCCAATGCCCTTTCCTCTGATAATGATGGGACTGGCGCATTGGTGCTCCTTCTATCTCTGGCTAGGCAAAGTCAGTCCTTCTGTGAGCATCACTGTAGCTGTCACCGCTGGAGAAAATGTTTTTAATGGCTTTTCACCAAAATGTGTATCAGGATTTTCAATACTACTGAACATGAAGGTGAAAGCTTTTGAATTTTTTGAAACAGGAAGGGTGCACTTCTCTCCCTGAAATCTCAGCTATTACCTTTCTATCTGAAGAATTCATATACAATTAAAAGTATAATTAAAACCTTTAGCAGTTCAACTTGTTCAACTCTGAAAAAGGGCTGGTTTAGTCAAAACATCATCCACTAGCCCACCATATTACAAAATTTTTCCTGCTATCAGTGCCCATTACATGTGTAGTGGGTGTTTCATCTGAACGGTTCCTCTACATGGCCCATTCTGTCACCAATGCTCTAACATCTACATGAAACCGCTGGGTGAGGTCTTCAGGAAATTTGGTGCAGGGTGTTATCAGTATGCTGATGACACCCAAATCTATTTCTCCTTATCAGTTGTCGTCATCGTCATCATCATCATCAGGAAATGGCATTCATTCCCTAAATGCCTGCCTATGGGCAGTAATGGGCTGGATGAGGGATAACAAATTGAAGCTGAATCCAAGCAAGATGGAGATGCTCATTGTGGGGGATTGGAATTTGAGGGATGAGTTAGATCTTCCTGTGCTCAGGTGGAGACTATGGCCAGCAGTGCTTTCCATCAATTTTGGCTAATTTGTCAGCTGTGTTCACTCCTTGAAGAGAACGATCTCAAAACAGTGGTGCATCAGCTGGTAGTCTCCAGGCTTGACTACTGCAATGAGCTCTACATAGAGCTGCCTTCAGAAACTGTAGGTTGGAAATTTCAGTTAGTTCAAAATGCAGCAGCTGGACTGGTATCTGGGGTAACCTGGGGAGCCCATATTATGCCTGTTTTAAAATAGTTGCACTGGATTCCGGTATATTTTCAGGCGAAATACAAAGTGCTAGTTATTACCATTAAAGCCCTGAGCGGCTTGGGTCCGGGCTACCTTAGAGAGCGCCTTCTTCTGTATTATCCCTATCACATGTTGAGATCATCTGGAGAGGTCTATCTCCAGTTGCCACCAGTACGTCTGGTGGTGACTTGGCGCCGGGGCTTCTCTGTAGCTGTTCCTGGCCTATGGAATGTACTCCTAGCAGATATCTGTAATTTAGGATTGTTGCTGGCCTTTAAGAGAGCCCTAAAAACATACTTGTTTGGCCTGGCCTTCCAAGGTTTTTAAATTATTTTTAAGTATTTCAATTGGTTTTAAATGGTTCTGAATGGCTTTAAAATTGTTTTTATATTATTTTAAGCAGTGTGTTTTAAATGGTGTTTGTTTTTATGTTTTTTAAACGTGTGCACTGTCCAGGGCCTTTGGATGGAGTGATCTAGAAAAGTAATAACTAACTAACAAACTAACTAAATAAATACTAGTAAATACTATTTACTATTTAAATACAATTTAAACTAGTATTTGGTAGAAATTTACACAAATCACAAATTGTGATTCATTTCATGGTCAAATCAAAACCAGCTGTGGTCAAATCAACCACAAATGTGGCCATCTCGAAACCAGGTCAATTTGATTTGACCTGGATTTTAAAAATCAAATCTGAATCAATTCAACCTGTGCTGTGGTGGGTGGGGAGCGGAGAGCCTCTGAATTACTTTTGCAGAGCCTGCAGCGGTGACCCCCGACTGGCTGCCACGATCCCCCTGCGGCCGCCAGCCACTCCTGTGAAGAGGTACCTGCCTCCATACTTTTAAAACCCCACTCTACTCCTCTGGTGGGAGTGAAGACATAGGACTGGCTGCTGGTAGCGGCAGGGAGGCAGCGACTGGACCCGCCATCCCTTCCCACCACTGCAGAATTGGCAGCAGGTGGCGGCGATTGGACCGCTATCCCTCCCCACGGCCAGCCTGACTGGCACTAGCTCTCATACTGACTGGGCTAGCCTCCTTCAAATGGCTTTGTGGATGTGCGGGGAGGCCATTTAATGGAGTAGCCCAGTGTTCTTTTAACTAGAACACCTGTGCCTTTGTGCTGAATAACAGGAATATCTCCCATTGTTTCTTCGCTAGAACACCAATCACCACCCCCATGCCACTGCCAGCAGCCAGCCCTATGTCTCCACTCCCGCCAGAGAAATAGAATAGGTTTTTTAAAGTATGGGGGCAGGCGCCTCTTTACAGGAGTGGCTAGCAGCTGCAGGGAGATGGTGGTGGCCGGTTGGAAGTCACTGCTGCAGGCTCTGCAAAGGTAATTCATTATTTACTTTCAGGGTGCCCTGGCACTGTTTTTTTTTTAATTAAAGTAATTCAGAAACTCTCCTCCCCCCTTAAATTGAAGGTCAAATCGATTCTGCTAGATTCTGCTCAAATCTGGCTGATTTTGATTTGACCTCAAAATCTAACCACCCTTTCTTGGGGTGATTCAGCCAGATTTGAATAGAATTGATTCGCTGCTGAATCGAATGACACATCTCTAGTATCTGGACCACATTAATCTAGTATATGGGCCACATTAATCTAGCATCTGGGCCACTTGCAGAGGAGCAGTTCAGATGAGCCATCCCCCGAACAACTCAGGAAAGGTGCCCTTGTGCTTCAGGTGTGGAGAAGGATATGTGCCATCAAACATACTGATCATGTGTGGTGGGGCTAGCAAAGTATAATCTAAACCAGCCCAAAGTAATTTGAATTCACTTCAAGAACATCAGCATACATAACTAAGGCTACAATCCTAAACGAAATTACTAGGATGTAAGCCCAACTGAACACAGTGGGACTAACTTCCATCGATCACACTGCCTAGCAAATATAATTGTATCCTGAATGATATTAAATAGAAAATGTGCAGAAGTTAAGAAAGAAAATGAGGAAAATGTAGTATCTGATTAGCATACAGAACAGGCAATTAGAAATCAGATATTATACATGAAAAATGAAGAGAAAAAATACCTGGGGCGATGAAGGACTAAAAGCCACATTGATTACAGATTCTGTGTGTCCTGTCAGCTTATGAGAATAGGTGCTTGAATGGTTCTCATATATGTAAGCCTGAGAGACAACAGACATTCATGTTAAAGATGTCAACAGCACATGATGAAATAACCCTTCCCCCCGAAGTATCTAGCTGTCAAGATATTTTAGCTAAAAAGCTATACAGTATGTCTAAAAAGTTTATACACATTTAAGTCAGGATGAAAAAGTATGTACAGACATGTTTTCACCCACTGAGAACAGATTACAGGCTTCTCACTACTTGTAACTGGTGGAAGGCATTGCTTGTTAATGATGTCACCTGCATAAGGAGAAGAATTATTTAAAATATTCAGAAATTTAAACTACTTATTACACCACCATTCCATCCATCAGGATCCACAGGGCTGCTTATCATCAACTTGTACCTATGCTAAGAAGCCTTTGCAAACATTTTGCGAGACCCAGTGGACAGAGCACACCCCCACTGGCGGCTGCTGCCATTCGCCAACAGCACACCTGCACAGTGTTGTACAAGCCAGCCCATCTCAGCTGCTTTCAACGAAGGTAGGATCCAGGGCTCCCCGCCTTGGTTGCTTCTCAGTGGCAGAAGGCATTTACTACTTTCCAGCCTATCTCACTGGCCGCCAGCTAGTCTTAACTGTTCTATTTTTATTAGGTTTCTGTTCCATTCAAGCTACTTTATAATGTTCCATAATTATTACTTACTAATAAGCAACTTTCAAGTGCCTTCCCCCCCCAGAAAAACCCTAAATGAATAACAGTTACTCTGAAAAATGATCACTTGTGTGAATTTAGCTGTAGAAGTTACACATTTCCTGCAAATTAAATGTTAGAAAACGGGGAAAGACGCCATGAAGGAAATGGGTAAATAGTGAAAAGGCACATGTGCATAAAAGCCTGACTCACTAGAGCCAAAGTAAATTCTTCTTTTCATATTCAAACCTATTCCTAATAATAAAGATTACTGATTCTGAAGTGATTGATATTTCCTTTCCATCTTTGTCTCCAGTTCAGCTGAAAGTAGAAAATGGTTTACCTGTTCTATTGGCATACACACGACCTTCTTGGATTCATAACCACACACCTACTTTTGTTTCCTTTTCCTGGAAAATGTAGGTATTACTTTCAGCACATTTTCAAAAACATTTAGGTTTGAAAGAGTATTTGCTAATATATTTATAGAGTTGTCTTTAGCGTTGCAAATAGGCTAAAAAAAGAAGTGACAAGGCGCCAGTTTGGATGATTCTTTGTCTGCTCAGCCCACTACACATAAGGAAGTGTACATGTGGTGAATGCACACATACATCCCCCCTCCCGGCACGGAGGGGTGCCTTTCCCTAATTGTGTGTGTATGGGGTTGTTGTTGTGTTTTGGGGGGGGGGGGGCGGTTGTCTGAACCTCTGCTCTACATGTCCTAGAAATATTAGTTTAAACTAGTATTTCTAGCACATGTAAAGGAGCCGTTTGGACAAGCTGCCACCCCCACAAGCAATTAGGGAGATAAACCCCTGTGCACTGGGAGGAAGACAGGATGTGTGCACTCACCATGTGTGCATGTTATGTGTGGTGGGCAAAGTATTGTCCAGACGGGCTCAAGAGGAAAGTCTTTTTCAGGCATTAAAAAACCCCACACAACTCTTTATAGTACCACATATTCAATATGAATCCAGTTACTATTTTTGATCTGGAGATGGTGCATGCACTGGGGAAATGATATTAACTATCCAGGACTGCTGCAGCCCCAATTCAAATTGAGGAGGTCACAATCTTAAAAAATTAAGATAGGAAACATAGGAAACTGCCATATACTGAGTCAGACCATTGGTCTATCTAGCTCAGTATTGTCTTCACAGACTGGCAGTGGCTTCTCCAAGGTTGCAGGCAGGAATCTCTCTCAGCCCTATCTTGGAGAAGCCAGGGAGGGAACTTGAAACCTTCTGCTCTTCCCAGAGTGGCTTCATCCCCTGAGGGGAATATCTTGCAGTGCTCACACATCAAGTCTCCCATTCATATGCAACCAGGGCAGACCCTGCTTAGCTATGGGGACAAGTCATGCTTGCTACCACAAGACCAGCTCTCCTCTCCAAGATACGGGAGACCCAATAATATCTTACCTAGTATTGCTTTGTGTGTGATTTCAAGTGGGAAAGCAGCTCAGGGGGATGGACTATGAGGGGAAACCAGCGAGCCAAAAAAAGGTACAGCCCCACCCCCCGCTGCTTTCCTGCTTGAAAACATTCCCCGATCCCATACTTCAAACATAGTGGCAACTGCTATTGGAAGATATCACATAAAATTCTCTCCAAAACATCCCGTTTTAAAAATCTAGAAAGTAGGATTAATTTGCTTCCAGAGAGCTAACAGAATCATATATTTGTATTCCAATTCTCACAGGTCATGACAAACATCTGTTCTTCAAGCTGGGGTATTAGCACTACTTGGCTATACTTTTTGGCCCCTCAGAAGCATTAAGTATGTTCTCCATGATGTTAATGACCCTCATTACTCTGGGCAACAAATAAGATGTTTATAGCCTGTGTAGCATGGATGACCTTTTCATTCAGTCTCAGCTTAAGTTGGAGGTCATCCAAAAACCCCTCTCCATTTATTTAGACAGTCTTAAATTACAGAATCAGGCACCATACCAACCCTATTCAGACATTATGTTGTACGTGTATATAGATGTCTGTACATATGTACATGTCTTTATATGAATGACTGTACAGGTGAAACTCGAAAAATTAGAATATCATGCAAAAGTTCATTAATTTCAGTAATGCAAATTAAAAGGTGAAACTGATATATGAGATAGACGCATTACATGCAAAGCGAGATAAGTCAAGCCTTAATTTGTTATAATTGTGATGATCATGGCGTACAGCTCATGAGAACCCCAAATCCACAATCCCAGAAAATTAGAATATTACATGAAACCAATAAAACAAGGATTGTAAATAGAACAATATCGGACCTCTGAAAAGTATAAGCATGCATATGTATTCAGTACTTGGTTTGGGCCCCTTTTGCAGCAATTACTGCCTCAGTGTGGCGTGGCATGGATGCTATCGGCCTGTGGCACTGCTGAGGTGTTATGGAAGACCAGGATGCTTCAATAGCGGCCTTCAGCTCTTCTGCATTGTTTGGTCTCATGTCTCTCATCCTTCTCTTGGCAATGCCCCATAGATTCTCTATGGGGTTCAGGTCAGGCGAGTTTGCTGGCCAATCAAGCACAGTAATCCCATGGTCATGGAACCAGGTTTTGGTACTTTTGGCAGTGTGGGCAGGTGCCACGTTCTGCTGGAAAATCAAGTCAGCATCCCCATACAGCTCGTCTGCGGAAGGAAGCATGAAGTGCTCCAAAATCTCCTGATAGATGGCTGCGTTGACCCTGGACTTAATGAAGCACAGTGGACCAACACCAGCAGATGACATGGCTCCCCAAATCAACACAGACTGTGGAAACTTCACACTGGACTTCAAGCATCTTGCATTGTGTGCCTCTCCATTCTTCCTCCAGACTCTGGGTCCTTGGTTTCCAAATGAGATGCAAAAGTTGCTCTCATCGGAAAAGAGGACTTTGGACCACTGAGCAACAGACCAGTTCTTTTTTTCTTGAGCCCAGGTAAGACGCTTCTGACGTTGTTTGTTGTTCAGGAGCGGCTTGACAAGAGGAATACGACATTTGAAGCCCATGTCCAGGATCCGTCTGTGTGTGGTGGCTCTTGATGCACTAACTTCAGCCTCAGTCCACTCCTTGTGAAAGTCCCCAACACTTTTGAATGGCCTTTTCCTGACAATCCTCTCCAGGCTGCGGTCATCCCTGCTGCTTGTGCACCTTTTTCTTCCACACTTTTCCCTTCCACATAACTTTCTATTGATGTGCTTTGATACAGCACTTTGGGAACATCCAACTTCTTTTGCAATTACCTTTTGAGGCTTTCCCTCCTTATGGAGGGTGTCAATGATGGTTTTCTGCACAACTGTCAAGTCAGCAGTCTTTCCCATGATTGTGATTCCTAATGAACCAGACTGAGAGACCATTTAAAGGCTCAGGAACCCTTTGCAGGTGTTTGGATTGATTAGCTGATTGGAGTGGGACACCTGGAGCCTAGACTGTTGAACCTTTTCACAATATTCTAATTTTCTGGGATTGTGGATTTGGAGTTCTCATGAGCTGTACGCCATGATCATCACAATTATAACAAATTAAGGCTTGACTTATCTCGCTTTGCATGTAATGCGTCTATCTCATATATCAGTTTCACCTTTTAATTTGCATTACTGAAATTAATGAACTTTTGCACAATATTCTAATTTTTCGAGTTTCACCTGTATATGTGTTCATTTTAAAAATAAACCTGGGCACTCAGCCCCCTCAAATGTAGGATACAGTTAGGAAATGTACTACTTTACATGTGTTAAACATAACATGTGAATAACTGTCTGCACATACAGATTTGTACATGTGTACACTATACACAGATTTTACATGCGCTGAACAAAACATGTGAATAGGGCTACCATCAATTTAACTTCCAGGGTACTGTCTGAAGGGCAAACAATACAGCAAGCCTCTGAAGTTAAGCTGGTCTAGGTCTGGTCAGTGCCTAGATGGGAGACCAGTTGGGAATACTATATGTTGTACGCTTCATTGAATTTTCTGGAAAAGTAGGATGTAACTATAACAAACAAACAATGATTTTTATTTTTCTGCCCTCCTCCTCACAAATTTCTTTAAATGAGTGCTTTTAATGCCGTCCTGTATTTTACCACACTTAAAATTACATACTATTTGGCATAACTCAGTCCCAAGCTGTAAGCCAGGGCTAAAACCTAGAACATAAGATTAAAAATGATGTAAGGCATCTGGATATTTTTTAACAACAGATGTGGAAGATTTGTCTGATTAATGATGCTGTGGTGGTGGAGTAAATTCCAAGAGACTGAAGAGACTGGTCAACTTTAAAAATGTTGCAGATGAGTAAAATACTTGTATGTAAAATAAATCTAAACTAAGTTCCAGTGTTCATGCATGAAGAAGTAAAAACACTGGAAGTCCACTGTGGTTTGTTCTCAAGCCACATCTTATGGCAATGTAGGATGACAAAATATTCTACTGAAGCAGTGTCTGCTCCTGCTTTGATGTCAGAGCCAAAAAGTGATGGTAAAGTCTGCTGGTTGTGGCTGATTTTGTCAGGTCTGTCAAGGAATCGTCTTAGTGGGTCTGCACAATGGTTCACAATTGAGTTTGCTTGCCACAGTTTCTATGACCTAAACAATGGTTTCAAGAGAGCAGTGTAAAGAACTCTGACCCCTGGATATTACCAAACTGCAAAATAAAATTCAAGAAATTCCACTTAACTGCTAATTAGCACCCAACTGGCATTTTGAAACACAAATCTAAGGGCGTTCCCATCTTTTGTTTGATTTCATCTGCATATGTTAATCAGCTATCATTTCTAAGCAGAGATCACTCAACACCTCTGTTGCAATTTTGCTCAGATTCTAGGCCCTTTTTTGTATATTCCTAGACTACAAAAACACTTGGCTAATGAGCCCATTGTACACTAGATCCCTACAGGTTCACGCAAATGAGTTCCATGCAATAGTTACTTACTACAAAAGTCAATGTGCTTCAGAAGAAAAACAAACAAGAGGGAGGCTCTGTCAGTAAGTAACCCTAACCCTGATCTCATTGGTGTAAATGTTTCCAAACCAGAGTCGATTATACCCCTTCCAAGAAGGCACTGTACTCCACAGAAACATGAGCCCTTCCCCTCCGGAGAGCTGCTTCCTCACATTACCCTATCCATGAGTATGACTAGTACAGGAGCATTTTACATACTCATTAATGACTGCTATCTATGTCTCTGTTCACGTGAGCATAGGCTTAAATTAAAGTTCCTAAAATTATACAAAGCTATTTTTAGCAAGCAGTAGGTCTCTAAGTCTATTTTACAAGAAGGGAACGGGTGGCTAAGCACCTGCAATTCTTGTTTACAATAACACAACACAGTGATTTGTTTCTGTACCAAGACAGAATGTGGTTTCAATTTTGTTTTTATGCAGTGTTGCCAACACATATTCTTCCCTGTCATAAACTTGTGGAATTGTGGAAGGCAGTTTGTGATTAATATCCTTAATTTTATTGTCTCTTTTGGCTTTTCGTTCATTACACATTTCTTTAAAAGAAGAGGTAAAAGAACTATGCTATATATATATATGGAGTTACAGATGTCTTAAATATTAATCATCATTACAGACTTATTGGGAAGAGAAAGCTTATATAACAGATTTGTTTCCAGATTCCAGTATTTAGAGTCAAGAATAATATCACTGATGGCCAACAGAGTTGGTGGGGAGGTGGGAGAGAGAGCCCCTTTCCAGAGCACGATAGAAACATTTCCCAGTGTCCCAGATAAAATCCTTGTGGGTTAAGCAAGAGGCTGTATTCAGTTACTCTAGATCAGCTAACAGTGGCCTGGCTGGGACTCTACATGTCCAACTGGCCTGAGCACATGCGATTGGGTTGTATGTGTGTGCCATGAACATACATATCCTTTCCCCCTTTCAGCATATTGGAGTGCTTGTGTGTGTGTGTGTGTGTGTGTGTGTGTGTTTACTTTATAGTAGTATTGGAAGTACATTAAAAAAGATTAGCATGTGTAGAGACACTCCCTAGTTGTATGAGAAGCAGTTTGTGTAAACAGTCTTTCTACATGTGCTACAAATACGTCATCATCAATCTTTATTATGGTCTCAGACCAGTACAAAGTAAAAGGAACATGTAACAGGTGATATTAAAGGCAATTAAAAGCAGATAAAAGTGATAGAGTCTATGCCTATTAGCATAAAGATGTACGGTTACGATGAAATTACTATAAGATTAGAAACCGAGACTGTAATAAAGACTGATGATACAATATTTGTAGCATGTGTAGAGGAGCAGTGCAGATGAACCAGTGCAGAAGGGAGACAGGATATATGCACTCACAGTGCGCACATGTCCTTATCATGTGTACTTGAACTAGCTGGACAAGTATCAAACCAACATAGTGTTTACAACATGCAAGGCTCAGGGTGTAGGGCATGTTCCAGTCTGAGAGTGACAACAGAAAATGAAAAGCACTGCCTTGAAGAACATTCCTTTCTCCATCCTGATAACTATACAGTTGCACTTAGGAAAAACACCGAATGTTCTTCCTAGTTCAAATCTTTATAATTAATCCTTGAAAATGTGCCCATGGGGATGCGTCCCGGCACCCAGCGGATTGGCTGGGTGGCGGGAGCTCACCACGGCAGGAGGCCATTGAGCTGCTGCCGGGTTCAGGAGGCAGCTGGGCTGCTGGGATCAGGAGGCGGAGGCCGGAGTGGATGGAGAAACCACAGGCAGGGGGGAGAAGCAGGCCGGGTGGGTGTCAGAGATGCCCACCGGAATACAGAGTCAGGGAGAAGGGGCTGGGGTGGGGAGAGTCGAACTAGGGGCACAGACGCTATGCGCCCGGTCAGCTAGTTTATATTTATACATCTTAAAAATGGTCAAGCTGAATGTTCTCATTTGGTGCTCCCCCCCATCACACACACTCCAGTCCACAGGTATATTCCTCAGGAACACCTAGGTATCTAGTTAGGAAGTGTAAAAAGTAACTACAACATATGCTCTTACAACAACAATACATTGATTATTGCAGTTTAATCTTGAATATATCCAAGGAGAAGCTTTTGATAGTCTCCCCTCCCCCTCCCTGCACTTTGAAAGGTCAAACCGAATCACATGCACATTGCCCGTGGCCCCAGGCAGAGGCAGCCGTTCCCACCATTTACCTTCACACAGACTGATCCTGTGTACAGCACCAGGGAGAGCCTTTAAAGGGAAGCCCCATTGATGTCTAGGAAGGCATGCAGGGCAGACTAGGAAATATTGTCCTTCCCAGCTACTTTTCTCATGTACGTTTCATTTGTTATTTGGACACTTCTGATTTGGCTCAGCCAAGAGTTAAGAATTGGTATTTTTTATATGAAGTTGAAAATGAGAAACACTCATTCTTGGGTAATCACAGTGTACATGAAGTGTATGAGTGTTTTAGAGACCTTTTATTTTGTTCAGCTAGTCCAACAAACAGATTTCATAGTTGTGAACAGAAATGGCTTTAATTGAAAGCAGATTGGAGAGCACCCAGCAAAACAGGAGCAGCAACTCCCTCAAGAATCTTTATTTGGCTTTGGATTCTTCTCTAAGAGATTGAGCCTGACAACATGTTCATGTACAAGCTGTTCTCACTTCATCTTGCACTCATCTATTATATGCCTCCATTGCCCATTAGTTCAAAACACATATAACTATTTGATTTAGCAAATAACCAACAGAAGAAAAAATGGTTCAAAGGGTAGCATTTGAAGAATGTTTTCTCAGCTACAAGAAACCTCAAATATTTATAGCTTTGTTTGATACAAAAGACAATTTTTCTAGTCAAATGTTTTCAAGATTCTAAGTAATGTCCCATAAAAGATGTCAGCAAAGGATATTCACCCTATTAATTGCTACCAACATTTTTCATTTTTATGGTCCTGTAACACAATCAGCCTAATACAAATCATTTTTAAAATCTTTTTTTTTAAATAAAGCCAGCTTTATTTTAGAAATTGGTCCACTAAATAGCTAACATGGAGTTCAGCCAAATGAGAGATTCTTTCTTTTTGCAGAAGGGGCACAAAGGAAAGGTTATTAATGGAGCATACCCTGGAAGCATATTCACCATGTTGTGGTCAGCCATAATTATTCCACTCTAGGGCTGAGCTCAAGGAAAACTGGTTCTGAGGAGTGGAAGCAGAAATGGGCTGTGCACAACAGTAACTGGTTGGTGGCTGAATCATCACAGAGGAAAAACTGCACCAAATCTTGTTTTTTAGGTATCTGTATATATTCTTAATAATGAGAATACAAATGGATGTTTCCCAGCTAGAAAGCTTTCATCTGAGTAAGGAAAGTGAACAGGGGAAAGACAGGCAAAAACTCAAGGATTGTCACAGTGGTGATGGAGCTTAAAATATAGCTGGAGAAATGAGAGACAGAGAGGCATTTTTGTGGATGGCTTATTCCAGAAGCAAGAACTCAGGTCAGTTAGATATGCATTTTTGATCAGGAACGCCACTGATAGTCTTGTAGTTCTGTGATGTCACCCTAATCACACTGTTATATCCCATACAAGCATAACCAGGCTGGAAGAGAAGAGTTGGCATGAGAAACAACAACATGATCAGGACAACCTCACATATTTCAACCTTCCATACATTGCTGAAGCAATATACAGAGGACTAGATTTTTTGGCATCTGTCACAAAGTTGAAGTAACATATAAGGTGGGCATCAGTTTTTCTTTTAATGTAATGCCAGAAATGTGCATGGCACAGCACTGTTTCTACCTGTTACAGCAACTGAGCCTCTGCTTTGCATGCAGAAGGTCCCAAGTTCAATCTCTGGCATCTCCAGGTAGGGCTGGGAGAAGACTCCTGCCAGAAACCCTGGAGACCTGTTGCCAGTAGGAATGTGCACAGAACCGGTTTTGTGCACACCCAGGAGGGTGGGTGTGTGTATGTTCCTTTAAGGGGCAGGGAGGTTCCTTTAAGAAGGAACCCTGGCTGGGACTGCAGGGAGGCATGCTGCAGCCCTGCATGCCCGCTATTTACGAGAGTGCCAGTGGGGGGAAGTAGCGGGGCAGGGACTGGCAGGTAGGCAGCACATCCCCTGCCCCTTAAAAGGATCCCCCTGTCCTCTGAACCAGCTCGAATACTGGTCCACAGAACTGGTTCGGTGCTCCTAGAATGGTGTGCCGAACGGTTCTATGCAGATCCATAGTTGCCAGTCAAGGTAGACAATAGTGAGCTAGATGGACCAAGGTTCTGACTTAGTATAAGACAGCTTCCTATGTTCCTAAGTTTTGCAAGAAACAAATTACTATTACATACACATTTATCTTCAGATCCACAGGCAATGAACTGTCCACAAGGAGAAACAGCGATTCCACAAGGATGACAGCGGCTACTATGACCTTCGAAACGACGCTCACACCTTCAGAAAAAGTTCAAATACATTGTCTTATTTTGTGAATGCTCCTTGAGTATATTTTCTCATCCAGTACACATTCAGTTTCTCATCTAGACAAGAGGTACATCATTCTGAAACAGCATCACCATCAATGGATGCACTGGCCAAGTTCCAGACCAATAAAGTGCTTGTGCAGCAATGCTGCACTAGTGCTGGCAGGGGGCAATTTTTGTCACTCTTCCCTCTGATATGATTCCTTAAACTATGTCCCTAAGGTAAACTGCCCCTCCCCCACAGCACCTGTGCAGCATTAGCAGCACTTTAGCAGTGCTTTCGATGCCGGCCACTATATTCTTCTTCAGCAAGTCTTTGGACATAACTCCACATGCTATTTTCATCAGGTAAATGGGAGAACTATGAATTAGAAGGTGCTAGCATAAGATGGGTAAACAGTTGATTGGAAAACTTCCTTTATAAGCAAGCCATTGATGGATCACAGTCAAACACTAAGAAAAGATTGAGTGGCTTTCCATCAGGCATTGCTCTCAGTCCAGTGTTGTAAAACATATCCAATTAATGATCTGAATCAAATAAAGGAGGAAAAGATTCTTTTAATGAAATAAGGAGAGAATTCTGTAATGGAGGCACCAAAAATTATAACACAGAGTTACAAAGTCTGGAGTGCTTTAGCACATAAACATTCCAGAACTTCTTCCTAAAGAAAATGGTTTAGTTTTCCTAAAACAACTCCCGATGTTCTCCCTAAAGTCTAATTTTTATTTTTATTTTGCCTGAAAAATATGGGAACTATACTTTCATGTCACAAATTTCACTTCTTCATAGTCATTAATAATGGTAAACTGCAGAAACAAATAGAAAAGCATTTTAATTTCCCAGGAAGTTATCCAGACATGGCTTCATGTCGCAAGGCATCCAAAGAGTGAATCTGTTTCGCAGCAGATTCGCAGCTGTTTAATTTGGGGGATTAAATTGACCGTACACATAGGGTTGGCTCCTCTCTGCATTCCCTGCAGATCTTTTTCCTGTGTGCATTCCCACAGCTTTCTCCAGGTTTTTCCTCCAATCCTATCCCAGAGGAGGGATAGGCAGGAGACCTTTTGTTGTTGTTAGTTTGACATTAGGTGTTCTGCAAGATTGACTAGTCAAAACAACAGAACACTGTTCTCCAGCACTTGATGCTCCTCTACCCCTTTTCTTTGACTGCCCTTAACTGTCATAGTGTGCTGCACTGTCCCAGCTATTTTTTTTAAATAGTAGCAAATACACAGGGGCATGATCCATCATTCAGAAGACACATTGAGGCGAGTCTCATGATAAGTGAGACTTGTCGGGAAGGGGTCTTCAGGCTTGTCCGCAGACAAGCAGGAAAGCAGCCCTGGGCAGCTGCATTCGCTGCCCACATGACTGCCAGCTCCGTCGCGGAGCCAGTGGGGGCTGCGGGGATCAGGGGCCACATGGCCCCTGGAATTTCCAGGATGCCCTGCACAAGTGCGCGGGGCATACTGGAGAGACCCCCAGGGCCGGGAAGCTTGTTTCAGCCTCCCGGCGGGGGTCTCCTCATGTGTTGCTGCGGCACGGAGCAGCGGCGTGGCAACACACAATCGAAAAGATGGGGTTAGCGGAGCGCTCACTCCACTAACTTTGTCTAAGGGGAGGGGGAATTAGGAGGGTTTGCTGCCGGGAGCCGCGTGGCTCCTGTGGCAGCAGACAATCAGGCAAAAGCAGGCTAGGCTCCCTTTTGCCCAATCGTGAGAATCCCCTCATTGGTTTTTAGGGGAGAATTAAGGCTGCAAAGTCTCCAAAATGTCTCCAGTTGAAAAATGTCTAGGTTTTGTTGGATCATGCCCTGTGCTTGAAGTAATAACCTTTTATATTTTCCTCTCACACCATCCCGGTGTTAGCAGACAATCTTCCCTTCTCTAATAAGGAGAGGAGTTTGTGCTGGTAACTTTTCGCTCATGTCCCCCCCCCCCACCTTAATCAGAGGGGTGGAAAGCCTGAAGACTCAGAACAGCAGAAGAAGCCCACATTTTGCATTTATCAAAGGGTGCGGGAACGCAGGTGAGAGCGAAAGGGAGGGAGGGGAAAGAGACGGGGGCTCACTGCATGAAGGAGCCGTAGCTGGGACCCAGCCGTGAAACATGACCTGAAACATGAATTTTACCAAACCTGTCCTGATCCCTTTTTAAGCAGCCTGACTTCCTTCCTTGCAATCAGGGACATAATTCATTAGCTAAGGTGATTCATCTCAGCGTTGTCACACTTGCCTGACCTCCAAAATCAAGCTTTGGCTAACCTTTTCCCTACCTTTTTTGCCCTCTTCTTCTCGTGAGGAGATTGGTCTCCACTGCCTGCTGGTTGTCCCAACCAGCTTCAGAGACAGAGCCATGAAAAGAGCAGGCAGAGATTCTGTCAAACTTCCCTTGTGGAAGATCGGCAAGATAAATTGCCAAGCAGCGCCCTCTGTTTGAAAAAAGCCTAATTATCGGCAATGCCCCTTCCACACATCACAGAGAAGCATCGGGGCATACCAGAAACCTCGTCCCCCCCCCCAAAGATTCCACAATTAGAGGATTTTTAAAACCCAGAAATAATTCAGGCTAAGCCAGAATGTGCAGCCATAATTCGGGGAAAGCAGAACTGTGTGTGAACTGGTCCCTGACAGTCCGCTGCGACTTCGGGGTAAATATGGCTGATATGTGAACTCACACCCTCCATTCCGGAGCAGATGCAAGCTAAAAGCCATGTGTGGAAAAGTTCCTGGACATCTGGACTAGATATAAAAGTTGCCATATCTCAACAAAAAGTCAAAATCAAATCTGAAGATGACAAGTTGGAATTCATTTGCCAATTTGACACTATCAGATTTGGCTCAATGGAGACTGGGAGTACCTAGCTGACTACAGGAAGTAATGGTGCTGTTTACTTGTTTATGTACACTATTCATTTTGCTTTGCCTATTCATTATGAGGTGGGAGTGTATCAGATTCATTCTGATTGGATGTTCTATCCTTATGACCAGATATTATTTTCATTCATGCTCTGTCTAATAACGCAACACATCTGTCTTTTTCATTGTTGGGCCTTCTGGCCTTTCTTTGTGATAAAATTTCTATCACCACCCTTTTGTTTCCATGTGTGTGTGTATAAAACATTTCATCCTTCTGACAAAGTAGGCTCTGTCCTATGAAAGCTTGTATCACAATACATTTCTTATTAATTTTAGGAACCACCGAGTGTTGTTTCTGCTGCAGCAGACTAACATTGCTATGCATCTGGAATTGCCCCTCTGGAATCTTGCCAGTTTTGTGAAAACTAAAAACTTTGAAAACCATGGGGCAATTCCATGGCCAGTGGAGCAATCACTCTTGATTTTCCTCAGAATAAGTGTGTGGCTGGAGGAGCAATCTATAATTCACCTGCCAACTATTACTCAAAGAGTAAATGGCTTCAAATATTTCAGAGAAACTTTTTATGTTAGGTTAACAAGCAGCGAATAACATTCTTCACATGCACTCCTTAAGCAGCAATAGGCAAGAACTTCCACAACTAACATCTGGTAGCTATATAGTGAAGCTGTCTGCCAAGTTCTCTCTATACTGTGCAATATGTAGCAAAGAACATAGACAATGTGTGACATGACTTTATTTCACTAATAATTTGCTGATACCATTGTGCTTGTGCACATAGCTTTCCTTTCTAAAATTATGCTTTTGGAAAAGAAAAAAATGTCAATGTATATTTTACTAAAGAATCATCACATCACCCACTCCACTAAGCCTAGAGCCAACTCTTACACTAGAGTTGTTCAGTGATTATTAGCACTGACTACTACTGCATTTCTTTGGACACTCATAAATTATAAGTATTGTCCACTAAGGAATTCCTAATTCCTTCAAATTTACTTGACAAATTTTAAATTTAAGAGATCCAACTTTGCCTCTTGATGCCTAGGTGGTTCTGTGGCCCAGAGCACTGTTCATCAGCAAAGGCTGGTGTGGGAACTGTGGCCCTTCCTGTACAGAGATGGCCTGAACACACTTGTCCATGACCTGGTAAACTCCAGATTAGGCTGCAATGCGCATGGAGCTACCCTAGTCCAAACTACAGTCACTAAACTAGTGTCTAACAGCTTCACAAGCTCCTGCTTCTTTCCAGACAAAGATGCTGGTACCCACTTTAAAAGACCTAAAAAGCTTAGGATCTGGGAAGGATCACCTACTCCCACACCAATCTATCCATAAACTAAAGTAATCTTCAGAAGTCCTCCTCTGGGTGCCCTCATTGTCAGAGGTGAGGTGGTCTTGTGGCTCTCATGACCTTTTGGTGGTAGCTAAAGACTGTTTTTTTAAAGTCTTTAGCTACCACCAAAAGGTCATGGTGGTAACATGTGGTCATGGTGGTAACAACAACCCAAGCTCTTAATTTCTTGTGATATGGGTTTTATCCTGTTATAATCTTTGCTGTTTCAGTTTTATATTGTTTTTATTGTTTTCATTACATTGAATTGTTTATTTTAATTAATTAGTGAAGTGCAGATTATAAATGCATAACATAAAGTAAGATTATTAGAGCAAATTTTAAAGAATTAGGAGTTCCTTGGTGTCTTATTATTTTAAATACATGTTTCATAATTGTTTCAGACTATAAGCAACATAATATAAAACTTTGTAAAAAGATAATTTCTGGTTTTGATCTGTGACAGGAAACTCTGAACATTTATTCTTATTTAATTTTGCAGTACTGGCAGATCCTAGTAAATTAGATAAATTGTTCCCTTCATTAAATGAGGAGATCTTTTCCTACAAGAAGCAAGCAAGTTGTCTCTGGTGAAAGGCTCTGAGACAGCTCAACTGATTTGCTTTCAGAAGCTTTCACTTGAAAGTTCATGGCATTTGCCTGTACACGAGAGGAAGAGGAAGTACTTTCATACATGATGCCCACAGAACTTGGAATTCACATTCTAAGGTCTGTAGTAACACTCCCCCCGCCCCCAGAACTCAGCATCCTAGGTCAAAGCTGGCTAGGCCACCAGTGTGATCAATCTTACTAAGCCAATGGCAGCTGGGGGCATGGCATCTCAACAGTGTGATAACAGCAAATCAGCCAATGGTATCAAGAGAGGGAGGATAAGTAGCAAGGATGGAAAGCCAAGAGAAGGGAGGAGTGCAGGACTCTCAAAAGGGAGAATTGATGAAAACACTCATGGCACAAAGTAGAGCTAGACCTTTAGTGAGGATACACTAAACTGCTTACCCAAATTTTACTTTTAACTATTTTACCATGCACCTGCTCTCCTTAAATTAACGTTTTAAAAGGAGGTGGCAGATAAGTGACCTGTGAAAAACTTTCAACTTTTTCATTTTTCATGAATTGTAGCTAGACCAGTTAATTGCAAAAACATAAGAATTTAACAGAGTCCAAACCCTGAAATCCTTCATTTTATTACTTTTTTGACATTTGGTAAGGGTAATAAACCCTTACAGTACAGTTTGGCAAGAACTTTCATGCTTCCCCCCTTAAAAAAAGAAGATGACAAAATTAAATTAGAAAGCAATAACAAAAAATCAATTGATATTAAGTTGGCCACCATATTTCTCAGAAGCAATTTTTCTAAAACACTTCACTTGGACATTCTCTATTTTTTGCTGATTTACAGTCAACTCCCCACACATGTTCTTTCCTGTGCTGCCCTGATATGCAATCCTGTAGATGTTATTTTTTCCCCCAAGTCAGATGAGCTGGAATAGATTTTCCAAGACAAAAAAATGTGCATTTCATTACATAATTCCAGTTATAAAGTTTCACTGACTTCAAAGAGGATTCACCTCCACATTTAATTAATTAATTAATTTGTCCTTTAAAAACTATCTTGTCACTTAGGGTCATTTTGTTCACGACACAGAGAGGCTATTTATACGTGTGTGCAAAAACGGGCTAAGAAAGCCCAGCCTGGTTTCGCATGTGTGCGTGTACCGCCAGGATCGGACACGGACCCATCAGCACCGCAGAGGCAAACCCACTCACTGAGCCTCCCTCTAAAACGAAGTTAGGAGAGTGAGCGCTCTCCTAACCTCATTTTTCCGATCGCCTGTCAGCCGTGGCTGCTTGCAATCGCAGCTGACAGACTGTGGAGAGCTTGGGGAGGGGAGGGGGACCCCCATAATGCACAGTGCACTTGTGCAGTGCATTATGTGATTTCCAAGGGCTGGGACTACGCATCCTGGCCCCTGACCCTCCTGCTTCCTGGGCCAGCTGGGAATCGTCTGGGTGTGTGGGGAGTGTGCCCAGCAATGGCAGATCGATCATCTGTGGGGGAAGTAGGTTGAAGGTGGGCTGCCACCTTCCCAGCAGCTCACCCTCAAGCCCTTCTCACTTTTTGTGAGAAGGGCTTGATTCAGGAAATGCAAGCCCCTGATAAGTGGTAGCCAAATAAAATACAAGCTTGCATTTTTAGCTACAACTTAAAAGTTTCTTAGGTGGAAACTAAAATGTAATGTGTGTTAAGTGGCCTTTATTATGTATGCAAGTGCAGAGGCAGAGGCAGTGACACACCAATTATTTATTAAGATTTCATTACATATACACTTCTTTTTGACTTCATCACAACATCCTATAATGATTGAGATAACTTTGTGCCATATATTGTAGATCATAGAGAGGTCTCTTGAGGAGCACAAAAGGATACAACTTCATGTAGATTGGGGCTGTACAGCTTTGGCCCTCCTGCAGATGTTGGACTACAACTCCCATAATCCTTGACTAATGGCCACTGTGGCTGGGGATGATGAGACTGGAGGACTGATGTAGATAATCAGCCCCAAATAACTTTTACGGTTAGATTCCTTTATGGAGCAGGATAATGCCAATAGACAATGCCAATAGAAATAAAGATAACGCCAACAGAAATCCAAATGCTTTCTGCTGTGAACTGGTCTGTTGAATCTTTGCAACTATCATTAAACATAAAACAACACAGAGACAGATGCTTCATGAGATATCTTGACTTGTAGTAGCATATTGTAGGAAGAGAACAAGACCATTGTAGCTGCACCACCCGGAACCACATCACCCAAAACCAGCAGTTCAGGTATAAAATATATGGTACATATAACTATAGCGTATTTCTGCAGTATGCAGAATCATTAGAATATAACGAGAAGTCTGCACACACTGAAGTGTTAAAAGAAATGTGTATAAGCAGATGACGGGGGGAATCAGTATAAATTTGATGTGATGGGGAGAGAAATCTGCTGTTCACAAAAAGAGATTAGTTTTCCACTAGTTCTCAGTCCCCATGCAACTATTTTTGCCATAGTTGATATATGCACAGAAAACCGATAAAACATAAGCAAGAAAGCTTCATTTGCTTAGTATGTGTGAACAGTTTGAAGCAGCACTTTGCCCTTTTCATTTTAAGAAAAACCAACTGCTGTTACCTCAGTGTTCTCAAATCCCAGAGTTTGATACCGTCACCAATTGCTGTTGTCAAGAAAAGATTGTAAGCTTCATAGCACTGAGTGCTAAAAGCTGATCCCTGCAAGAGAAAACATTTGATTACCACAGCTGAATTCTCTGTGGTCAGACATCATCTCTGCACATGGAATTATGCTGAAAAATGTATGCAGGCCTTAGCAAAAGTCAAAGAGTTCGCCAGTATTGGACACAATTCAAATCAATAACTTCTTCATTGGCTCATTTGCCTCTTGTACTTTCCATATAGTCTGGTCCTTTGGAAAGGCAAGTTACTCAAATGACCAAGCTCTCAGTAACATGTGAAGAACAAGAAAACACATTCACTAACATGTGTTTAATTAAGCCTAGAAGACAGTCACTGCTAGAGGAAAAAGCAGCTAGGATTACAGCTCATATTACAAGTGTTGCAACTAAAGAGAACAGAGATGTCTTCCAACATTCAGCATTATTGAATCAGTTTTCCCTTCATCCTGTCATATAGATGTTAGGAAAAGAGATCATATCTAGCATTAGCAACACTACAAAGCAGCAATTGTGACTCCGTCATTAATAAGCTTTAGTGCATTTCAGACAAATGTTCTATAAATATCAATACCACTTAGAAAGCAATATTCATTGCATGACAACCAACTTGCGGGTACAATAAAGAACTCTCTCCTTTCTTTTTAAAAAAGATTTTGGCTTAGTATTTTATGAAGAACAAGTCTAAGGAAGCACTTCCTTCCATATGGTCCTGCCCCACTACCACCTTTAAAATCAGCAGTGAGGCTCTGCACCAGGATGCCTTCCAGACTGGACCCTACAACGGGGTCAGGACAAATCTTGAAAGTGTGCTTCCACACTTCCTGCGTCGTGACACCACAGTCCCTATGCAGACAGCAAGGTGCCATTCACATTTCCAATGCCTTGTTGCAAATTTAATCGCTACGATATAGAGCAAGGATGTTGCATATCCAGCATGAAAAAGTTGTTTTTTCCGGTTGTTAGTTGCTGCGAGAATGCTCCCCCCTGCCGTTTACATCCCGAATGCGACTTGCCCATATGGAGGCGTTTTGCTGCTAATGAGCAGCTAGTCTGGAAAGCGCCCAGGTACAGAACTGAGATTACTTTCCACCAGCTGCAGAAACTTATTGTTTGTGGCTTTGAAGCTGGGGAATGCACTCCCTCAGGACATTTGCTTGTGGCCGTCTTAGCTCTCTTTTTGGAAAAATGCAAGCCCTCTTCAGACGAGCACCAGCCCCACTCATGCTTACAGCTGCAAAAGTGGGAAAGAAGTCCTGCTCCATGCTGCTGCTCACCCCCTCCAGTCATGCTTATGGCTCCATTTGAGGGGAGCCACCATAAGCATGATGGCTGGTGCTTCCATGAGCTGCAACCTAAGGCAATCCAGATTGCAGCTCAGGGAAGTGCTGGCTACCACGCATATAGTGCTCCCCTTTAGATCAATGGGGCTGTGATTGTGAATGGGTTGGCTGGAGCAGGTGAGTGACAGTGTAGGGCAAGATGTCTTCCTAATTTTGGCAGTTGTCAGCATGAGCATGGCTGGCACTCATAATGTCTGAAGAGGGCTACAGAATGTTTTTATTCTGCCAAGCCTCTGGGAATTAACTGAAATGAATTGCAAGAACATTGTTTACACCATTTCTTGTTTTCAGTCTGCTTTAAATTGTTTTCTATTGTTTTTATTCTGAAAAGAATTAAATTATTTCATTATCAATAAACTGTTCTTGGCATATATTATATGTTAAAAGGTCATAAATAAATACTGGAAATAAAGAACATAAAGAAAGAACATCAGAACAGCTCTGCTGGATCAGGCCAAAGGTCCATCTAGTCCAGCATCCTGTTTCACATAATAGCCCACCCATGCCACTGGGAAGCCCACAGGCAAGAGTTGAGGGCATGCCCTCTCTCTCATTGCTGCTCCCCTGCAACCGGTATTCAGAGGCATCCTGCCTCTGACAATGGAGGAGACCTGTAGCCCTTAAGACTAGTAGCCGTTGATAGACCTCTCCTCCATGAAGTTATCCAAATCTCTCTTAAAGCCATCCAAACTAGCAGCCAACACCACATCTTGTGGCCGAGAATTCCACAAGTTGGTTATGCATTGTGTGAAAAAGTATTTCCTTTTGTTGGTCCTAAATTTCTTGGCAATCAATTTCATGGTATGACCCATGGTTCTAGTGTTATACGAGAGGGAGAAAAATTGATCTTTATCCACTTTCCCCACACCATGCATGATTTATAGACCACTATCACATCTCCCCAGTCTTTTTTTGAAACTAAAATGCCCCAGGTGCTGTAGCCTTGCCTCATAAGGTGCTCTAGGCCTCTGATCATCTTGGTTCCCCTCTTCTGTACCTTCTCCAGTTCTACAATATCCTTCTTTAGGTATGGTGACCTAAAGTAGGATTGGAATATTACACAGTACTCCAACTGTGGCTATACCATAGTTTTGTATAAGGGGGTTGTACTATTAGTTTTATTTTCAATCCCCTTCTTAATGATCCCTAGCATGGAAGTAGCCTTTTTTGCAGCTGCCACACATCGAGTCGACACTTTCAACGAGCTGTCCACCACAACCCCAAGATCCCTCTCCTGGTCAGTCTCTGACAGCAAAGATCCCATCAGTGTATATGTCAACTTGGGTTTTTTTGCCCCAATATGCATCACTTTACACTTGCAAACATTGAACTGCATTTGCCATTTTTCGCCTACACTCCCAGTTTGGAGAGATCCTTTTGGAGTTCCTCACAATAGGTTTTGGATTTCACTACCCTAAATAGTTTGGTGTAATCTGCAGAGAACTGCCCAGGGACTTTTTGTATGGGGCAGTATATAAATGTACTAAATAAAATAAATAAAAATAAAATAAACTTGGCCACCTCACTGTTTACCCCAACTTCTAGCTCATTTATGAATAAATTAAAAAGCCCCGGTCCCAGAACAGATCTCTGGGGCACCCCACTTCTTACTTCCCTCCATTGTGAAAACTCTCCATTTATACCTACCCTCTGCTTCCTGTACTTCAACCAGTTACTTGTCCCCTCATCCCATGGCTGCTAAGTTTCCTCAGGAGTCTTTGATGAGGAACTTTGTCGAAAACCTTTTGGAAGTCCAGTTATACTATGTCAACCAGATCACCTTGACCCACACACCTGTTTATACTCTCAAAGAACTCCAAAAGGTTGGTGAGGAAAAATTTCCTTTTGCAGAAGCCATGCTGGTTTTCCCACATCAAGGCCTGTTCTTCTATGTGCTTTACAATTTTATCCTTGAGAATGCTTTCCATCAATTTGCCCGGAACAGACATTAAGCTAACTGGCCTGTAATTTTCCCTGGATCCCTTTTTGAAAATTGGTGTTACATTGGCTACTTTCCAGTCATCCAGGACAGAGTCTGACTGTAGGAATAAGTTACATATTTTTGCAAGGTGCTCAGCAATTTCACATCGGAGTTCTTTAAGGACTCTTGGATGGATGCCATCTGGTCCTGGTGATTTGCTAGTTTTTAATTTTTTCAGTTTAGGACATCATCTCTTGTCACCTCTATCTGACTCAGTTCTTTAGCTTCCTCCCCTGAGAAGTCCAGTTCAGGAACAGGTATACCCTCAGTATTCTCTGTCGTGAAGACAGATGCAAAGAATACATACACAAAGACATACACAAAAACAGATATGACAGAAAAAGAACAAAATATCAGACAGACCAATAGGATTCAAAGCTACAGGGGTAGTCCTGCAACAAATGTGGTGTAGTGGTTAGTGTGTTGGACTACAACTGGGGAGACCAGAGTTCAAACCTCTGTTCAGCCATGAAACTCACTTGGTGACTCTGGACCAGTCACTTATCTTTCAGCCTAACCTACCTCACAGGGTTGTTGTGAGGATAAAATAACAATGTAGATCACGTCCTTGGAGGAAGAGCAGGATATAAATGTAAAAATAAAATAAATCAAATGTACTTCTGGTATAAAGTGACACAATAGCTATTGATTTGAATCTAAGCTATACTCACTTATATAAGGTCCTGATCTGGTAATATAAATTTGACCAAAACTTTGAAGCTTTCTTTTTTTTTTGTTTCCAGGGAAACAGTAGTTGAACAAGCCACACCCCTCCTGCACATTCAAATGTTCAGTTTAGTTGAATTCAGCTGTGATGCTTGAGCTTACTTCCCATAATCAGAATAAAATTGCCAGGAATTTTTTTTACATTGCACTGGGAAATATTCCAGTACTTTGTCAACAGATATGCAACACTGCCTTTGAAATGGCCTGCAAAAAGGGTTATGATAACTCTAATCTAAAACATTTAACTACATAATGATCAACTGAGATTTATTTTCAAATGTGTATACATCATTCTTTGTCAAGCAATGGTATCAAAATTTGTATACTGCATGGACAAACAGTATATGTCACAATAAAACAACTTTTAATCCATAAATTGACTATAAAACCCAATCCACAAAATAACTTAAAAATTAATTAAAATGCCATCAATAATAGAATCAGCACCGATCACACTCAGCCAGCACAGTATGCATTCCTATAAAGTCATTTTTTAAAACTAGAAAGCAGAAGGCCAGTGTGGAGAGGGCCACACAAACTTCTACAGCAGAGTTCCAGAACATGGGTGCCATGACAGAATAAGACATACTCTACCGTGTATGTTTTTGCTTTTTCTCTAAAATGCTTATTTCATTTATAGTATAAGATAACTAAATAAACACTACTTAAATAGAGACATGAAAGATAGTAAGGCAAATTAGTACTATGTGCCCGTTCAGAGGGCCTCATTAACTTTCCCTTGTACAGTATGTCTTTTACTAAGTTACACAATCACAACCCTTCTCTACAAATATAATCATTCAAAATAGTTGTTTCCTAACAGTCTGACCAAAGGGTTGCAACAAAATTAGCTATGGATTAAAATTTTCATTTTTGCTCTCACCAAACCATTTTTGTGACAAAAAATCACAAGATGAGAAGGGTTGCCAAGCAACTTCAAGAATTATCATCATAACACTATCTAGCTAATAAGCAGAAATGTGTCTATGTCTTTCGGGTAGCATATTTTCAGCATGAGAATTTTTTCTCCCTCTTGCAGAACCAGAGGTCATGCCATGAAATTGATTGCCAAGAAATTCTTTTCTCCCTCTCGCAGAACCAGGGGTCATCCCATGAAATTGATTACCAAGAAATTTAGGACTGACAAAAAGAAGTACTTTTTCACACAACGCATGACCAACTTGTGGAATTCTCTGCCCCAAGATGTGGTAACAGCCAACAACCTGGGTGGCTTTAAGAGGGGTTTGGATAAATTCATGGAGGAGAGGTCTATCAACGGCTACTAGTCTGAGGGCTATAGGCCACCTCCAGCCTTAGAGGCAAGATGCCTCTAAATACCAGTTGCAGGGGAGAATCAGCAGGAGAGAGGGCATGACCTCAACTCTTGCCTGTGGGCTTCCCAGATGCATCTAGTGAGCCACAGTGTGGAACAGGATGCTGGACTAGATGGGCCTTGGGCCTAATCCAACAGTGCTGATCTTAAGTTTTTATCACAAGAGGAAATGCCAGATGCTGATCCCTGCAATAATGGAAGTTCTCCTCATCCTCCAAGCATTGTTGCTCTGCTACCCAAATATCTGCAATGTCTAATCAACAGTATGGCAGCAGGAAATGGCTGGGTGCAAATTATTTTCAACTGCCCTGAAATAAATGTATTCCCAGAAAATACATTTCTGAGAAATGTATTTCCCAGAAAATACTGGATAATATTTTGTTTCAGCAACAGGCTACGTAAATTAGCTCTGCATGAATAATATCCTGTACTTTTATAATATATCAAGGAAAGAATGGATAAAAAGATAATATATCTTGCTATGTCTCTAATTATTCCAAGATGGCAAACTAGAATCTCATTTCTTTGGCAAGCAGGAGATATTAGTTGACGATTCTTTTGCTAAATAGTCAAAGCTACTGCTGAATCCGACATTCTGTATTCTAGTCATATGCATTTTGGAGCATAAGATAATATTTAGTATAAAGGTCATAGCTAGGACAACAAATGCTTTTATTATTTTTCTGAAGATGATTCAGGGCTCAGTATGGTTAAGAGTCAAATGGCAGATGAGCATGTCTAAAACAGTTACAATTAATGCGGCTAAATTCTTTTTAATGTTAGCTTTAATAGTATGTCTGGCAGCTGCAGATATACTATAATTTTTCACTAAAGGCATGTGTACATTTTTAGAATAAATTTAAAATCCAAGGTGTATCTACAAATACATCCTCAGGAAAGAAGCTTCAGACAGGTCCGTGTTACAATATTTAGGAGGACTATGGACATCTTGAAGACTGGAGATGGTCAAAGAGGGCATCAAAGGAAAAAGTTGAAATATCCATCTATTTATGATACAGCTATTTTATTTCAGAGACAGTGTATGACATCTAGACTAACATAGTGCTCATGCCATGGGACAGAGGAGATTTTTGTAAATCTCCCCTTCCCTCTAAAGTGCATTGTGCCTCCTTAAAATATGCCCGAGTGTCAAGCAACCCCCCAAGAGTATACTTCAGAGAGAAGGGGAGATTTGCAAAAATTGCCACTCCCCTGTAACACCAGCGCTGCATTATTTTGGATGAGCCAGTGTGATCCTACAACTAATGCTGGCTTAGCACTAGGAAATAAAATAAAACCTGGATTCATATCACTTCTTAGCCAGAGATTACCAGATTGCCTTGGGAAGTAACTGGCCTAGATCCAAAGCTCCGTATTGACCCCACTGGCCTTCTATGTGCTGCCTCAACACAGAGATCATAAGAGTGGGCCCTCTGATCACTCCTAGCTGTGACAAAATTTCAGGTGGATTCTGGTGCAGTCTAGGTAGATCAATCCATGCCTGTGCCGTACCTCTACAGCCATTTAGTGATGTGCCTGAACTGGTCCAGAGGCCATTCTACAGGCCTCCGGACCGGTCCGGACATGGGCGGTTCAGGTTCGGGTGGATTGGGGTGGGGGGTTCCTTTAAGGGCGGGGAAGGGTTTACTTACCCCTCCTGCGCTTTCCCAACTCTGGCGCCCGTACTTCCTTTAGCAATCAGGGCAGCAGGATACCTCCCTGCTGCCCCTTTCCCTGCTTGGCTGTGCGTGAGCCTGTATTTCCTTTAGCAATTGGGGCGGCAGGGTACCTCACTGCCACCCCTTTGCCCGCTTGGCTGTGCGCGTGCCCCTGCCGCCCCTTAGCCCACTTGGCTGCAAAAGGCTTTAAGAAGCCCCTTCTTAAAGCCTTTTGCAGCCAAGCGGGCGAAGGGGTAGCAGGGAGGTATCCTGCTGCCCGACTGCTAAAGGAAATGTGGGCGCGCATGCAGCCAAGTGGGCAAAGGGGCGGCAGGGAGATATCCTGCCGCCCTGATTGCTAAAGGAAATACGGGCGTGCGCGCAGCCAAGCGGGTGAAGGGGCGGCAGGGAGGTATTCTGCCGCCCCAATTGCTAAAGGAAATACAGGTGCACGCACAGCCAAGCAGGGAAAGGGGCAGCAGGGAGGTATCCTGCTGCCCCGATTGCTAAAGGAAATATGGGCGCCGGAGTTGGGAAAGCACGGGAGGGGTAAGTAAACCCTCCCCCGCCCTTAAGGAACCCCCCACCCCAGTGCCGGACCACAGCTCCGCGGTTCCATGCACACCCCTACAGCCATTCTGGTCAACTAGCAACATTTTTACTCTACAACTGGAGTATTACACCACCACTTAATTTAATATCATGCACGGGACAATCAGACTGCATTACTTTCATCGTAGATGGATTTAAATGAGAAAAAAATCCCAATCTTTTAATTATCACCACCAATAAATGTGTGCCCTTTATGCTCAGTGGCTACAGCCCAACTCAGAGTCAAGTATGCTTAAGTCTGTTGATTGCTTTCGGCTTAAGATCATGCTTCACTCCATGTTGGATTCCAGCCTTGGTGTGTAAGAATAAAATAATTACGGATTTTGTATGGAATGGTATAGCAAAGGGAAACAGAAGCATCATGTTGCATTCAAAATGAACAATTTATTAAAAACAGACTGCTTTGATAATTTTACATAAGCGTCTGACTTTTATTAATATGATTTCAGTGTCAGCATCTTGTCTATCTTGTCAGCATGTTCTTGTCATAGGCTATGATCCAGAGAAAATATAACTTGTGCATCTAGTGGGGCTTTTATCTTTTTCACTTCCCTAGCAGCAGCTTCTCAAAGTCCTCCCATTGCTAAAGGCACTTCCTGGATTGTGGCCATCGTGTTTTACCACTAAGCATTTTACTTGAAGTTCTAATGCATGTTACAAAACAGCAAAGGTTGATTTAGGATGGTAATCTTCCATTTTCCATAAAAACAAGCTCCAGTTTCTCTCTCCATGTGAATGTGTCCACAGCTTCAAAATGGGCTCTGCTTAAGTAACTTGAAGTCACTTTGCTGACAGAGCAAAAAGAAAAGCCAGAAAAAGTCTATCAATGTTTTACAAATAATACTGCAGGGGTTTAGTAAAGTTAAGTGTTATACCAGAACAGTCTCTCAGAAAACCACAAAAAGCAATGCTACCGTTGTTCTAAAGAACGGTTTCAAAACCACAAAAGAAAGGACATTCAGGATGGATTGCTGTCTGTAGCCTTACCAGCAAGCTTAACCACAGCAGGAACACAAAAACTGGGCATGAGGAACAATTTTAACATCCCAACATGTCTGTAATCCCTAAACTGTTGGTATATATCGCTGAAATAACCTTTTGTGTTAAAGCGGTGAATTCTGTATCTTCTGCCCACAACTGCAGTGGAAAAACAATTACAATCTATTCTATTATCATTGTTTGGCAAAATGTATTGCTATGACTGAAGCAAAGACTTCAAGTCTGAAAGTTCATTTGAGGCTTATTAATAAAGCAAAATAATAATGACAGTGGCTGACATTCAGTGCAGATTAGTTAGGTGGAGCAGGAGTTACACCCTCATGGCGAGGCTGCACTGAGCTCAGCAAAAGGCTTTTCGAGCACAGAGTACTTGCACAGGGGAAGGGGTGAGCAATTTTCAGTGCTCTCTCCAAAAGTGCTCTTTGGCTTACAGGAATATGTCCCTGAGGGCTGTGCAAACTTCCATCAGGGCTGCTCCAGAAGAGGCATGCTGTTGCTGCCTTCCTCCTTGCAGACCCTGGCGATCATTTTGCTTGTTTACAGCAGGAAACACACGGGCTGTTCGGACTTAGCGTGAACCCTTGGGTAGATGAACCTGTGGTTAATCTGTGAAGCCAAGAATCATGCTGTAGATGATTGATCAACTGCAATTTGGCGGCCTCCAGCTTCTGGGCAGAGGAACCCCTCCTTCTTCCTGGTCTGCCAAAACCACATCCCAGCATGCTCTGTAATGCTCACATTGCTAGAGTGTGGGCAAGGCACCAGGGTGTCAATAAAGCGGCCACGATCTTTGAAGAGGCATGCTCAGTGTGATCGTGCCTTTTAACTCTTTCCTCTCATCACTTGCACCACTGCCTTTGTGAGAGCTCTGAAGCTAGAAAGTCCCGCACAAGCATAATTATTGATATGGGGGGATGGCAAGCAGCACTTGCAGATGATCTGGGGCCCTTCTTCCCCTACAAAAAATAGAACAGGATCACTGAAAAAACCAAGGACTTACATTTACTTCAAACTTAGGGTTATTCCATTAATGGTAGATTTTCCTTTGCTGGAATGCATAATATGTGGTACTTCCTATCCGGGGGACCAAGGCTGAACATCTAAATTCACACATGCACACACTTATAGACATCCCTCTGTACAGTTGGAGGGAGCAGTACTATCCATGGGAACTTCAACAAGTTATTCTAAGAAGAACTAATCTGCCTACTTTCCTTTCACTATCCCTGCAACTGGACTAAATTTGGTCCAAATTGGTTAGACAGTTCACAGGTTAGCCCACGTGTGCCTCAAATGTTCATGCATCTGCTGTCTGGAAATGGGGTGGGTGACATCATCACAAACTACCGTACGAGTTTGAGGTGTCCCTACAACTGTACCAAATTTGGTCCAAATCAGTTCCCACTTGCACTTCAAACATTCATGCATCCACCATCTTGAATCAGGGTGGATGATAATCATTACAAACTATGCCCTTGAGCTGACACTATGAGTCCCTACAACTGTAGCAAATTTGCCTCCAATCGGTTAGGCAGTTCACGTTAGCCCAATTGAACCTCAAATGTTCACATGTCCACCATCTTAGATGGGGTGGATGACATCATCACAAAACTATGCCATTGAAGCATCCCTGTGTGTTTCTACAGCTGTAGCAAATTTGGTTCAAATTGGTTAGACGGTCCACAACTTAGCCCACTTGTGCCCCAAATGTTTATGTGTCTGCCATCTTGAATCAGGATGGATGACACTATCACAAACTACGCCATTGAGTTGCCCCTTTGTGTCCCTACAACTGTACCCAATTTGGATAATACTGATCCAGGCATTGCAAAGTTGAAAGTGGGGGGCCACACATGGACGGACACACATACGGAATGCCAGGTGATCTTATAAGCCTACTGGAAAGCAGGCTAAAAATACAATATTCAGGCATGCAAGACAACCAATGTCGTGCTGCCCAATCAGACAACACACAGAACAACTTTAAAAGGATGCCTTGCTGAGCAGCCATGCTAGATCAGGTGTTTTGTGAATGAGAGGGTTCATTGTGCAAGTGCCTCTTCTCCTCCCCCAGATGGAAGCTGCCAAAACATTTTCTATGGTAATTATAAGTAAAAATCCTACATGCCGGGCAATGCCAAGATGTGTGTTGCAGGTTGCTCATGAAATCCAATCCCCAATCTCTCTTGGTGCCAAGTGCACAAGAAACCAGCCATCCCCTTCCTTGGAGCAAGTCAGGCTTTGCCTATTATACCCCTTTGAGCACTTGTATTTCGAATTTCAGCACAGGAGAAGTGCCATAGAAAAACAGACTTGCTAGCCTCCCACCACCTCCCAGCATACAAGTCCCACTGTTGATGAGTAGGCAAAATGGACAGAGACAGACACTAGAAACATGTTGTCTCTTTAATTGATTGGGTCACAAGAAGATGCCATGGCTGAGGTTTCCTCAGGTGTATTCCTGAGGAGGGATTGATAGGAACCCCGCAGTGCACGGGGTCAGCACACTGGTATTTCTGGTGTGCCATGGTATAACTCCTCCAATGGTCTGGCATATGTGCCCTGTGTAGGAAATTGTTCAATATCTTGTGTTACCAGGGCTTCATGCGTTTGTGCACAAATCACTGCAGTCCTGCATTGCTGGAAATGTTTCTTGCTGTACCCATCTTGTCATCCCATCCTTTTATTGCAGATGGACAAGGGAGGAGGCATAAGATGCAGAGGAAAGCAGGCTTGCTCCAATGTGGTTCTTTCCCTTTAAATGAATGAACTCTGGTGATACAGCAACCCTGTTGCCAAGCACTGGCAGAGGAAGTACAGTGACAACAGTGGGTAGATCAACAGCTCCAAGAGGTGGCCAGTGAGGAACGTGGATGAAATGGAATTGACCCATTTCTTGGCTGCTCTGAAACACCCCCTCTATGGTTTCAGGAAGAGCTAGAGCACAAAAACCAGGTTACAGATGCAGCAAAATTCAGATGAAACAATGGCCCCTTGGAACCTGAAGTTCCAAGTAAAACTCACTACAAACCAAAGCTTCAAATCCAGGTTTGGGAGCAACAACAGAGCCATGGTTGCGTGACGAAACCATGGCTTCACACTTTTGGATGACCACAGACTCAAACCTCTGGTACGTTTATCTCTGGTTTCATGTTATGTCCAAATGCAGCCACAGTGTAGCTACATCAAACTTAGCTGATAAAAACAAAGCAAACCTCATGGCCACTTCAGACATGATACTTCACTACACCAAAGTACACACTACAATGTGAGCCTCTTCTCATGAGCAGTGAGAAGGCTTCAGAGAGGGTTGTGGGGAAGGTGGGCTAAATTTATCTTCTCCACGTACGATTGCTCCTCCTGTGCTGGGCGTACTCCCCACGTGCCCAGACAATTCCCTGTGCGCCCAGCCAGCGGGGAGGGTCAGGGGCCAGGATGTGTTGTCTCAGCCCCCGGGATACCATGATGCACTGCGTGAGTGTGTAATGCATCATGAGGATCCCTCCTCCCTGGGTTCCCACAGTCTGGCAGCTGCAAGCAGCTGTGGCTGCCAGATGATTAAAATAACGGGGCTAAAGGAGCATTCGCTCCCTTAACCTCGTTTTCAAGGGTGGGTACTTAGTGGGGTTTGCTGCCATGGTGTTGCCAGGATCAACCTGATCCCAGCGGTTCACACACGTGTGCAAAACTGGGCTGGGCTCCCTTAGCCTGGTTTTGCCTGCGCGTGTGAATAGCCTCTGTGTATCTGCCCATGTTGTGAGCTCCCACAAATGGCAATTCTCCCTTCTACAATGGCAGACTCCAGCCTAAATCTGCTTCCTTGTAATTTCAACCAAGTTCCACCCTCAGGTGTAACAGAAAACAAGTCTGCTCCTTCTTCTATGTGACAGCCCCTCTGTTATTTGAAGGAAGCAGTCGTATCCCCCCTTAGTCTTCTCTTCTTCAGGCTAAGCATATCCAGCATATCATTTGTTTCCCACAGGACATGGTTTCTAGATCCCCTCACCACTTCTGTTGTCCTCTTCTGAACCCATTCCAGTTTATCAAAGTCCTTCTTAAAAATAGCTACTCAACTAGCTGAGTGGCTTGGGGGTGCTTATCATGAAATCAAGCAGATGCTCATATAACACAAAACGTTAGGGTACATGTATTCCCTTGACTGTAAAGAAAACATAACCAATGAAGCAGCCATATGAGGAAAAACTGAGGATAACCAACTCAAATCAATGAGGAGAAATGTTTTCTACTAACATTTCACCCAAGGTAAATGAAGTTGTGGTTCTACAGTCTGACCTTGCCAAGCCAAGACAGGGTTATCTATCCTGTCAACCTTTTCTAAACTTGCAGACTCACATGCATACCACTAATATGGAAGGAGCTGAGGGCCAAGGGAAGGGGTTGGCAGAAAGCTGCCATTTGGACTTGCTTCCCTCCATGTGACAAATTATGTAACTTTTTAATGGAATTTGTTCCGCTGGAATTCTCTCTGTAGCTAAGATCTAAGGGAATGATCTAGTTTCATGTCATTACAGTAAAAAATAAAAGTCCAGTAATTAGCCTCCAAAAATGCATTGAAAGTTTTGATTTATAGATTAACCAAAAAAAAAAAAAAATCACAAACCACAAAAAATGTCTTGCACTACTGAAACTTAAAAAGTGGAATGTATTTAAATTAAATTTGGGAACATGTTTTTTCTTCTTGACTACTGCATGCCAAATTTTAGCCAAGAGTAAAATTTTATAGTAACGTTATAAATGCTGGGGTGGGGTGGGGGGAATCAAGATTAAAATCAAGAACTGCTGACATCAGATGGAATTACTTTCTGCATCAGCCATGTTGTTTTAGTTCTAATGATGCCAATCCAATAAGTGCTAGTGCCAATCCAACAGCAGAAAAATATTTTAACCAACTCTGGACTTGTAAATAAACTTAATTGAAACCAAATAAATATGTTAAATATCAGGATGCAAATTTGTGATTATGTGTTAGTTGAAAGGAAAATATTGAAATAAAGGAGAACCTCAGTATTTGTTGGGGTTCGGTTTTCCGCTACTACAGCGGATATGGAAACCACAAATACTGGGTTGTTGGTGCAATGGAATCAGGTTCCAGGAGAGGTAAATAGGTTAAAAATAGCCATTTTTCTTTTCAAAATGGGGCTAAAAGGCCCTAGAAATGTGTGTGTGTGGGGGGGGGTGGCCTAGTGTACTCATTGAGACCCCAACAGTCCTGAAATGTCACCCAAGAGTCGAAAATTGGCCAAAAACCTCCAATTTTTGTCTTATTACAAGTGGGGGCTAAAGGGCCCTAGAAATGTGAAGGGGTGGTCTAGTGTGCTCCACGGGTCCCCAGCAGTCCAGAAATGCCCCCCAGGAGTTGAATATTGGCCAAAAATTGACATCTCTTGCCTTTTAAAAAACAGAGCTAAAAGGCTCTCGAAATGTGGGGAGGGGAGGGCTAACGTGCCCCACGGGTCCCCAGCAGTCAAGCAGTGCCTCCAAGAGTTGAAAATTGGCTGAAAATCACCATTTTTGCCTGTTTTTGAAAAGGAGCCATAAAATAGTTCCCAATGTCAAAATGGAGGCTGTTAATGACCTCCAAGGTCATTTCCAGCCACCACCCCAACCTGCGGATATGTGGATTTAACCCTTTACAAAACCTCCCCCACCCCATGTATACCGAGGTCGGGTGTTCATTACCCGACCGTGGATACCCAAAACCACGGATAGGGAGTCTGTGATTAATGAGGTTCTTCTGTATAGACATAACACCTACGCATGCAGCCTCCGAAAAGACTGAAGATAGGGGCTGGGATCCAGAGGGGTGTGTGTGTGAGTATATTCATTCATTCATTCATTCATTCATTGGATTTCTATACCGCCCTTCCAAAAACGGCTTAGGGCAGTTTACACAGAGAAATAACAAATAAACAAGTTGGATCCCTGTTCCCAAAGGGCTCACAATCATATGTGCTAGATACATGCATACAACAGACTTCATAAAACAAATAAACCCTGCTACCACAACAGCCCTACAGTGGCACACCTGAAACTGCTGCCACAAGCTATAGGGATTTCAGAACTGATTTGGGGAGCTACGATTCTGGAAAACAGAAAAGCCCCACTGTACACACAGAGTCCCTTAAGCATGCAAGAACTGGCTCTCAGGATCATAGTTAATGCACACTGTACTCAAAACAACTCTTATTTAATTTGTAATGCTCTGGAGCAAAATCAAGGAAACACTTGTGTTAAGGATTAAGCCACAATACTGCTTATGATTATTGTTTTGGGATACCTGGGGGGCAAAGCACTTGATAAAACAGACGTCAAATCGCAACTCAAACAATACTGAGTCTCCCAGTGAATTCCACAGGATTTGACATTCATAACTGCAAGCTATATTTGTGCTCATGTTCAAACAGAGCATGCAAATTAGCATCAGAGCTCCAACTCACAATAGACTTCCTATGTGATCCTTGATGCTGAACAACCTTGGGTTCACATTATGTTACAGCCATCTTTGTACAGAATGGGTCAACTGCAATGGGTCTACGGACCAGAGATTTAGGTAAGTTGAGAGGTAAAGCTTGAGACACCTCTACCCATTTGCTCAGTTGAATTGATCAGTTGTATACAGTTTCATATCTTTGAAAAAGAGGTACAACGATTTTGAATAGGAGTTATGTTCTTTACAGAAGTTTGAAATACAGCAAGTATTTGTTCTTACGTTGCGTCATTTGTGCTCATCTGCATTTAGAAAACATTTAATAGTAATAGAAGATCTCATGCCTACCTTATTTTGGCAAATCTGGTGAACTGATCTAGAATGAACATCTGGTATCACTGCTGCACTACAACCTGCATTGAGGTCAAATACTTCCAATGCTCGGTTACTACCAGCTGCCAGTACAATATCTGTCATCTCTGTAAGTTAAAGTTCTGTTATATCAACTGTGTGTTATAGAAATAGCAGTAAATATTTTCACAACTGTTTATATATATTTCAAATATACATAAAAATATAGCATGCATACAATCACACATGATAATACCCTACATAATATAATAATTTGAATTACTTGAATTTAATTATTGTTGGACTGAAAAGATGTTGTTGGCCTGAAAGGGTCCTTGGCCCACATGCTGCACAGCAGTAGGTGGACAGAAGAAGGGCTGCTGCACACTTGCAGGAAGCCTTAGGTGAATGACCTTAGGACGGTGAATGCACACAGCTGGGCATGTGTGGAGAGGGGTGAAGAGTGATTTTCTTCTTCTCTGCACTCACTACAAAAGACCTTTCTGCTTGCAGGAACAGGTCCTTGAGTCACACAGCCCTCAGGCCATTGCAACAGCCCCAGGAAAATCTACAGCTCATAAGAAACCGTGTGCCTTTCCTAGGTCTGCAGAGAAATTTAAAAGATAATGAAGAAGATGCCTTTTAAAAAGTAAAATCACCACTTCAGCTGCTAGCCCCGACTGCCACGAGCAAGATTAGGCATATGCAGCCTGTCTTCTGCCTGTGCCTAATCGGGTAAATATGTTTTGGCATCAGGGGAGTGGACACAAGTAAAGCTTCAGCAGCCAAGTTGGGGCCAAACTGAATTTGTTTCAATTAACCCTGAACCAGATGGTTTTCTGTTTGGGTCAAATTGGGCCATTTGAGCTCAGATTTATTTGCCAAAGCTTTGCACACTCAATAACATTTCTGTCTTGGGCCTTCTGAAGTAGTGCTCTGCTGAGGGTTTTGAAATATTTTAGCGGTTGCTATCTTTAATGCATTTGTCTTAGTAGGTTTTCAGGTTTTTTTGTACACCACCTTGAACATA
Organism: Hemicordylus capensis; assembly: GCF_027244095.1. Classification (NCBI taxonomy): domain Eukaryota; kingdom Metazoa; phylum Chordata; class Lepidosauria; order Squamata; family Cordylidae; genus Hemicordylus; species Hemicordylus capensis. The sequence goes on from NC_069657.1 coordinate 376,081,222, forward strand.
AATAAATAAATATTCTGTGTACAGAGAAAGCATGTGGAAGGTGGTTAATGAATTTAAAAATAAATATATTTTAAAAAAAGATTACTCAAGTTATCTAGTCCCACTGATTGATAGCTATTTTTTCTTTTCTTCCTGATTGGCTCTGCACTTAACTAACTGGGAAAGGCCATAACTCAGTGGTAGAGCACTTGCATAACTTGTAGAAGGTCTCAGATGGCTCTGTCAAGGACCTTCTCACATTAGGGCCAGAAAAGACACTGGTAAACTGCTGGCAATGAGAGCAGGCAGTACCGAGTTAGAATGACCACTAATTGAAGACAGGTCTTTATATCCTGCTTAAATTATGGGTGTGGCCCTCAGAAAAAAACAGGTTGCTCACCTGTAACTGGGTAATGTGCCTGTGCAGGACCCTCATGGGGTAGAATGCTGAAGCTCATTGAGGCGACCGAGCTCTGCCCCCACGCCTACAGCATGCTACTTAAAAGCGGGCTGGGTACCATGTTCTTCAGTTCTTGGACAACCACTGTGGAGGACGATCATCCAGAATCAGGTGCGTTCATCATCCAAGGAGAATAGCATGCACACTCAGTACGTATATAGTATAGAACTGCTGCAGAGGGGTGGGCCGGGAGGGTCTTATGGATGTCCACAAATCTCTACCAGATCAAAGGTTACGGGTGAGCAACCTGTTTATCTGGATCGAGATCCATCAAGATCCATAAGAATGGGTGTTTAGCTAGCTCCCAAGAGGAGGAGGATGTAGTAGTAGCTATTTTAACACCCACTTCAAAACGCTTCTCCCGAAGCTCGCCTTGGCAGCAGAGAGCATGTCCATGGTGTAATGCTTGATGAAAGGTAACTCAGTGCTGCTTTACAGATGTCCGTGAAGGTTACTCCCAAAGGTGTGAAGCTGATGAAGCGCAGACATGGGTAGAGTGGGATTTGATTGCTTCAGGTGGTTGAACATTCTATGACTTGTAGGTTAGAAGGATAAGCTCAACTAGGCATCTGGACATTCTTTGTCTGGAAATGCAGGAGCGTCTCACAGAGCCCCTGTATGCTACAAACAGATGCTTGGTGGATCTGAAGTCCATGGTGCAATCCAGGTAATATAAAAGTGCCCTCTGCACATCCAAGGAGTGTATTGCACTTTCTAAAAGCATAGATGGATCTTTGAAGAACACAGGGAGAGCAATGTATGTGTTGCAGAAGGAAATGAGGGAGGCATCAAGGAGAGGCAGGGCAGTAATAATGGGAGACTTCAATTACCCACACATAGACTGGATAAATTCACAGTCAGGTAAGGACAAAGAGCTCACATTTCTAGATATGCTGAATGGCTGTGCCCTAGAACAGTTGGTCTTGGAACCGACCAGAGAGAAGGCGACCTTGGACTTAATCCTGAGTGGTACCCAAGACCTGGTGCGTGATGTCAGTGTCATCGACCCTTTAGGGAACAGTGACCATAGTGCGATCAAATTCAGCATACATGCAGAGAGGGAATCAGCAAGGAAGTCTATCATAGACACTTTGAATTTCAGAAGAGGAAACTTCTCCAAAATGAGGAGTATGGTGAAAAGAAAACTGAAAGGCAAAATCAGGAGATTCACATCACTCCAAAATGCATAGAGTTTACTCAAAACCACAGTACTAGAAGCCCAGTTAGGTTGTATACTCCAAAGGAGGAAAGGTACCACTAAGTCCAGGAGGATGCCAGCATGGCTAACAGGTAAGGTCAAGGAAGCCATAAAGGGGAAGAAGGCTTCATTCTGAAATTGGAAGGCCAGTCCAAATGCAGAGAACAGAAAGGAACACAAACTCTGGCAAAAGAAATGCAAGGTGACAATAAGGGAGACGAAAAGAGGGTTTGAGGAACATTTAGCTAAAAGCATCAAGGGGAATTACAAAAACTTCTTTAAATACATCATACGGTTTTTAGTTTTAGTCTTTTAATGAGTCGAGCCGGTTGAGATGGAAGCTGCTGGAAATGAAGAACCAGGTCCCTGATGCACTGGAAGCGTTCCTGAGGTAAGTACGCCTTCCTGGCTTCTGTGTCTAGGACTGCTCCAATGCAGTTGATAACATGAACTGGCTCCAGTTTGGATTTTTTTCCAATTGACTTGGATCCCCAAGTCTTGGAGGAAAGACAAAACATACTTCATCTGAGAAAGTAACCCTACTCTGTCTTTGGAAGTCATGAGCCAGTCGTCCAGGAATGGAAAGACTGATATACCCTGCCCTAATGTGAACCTGAGATATTTTCTGTGTCTTGTCCTGATGCCAATGTGGAAATACGCATTGTTGAGAGCCAGCATAACAAGCCAGTTCTCCTATATAGAAGAGATAGGATCTCTTGTAACGCTATCATGTGAAATTCTCACACATGGACAGAGCAAAGTCAGGCATGTCTCTGTAGGGAGATTGCAGCTTCCAAGGATCATGATTTGGACTCAGCCAGGTGCTTGGCAGTGCTCAATTGATGGTGTGTACGTGCTGCTGATTTATTAATTTATCGTAGTTTTATACTGCCTGATATGTAAATCTCTAGATGTACAAATCCCAGCATTAAAAATAACAGATTTATCTAAAGTTTGTTGGAAGTGCTTTTCAAATTCTTCCGGGGAGAGGACCTCCAGGGCATTTTGTAGATCTTCCCATAAGCCAAGGCTATATTTTGCCATGCACGTGGAATAGTTTGCTATCTTGATGGATAGGCACAAAGTGGAATAAGTCTTTCTTCCCAAAATATCCATTTTTCTCCCCTCTTTCTGCAGGCATAGTATGCTACCAAACAGACCTAGAAGATGATGAACCGGAGTCACATCTGTTGTTAGTGGCAGATAAGGTTTAGCCTGTGATGATTTCCAGGGCTGGACTTTTTTGAAATCATAAGGGAAACTGGGAGATATTGTCCCCAAAGGTACCGAAGACATTGTCACCTCTGCAGCTGACGAATGTGCCAAGCCACATGAATGCCACGGTGAGGAGTCTGCTAAATGGGCAGTAGTCAGTAAACCCATTGCCAGAGTATGGTGGACAAATGGCTGTCCTGCAGCTGATTCCCTAGGAGTTCCAACCTCCGAAGATCATGGAGGGAAACCTTTAATGTGGATGTACTGGAGTTGGAGTTGAATATAGAAAGCAAGGTGTGAGCAGTAGTAGGATCCAATACTACATCCCTGTCATCTTCGTCAACACAAAAAGTTAGTATTGGGCTTGGCATCGGAGTCACCAACCTCGATGCCGAGAACACGGCATGTTTAAAGTAGAAAGTGGAACTTGTGCTCTTGGAGTCGATGGAATTTGGGTCGACATCAATGAGGTCTTTTGATTTCATCTGGCAGTGTCAATGGAGCTGAACAATCTATTGGAGTGGGAGCTGGAGACAGAGAGCAGGCTCTCAACATTGACAATCTCAGTAGTGATGTGTGGTCAACATCGAGGAACCTTTGCTTCTCTGATGACAGTTGATCCTTCCCCTTCAAGGTAAAGGTTCTCAATGCCAAGCAATGTTTGTCAACCCCGACTTCAGAGGTTGAGGATTTTGAAAGCAAAGTTTGCAGGTTGGACGGGGATGGTGTCCTTTCTTCTGTCAAGCCCACTGTCTTGGATTTCTTTGGTCATGGAGGAGAAGGATAAATCCAATCCCAACTGTTTCATTTTCAAAATTGAACACTTCGGTGTCGAAGTGGGAGCAGACTTCAGGATCCAAAAGGATGCCAAATGTCAAGATCTGAAAGGATGCCAATGCCGAGGTTGATGGTTGTGGTCTCAACGGAGGTGGCTTAGATGCCGAGTCCCTCAAAGTCAACGATGAGGCCGTAGGGTGGGGTTCCCCCGATGTCAAAAGGCTTAATACGTCATCGTAAATGGTGGTGTGAAGCCGCAAAGCTCAATTATTTCTGTTCTGCTTTGAAAAAGATAAACATATCTTGCAAGAGGAGACATTGTGCTCCTCTCCTAGGCAGATCAAGCATAGGTCATGCAGGTCATTTGAGGGAAGCTTGGCATTACAGTCTGTGCATCAACTGAAGCTCCGTTTTTCCTCAGACATTTTAAGGATAGTCAAAGTCCAAAGTCAAAGACACCAGAGAAATACAGAATCTGTTCCAAGTAAAAAAACCCGATAAACAGTCCATTATATCTTATTTCTTATTTTACAGAAGAAATCACAAGGAAGAACTTTACCGACGAGGAGCGACAGCCTGAGGACAGAAAGCAACAGCGGTCGGAAAAAGAACTGAAGAACATGGCTCCCGGCCCACCTTTAAATAGCACGCTGTAGGCATGGGGGTGGGGCTCGGTTGCCTCAATGAGCTTCAGCATTCTACCGTGAGGGTCCTGCGCAGGTGTATTACCCATTCTTATGGATCTCGACGGATAGCAATCCAGATCTGCTGGATACAGAATATGGTCTTGCTGTCCAGTTCTTTGATATACCTGTGCTAATCTGATCAAGTACACGCCAGAATGAGACGCCAGAATGAGATTCCAGAATACATTCCTAATCTATTTCAATAGGCATATTCTAACTAAACCAGCAGCAGGCAAACATGAAGAATAATGTTAACATTCAGTTCACTACATTAGAATTATTAATTTAAAAGATCTGAATTTTCTCAAGTGCACTACTCTCAAATGCACTACTCCCCACCTCTCAAGTGCACTACTGTTTGGGGAGGCTCACTACTGGTAGAAATAATTTCTGCAATAGTTTGTATTACCATAATGCATGTGACCAGATTTAGGTTACTAATGATTTTATAGCAGGATAGTGAATAGTAGCATTTTTTTAACCCCATCTTAATAATAAAGAAGAGTTGCTAGCTAAGAACTAATGACAACTGCTTTAAATCAATTACTAAAATGCTAACAGACAATAATTAGTAGGAGGATACAAGAGTAGAATTCATTGACTGCTGAAAGACTGGTAATTTCCACTGTAGAGGCCATGGGAAATTTCTGTACTGATTTGCAAATGCTCTTGTTTCTGTATCTGTGGAAAGCATATACACATGACATCAATAGTCAAAAACAATAGATGGTGAAGAGTGTTGGCAAGTGTCTTATAACATGTTACTCCAACACATTTTTGAAAACCTAAAGTAAAAGTTACCTATGCAATTGTTCTATTACACAAATGTACTTAGACAATTCAGATCTACTGAACCTCAAAGCATCACATCAGCATTAGCCCAGTTGCTTAATTTTTTTACAGCAGCTTTTGTTTTTCCATATCGTGGGGGAAAGGCTAAAAGATTTTCATATCTCTGTCCAATGGTTAACATCCACAGTATCTATAATCATAATATACTTCAGCAAATGTTTAAGTGTACTCTTCCAAAAATACTTTAATGTATCACTAAACCTGTCCCATCACACGTGCCTTCAGAATGATTCCAACTCCTGCCCCCATTTTAATGTTAACATGGAGCAAGCCTAAGGTGAGATTAATACATTATAGTGTTACACTTCTGCTGTCCTTGCTTTTCCTGTAAGCCCATGAAAAGAGACTCAGATTTCACTATAGATTAGATGTCGACCCTGCTAACTGGGCAAAGGGGTGCTTTTAAAAGTGGTGACTATCTTATATTTAGCAGGGGGGAGCAATGGTCCTTACTCGATTCAGCATAAACTGGTAGGACATAAACTGGTCCTTCTCAGCTTCAGGAGCTGTGTGCACTCCAGCTGGTGGTTGTGCGCTGATAAAAACTGTAATGGTGGCAAACCCCCCAAGCTATGACTGCATGCATACCAGTGAGGCATCTCCCATCTGCCTTTGCGTGATACCAGCACTTAGGGGCAGCTTGGAGACATTCCACTGGCAAGCAGTTTTAGCTGGGGGGAGTGCCACCATTATGGAAGTGGTGGTGAATGGAGGAGGAGCAGGCATGGACCTGTTCTCTGCTTTAAAGGGGCTGTGTAAGCCCTCGGTTTTAAAGGGATATGCCCGCAATTCAGATGCCTAATAGCATTTTGGCACATCTCTAATGCAAAACACTTTGTCAATTTTTGCTAGGTTGGGGCAGTGATGGAAATATTCCCTAGCAGGAATCAACTGAGGGCTGGTTTACACATGCATATTCAGCTTGACTAATGCAACCTCAAGTGTGAGCCATTACAGATCAAACCCCACAGATTATTGTTCTTACAGAGAGGGTAGGGAGACTGAGAGGGAGGGAGAGATTGAGAGGAGAGAGGGGGAGTGGTGATCTAGGCTGCATTACCATGTTCTTCTAATTAAGAGATTTAACACATTCCTGATGTTTCTGTCTAGAGTTTCATTGAGTCTTTTCCATTAAAACATTCTTCCAAACCTGACTCATCAGAGAACTGAGTGAAGAATTAGGAGAAATAAAAGAAATAGCACAGTTGTACATAAAAAAACAAGCAATGATGGGAAATTAACGTGAAGGAATCCACAAACAAAATGTCAGGGCAAATTAGGCTTTTTCTTCCTTTCCTTTCCTTTTTTTTTTAACAAGAAAAGCTGGCTCTCAAGATAATTTGTGGAATTTCTCCCCCTCTCTATTTATGCTATTGTTTATTTGGCTTTCAGTACTAAATGAAATTTAGTAAAGCAACAAGCGTAGGTGATGAAATCAGTTGATCTGTCAGCTATGTGAAGGGAAAGCATGATCTTACTAGTTCTAAGAGAATGATCTAGCCAAGTTAAACATTTTAAAGTTCTACTGATTTCAATTAGAGAGATAAGTATGTGCCCCAGTGTCTCCCTCTAAAATCAGTGAGACTGAAATATGCGTAACTTGCTTGGATCACACCCTAAGCAATTAATGCATGCATATAATTTTCCAGGTTTTTTGGAAATATAATTAACCATTCCCCAATGAATGATGAATCTATCCCCATTCAAATGTCTTTGGGTAATGACTGATTTAACTGAAACAATAAAAGCTGTCCAATTAATGTTAGTTGATCAACTGTCCACCTTTAGTCAACCGCTCAATTAAATAATTACATTTTAAATAAGCTGATTTTATTATCTGAACCTCAATAAAGATGCCTTTCTGAGATACTGAAATAAGTATATGTAAGCTTTTGTTTATTAAATTATAGGATAATATTCAGTAATGGAAGGAAAGGTCATTTTTAAAATTTTGTTGTCAATTCCTATTATATTCATCAAAACTACAGCAAAAACCAAAACAATGTTTCCTTAACTCTAAGTCTTACTGATTAAACTTTGCTCTCATAATTAAATATTTGATTTATTAATGTATCAGTTTAACCTTGCAACTCTAGAAATAAATTAAAATACTTTCGCAAAGATAAAGTCAAAGAAAAAGCAACAATGAAACATTCTTTCACCAAAGAAAAAGCAACAATTCCAAAATAGTGTAAGATAGTTTTATAATTAAATCTGGCATAGCTATGACCAGAACCCATCTCATTTTTGTGCCACCCCTCATTTTTGGCCTACTTTTGAAAGGGGAAAAGGCACAGGAGATCACTATGTCCATGTCCCCATTTGTCCACCCCAATAACCTTTGTGTTTATAGGCTAAGTTTATATGGGAGGGGGTCCTGACAGTGTTATTTTTATTTTGATCTGCCAACTTGAAATAAGATTATGGCAGCCACTCAAACAATTAGTACCATCCATTTTATCTCTCATATCTTTGCAGTCCAATACAGACCATATTCACAGTATAATCAAATTAAATATTACAGTGAAATCTGATCCAAATTGGTTATAAACCAAGACCCACTACATAATACCTCTGTGAAATTCACCAGGCAGAAATAAGTTGAAACTAGGCTCCATTAGTCCTACTTGGAATTTATTATTTTCCGATGCCATATAAAAGAGATAGCTAAAACAAATTCTGTACTGGTTCTACATTGTTTTGTCTATTATTCAGTTTTAAAAAAACACAACACCTTATAGGATGTAAAAAACAAAGATATTCTGATATTTGTAAAATTGTACATTTTCACCTACCTTTTCATCTCATCCTTGCTGGTGTCAAGGTAGTATCTTAACAATTGAAACTCTGCTCCACAAGATAGCAATATAAATGTGTCTATGTAATAAAACTGTGCTGATCGGATAGATTTATGAAACATTTCCTTGCCCTGAAATTAAAAATATATAATTAACATTATATACTGGATAATTTTCAGTTAGATAATGTAAGAGACTTGCAAGTAATTTCCTTATAGAGTCCAGTCATTTTAGCATGTTACCATCTGTGTTAATTTTCTTACTTAAATATTTGTTCATCTTAAGTTTTATTTGATTGCTGTTTAACATAATTACTATCTAAATCAGTCAAAGCTAAAGGCCATAAGAGGAAGCTACTACAACATTCTGAAAACCTGATATCTTACAAGAATCCCTGGTTTGACTTCAGCCCTTTGCACCACAGTACAGAGTGGTGCCCAGGAGCTGGTGAGAGATTTCAGAGTTGTAAAAGCATAGTGTTATCCAATTCAGCTTTTATTTATTTATTTACATTTATATCCCGCTCTTCCTCCAAGGAGCCCGGAAAGGTACACCCACTCGGGGCTCCTTGGAGGAAGAGCGGGATATAAATGTAAATAATACATATTTAAGTTTCTCCTCACAACAACCCTGTGAAGTAGGTTAGGCTGAGGGAGAAGTGACTGGTCCAGAGTCGCCCAGCAAGTATCATGGCTGAATGGGGATTTGAACTCGGGTCTCCCTGGTCCTAGTCCAGCAGTCTAACCACTATACCACACTGGCTATATGGGAGGGCAGCATTGCCAAGGAAGTCCAGCACCGATGCAAAAATGAAATGAGGGAACTGGTAAAAAGCTGAAAGGGAAAGTCAGGAGAGTCAAATCACTCCAGAAAGCATGGAACCTATTTAAAACCAAAATAATAGAAGCTCAGTTGGAATGTATACCAAAGAGGAGGAAAGGGATATACAGGTTGCTTGCTTGTAACAGATGATCTGGTAGTGATCTCACAACATTAATAAACAATGGGGTTCTGCACCTGTGTAAACTTGGAGTAAAATTCATTAGCTCCTCAAGACGCCCCAAACCACCTTCTATGCATGCCCTGCAGTATCTTATACCGGCAGTTAGGCGTCCCCCTTTCAGTTTCTTGTTGGCCGACTGTAAGCATTTTCCTGTAAGCATCTCTGAATTCACAGATCATATTGCTTGCACTTTGCAGTGGGGATGACTGAGTGGGTTTTATGAATGTCGTGAGATCACTACCAGATCATCTGTTACAGGTAAGCAACCTGTTTATCTGGATAGTGATCTTAGGACAGTCATAAACAATGGGTGAATTATGAGCTTCCCTTGAGGAGGAGGGAGCCTCAAGCTATTGCAACACCCTTTTCAGTACTGCCCTTCTGAACTCAGCTGCTGCTGCAGAGTGAAGGTCTAAAGCATAATGCTTGACAAATGTTTGGTCTGATGCCCAGGAAGCAGCCAAGCAGATGTCCTTGAACCTCATGCCAGACAAATGCGCTGCTGATGTTGCATACACCCTTGTTGAATGGACCTTCACCAATCTTGGTGGGGTCAATTTTTGTAGTTCATAAGCCATCATTATCGCCTCCACTAGCCAATGTGATACTTGTTGGTGTGATGGCGTTTGGCCTTTTCATTGGCTGCTCATGCAGACAAATAGATGTTTTGTTTTCCTAATCCTCTGTATTTTAAATAGAACAGCACAGCCCTACGCACATCCAGCGAATGCATTGGTTGCTCCAAAGGCAAGGATGGATTTCTGAAAAAGATCGGCAGAGCTATATCTTGGTTTAAAAGAAAGTATGAGACTATCTTTGGTCTGAAGTCTGGATCCAAGCGCATCACTACCTTATCTGGATAAAATTTTGTATATGATTCATATATGAAGTGCTAGAAACTTGCTTACGCATTTCACACTTGTTATTTCCACCTGGAATACTGTCTTCAGTGCCACCAATTTCATAGCAGCAGTTGTCATTGGCTCAAAAGGTTTTTCTGTTAGTGTGGAAAGCACAAGAGACAGACTCCATTTGTCCATGGGCTGTCGTACTGGTGGGTACATATTATCTATGCCTTTCATGAATTCCTTGCACCTAGGGTGAGAGAACACTGTTTCCCTATCCCATCCACTGTGGCGTGCCGAAATTGCTGCCATATGCACCCTGAGACATTCACGAGTCCCTGTGAATTCAAGGATGTGAGATATAGCAACACCTCCCTTAGTGTTGCTTCCTTGGGCGTAAAGTGCTTTGACTTTGCATAGTTGCAAAACCTCTTCCATTTGGCCCGAAAATTTCTCCTGGTGGAAGTCTTTCTGTTATTCAGTAAGATTTTCCTCAGTAACCTATCCTCCATGCTGTAAGATTTAGTGTGGCTAAGTTTGGGTGCAGTAGCTGACCTTTCTCTTGAGTTACCTGGTCCGGTTGCTGTGGTAGTTGCCTCTGGTTCTGGCCAGACAGTCTGAGAAGCTGCAGGAACCATAGCTATCTTGGCCACCAGGGGGTTATTAAAACCCTCTGGTCTTGTTCTGCTGTACCTTGGCTACCACCATGTTCAGTAGGGGATACAGCGGATACAAGTAAAATGTACTCAGAGTCCATTGAAACTGGAATGCATTGCCCTTGGAGTGGCTTCCTAGTCCCATTCTGGAACAGTACTGCCCGCATTTCTTGTTCTGCTCAGTTGCAAATAGGTCCACTGTTGGTGTCCCCCAACATGCTAACAGCTCTTCCAGGAGTAAGGGATTCATCTCCCATTTGTGTTGTTGGATCACATGACTCCTGCTCAATGCATTCGCTAATGTGTTGTCCTCCCCCATATGTGGATAGCAATCATATTAATATTTTGTGTGATGCACCAGTTCCACATTTGTAGACTGAGCTGACACAGTGGCTTTGATATGGTGCCCCCTTGGTTGTTTATGTATGCAATTGCAGTGGTATTGTCCATTTGTATCTGGATCACATGGTCCATTATGGTGTTCCGAAAAGACTCCAGAGCCTTGAAGGCAGCCAGTAGCTCCAAGAAGTTTATATGCAACTGCCTTTCTCATGCAGACAAAAAACCTTGCGCCCTTAGCTCTGACAGATGAGCTCCCCAGCCCAGCATGGAGGTATCTGTCATCACCATCAGCGTGGGCACTAGAGATTTGAATGGAATTCCCCTCTGGAGATTTGTGCTGTTGGTCCACCAGTGTAGAGGGGCCAACACCTTTTCTGGTATGAGCAAGAGTTTGTTCTATGGATCGACATGGGGGTGAAATTCCGACAAGTACCACGTATTCAGCTTCCTCAGTCTCAGTTTCGCATAGCGTACAGTAGATGTGCATGAAGCCATCAGGCACATAAGTACCTGGATCAACCTTGCTTTCTGTAGTGGTGTCATTTGGAATACTTTCATTATTTTTCAAATGCGTTTGTACCTGTCTTCTGGTAAATAAGCCCTCATTCTTCCATGTCTAGTACTGCACCAATGTACTGGAGTCACTTGGCAGGTTGTAGATGTGACTTTTTCCAATTGATTTGTACCCCCAAGTTGTGTAACAGTGATATCACCATCTTCACATGGGAGGTTAACTGTGCCCTTGTTCTTGCAGTGAGGAGCCAGTAGTTCAGATATGGAAAGATGGAGAGGCCCTGTATTCGAAGGTAGGCTATGATTGCTGCCATACACTTTGTGAACACTCTTGGGGCCGTTGCTAGGCCAAAGGGTAGCACATTGTACTGGTAAATTTCTGTGCCCACCATGAAGCGCAGGTATTTCCTGTGGTTCTCCTGTATGCCGATGTGGAAGTATGCGTCCTTCAAATCCAACATCGCAATATACCTATCTTCATGCAGAAATGGAAGGATTGCTTGCATTATCATGCGAAACTTCTGTACCTTGAGATACAAGTTCAACCAGTGTAAGTCCATTATTGGGCGTACATCCCATCTCGCTTTGGGATCTGAAAGTACCAGGAGTAAAAGCCCACTTGACTGTGAGCCCTTTGCACTGGCACAATTGCCTGTTTCTCCAACAATTCTTTCAGCGTTGTTGTCTCAGGAATATATTTTATCCCCATAAACTCTGGCAGAGTCACGAACATTATTGCATACCCCGTTGTGCTTATGCGCAACACCCACTGGTCTGATGTTATGCAGTGCCATGCTGGAGCATGACTTGCCAGTTTGATGGAGACCCTGGCAAGCATCAAGGTGATGCTGTTCCTTGCGCAGATGGTGAGTATCATCATCTTGCTGGCTTTCATAAGTGCAGATGGGCTCTGACTGCAATCAAAGTGTTGTTTGGCCTGCTGTGCGGCCTTCTAATGGTTCTGCTGGTTAGTTCTATTTCTAGCAGCATACCTTTTTTTAGTTTTATCTTTGATATGGCTTTCTATAGTCCTTTCATTCATTCTGCCAAAATGTGTTTTGCCTCCTTTGGTAAGGTTGATATCTTGTATTAGTATATCTTTGGGTTGTGAATGATTTCGCCGTGTTCTTTGATTTTTTCCATTGTGGTGTCTGTTTCATCACCCCTTACCATCGAAGTGGAGTGCCTCTCTGCGATCATGCATATTCTGTTATAGTGTGGTCGCATGCAACCATGTGTGCCTCCTCAGCATTATTACAGATGTTAGGATGTGGGATTCTGATTCTGTTAGATGCTTTGTGTTACTTAATTGCTGGCGTGTTGTCATTGCTGTTTTGACAAAGGTGCTTTCAAATCTTTTTTGAAACTCATCTGGAGTCAGATTAGCACACTCTTCAAACAAACTCTCCCACAAGGAGTATGTATACTTCGATAAACAAGCGATGTAATTGGCAATCTTAATAGTAAGGCATGCTGTTGAGTATGTTCTCCTGCCAAGAACATCTAGCTTTTGTACCTCCTTATCTGCTGGAGTTGTGTGGTGCCTTCCACCTCTGGAAGATGATGTGCAATCTATTACCAGTGAGTTAGGTACAGGATGTTTCATAAGATACTCATTGTCTTCTTCCTGTATCCTATGCAGTGTTTCCAGTCGCTTTGATATTGGCATGGACGTCTGGACAACTTCTTAAGTTGACTTTGCAGCCTTGGTAATGACCAGTAGCATCGGTAAGTATAGTGGCTGTAGTCCTGTCATCCTTTTCATGAAATTGTACACCAGGTCATCCAGATCTGTTGTTTTTTGTTTAAGGTCCAAGCCAAGTAACTCAGCCATCTCCACTATCTGCTGGTGATAGGATTTCATCTCCTCTGTTGGTGACACAGATGGAATTGTTGATACAGTCTGACTAGGTTCAGGGATGTGTTCCTTGGACTCTTCTACCGAGGAGTCTGAAGCATAACTTTCCGCCTCATCTGAAGAGTCCAGCTGCTCATCAGTTTGGTGGCTCGAAGCCCCACTTGTGTCCAAGGCAGTGTCTGTGGAAGATGTGGTCATGTTCCTTCTCATGCCTTTCTCTGCAGGTGGATTCCTATTGTTCCTCCTTTTGGTGTCTTTTGTTTGGATTGTTTGTGTAGCTGTGCCCTGTGGCATCAGTGTAGTGTGTGTAGCCACTACCGGAAGGGGAGGGAAGTTCATTTGAATGGAAACTCTTCTTATTTTGGATCTTGGTTCTTGTAGCATGACTGTCTGCACTTATGTGTCCCAGTAATCTTGCCTGTTCGGCGTTACTTGTGTTGCGGTCTGTGTTAAGCGCTTCCTTTGCATTTGCCATTGTTTAAATAAAGAATATTCTTCTGGTGATAGGGTTATGGAGATATCCCCCCAACCCCTATGCAGTAGTAACTCCAACACTGGAGTGGCCTTATATGGGCCTGTATACAACACCGAAGGTGTACTTGGTGCCAAAAGATGTTGATCCGATTCTTCCTCCTCCACCTCAACATCCAGTCCGTGACTAAGGAAGCCTTTGAACGTAGTGGTTGATCGAGTGCTCTATCCAGACTCCATCAGCTTAATGATGTCTGTCACTGATGTAGGGTCTAACCCAGTCTCCACCTCAGACTCGACGTCATGTGCAATGTTGAAGGTGACAGGTCTCTTCTCACTTGACCTCGATGTTGAAGGTGACAGGTGTCTGCTCACTTGGCCTTGATGTCAAAGAAGTTGGCTTCTAACGTGGCAGTTTCGGCATCAATGGCCACTGTTGAGGTGTTGTTGCCAGTGAGAGAGATGCCACTTGGTGTCATGATTCCAGCATCTGCTCACTTGTCTTTGATGTCGAGGATGTAGACATCCAATGTGGCTGCCTTGGCATCAAAGGAGACTGCTGTGGGATTGGTGCCGGTGAAAGTGACAACACTCGATGTCATGATTCTGGCCAATGTTGGTTTGATGCCGATGGACTTCTCATCTTCTGCAACCCTGTCGGAGAGGGGTTTGTTTCAGATGTCTTGCTATGGTGTTTTTTCTTGTGTGTTTTGTCTCTGTGTTTCTTCGGTGGCGGAGCGTCCACTAACAGGTTGCCCTTTCTCTTTGGGCTGGCTTGTATGGCAGTCGGTCTCTTGAAAACCGACTGTGTTTCATCCCTCGAGGTCGAGGCTGCCTCCCCAGACACCGAGGATTTAGACTGCGTATGTGTTGTAGCCTTCAGTGCCGATTTCGAGGTTGAACTCAAAGCCGCAGGTGATTGGGGCATAGTTTTTCTGGGGCAAAGCGTGTTCTCCATTAATGCCACTTTAAGTCGGGCCGCTTGGTTTTTAAAAGTCTGTTTAGAGAATGAAGAGCAGATTGAGCAGGCCACAGCACTATGGCCCTCCCGCAAGCACAGCAAACAGAGTTGGTGGCTGTCAGATGAGAGGAATTTCCCCTTGCAATTTTCACACCTTTTAAAGGTGGTCTTCTCCTTAGGAGATTTTGCACTCATGGCAGGAACAATAGGGGATTTTTCTAATAGAGTAATCAATTCCAGTCCCGGGTCAAGCCAATAAATCCCGCCATAAACACAGTTAAAATAGTCAAGCGTTCTTATACATGTTTAGAGTTCTGTAGTCAATGTATCATGTAATTCTCTAATACTTTCCAAAATCTGTGGGTAATAGTCATTCTGTTCCGTTTTCAAGCCATTGAAACTGGTTTTTTTTTTTTAAGTTTAATTGCTTATTTCTGAGGAGCTTTAGTAATCTGAAGATGTGATCGCTAAGGAAACGCCTGGAAACATATTGGCAGCCAGTGCAGTTCTTTTAGAATTAGTGTTATGTGGTAGGGATGCGCATGAACCGGTACACAGGCCATGTTAGAGGCATGCAAACCGGTTCACAAGTGGCCCGGTGCAATGGTCTGATGCCGGGGGGTCTCGTTTTAAGGGCGGGGGAGTTATACTTACCCCTCCCACCGCTTTCCCCCCCTCCGGTGCTCAATTTTTTCAGTGAAATTTTTGGGGCGGCAGTGTTCCTAAATGCCACTCCTGCCCCCTTGTTGACCGGTAAAAGTGGGAGTAACTTCTGTGCATGCACCCACTGCTGACGTGCATGTGCCTGCCACACACATCACATGTTGCGTGGGCATGCGCAAGTCAGCAGCAGGCGCATGCGCGGAAGTTACTTCCGCTTTTACCTGTCAACAAGGGGGCAGGGAGGAATGCTGCCGCCCCAAAAAATTTACTAAAAAACTGAGCACTGGAGGGGGGAAAGTGGCAGGAGGAGTAAGTACAACCCCCCCTTAAAATGAGATCTACCCAGCATCGGACCGCGCCTCCGCGGTCCGTGCACATCCCTATTATGTGGTCCCTTTGTGTTGTCCCAGAGACCAATCTGGGTGCCTCATTCTGTACCAATTACAGTTTCCAGGCTATGTACAAAGGCAGCCCCACATAGAGTGCATTACAGTAGTCAAGCTTGGCGATTACCAGCATATATACCACTGTTTTAAGGTTACTCACCTCTAGAAATGGATGTCGCTGATGTATCAACTGAAGCTGATAAAAAGTGCTCCTGGCCACCGCCTCAACCTGAGAAACCAGGGAGAGCTTTGGATCCAGGAGCACTCCCAAGCTACGTACCTGATCTTTCAGGGGGAGTGTAGCCCCATCCAGAACAGAAAGATCTAAACCATCTCTCAGGTCCTGGACACCCACAGTCAGTACCTCTGTCTTATTTGGATTCCGCTTCAGCTTGTTATCCCTCATCCAGCCCATTACTGCCTCTAGGCAGACATTTAGGGGAAATATGCCATTTCCTGATGAGGTTGGCATGGAGAAGTAAATGTGGGTGTCATCAGCATACTGATAACATCCAGCACCAAACTTCCTAATGATCTCTCCTAGAGGTTTCATGTAGATGTTAAAAGCATTGGAGACATTATGGAGCCTTGTGGGACTCCACACTTCAGTTCTCGCTTAGTGGAACAACAGTCTCCAAGCGACACCATCTGGAATTTGTCGAGGTAGGAGTGGAACCACTGTAAAACAATGCTACCCAATCCCACCTCCCTGTCTTGCGGCAGACAGCTCATTGACAGACTCAGCATGTGGCAGCTGTGAAAAAGGCCAATTTCATGCTAGGGATCATTAGGAAGGGGACTGAAAATAAAAATATTAATATTATAATGCCCTTATACAAATCTATGGTGTGGCCACACTTGGGGTATTGTGCACAATTCAAGTCACAGTATCTAAAGAAGGACATTGTAGAACTGGAAAAGGCAACCAAGATGATCAGGGGCCTAGAGCACCTTCCTTATGAGGCAAAGCTACAGCATCTGGGGCTTTATAGTTTGGAAAAAGGCAACTATGGGGAGACATGATAGAGGTGTATAAAATTATGTATGCAGTAGATACGGTGGGCAGGGATAAATTTCCCCCCTTGTCTCAAAACACTAGAACCAGGAGTCATCCCATGAAACAGATGGCCATGAAATTTAAAACCAGCAAAAGGAAGTACTTTTTTACACAACACAGAATTAATATGTGGAATTCTGAGAGCCAGTGTGGTGTAGTGGTTAGAGTGCTGGACTAGGACCGGAGAGACCCGAGTTCAAATCCTCATTCAGCCATGATACTAGCTGGGTGACTCTGGGCCAGTCACTTCTCTCTCAGCCTAACCTACTTCACAGGATTGTTGTGAGGAGAAACTCAAGTATGTAGTACACCGCTCTGGGCTCCTTGGAAGGAAGAGTGGGATATAAATGTAAAAATAAAGAAAAAATAAAGAAAAATTCTCTGCCATAGAGTGTGGTGTTTGCCGCTTGCTTGGATGGCTTTAAAAAGTGTTTAGACAAGCTCATGGTTACTAGTCTGGTGGCCACCTCCAGCTTCGGAGGCAAGATGCCTCTAAATACCTGTTGCAGGGGAGGAACAGCAAAAGAGAGGGAATGCCCTTACCTCTTGCCTATGGGCTTCTCAGAGGCCGCCTACACGACTGCCGGCTCCGTCACAGAGCCGGGTAGATCTGCAGGGATGGGGGGCTGCACGGGGCCACACAGCCCCCGGAAGTTCCAAGATGCCCCATGCAAGTTTATGGGGCATTCTGGAGAGACCCCCGGGGCCGGGAGGCTTGTCTCCTCATGTGTTGCCATGGCGCAGAGCCGTGTCGCGGCAGCACACGATCAACAAAACAGAGTTTTGCTCCGCTAAGTTAGCACTTGCTCCGCTAACCTCATTTAAGGGGAGGGGTGGTTTTTGCGGTTTGCTGCCGGGAGCCACGCAGCTCCCATGGCAGCAGAAGACCAGGGGAAATCGGGCTAGGCTCCCTTAGCCTGATTTCCCCTGGTCGTGCAAATAGCTTCATTGAGAGTTTGCCTCCAGAATCCTAAGACAGCCATTACTCAGTAAAGCTCCAGCCTGAACAGAAGGTAGCTCTTTCTGCCTGGGAGGAATCAATCAATGGTCAGCTTTGATGGGAAGCATTGTCCATAAACAAAAGAATCCTTTTCTGCCCGGGAAGATATCCCAAACCACAGTCCTAAAACGCACCATATAGGCAACCACCCACTGAGCCAAATAATTCTTGTTCTAGCCCTGGTAATTATTGAAAATGACAGAAGGAGCAGAACACCAAGTATCTAGCATCTGCCTATTAAAGTTGTTTGCTGGCAAATCATCTTGCCATGGACACAACTCCTTCCACAATCCTATTTTGCCTCTAGATTGGCAACTTGGGGTTCTGATTTGGCCTATGAAACTGTGGTTGTTGATCTGCATATTCTACATACACTCATCATGGATGATCTCATCAAATCCAATGGCTTTCAGTACCAAATATAGGCTGATGTCATGACATCCAGCTATAATCCTTTATCTAAGCACTGAGAAGAGGTCAATAATTATTCAATGTGTAATAATCATATTCTCTATTTAGGCCAGGGGTGCACAACTTCTGTCCTCCAGCTGTTGTTGGACTATAACTCCCATCTTCCCCAGCCACAGTGGCCAATAGGCAGGGATAGTGTGGACTGCCCATGGGAGTAGTGGTCTAACAACAGTTGGAGAGTCAAAGTTGTGCACCCATGCTTTAGAATAATTAGAAGATTATTTAATTATCTCAGTCGTGATAGTGCAAATATGGAATAAATATATTAAAGAAAACAGGGTATGATTAAAAAAATTGATCCACAGATTCAATGGGTAAGCTAAACCGTCCAGCTCAAGACTAATTTACAGAATCTTAACCTCATTTCAAGCTAAGGTCCTGTCACACTCCCAATTACGCTATCATTGGGAGTGAACCAGGAAGAAACTTATCTTGATGAGGATGGGAATGGTAGAAGGTAAGTCTCCCAGCAGCAGAGACCTCAGCTTGCAGGGGACTGCTGCTGGGCAGTGCTAACGGGAATATGAATGATAGCTCTGCATTCCAAGGAAGGACATCAGGATCCTGATGTCCTTAGAATATGTGTGGCAGTTCAGTAATCATTTTGGGTAGCTTGAGAACTTTCAGCTGGAGGAGGATAGCACTCTGCTTGTAAAAGGGCTCGTGACTTACAAGCTGCACAGATTCATATTATGAGCCTGATAATGACAAGATTCAGCACCACCACTACTACTGATTACCAAAACAGCCAAACTGTTCCTGAAAATGTTTTGCAATAACTAAGATGCTAATGAGTGTTATATTCCAGCTGCATATAATCAGTGGGATTTGTGGAGTACAGGAGGCATATAGAAAGGTACCCAAAATCTAACAGGCATGAGCTATTTATTACCAGACATAAAGCAGGTTCTGCACTGCTGACTGACCAGATCCTTAAAGTTCTGTCTTCAGAAGATGAAACAAGCCAGTTATTATCATGGCTCCAGCCCACTGAGTTAACAGCACCATCATGCCCTTAATAAAGACAGAAAATACATTTCTAAAAATCAGGCCTGTCACACAAACTCAGTAGATCACAAGAAATTTTTGTCTAGCAATATCCTTATTCATCTCAGGCAACCTTACTTAAAAACAACACCTACCTATTATAAACAAGCTTGAAAGGGTTAGATTAAAAAATGTAAATTTCATTACTGATCTATTTCCCCCCATCAAGGAAAGTAAAATATTTCCTACCTACTAGTTAATGGCTGACATCCTGACTTAACAAAGCACTGGTGCAACAGTGTTGCATTCCAGACTAAGGAGACACTATCTCCTCTTGGTTCTGCAGCTTCCTGTGCTAGCTGAAAAATATGTCCCTGAGGCTCCGGGACATATTTTCTGGGTGATGCAGGCAGCTGTAGAAGGAGGGGTGCATAGTGTCTCCTTGGTCTGGAATGCAACACTGCTGTACCAATCCTTTGTTAAGTCAGGATGTCTGCCAATATCATTTCTTCTTTCTGCTGCAATGGACTATTTTGTTAAGCCTGCTTAGGAAGGACTGACATCAGTGTGCAGATTACAATCCCTCTTAAATTTCAACATTCCCAGCCTATGTAGATATAATGTATTTACCTGAATCCAAGACTAGGTTTTTCCTAACTATAAGAAATAAACAGGTTGTTTGTTTGTAACTATTGATCTGTGAGTGATCCACAGGTATTCATTATGATGGGTTCTGTGCCTTCACAGGACCTCATGGAGTAGATTTCTTTAGCTCCTCATGTGCTCTAACTGTGTCGCTTGGCAGTGTGATCACTGAATAGGCGGTTAGAGCACATCTCAGTTGGTTCCTGGATGACCGCCACATGAGACAATCATCCTATAACTTGAAATGACAGCATTTGAAACATAAGTAAATGTACTGCAGCGAGGAGGATAGGATGGTCTTATGAATACCTGTGGGTCACTCACAGATCAATAGTCACAGGTAGCAACCTATTTATCTGTGTAGTGATCTGCATGGTACTCATAATGATGGGTGATTAGTAAGCTTACCCAGGCAGGTGCAGTATGTTACGGCAAAACCCTCTTCAAGATGTTTCTCCCAAACTCTGGTGCAGCAGCCATCCACACATCCAAGGCATAATGTTTCACAAATGGCAGATTAGATGACCAGGTTGCAGTCTGAAAAATATCTTGCATCCTAATCTCTGACATAGGCAGCAGAGGATCCATATGCCCTCATTGAATGTACTTTCACAGTACACAGTGGTGCCACTCCTTGAATTCTGTAAGTCAGCAGGATCAACTCACCCAACCACTGGAAGTTGTCACAAAATAGCCAGTCCCACACATTTGCCTTTATAGGCAATGAATAAAAGGTTCATTTTAAGTATTTCCTTAGTTCTCTCTAGATAGTTCAGTAATGATCCGCGTACATCCAGAACATGCAATGCAGTATCTTATGAAGAAACTGGGTTTTGAAAGAACACAGGTAAGACTACATCCGTGTTCAAATGAAAATCTGAAACTACCTTTGGCAAAAATTGTGGGTCAGTTCTCATTACCACTTTATTTGGGTAAAAATGGGTATAAGGTACATCTCTTATTGTGGCACATTTTGGTGCAAAGTTCCTTGTGGAAGCACAGATTTTTAAACACTTCTACTTGCTTTTATAAGATTTGGGGGTTACGGATTTATGGAATTCAGGTATATCTTCCTCAAAGCCCTATCCTCCAAGCTGTCAACCTCAGTGTCCTGAGTCTGGGGTGCAGTACCTTCCCCACGTCCTGTAACAATAGATCTGGATGCAGAGGCAGCTGCACCATTTTGTAGAATAGGCAGAATAAAGTCGTGAACCACAGCTGCTGTGGTCACCATGGCACCAAGAGTATGTACCATGTGCCTTCCTACAATACTTTTGCCAACACCCTCTCCATCAGCAAAGGGGGTGGGGCAGATATAGAATAGCTGTTTGTCCAATGTATTTGAAAATGATTTCCCCAAGATTGGAGGCTGAGACCTGCCCTCGAGCAGTACTTTATTAATTTTCTGTTCAATCTTGTAGCAAACAGATCTATAACTGGACATTCCCATTGATGAAATATCTGGTCTGTAGATATTTGGTCTGTAGATAGTTCTGGTGAATCTCCCATTTGTGTGCTTGAGATGTTAAGTACACATGGCTGAGATTGTCTGCCATCATATTCAACTCCCCTTTGATGTGTATTGCTATTAGTTTTATGTTGTTTTTTATGCACCAATCCCAAATTTAGATGCTCAGAGTGCAAAGTGAGCGAGAAATAGTACCTCTTTGTTTGTTTAGATAAGCAATGGCAGTTGTGTTGTCCATCACTATCTGCATCACCTTCCCCGTTACCAGTGGGCAGAAGGACTTTAAAACGAGAAGGACTATCATGAGCTCCAAAACATTTATGTGCAATCTCTTCTGATTGGAATTCCACAACCCCTGAACCTTGTGGCCCAAAGAATGTGCATCCCATCCTATTAAGGATGCATCTGTTGTTAAAGTTATAGTGGAAAGTGGTGTTTCGAACGGAAGACCCCTTGACATACTGTGTTGGGATGTGTGCCATCTCAGAGAGTGTTGTACATGCACAGGGACTTCTACAGTCTTTTGTTGTCCATCCACATTTGGGCAGAACACATTGAGAAACCACATCTGTACTGTAGTGGCCTCATTCTCAGGCACATATACTGCACTGTTGTGGTGCATGATGCCATCAGCCTTAACAACCTTTGTACCAGATAGGCTCTTAGCTGAGGTTCTTTCCAGAAGGTCAGAATCAAATCTTGCATTAGAATCTTTCCTCTGGCAAGAATGCCCTTTCTTCCTTTGCCTTCAAAACAGCACCTATGTACTGTATCCTCTGAACAGGTTCTAGATAAGACTTCTTCCAGGGCTTGTAGAAGTTATAGTTCATACAGGGTCTGTGGATGTAACTCACTTGCTGACTTTGATGTTATTACCCAATCGTCCAAGAACGGGAAGATTGAAAATCCTTCCATCCTCAGATGTGCGATAGTTGGAGCCATGCATTCTGTAAAAGCCCTTGGTGCGGTTGCAATTCTGAGGGGTAATACGTTGTACTGGCACACTTGTTTTCCCACTGTAAAGTAAAGGCACTTCCTGTGGTTCACTTGAATGCTGCCGTGAAAATAAGCGTCCTTTAAGTCTAAAGTTGCAAACCACTCCTCCTTGCATAGGAGGACTAGACTATTTTGCAACAAAGTCATTCTGAATTTGTTCATGTCGACAAACTTGTTGAGAATACATAGGTCCATGATGGGTCTTATGCCTTCATCCTCCTTTGGAATCTGGAAGTAACATGAATAAAATCCTTGTTTCTGATCCTTCCATCCTACAGAGGAAATTGCCCTTTTCTCCAGTAATTCCTTCACCTCTTTGAGCAGCACAGTAGTTGCCATTGTGTATATTATGCCCTGGAAACATGGTTTCCAGTGAAACTCTATGGCACAGTCCGTGATAACAATATGCCGCACACATGCATCTGTTATCTTGTGCCGCACCTACACATACTGGGCTAACCTGATGGTGCTTGATGGAGGTAATGGTGGAGGCCTGTATCGAAGATGAAAGATTCTGTTTCATCGAAGATGCTTCCCTTTGGGGCGATATGGCTTTTTGAAGTAGCATTGATATTGTTTACGAAAATCTCTCCTCTCAGCTGGCCTGTATCCCTAGTTAGGTACTTTTGTTCATAGCTAGGCTGAGTAGTAGATGTAAATGTTTTTGCAGTATACCTGGACTTTTCCTTTTTCTCCATGGTCTTATCCATTGTTTCAGAGAATAGACCATTGCTATCAAATGATAAGTATTCAATCTTATCTTTCATCTCCATTTGCATTAGCAGACCACAACCAAGCATGTCTGCAGATCAAAATATCTGTAGCTGAAGTTTGCGATTCATTCTCTGCAAGATGCTTAGATGTGCCCAACTGTTGTTTTGTCAAACTTACGGACCTTGCACAAAGCTTTGTGAACTTATGCTGAAACTCATCAGGTAAGTCACATATTTCCTCCATAGCAGCTTCAAATAGAGTATGGTAGTACTTGGCCATACAAGCAAGGTAACTGACCATCTTTATTGATAAACATCCCAAAGAGTACACTCTTCATCCAAAAGCATCTCACTTACACCCCTCCTCATCTGCAGGAGCAGAATGGTAATGAAATGATTTGCTCGATGTAGCACAGACACTGACAAGTGAGTTTGGCAGAGGTTGCATTATGAAAAAGGAATGTTCACCCTCCTGCATATGATAGAGCCCTTCTAGTTTCATTGAAGTCAGTGCCGCTAATGGCATGCCCCAAAAAGACTCTGCTGCCTGTGCAATTACTGGCAGCATTAGGAGTGCCACTGGACATGATGTGTGAGATTGCATATAAAAATCATAAACTGGCTCAGCAATCTTTGTTGTGTTATCTGCAGCCCTAGCACCTCTGCCATCTCAGACACATGAGCATGATAAGATCTTAACTCCTCACTTGTTGAGTCAGATGGCTTTGATGTTTCAGTGGCCACAGATGTCATCTCTGATTCTGACTCAGACTCACACTCCCTTTCAGATGATTCCTGGTCATACTGTTGTGGGGAAGAATGGGCTTGAATAGAAACTGATGCTGACTTAGGGCTGTCTACAACCAGCTGAGGTGATGTCTGGATAGATTTAGATCCAATCGCTTTATTACTTGTAGGAACTGATAAATCCCTCTTAGGCAGATCTGATATGATTTTGGATGGAATTGAGTATATTACCTGGGTAGCTGAATGACTAGGTGACAGAACATGGGGCTGTTGCACCATCTGCACATACTGTGGAACAGGTGATCTTGCTGGGGAAGCATATTGTAATGATCCCTGAGCCTTCCATTGCTTAAAACAATCTGAATTCCTCATAATCATAAAGCACTGCAGGAGAAGTTCTTCTCCTCTGATCTGTAGTAAACCAATGATTGCCCTGTTGGGTGGAGTTTGTACGGACATGCATGACTAGAGTTCCCAAAAGGATCCGTTCATGAGCATTGTGGAGCATGAAAAGGCGCCTGACTTTAAGCATTCCTATAAGCAAAGCTCTGTCACTGAAGAACAGGGTTATGCCTTAAAGGTGACATAGAAGGGGTTTTGGGAACAGGAATCTGCTCTGCATCATCTTCCACATCTAAACCCTCTGACAGAAACCCTTTAAATGCTGAAGGTGTAGTTTCATTTGAGCTTTACAAGGAAGGAGTGTATGAGAGGGTTGTTCCTCCTCCTCCTGAACAGGTAAAATATTAATCACATTAGGATCATTCTCTATATTTAGGTGGGTATTGCTCCCTTTTGTAGCCGAGGTCAAAGGAGCTTTTATGAGGGACTCAGTCCTCAGCTTCGATGCTGTGGAGGGTATGCTCTGGCTTCTCCTTCGGCACTGACTTCACCTTCACTTTTGAGCTAGACGTGGCCTTTGAAGTCACCGATAGTGATTATTTTTTTGAAGTCTGTGCCAATGTCAGCAATGGAATATGTGAGACTACTGACATCCCTGCTGTTACTGGGGAGTGATGCCCTGAATCAGATGTTTTTTCCTGCTTTGCGGAGGCAGCCAGAAAGGCTGTATCTTCAACTGTTCGCTTCTGTCTCTTATCCCCCTTTTGTGTGGAGAGTGGGGTAGAGACAGATGCTGGGCACTCAAATGTGTGCACCTCCAATCTTAAGGCTGTGCTCGATGTCGAAGGCTTAGGCTGAGTCTCAGTCAGTTACTTCAACATCACGAGAGCCATCCGCGGCGACTGTGGGCGTGGAGTCCCCGGGTGGAGGATATTCTCATAGAGAGCTGGTTTTAAATGGAGAGCTCTACTCTTTTTAGCCTGGTGTGAAAATAAAGCGCAAATGCTGCAGGCAGCAGAATTGTGTTCGTCACTCAGAAAAAACAAAGTAAATGACCAGCGCTGGAAGTGAGTACAGTGGCACACTAAGAGCACATTTTAAAAGGACTTTTTCATTAGAGGGGTAGTCAAGTCCTGTCCAGGTCAAGCCAAAAGATCTCTTGCACACCACAGCCAACACAATGTGAGGATAAAATCGAGTGTAAGGTTTATCCACACGGAGTGCTGTCAATTCACTCACACATCTTGCTGACGTGATTGCCACGAGAAATGCTGTCTTCAGGGTGAGCAGACAGACTGGCACTGTTGCCGACTGTTCGAAAGGATGCTCTGTCAAAGTCCCAAGCACCAAAGACAGACTGCATTGCTCAACAGGCTTCCTAATAGGTGGATATAAATTATTGAGGCCTTTCATAAAATGTTTGCACTCAGGATGGGAAAAAACCATTGTGCCGTCTCAACCCTTGTGTTTTGAAGAAATGGCCGCTAAATGTACTTTGCTTGAAACATGAGCTAGGCCCCTTAACTTCAGCCCAGTCACGTAAAGCAGAACTTGCTGTACTTTGGCACAGAAAAGCTGATACCCCCTGCCTTGAATATAGGACATGAAATGCTTCCACTTTTTGGCGTAATTCTGACTTGTTGAAAAACACCTGTTTAGCAGAATGTCCTTCAGAACCCGATCCTCCACACTGTCATTCGGAGCGTGTGGACATCGGGATGCAGAACTTTCCCCTGATTTCTCTGGAGCAGATCCGGCGCAAGCAAGCATCTGTCAAAGAGACCCTTAGAGATTTGTAGGAACAGGGCAAACCATGGCTGGCGTGGCCACCATGGTGTCAGAAGAATGCAGGAGGCTCTGTCCCTCAATATTTGTGCTAGTATCCAACCTATTATTGGTAATGGTGGGAAGAGATATAGGAGACCCGCACTCCAAGTATGCTGGAAGGCATCCCCCAGAGAGCCCTGTCCTATGCCTGGACGAGAACAGTAGCTGACACACTTTTTGTTGACACACATCGCAAACACATCTACCAATGCGACACCCCAGACGCTGAAGACCTTCTGTAAGTAAGAGTCCCCTATCTCCCATTTGTGTCTTTGGTTGTGGTAGGAGATTCAACTGCGATGTCTGCTAGCTGATTGTCGACACCTCTTATGTGTATTGTCACTGGATAGACGGCATGTGCAACACACCATTTCCAAATCTTCAGGGACAGAGTACACAGTGACATGGAGACCGTGCCCCCCTGCCTGTTGAGGTAAGCAATTGCTGACGTATTGTCCAGCTGCACTTGCACCACTGACCCCGCAAGCATGGGTTTGAAGGCCCTTAGCACCAGAAATTCAGCCATCAACTCTAAGTAACTGATGAGTTTTCGTGCCTGTACCTCCGTCCAATTCCCCTGTATGCAATGGTTCCTGCAGTGGGCTCCCCATCCCATTAGAGATGCATTTGTCGTGACCCATTGCGTTGGAGTCAATGGCATGAACAGGACCGCTTGAGTTAGATTGTGTTTTGTCATCCACCAGTGGAAGCTTTGTATTACAATCTGGTCTGCTTTGAAAAAGAACAGCAAATCTTACATGCAGCCATATTGTGTTCTTCCCCAAGGCACATCAAGCAAGTTTCATGCAGATCTGATGACGGAAGTTTTGCCCGGCACTTTAGTCTTCTTTTACCTCCATTGCTGAGGTAAAAGTCAATTTTTATTCTTATGCCAGATCGTAAGATGGTCTCGTCAATTCCTTTCCAAAGTCAAATTCCAAGTGGTTCGAATCAGTGAACAAGCCAAATCATTTTCCAAATCAAAGTCTGTTATCCAAATCCAGGTCAGTTTAGGAAATAATTGTTATACCGAGGAGCTATTACTATGAGGTTTGAATGCTAAGGCAGTCAAAGAGAAACTGAAGGGAGGACGCCCCAACTGCCAATCTTAACAGACTTTGCACAACACGTGCAGGTGGGGAGGGGTGTCATGAGGAGCTACTAAGTCAGCCTGCAAGGTCCCTGTGCAGGCGCAGAACCCACTGCTTGTGATTACAACAGATCACAATCCAGATCAATTCGTTTAACATAGTCAAAGATCAGTCCAATTTATAACCAAGTAATCTGTCCTATTTACAAGTTTTAACAAACTATTTATGCTGTCCCCTAAAACCAATCCGCCAAGGAGCAAAGTCTGATGAGGTGAACTCTGAGGCGGTCAAAAAGAAACTGACTGTGATATGTTCTAACTGCCTATCCAACAGCCGCACTGCCACACAACACGGTTAGAGTATACAAGGAGCTAAAGCAATCCACTCTGTGAGGTCGTGCACAGGCGCAGAACCCATCACTATGAGTAAGTACCATGAGGATCACTACACAGATCACAAGGTCATCTTAAATTCAGAGCCCTGTTCCTTTTGAGTAAATGCAAGTATAAGTGTGTTTAACCTCTACTTTTTAAGGGAGTTGTCTTTAGAGTCATCTTCGATTCAGGTAAATACGGTACGAATTCAGAACAATCAGTCACAGAGATTGTTCATCATAGCAAGAAGGGAAAAGAGAGAAGGAAGCAAGGAATCCTTTCCTTTTGATGTAATGCGCAATTTCATCTACCCTTGAATTGTTTCCTATAGGTATGGGTATCCTGGGGTCTTATAAAGGCTGAATGCTATTTTCATGCACTATATGTTGTAATGAAGTCAGCTGACTGTGCTTTTTTCACATTATTCTCCTGTTTCAATATTATCTTTTCTGTAGCAATGTACTTTCGGATGCTGTGAGTAATCTGCCCTCTTCCTTGGATTCGGAGGATTACTAATCAAATTGTGCTTCCCGCTGTCCAAAGGAGAGGCCATTAACAAATTGGAGATTGATCACAAAAGCAACAAAAAAGAAAAAGAGAGAAATAACATGCTTTTTACCAAAAATTTGTGTAACGTTTCCCGCTATCTAGGCAGCTCAATTCCCAGAGTTGGAATGCAATGAGTAAAATTACACAATACTTGGTACTGAATCTATTATGATGCCTAATTTTAACGGGCATGAAACTACATTTTAAAAGCTGGCATCTGTGTGTACATTTTTTTCATTTATATAATTGCAATTTGAGCTGTTTTGCATTGCAAAAAATTCTAAACAGACAGTCTTCCTTGACTTTTCATGAACATTTCTTAAGGCAATTACATATCTCAGTCATTGCTTTTATGTAAGCCATTATCATGGAATACTTGACACCTCAGAAACCAAGGAAAAAGAACATCCTAGCTTTACTCACCTGCCAGAAGAGTCAACGGATGCCTTGATTCTATTAATTTATTTATAAAGTTTATACCTAGTGTTTCCATTGCCAGCTTTTCAAGGCAGCTTACAATCCAAAATAAAACTATGTCAAATAAAATTTGAATACATTAAATCACTCTAAAAAATATACAAGGCAGAAATGCACTAGTGACAAAAAGATTTCTCAACGAAATAATTATTCACTCTCCAAACCCATGTAGAACTCCATGTTAAACAACAGATTGCCTATGAGTGGTGGCTACACAAAATATGTAAATTTGTTTATTATCGGGCCCATATCCTGTCTTATGAAAAAGTTTCAAGGTGGCTCACAGAATAGTTAAAAAATATATTGTCAATAGAAACAGTAAAATATCAATAAATACACAGAAGTCACACAACACCAAATTGCTACTCCAAAGCACTCCCCGCGCTCTGGAAGGGCTCTGGAAGATCAGGAACATGTTGCTTTAACCCTTAATGATGTGGTTCTGATCTTCCAGAGCCCTTCCAGAGCACAGCAGCGCTCGAGTATAAATGTTCTTGCACAACTATGTTCACACAGAGGGACAGGGGGAGTGCACAAGGCTCCCATCGCGCCCCCACAACCTCTAGATGTGGAAGACTGTCAGCCACTGACATTAGCCAAGGGCCTGGTAAATGGAGGAAAGGAGGTCATTAGCTGGGCTCTGCCCTTCCTGACTTCAACAGCTGTTCTGACCCAACCAGCCATTAAGCAAGCAAAATATTGAGCCCTTTCTCAAAAGGAAGGGCTACTCTCTTTGCGGGGAGGAAGCCTGAAAGCACTTACCTCCCCACAGATGATCGTTCCACCGTCCCTGGGTGGGCAGATCACCTGCCCACACGAGCACAGGCAGCTGCCGACAGCTCCGAGGGTCGGTGTTCTGGAATGTGACACTCCACCCCCGGAGCTCAAAGAATACACCACACGAGTGCACAGTGCATTATGGGGATCCTCTCTCCCTGAGTCTGCCAGCCATGGCTGCAAGCAGTCACAGCTGACACATGGGCAGAAAAACGGGGCTCGCGCTCTGAACCCCATTTTGAGGGAAGGCTTCATAGGGGTGGTTGGCGCTGTGGTGCCACTGGAATTGGGTCCAATCTCGGTGATTCACATGTGAGTGCAAAACTGGGCTGGGCTCCCTTAGCCCAGCTTTGCACATGCGTGCAAATAGCCTCATTATCTACTGGTTGCCTCCTGGAACTGCCAGACAGTCCTCAGGTCCCTTCCCACATAGTATAGATTTGGTTTGTATAGGACACAGAAGTTAACAGGGTAGGCACACAGACATGATGATCTCATATGCTTTCTTCGATATGGAAAGTAGACTAAAAATAACCCTTTAAATGAACCTTTTATAGCTTTTCAAACATCCTCACTGTTCCAGACTGTAAACAAAGGGCCAAATATGTGCAGTTTTTATCTTTTTTTAGCTGATTAGTTGAACTGCAACAGAAGCCCTTCTTCAAAGTCCACAGCTGGGTAGTCACACTTTAATGAATCCCTTCCATAATTTCCAGGTTTCAGGTTATTAATTGCTATGTGTAATATTCAGTCATCTTGCTCTGAGAACTCTTTGACTGCAGGTTTTGAGTTCCAACTGAGCGTGCTGCTGGTGTAAAATAAATGTAGCACCAGTAATTTATATTTACTAGTGTTTCAATGTTCAATTGATTGGTCATTCAGATTAACTGATCAAAAATCCTTTGACTGACTAAAAAGGTGCCCCTGGTAAATTAGGTAGCAGATATATTTTTAAATATATGTATAAAACATGCTTATAAAAACACGACCTTAAAAGAGACATTTCCCCTTCTCTATCACACAAGAAGGAATGCCTCTAAGAAAATGCTATTAAAAGCATAGATTAAAGACTAATCAAGAGCCAATATGGTCAGTCTTCCTGATGCTAGTTAAAGGAGCCAGACAAGCTTTTATCCCAAGAATGCATATTTTGAAAAGTCATTGGTCCCAAGGGCTTGGAAGTGTTAATCTGGAAGGCAAGCAGAATGCAGTGGGACGTTCTCCCACTGAGTACGTCCCACCGCACATAGCACTGAGTGGCTAGCATCCAAACAGCCCTGTGCATGAGGATTCTGCCAGTCTCCTCTGGTAGTGCCCCTGGCACTAAGAATGCTGTTGTGGAAGGTCTCCTAAAGCTCAAGAGCAGCTTCATTCTGCAAGGGTAGAGAAAGAAGCTGAAGTAGAACTGCATATCTTGGGTGCGTACACAGAATGTTGCACAGAGCCTTTTGACTCCCAGAGGATATGATAAGATTACACTCTAATCTAGCTAGATAAGGGCCAAATGTGTGGCAGCAGAGTTTTATGCACCTATTCTTAGCTGCCTGCAGGACGCCACACACAAATGGGGACTACATGTGCACTCCTCCTTCCATTGTCCTATGTATGAAGGGTCCTTTTCTAACAAAGTTGAAATCCTGTTCATCAGTTCTTTGGGAGAGAAAATGAGGTGGCTTGATTCAGACACCCCTGCTTCCCCTTTCCCAACAAACAGGACACCAGGAGAGTTTCAGCTCATTAAAAAGGATTCTGCGTGTACAGATGCAGCGGATTCATGCACCCCCTCATTTCAAAATATATCTTCCCACTAGCCCATCAAATGCAGCTATTTGTAATAATTCAAAAGAATCTTTTAGTAAAGCAACATCTCTAATAAGGAAACTCTGGTCATATAGTGTCAATGAGAATAAATTGTGGCTAGTCATATGACAGTCTCCTATTATATTAATTCTCGTAGACGTGCCCGTGGGTATGCATCCTGGCAACCCAGTGGATTGGCTGGGCGGAGGCCGTTGAGTTGAGCTGCTGCGGGGGGGAAATGGCGGCGGCCATGGTGAGGAGGCGACAGCAGTGGCCCCAGCTGCGCGTGAGCTCCCGCCGTCCAGCCAATCCAGCTAGTTATTGGCCTGGCTGCTGTGAAGAGGCGGCGGCCGCAGGCCTAGCCGAGCTGCAGTTGCGGCAACTTGCGACCTCCGCGGCCTGAGCTGGAAGGAGGCAGGAGGCAGCGGGACAGACTGGCCCTAGTGGCGCTGGAAGGGGTGAGTGGGAAACAGGTGCTAACAGCGGCGGGGCCCTTTTTGGTCACCAGTTGTGGCTCTGTGTGGAGGGAGGGGGGGAGGAACGGAAGGGGGGAGGGCAAGAGAGCGTGGGGCTGGAGGGAGGTGGGAGAGAGGAGAGACTGGGGCAGGAGGGAGGGTGGAGAGAGGAGACACACGGGGGGGGGGGGGACAGCCAGCCCCAAAGCACACAGATGCTTTGTGTGGGGTCGGCTAGTAAATGCAATGTAGCTGATATTTTAATGAGCATTTCTATAACTGTGTAAATAACCTAATAAACAAGTTAAAAAAAATTCAATACTTGGAAAACAATTACAGTGTTAAGATATTCGAACTATAAACTCTGCCCTTTTATTGTGTTTGGTACCAACAGTAGCAATTAAATTGCCAGTTCTCATAAAGATAACGATCAATTGCAAATAAGAAATTGCATGAATTGAAGTTCTCATAAGCAAAAGCATATAGAAGGAATACATTTCTGTTTCTCTGAACAGACAACCACCTTTACATTACCAATTAGAATGGCTAACTAATTTTGTTTTTTAGAGTTTATAATGCTCTTATTAGTATAATAGAAACAGAAGAAGTTACATCTCTCAGATCATATATGATTACTAACATGCTCTTATCCAACACGTATGTGTGAACCGCTCTGAAGTGAAAAACAACAACAACCCTGATGTAGCATCTCAGATTTATTACTTTGGATATTTTATTCACCAATGTGAAAACATAATATTAAGATATTTAAAGGTCCTAGGCTGCCCCCTAGTGCACATCCATTTAAATCCTACTTAACTATTTACTTCATTTATAGAAGTGGTTTTCATTTTTGCAAACAGTTACATACAACCAGTCCTCACCAAAAAAAAAAAAAAGTGAATCTGAGCAGAGGCACCTTTTAAAGTAGTGCACATAAAGTCTTAGCAGGGGGAGAGCACCTGTCCTTATTCAACCTGAGCACAGCATCCTCCAGTGCTTGTTGCCAATATCTACCTTATGTTACTTTTAAGATTGTGAATCCTTTTAGGACAGGGAACTATCTTATTTAGTATTTATTTTTCTATGTAATCTTCTTTTAGAACTTTTGTTGAAAAGTGGTATATAAATATTTGAAGAAGCAGTACAAGAATACCTTATTATCTGCAGATCCAGCATCTGCCATTTTGCGTTTCCATGGTTGGGGAACTGATACCCAACCTTGGCATGCGCGGGGAGAAAATGTAGGGAGAGGGTCATATCCTCATATCTGCAGGTCGGGGTGATGGTGGCTGCAAATTACCACGGTCATTCCCGGCCACCATTTTGGGCGCGGGAGCCATTCTGTGGCTCATTCAATTTAAAAAATACACATCCACCCCCTGCAAAAAATCACAAAATAATGGCCAAATTCGGACTTCTGGGGAGCATTGCTGGACTGCTGGAGGCCTGTGGAGCATGATACAGCACTTTACTTTGCTGTTTTTTGCACAATTTTGGGGCTTCCAGGAACCTAAACCCCTTGATCACATAGACTTTAATGACCAGGTACTCACGGTTTCACTAGCCGTGGTAACTGCGAAGAATGGAACCCCCATGAATACCATGGTCCTGCTGTAGTAGACTTCAATGACTCACGAAAGCAGGTAATGTACTAAAAGCCAGTTTTGCTTTGAAATAGGCAGAACTCACAGTCAGAGTTCAGTCTCAAAATAAAATCTGGGGTGTGACCATCCTCTCCTCAGTGTACATGGAGGGATACCAACAAGGCTCAGTAGAGCCCTTTAACTTTGCCACCTTTGAGCGGGGCACACATAGTGCCAAGTGCATTGCAGCCGTTGCCTGGAATGAGAGGCTCATTAATGCAATCCAATAATCTTACTCAACACTCATATCCTTTATACCACACCCCCCATATGGACAGAGAAGCTGGATTGTGTCCTTTATTTCAATTTGTTCTATTTGATTGATCTATTTTTTTTAAAAAAAATCTGTAAGTTTAATCTTTAGTTAAAAGTGTTCAAGTGTCTCAGCTTAGTAGTATCAAACAACAATAACTGGACAGAGTATTGCAACACAAATCTGACAGACACCTAAAATAGAACTGAAAAAGAAGTGGGTTATTGATCTACTTGCATTCTAAGTCACTGATTTCTACAGTTTTTGTAGGTCTACCTTAGGTTTCTTTATGATTTGAATGCAATCAGCCATCTTCTAGGGAAAGGGGGATAATTAAGAATGAAAATGACTAGAATTAATTTTACCTGAATAAACAGTTGGTGTTCCTGTAAGGTTTGAATTGAATGCCAGCAATGTTTTGTCAGCTAAGCCACAAGCCAAAAACTCTCCATCTCCTGCAAGAATAATGCACAAAGAAAATGAATCCAAAAATTCAGCCAAAGTGTGTGTGTGTGTGTGTGGCTTAGGAAACAGATGCACTGTTAAACATGAAATATGAGCAACCTGTCAATAGCGGGAGGGAACATATTGCAAAATTCCTCTTTTTATCTTTATGTCATTACGCAGAACCCATCCCCATTGCCAATTAAACTAATAACAAAAGTAAATTCAGAGAAGTTTGGTTTTGCCTCAGTAAGATTATCTTCCATGCCAGAAATCACAAAAAGAGAATATGCTTCAAACATTCAACAGAAATTAATTCTGGAACTATACATGATTTTTGTTGTAGCTATGTTAATAATCTGTAATTATTACCACCACCATCTACATTCCAATAGCATTTTCAGCACTATAGCAATCTATATCAAATCAATCAGATCAACCTCCCTCCCCAATTGCCTCCCCAAACCTCCCCTGTAGCTAGTTCATACATGCCAATCTTAGCCAATGGGACTCTACCCACAACCAAAGCTTGCAGGAGAAATAGGAATGGCTTGGGAATGAAAGAGTTAGTTATAATTGATTAGAGGAAATGGGTCATCTGTTTGCTTTCTCTTTGGAAAGAAAAACCAGAAGAATCAAGGCAGAGGTGGACCTAGGTAATTTTGGAGCCTGGACCTAAAGGCCTTTGGAGAGGCCCCTCTCCCCTGCAAATTAAGCAACATCATGCTTGGCCTGGTGACCACACCACCAACGACAGACTAAAGAGGATTCCACCCACCCCAGGGCTGTAGAGGCCCTGGACTTCAGCCCCGAAGTCCAAAGAGCACCTCTGAATCAAGGAGAGGAGTTCCAGAGCTGAGGGTGTCATAACGTCACTGTTTTCCCCTTGCTGATTGGTTTTCTGGCACTGGCTTCCAATTAGCTTGCGATACCCATACTTTTGTTGGCTTGTTATCATACAAATCAAGTGTTGTCATGGGCAACTGTGCCCCCCATTGGCTGGAGGAAGGGATTTCAAAATGTATTCAAAGGGACTGGGAGACAGAGAGCATCCTTATAGCGTGTCTCTCTTGAGGAGGATAAATCAGGAGAGGAGGAAGGCAGGCTTGATTTTGTGGCTTTCTCAGCATTGAGTATACTATGCTGTGCTATTGCTGCTATAAAAACAGGTTGCTCACCTGTAACAGATGATCTGGAGGTGATCCGTTGTATTCATAAAGAATGGGGTTCTGCGCCTGCGCAGGGACCTCGCGGACCGATTGACTAGCTCCTCGTGACGCCTCCAACCGCCTTGTACGTGATCGTGCCCACATTTTAATAGGTGGTTGGGGCGTGTCTTCCTCAGTTTCTGCAGGCCGCCAGACACCGTCGTGCACACTGACGAGCCTTCTTGAAACTTCAATTTCACCGCCTTGATGTTGCGGGGAGGCTGGGCGGGTATTATGAATACAACGGATCACCTCCAGATCATCTTACAGGTGAGCAACCTGTTTATCTGGATAGTGATCCGTTGCATTCATAAAGAATGGGTGATTAGCCAGCTTCCCGCTTTGGCGGCAGGTCATCAAGGCAGCACCCTCTTCAGGATACTTCGACCAAACTCCGCATCTTTCGCTTGCCGTATGTCCAAAGCATAATGCTTCACAAAAGGATGACATGAGGCCCATGTGGCCGCCCTACAGATCTCTGGTAGTGGCACACTCGCCAAATTTGCTGCCGATGCCGCATAAGCCCTCGTTGAATGCGCTTTAATAGAACTTGGGGGTGTCACACCCTGAGCATTATATGCTAGCCGTACGGCACGCACGATCCACTGCGCAAGCCGCTGTCGTGTCACTGATAAGCCCCTAGGCTTGCCACAGTAAAGTATAAACAACTTGTTCGTTTTCCTTATGGACCTAGTAGCGTGCAGATAATACAGCAAGGAACGCCTTACATCCAGCGTATGCATCTTGATTTCCAACTGCGTTTGTGGGCCCTGGAAGAACGCGGGTAGCACAATATCCTCATTGATATGAAAATCTGATACTATTTTGGGCCTGGACCTAGGATCCAGGCGCATCACTACTTTTCCCGGGTAAATTTGGGTGTAGGGCCGATCAGCCCGTATTGCAGCCAATTCGCTCACTCTACGTGCCGACGTCATCGCTATTAAGAATACAGTCTTTAAAGTCTGCATGCCCAAGGGTGCAGCCCCCAAAGGTTCAAACGGTGCTTCCATCAATGCATTCAAAACTAAAGTTAAGTTCCATTGCTAAATGGGACGTCGTACAGGTGGGTACATGTTATTAACCCCTTTCAGGAATTTCTTACTCTTGGGGTGCAAAAACACAGTCTTTCCATCCCAGCCACCATGCTCGGCAGATATAGCCGCCAGGTGCACATGAAGTGATGAATTTGCCAAGCCGGACATTTTCAAGGTCATCATATACAGTAGCACCTGCGTGATTGACGCTCGTTTAGGGAAGAATCCTTTCCCTCTCACATAGCTGCGAAATCTCTGCCATTTACTATTGTAATTACGCCGGGTCGAAAGCCTCCTACTATTAAGCAGGATCCTTTTCATTAACCTATTAGCCACGCCGTCAGTTTCAGCGTGTGTAGTTGCGGGTGTAAGATCATTCCCCTTTCTTGACTCAGCAAGTCCGGGTAAACGGGAAATTGGTGATACCGGCCCTGCGACAGTTTCAGCAGAAGAGCAAACCACGGTTGTCTGGGCCACCATGGTGCCACCAGTATCCCCTGTGTCTTGTCCCTGAGAATTTGTGCTAATACCCTGGGGATCAGTGGTTGTGGGGGAAACAGGTAATATAGACCCCCCCTCCAGAGACGCTGAAACGCATCTCCCAGTAAGTGTTTGCCATGTTCTGCACGAGAGCAATAACTCTGACATTTTTTGTTCACAGCAGTGGCAAACAAATCTATTTGCGCCGAACCCCACTTCTTGAACAGTGGCCGAAGGTAACACTCGCTCAATTCCCATTCGTGCTGCTGGTTCAGCTGAAACGATCTGCTCAGCATGTCCGCCTGAACATTGTCTTCCCCTTTGATATGCAACGCCATGGGGTGTATGGCGTTCGCAATACACCCGGTCCACAGACGCTGGCTCAGACGACATAGGGTTCGGGACACCGTCCCGCCTTGTTTGTTGAGGTATTCTATGGCGGTTGTGTTGTCGAGGTTCACTTGTACAACCTTTCCCTGCAACTGGGGACGGAAAGCCTTCAACGCCAAGAACACCGCCAAAAGCTCCAGATAATTTATGTGCTTTAGTTTTTGCTGTGGAGTCCACCGACCCTGCACCTGACAATGACCACAATGCGCTCCCCAACCCCATAGGGAGGCATCCGTTGTCACCCAACAGGATGGTGTCCGGGGTCAGAACTCCCTTCCTGATAGTAGATTGTCTCGTTGAATCCACCACCGCAGTGACCTCAGGACACAGATTGGGATGAGCAACATCTTTTTCTGGTTGTCCACATTTGGACGAAAATTGCGCAGGTACCACGACTGAAGGTCGCGCATATTTAGACGGGTATAAGCCACAGTAGAGTTGCAGGATGCCATTAGCCCCAGAAGCCTCTGAACGGCCTCCGCCGGTTGACGTGGCAACTTCTCGAACATAAGCACTAGATCCCTGATCTGTTCGTACCGTGACTCTGGCAGAAAAGCCCGCTTGTTCGCAAAATCCAGTATCGAGCCTATAAAGTTCACTCGTCTTTGGGGGTTTAGATTGGATTTCTTCCAATTCACATTGATTCCCAACCTTTGAAGCAGCTGTAAGACCAATCGTGTCTGAGAAAGTAACTCTTCTCTGTCTGCGTTCACCATAAGCCAGTCATCGAGGTAAGGATACAGCCTTACGCCTTTCGTTCTTAAGAACGCTACGACTGTTGCCATCACCTTTGTAAACACACGCGGGGCTGTTGAGAGCCCGAATGGCAAAACTGTGTACTGGTACGCTGTATCGCCTACTGTGAAACGAAGGAATCTCCTGTGACTCTCGCGAATCCCTATGTGAAAATAGGCGTCCTTCAAATCCATGGTGATCGCCCATTCTTCCTTCAGTAAGAGATCCAGAATGCCCTGCAAAGTGACCATTCTGAACTTTCTCGTATCTACATAATAGTTCAGCTCTCTCAAATCCATTATTGCCCTTATTCCCCCATCCTTTTTGGGGATCTGAAAATATCTGGAGTAAAACCCCGTCAGTCTGTCCATCCACGGCACACGCACTATTGCTTGTTTCTCCAGCAGCACCTGTACTTCGTCCTGAAGTACTCGCGTTGACCTGGTGTATTTCACACCCTGGAAAGGTGGCAAATTCTTGAACTCTATTGCATAGCCATAAGTTATAATTTCCAGTACCCACTGATCTGATGTTATGTTGTGCCACGCATTGGCGTGGTGTGCCAATTTGATGGATACATTGGCTAACGTGAGGCTGGTATTGGGAGCCTCGGGTACTCTGGCTAACGCGAGGCTGGTGTTGGGAGCCTCGGGTACAGTAGTTGGTGTCGATATGTGCTGTTGTGGTGGATGGACCTTCACTTCAAAGAGACTGCTTAGATTGGTCTTTAGCAGCCCTCTGGCCTTTAGGTTTCTGATAATAGGGTCTATTCTTTTGATAAGGCCTGTTCTGCCTCCTGTATTCTCTTCGATCCTGTTTCATCGAATACCTATTTTGCTGTCTACCGTAGGGGCGACTACGAGACTGCTGACTAGTTGAAGAAGTGGATGCCATGAACGTCTTAGCCGTGACCTTCATCTTTTTCCAGGATTCCATGGTGTCATCCGTAGAGTCTGCAAATAGTCCTTTCCCATCAAAGGGCAAATACTCAATTTTATCTTTCATCTCTGGCTGTAAGTCTGTAGACCTCAGCCATGCGTGACGTCGCAAAGTAATAGCTGTTGCCATTGCTCGCGATTCTGTCTCCGCTAAATGTTTGTACGTGCTCAGCAACTGCCTGGTCACCACCGTAGACTTTTCATAGGTCTGCGCTAGTGCCTTTTGTAAATCATCTGCGGACAACGTGGACGAGTCCTGGAAAAAAAATGTCCCATAGATGGTGGGCATACCGTGTCATACACGCAGCATAATTAGCGATTTTCACTGCTAAACTGTACGTAGAATAAACTCTACGTCCCAGGACATCAAGCTTTCTCCCCTCTTTATCAGCAGGGGTAGTATGGCGTTGAGCACCCTTTGACGACGCACACTCCACCACTAAAGAGTTCGGGTCTGGGTGCCTCACCAGGTAAGCGTTATCTGCCTCTTGCACCCTATACAAACTTTCCAACTTCCTCGAGGTGGGCGTTGATGTCCTCAAAACACCCCACGCTGACTGCGCCGCCTTCGTAATTGCTGGAATCATTGGTAGCGACAAAGGGTGAGTAAGCTTAGCTTTTGCCATCATATTATACACAGGATCTTTCAGATCCAAGACTGGCAACTGGACTTCCAGGCCCAAAGCCTCCGCCATCTCACGTAGTTGCGCATGGTACGCTTTTAGTTCCTCTGAGGGAGAGATCGAGGTACCAGGCGCTACCTCCTCTGGAGGGTCAGGTTCTCTGGGCTCATGCAAGTTACTTCCCTCAGTGTCTGACAAATATGATGTGTCCGTGTCACTGTTTCTACTGCTCCCAGTCTCATGCGTCGAAACACACTGTGTAGCAGGGACAAGGCTAGAAGGTGCCCCTTGTAATGACACTTGGGGACGTATGGACTCTGAGCGGTGTGGCAAGGACGGGTTATCTTGCGGCAATCTGGCCTCCAATGGACGCTGCCGTTGTGGCAGTGGATCCTCACGAAGTGACTGCTGTGCTTTCCATATCTTGTATTCCGCATAATCCGGTGGAAAAAACACTTCGGGGTTGTGGCGGAAACCACAAGCATGTGTGATGCGGCCCACAGCAACTGACGTGGCTGTTGATGCATCTGCCGTTCGTGCCAGAATAGGTATCGGCTTCGGTAGATTATGATGCTCCACCAAAGGAGTCATTAGCTGTCGAATGGGACTCATGGCTGCTGAAATGAGTCGAGTAGTCTTGGGAGTATGCATGGACGGCCGCACCGGAGACGCAGACGGAGTCTTAGGCACTGCTGTCCCAGTCAGCTGGTCGATGGTAAAACCGTGAAAAGTCGACCCGGATGGCGTGCCTTCACTTGAATCCAATAGGGCCAACAACGGAGTCCGAGCTTTCTGCAAAACAGGTTGTTCTTGCATGACTCCCTCACCGAAGTCCATATAATCCTCCAGATGATAAGTCACCCTGGGTGACGCCGGAGACTGAATTGGGGTTCTTGCAGGAGTTAAATCCGCCACCAGCCGGTGTCGGTCCCCAGTCTTGTCGGGGGTCGAAGAGCGTCTTCATATAGTGCTGCCCGTAACCGCAAAGCTCGATTTTTCAAAGTTTGTTTAGAAAAAGAGCAACAGATTTTGCAGTTCTGCGGGTTATGTTGCTCACCTAATCAGAGTAGGCAGGCGTCGTGTGTATCCGTTGTCGGTAACTTAGCCCTACAGTTAGTGCAGCGTTTGAAAGTTGTCTTAACTGGCGCTTTAGACGCCACAGCGCTGAGCGCCTCACGGCCAAGAATTGGCCCACCAAATTACAAATCCTGAGGGTTATCCGAAACTGTAGTCCAAAAACAGTCCAATTTCAAAGTCTAATGTGAAAACAATCCAATATACCGAGGAGCAATCGATCTGAGGTTTAGATGCAATGGCGGTCTAAAAGAAACTGAGGAAGACACACCCCAACTGCCTATTAAAATGTGGGCACGATCACGTGCAAGGTGGTTGGAGGCATCATGAGGAGCTAGTCAATCGGTCCGCGAGGTCCCTGCGCAGGCGCAGAACCCCATTCTTTATGAATGCAATGGATCACTATCCAGATCTATCTGGTTTTGCTGGATCTCAAACTGACAAAGGCAGAACTTTGGTGCTTTCCTTCCTTCCTTGTGTTGTGGTTTGGCTGCTTTGTGAGATAGTGTTGTGGTGAGAAATGGATAGAGCTAGCTCTGTCTCTGTGTGTGCATGTAATATTTCTTAGTTGTTACTGAGATGAGATCCATGTCTGGCCTTGAGACTAACTTGTGCTTCACTCACTGCACTGGTCTGCTCTGAAATCTGCATTGGAAGGTTTACTCAGTCAAAACGTGGCCGACGTTGCTCTAGATGAGCTTATGAGTGCTAAAGGTGCTGCTGTGGCAGCTGTTGCGAAGCTAGGAAGTAAAAGTAAAGTGTGCTGTCAAGTTGGTGTTGACTCCTGGTGACCACAGAGCTCTGTGGTTGTCTTTGGTAGAATACAGGAGGGTTTTACAATTGCCATCTACCGTGCAGTATGAGATGATGCCTTTCAGCATCTTCCTATATCACTGCTGCCTGATATAGGTGTTTCCCATAGTCTGGGAAACATACCAGCAGGGATTCGAACCAGCATTCTCTGGCTTGCTAGTCAAGTCATTTCCCCGCTGCACCATTAGGTGGCTATAAGCTAGGAAGTAAGGAGTCATAGTTGTGTGTGAGAGAGCAACTTGTGCCAATGATATTACTGCAGCGCAGGCACTGTGGCCGGTAGTGAATTCTGAGTCAGTGATTCTTTTTTGGCCATTTTTGGGACTGTATTTGAAATGTGTGTTGTGTTAGGAGGGACAGATTCCATTTTACTATGTACTTCTGCAGTGTTTTTCAAGGCAGGGTTGAAAAATGCATTGCAAATTGCAATGCAAAACTTGCGGACACTCTGTGAGTGCAGCTTGTTCTGGCCATAGGGAACAATGGGGAACTCAAGACAACTCATTGTTCTCCATGGGTAGCTTGCAGGGACTCCAGTGGGTTGTGAGGTAGGGGATGATGAATGCTACCTACCATAGAATTCACAAAAGAAATAAGCAAGCAGGAGATTTTTAACACATTTTTAACCTTTCCCCAAAACCCTGATAGGATCCTATGGCAATTTAGGGGAAAGGTTAAAATTTTGTTTTAAATCACCTGCTTGCCCATTTCTTTTGTGGGTTGGGTGGTAGGTAGCACTCATCATGCCCTACCACCCAACCCACTTTGGTATCCCTATAAGCTAGCCATGGGGAACAATGGAATGGTTCGAGTTCCCCCACCCATTGTTTTCTATGGCCAAAGTACTCAAAATGTTTCGCGTTTGTTTCATGGAAATAGCTGGTTTGACTGCTGTTTTGGCCATTTTGCATTTTGTTTTAAGCTTAAAATGCAAAATCCATTTTGTATGTATCCCTACAAGGCATTTCTATCATTTTCTCTCCAGTATGGATTCTTCCATGTGAAGTGAGGCTTGTGCTCCCTCTGAAGATTTTGCCAAAGCATTGATATGGTTACTTCCCTGTGGGGAAGGAGAGAGCAAAGCACAAGTGGGATGGAGCATGTCCCTATGTTCCACTTCAGTAAGGAGTCAGAAAATTCCACTTCTTACCTATAAACCAAGCCTAATTTAAATGCAGCACAGGACATGTAAGGAAAAATTACTCATGTGGCATTTTACCCCAGTTAAACTGGGCCATTTGCCACTATTCTTACAGAATTTGTACATTAAAATGTAATTCTCCTGAGTCACAGATCCATGGTGTGTTCACAATGCACATGTAAGCGAGAGGAACCAATTTAAACAAGATGCAAGCTATACAAAATGTTGCACAGGTGAGATTTTGTACATGTCCAGGATCACATTTAAATTGGACTTAACAAAAAGTGTGCAAAAATTGCTCACTCAATGTCCAAAATAAGGCCAAAAATTAAGGCAAGCTGTCTGAATTACCCTTCCTTTTCTTACAGATCCTTATGTGAATAAAACTGGTTTTTAATATTTGAATAATACAGTACACTTTACTAGTTATTTACTAGTTATACTAATGTACTAAATAGGAATAGAGTCTTCCCGTCAATCTCTTGCTATCTCTTGCAATCATCCATCTCTTGCAACCCCTGCTAACTTGGCAAAGAGGCACCTTTTAACGTGGTGATTCTCTTTATTTAGCAGGGGGAGAGTAACTGGCCCTATCCACCCCCAGCACAGTACCTCCAGTCACTGTTGCTGGTGTCTATCTTATGTTTCTTTTTAGATTGTGAGCCCTTTGGGGACAGGGGTCCATCTTATTTATTTGTTGTTTCTCTGTGTAAACCGCCCTGAGCCATTTTTGGAAGGGCGGTATAGAAATTGAATAAAGAAAGAAGAAGTAGGGGTGTGCACGAATGATTCGAAGCAAACTGGTCTGCTGCACAAACTGGTCTGAGCATGAACCGGGCTAGCCTTCAGGAAAGGGGCACAGTCTGCAATCAAATCAAACCCGGTTTGAAGAGAACCTGTGTGATGGTTTGAACTGGACTCAACTGAGGGAGATGAGAGGAGTGAGGGAGGTGTAGCAAGAGGAATCTTTAAAAGTCAATGAGGGGCGAGAGGCATCTTTAAAAGTAAATTTCCCTTACCAGTGGCAGTCCGAAGGTACCAAAGCTGCCTGGAGCAGCGGCACTCCTCCCAGCAGCCCATGTGGCAGCAGTGACTCTCCACCCAACAGCCCACATGGCGGTGGCGTTACTCTGGTACTTACCTGGCCTCCATGCAAGTGGAGGTGAGGATTTCATCACCACATGCTGCCGGTAAGGACTTCATTTACTTTTAAAGATGTCTCTTGCTGCGTCGCCCTCACCCCTCTCCCCTCAATCGAGCCTGGCTCGAACCGTCAAACTGCTTCGAATTGCTTTGCGGACCCACAGTCCGATCCAAATTCAATTCGAATTCGGACTGAACAGCAAAAAGAGTCTGTGCACACCTTTATGCTACAGGTATCAAAGTCATAATACACACAGATCAATATTTCTGTACCTGAGTATTGAATACAACATACAGAAGTTGGTTTATCAGCTACAATAATCTGTCTCTCGAATTTCGTTGGAGGAGAATTTGCCAGTGGATATTCTTCGTAATTTCTTCTAGAAATAGTATGGAAATAATTAAAAGGAGAAAAAACCAGATTGTGTTACATACTATATTGTGTTAGTTACTCTTGCTAACTAAGCAAATGGGCATCTTTCAAAGTGGTGATTCTCTTATATTTAGCAGGGGGAGAGCAACTGGCCCTATCCAACCCCAGCACAGCATTCCTCCAGTTTGCCTTATGTTTCTGCCTTATGTTTCTTTTTAGATTGTGAGCCTTTTGGGGACAGGGGACCATCTTCTTGATGTATTATTTATTTTTCTATGTAAACCACTTTGAGAACTTTGGTTGACGAGCGTTATATAAATATTATAGCAGTAGTTCTACTAGCAGTATAGTATATTAGAAATACAGGGAATTTTAAATATTTATCTCCATCAATATACAAGTGTAATAAACACATTTAAAGGCCCATTTTCGTTATTTTTCTCTTACATTGCAATTGTAAGATAATGTTAGTTTTGCTCAAGTGTCATAAATGGCTTTTTAAAAATACAGCCACGGTATTACTTACAGTTTGAAACTTCTCTTGCATTTTGATGTTGAACTGTTGTTCCGTTTTGCACTAGTCTTTGGAGAAAACATGTTCATTCTGCAAGGAGAAAAGACACTCTCCAGCTCTTGAGTTAGACATGGCATTGAAGTCAACAGCTCTTAAAGCAGATGACAGCTCTTAGACATAACACAGAAGTTGCTCACATTAATGTACAAACTAAGATATCTTGTTCCCATTTTTTACACATCAACTTAGCCCATTAGAAATAAGTGAAAACTGCACAAAAATATCCACAGGAGAACAGACCACTCAGTAACTGAACTTCATTTTCTATGGTTTATGTCAGCATCATGTGTAAGCAGATCTGAGTGCTTGCCTGAAAGATTATTTAAAGAAAAGAAAAAATAACATTAACATCTAAAGTAACTGCTACAGTGCACAAAGCTTGCCTGCCTGCCTGCCTGCTGTGATTCTGCACATTCTGTATATAATGCAGTACAAGATGCAGATTCACACTTTTCATTTTAAACAAAGAGTTGTTCCCAGCCTTTTTGGCTGCAAATGTATCCTTGAGAGTGTGTGGACAAGGAGCCT
The DNA here is from genome assembly GCF_027244095.1 of Hemicordylus capensis. Classification (NCBI taxonomy): domain Eukaryota; kingdom Metazoa; phylum Chordata; class Lepidosauria; order Squamata; family Cordylidae; genus Hemicordylus; species Hemicordylus capensis. The sequence continues at coordinate 376,126,061 of NC_069657.1, forward strand.
GCTGAAATCTCAGAAGTCAGAGAGGTGGCAAACATGGCTTCTACTGGTTGAGGAAGGGGCTGCAGCACTATATGTCTTGCCCCTCCTAATGAATAGCAAAACCACAGTAAGTTATGCAAAATACTAAGAACTGCAGACCAAACTATGCAGATTTGCTCAATTTGCCTATTTTATACAGGCTGCATAATTCAGTGCTTTTTAGTACAGGACGGCCAAGGCTCAGAATTTTAACTTTTGCTTGACACAACAGACAGACTACTGTATGACTACTTAAAAATTTGGCTGACAGAAAATTACTACAGAATGTGTGCCAAATTCCCAGATAAGCATATATTCTTACCTTAGCTTATCTTCGGGTCAAACTAGAATAGCTTATTATTTACTCTTCAGCCTCTTTTACACTATATTTTCCATACCCTGGATGGGAGACTACATGTGAGCACTGTAAGATATTCCCCTTAAGGGATGGGGCTACTGGGGAAGAGCACCTGCATGCTTGCATGCAGAAGGTTCTAAGTTCCCTCCCTAGCACCTCCAAGACAGAGCTAAGAGAGACTCCTGCCTGAAGCCTTGGAGAAGCCGCTGTCAGTCTGTGTAGACAATACTGAGCTAGATGTCCAATGGTCTGACTCGCTATAAGGCAGCTTCCTAAGTTCCTATGAACCTGCTATAAAGCAATAAAGATACTCTTTCTGAATTAAATGAAAAGAAAATCTACATCAAATCATTGAGCTGTATCCTAAGTAACCAGGGAGCAACAGCAGAAAGTGCTTGGATTCTTTTCCGTAAATTCTCCCCTCCCACTGAAGACTCCAGCACCATTCCCTGAAACCTCCAGAGTAGCTTTTCAGGGGACTAAGCAAGCTGTCCTAGTGAGGAGGGTGTGAGAAACATCACCATTGTGCTTGCACCACTTAGCATACAACCCACTGACCAACATCCCCACTATTTTAGACGTTGGAGTTGCAGCATTGAGTATATCCTATGCAGACCGTGCAGGCTTTGTAATGATCAGTAGCATAGGTAAAGCGACAGTTTGTGCTGATTGAGAAGACACCATAAAGTCATAGACCAGGTCTTTAATTTCTGAAGTTTGCTTTTTTAACTCCAGACCCCAAACCTCAGCCATCGCAGATACCTACACATGATATTCCATCAACTCCTCAGTAGGGAAGATGGAAGGTCTAGATGGAATGTTTTCATCCAGAGATGGGTCAGAAAGGTGTTCCCTTGCTGCAGACTCCACATCAGAATCAGAGGAAGACGTATAAAACTCTGCAGAGGAAAATCTGTCCTCCTCTTGTACAGGCAGAATAGAGGTACCAGAAACACCTGTACCCTGTATACAGCTGGTCTCTTCGGAGACCACTCACATATCCTTAGCAGGAGTAGGTGGTTCTTGGAAAACAGCAGCTGAAGTAGGCATAGACTTTAAAGAAGAAGGACCTGCAACAGCAGTTGGGATTTTAAATAGAGTATCCCCTTTTTGCCCCTGGAGTGCAGATGGAATCCCTTCTTGACTTGACTGATGATGGTCACTTCTGTTATCTCTCATTCTATCCAAGGAAACAGACTTCTGCAACTTCCACAAATGGTAATCTTCATAGTCATATGGTAGAACTGGAGACATGGGGCAACAATATTCTTGAATTTTGAGTTTCCTGTGGCAGGTACAGTGGTGAGAACACTCCAGTGATACAGTGGAACCTCAGCAACCACAACAGCCACAGCCATGTGAGCACTGTACATAAGCCCTGTGCATATTTCTTAACGCAGAGGTATGATCCAAAGGTTGTGTGCCTCTTTGAGAATAAGGCTTCAATTAAGACATCAAAGGAGTTTCCAGGATGGGAACTACATCCCCCTCAACATTATTCTCCACATCTAGACCTTGGCTAAGAAATCCTCTAAAAGTTAAAGCCAAGGTTGTGCTTTTTGAAGAATCTAAATAGCAAGGAAGGGGAAGCAGCTTGATAAAGCCCAAGGTCCTCCTGTGTTAGGATTCCTTCTTCTTCCGCATCAATAACTGACATTGAAGGGGAAAGATGACCTTGTGATAGAGCTTGTGACGCCATTGACGTTGATGGATTCAGTAACAGAGACAGGCATCTCAATACAGTTTCAGTTGACATCAGTACTGGGTCCAAGGCTTGCTCCTTCGAAGCGTTGTCTTCGATGTCAAGGAATCTGTCAACTTGAGGGATTTACACTTTGACAGCGAGTCCGAATGCCAATCCTCATCCGAGGATCTTTTGTTTTTATGTTTCCTGTGCTAACTCCTGGAGGCAGAATCTTTTGAAACCTCCCTGGGTGCTTGAATACATGCTTGCCCAATGCTTGGCTTAAAGCCATTGTAGATACCAAGGGGTTGGTTGGAGGTCAATATTGACAATGGCAGTTGTAGAGAGCGCGGCATTGGTGGCAGGGGGCGAAATGCTTGCTTCTATAAAGCCACCCTGAGTCACAGTGCCTGGTTCTTTAACGTTTGGCGAGAGAAAGACGTGCAAATCTGGCAGGTCCTTGTATTATAATCCTCGCCTAAGCAGAACAAGCAGGAGTCATGCCAATCAGTTGCGGGCAATTTCCCCCCACAATCTTTGCACTTCTTAAATGTTTTTCTAATTAATGTCCATTGAGAATTGGGAAATCAAAAAGCAAGCCATTTCAAACCAGGGGAAACTCCAAATCTTTCAACAAAATCAGTTTGTGTAGAAACAAGAATAGTCAACAGCCAGTCCAAGATTTAAAAAACACTTCCTCCCTCCCTCTCTCTCTCTCTCTCCATCTACAGAAACCAATCCAACGGAGGAGCCCTATCTGACAAGGTGAACACTTTGGCGGTTAGAAAGGAACAGTAGGAACCGCTGAAATAAACGGTTGCACTGAGCGTGAAGGGCAGTACCCGAGCACCACAAGGAGCTTGGATATTCCACCCATGAGGTCCTGTGCAGGCACAGAACCCGAGCTTAAGAATGTCTAACAGATCATGCTACAGATGTGGTCCACTGCCAGGATGCTTCTTCCTAGCATGTAGACGGACAGTTAGTGGGGATGTCAGCTACTCTAAACTTTATTACCAGAATTTGTACTCACTGTGGTGATGATGTGTAACCTGATGACTTTATTTTGCTATGGAAAACCAGTGGCTGATCTTTTATTACACTCATTTTACCTGTATTGAAGTAAAGTCATTAGTTAAAATGACTACTACAACTGAGTAACAGTAAATGTATTCTACAAGCACAAATATATTTTTGATACCTTGTGTCAGAGGGCTTCTAAAATAAACAGTTATCTATATTTATACATACATACATACATAAACACAAAGACTGCCAGCAAAATCGAAATACAATGTCAATGATCCCCTGCCCACATGTCTGCTAAACAAGTTAGGTCTTCACTGCTTGCCAAAACACAAGGAGTGAAGATGTTAGGCAGGCTATGTCCACAAATGAAAAGGTCCTGTCTCATGGTCCCACCAAAGACAGCCAGGGTAGGCAATGATATTGATCTGAGTGAACAGGAAGATTAATATGGAAAAAAGAGGTCCTGAAGGGAACTGAACTTACTTGTAAGTATACATGCTTAGAATTGTGATATAAAATTTGCATCAAGAAAGCATAAATCTTCTCAGAATAAGACTAGACATCTGTTTTCTCAGTAAAGGCTTAGACGGGTAATAATACGTGTTATTATGCTGTTAACAGAGGTTGATAAGCTAGATAGCAACGAAGCGATAAAATAATTCACCTTTGACCTATGTGAAGAAGTATGCATATCAACAGAGCCCCAAATAACTGTTATGACATAGGAAAGAACAGACAGCATTTGGGACAAGTAGCCTAAATAAAGAATTTGTTCCTCTTTGTATGCACACATATTTAGCATTATTTCTAAAAGGGAAAAAAGTAACCCAGTCCTATTAACTGTCCAGAAATAAATAAATAAATAAAGTTAGTTAGTTAGTTAGTTAGTTCTTTAGCCCTGACAGGAAGAAAAGGTTCATTCAAAGACCATAAAAATTATAGATGCAATGCAAGCTACAAAAGCAGTGAAGGGTCAATGTGTGAAATAGAAATACCAAAGATATTCTGGAGAAGGACCACCACTGAAATAAATGAAACAAGTTATATCTAACTAACGTCAGATTGCTTACTTGTAACTTGGGTTCTTCTAGTGGTCATCTGTGCTCTTACATGAATGGGCTTTGCGCCTGCGCAGAGACCTCGTCAGAGTTTCTCCAAGCTCAATTTTTCTCCAGCCTTTATGGGTGGTAGCCCCTCCCCTCTGATGATGTGCACAAGTCCCTGTGATCCCCTGCTCAGTCTCTGAGGATGTCGAACTGGAAGAAATCTTAAGAGGGGAGGATGTGTGGGCATGTAAGAGCACAAATGACCATTAGAAGAACCCAAGTTAGAGGTTAGCAACCAGACGTTCTTCAGCGTGGTCTCTGTGCTTTACTCGAATGGACGCATGACAAGCTGCACCCTGTGCTATTCTTACCTGGAGGAGGGTATTTGGGCGAAGAGCAATTGCAGGATGGCTATGCCGAATGCCGCATCCTTAAGTGAGCGTACATCCAAAGCATAGTAATGCATAAAAGAATGTTGAGAAGCCCAAGTATCTCCTTGGCAGATAACATCCAGTGGAATTGCCCTATTGAAATCTGTGGATGTCGCTACTGCTCTAGCTGAGTGAGCTTTAAGGAGGTAGGTGCATCTTTCTTGGCGATCTGGTAACAGAGTTGAATAGACCTAACCAGCCATCTTGATATGGTTTGAGCTGGGGCCTTTTTGCCCTTATTGGGGCCTGAACTGGTAATAAACAGAGACTATGAAGTCTGCCCAAAAGAAGTATGATGAACATAGAAGACTAAGGCTCTCTGGACATCCAACAAATGGAGACACCCCTGGGAGGAATCCGTGGAATTAGGAAAAACACTGGCAAGTTAAGTAGTTGAGAGCAGTGAAAGGAGACTACTTTTGATAAGGATACATCAAGTCTTAGCACCACTTTATCGCTATGAAATATGAGGTATGGGGCATCTACCCTGAGGGCCCTACGCTCACTGCCATGTTGGGCCGAGGTGATGATGACAAGGAAGGCCGCTTTAGACAAAAGGATGTCTACAGGTGCTGAAGTCAATGACATGAAAGGAGGGCCCATAAGGCAAGACGGACCAGGGAGAGATCCCAGGAAGGAGCCATAATAGATGCATCTGGATAAAGGTGAGATAGTCCCTTAAGGAAACGCTTAATTGTAGGATCCCAAAACCAGGTTGGAGAACTCGGTGGTGAGTGGGCCACAAATGCTGCAAGGTGGGTCCTTAAGGAGAACAATTTTAGCCCTTGTTCCTTCAAGGAAAGGAGGTAAGAACAAATGTCTGTAAGTAAGACATCAAGGGGGGATACAACCCTGGTGTGAAGGAAGTGTTATGAAGCGTGTCCACTTAGTTAAGCACAATTTTATTGTAGGTTTTCTGGCTGCAAAAAGGGCCTGGTGGAGGGAGTGAAGATGAAACAGCCATGCCATGGGATGTGATCTGTGGATGTCCGGGTACTGAAGGCAGCCGGAATGCTGAGTAAGAATGTGAGGAGGAGTTAGTAGGCGGATATGTACACCTCCTGAGAGATGTAGGAGACCAGGGAACCAGGGACGCCTGGCTACCAAGGGTCAATCAAGATGCAAGTCATTCCCTCCTGGTGGGTCTTCAAGTGAACTCATGGGAGTAGAGGTATCAGAGGGAACAGTTAGGCCTGTAGACCATTCCAGGGAATGGCAAAGGTGTCCCCTAGGGAGCGGTGGAAAAGGTGTTCCCTAGGGAGCGGTGGCAAAGGTGTCCCCTAGGGAGCGGTGGCCTCTTCCTGCTCTAGAGCAGTACCGTCCACTGAATTGTCCACACTGAACTGGGAGGCAAAGAGATCTATGTCTGGGGTAAACCAATGGTTGAAGAGTGAGCGAACTACTTGACGGTCTAGCTGCCACTTGTGGGAGTCCTTGCCTGCCCTGCTGAGGGCGTCCATCTGTGGGTTGGCAGTTCCTTGAATATGCACCACTATGGGAGTGACAGAGTGTAGGATGCACCACTACCAGATTTCGATGGCCAGGTACAGAAGTGCTGTAGAAGAGGTTCCCACTTGGCGGTTGAGGTAGGCCATGGCTGTGGTGTTTGTCTGAATTGTGATGACCGAATTGGCTAGAAGTGGCAGAAACCCTTTTAAGGCCTTTGAGACAGCCAGTTGTTAGAGGAAATTTATATGGTAGGTTGTTCGTGGACCAGATACCCTGGAGGTGAAGATCATTTAAGTGAGCCCACCCCCCCACCCCCGCCCAGCCAGTCTCTGAGGCATCTGTGGTAAGGGTGTGACACAGTGTCCGAGAATGGAAAGGTGCATCTACTGTTAGGTTCTGCAGATGAGTCCACAAGAACACCAAATGCCTGACTATTGGTGGCAGGTGAAGCCAATGCGACTGGGGATCCAAGTGTGGATGGAAACAGCAAAGGAACCAGTGTTGTAAGATTCAGGAATGGAGACGGGCATGAGGGAGCACATGGATCATAGAGGCCATGTAGCCCAGGAGTTGTTGGATGGTTCGGGTGCAGTGATGTCGATTGTGAGCAACACGGGAGGCCAGGGAAGAAATGGCCTGGATTCTGCAATCTGGTAGGTAAATATTTGTGTGTAGAGAGTGGAACAGGAAGCCCAGAAATTCTATGCATCTTGTTGGCTGCAGCTTGGATCTTTCATAACTGATTTGGAGACCCAACTTGTTCAACAAGTGTATCATGGTGACTAGTGACTCTAGCGCCATCTGAGGTGTGTCTGCCACCAGCAACCAGTCATCTAATTATGGAAAGAGCTGGATTCTCTGTTGTTGCAAGAACGCTATGACTGGGGCCATACATTTTGTAAAGATTTGTGGGACGGAGGCAAGGCCGAAGGATAGAGATTTGAATTGGTAAGTGTTGCTTCCGATTGTGAAGTGAAGGAATCTCCAATGTTGCGGCTGGATGGTGAGATGGTAATATGTGTCTTGAGATCTAGGGAGACAAACCACACGTTCCTTTGTAAAAGAGTGAGAATGGCTGGGATGGTGATCATTCAGAACCGTTTGTAGGCGATGGCGCAATTGGGAAGGCGTAGGTCGAGGGTGGGATGGAGGCCTTCATCTGGTTTGGGAACAGTGAAGTACTGAGAGTGGAACCCCTCGGAAGTGGGGTTGTAGACCAGTTCTATAGCCTGTTTGTTGAATAGCGAGGTCACCGCCAACAAGAGGGTGGGGGTGGCCCTGGTAGCAACAGGCAGGTTGTAGGGGGACATAGTAGAAAATCCCACTGCATAGCCAATCTTATAATTGTGAGGACCCACAAATCTGATGTAATGTTTTCCCATGCCGGGAGAAAAGGTGATAAGCAGGTTCCCCATCTGGGTGTGGGAAAAGAATCACTGCTTCTTTGGGAAAGTGGAGGAAGGTCTAGACTTAGAAGGCTGCAGACACTGGGGGAACGTGGGTTGTTTGTTTTAAAGTTGGTAGTGGCTGGTTCGAAAGGGCTGGTCCCTTTGGTGAGATTGGGGAGTTGGGCAGGTTGGTTGATTGCAGTTCCATCTGTTTGGTCTGTATTGTTTTGCAGAGGAGGTCTGATAACACTACATCCCGGACCAAGAGGAGGGGTAGCTCAAACCTGAAGTTGAAGGCCTGCTCGAATTCGATGATAAGTCACCTCTCAAATTGGAAAAGGCAGGGCAGTATGATTTGATAGACGAGTCATTTGGGGACAAGCAAAATTACCCCTCTGAGGCAGAGGATCTCCAATACGAACAGTAAGATCCCTTGGATCCCAATGAAGGCCCTTTGGAACAACCTTTTGAAAGGGTTATTCTTTCTGACTTTCTGATTACCAGAGACTTTCTGATTACCATCTCACTATCCGGCCGCAACATTGGAGATTCCTCCACTTCACAATCGGAAGCAACACTTACCAATTCAAATCTCTACCCTTCGGCCTTGCCTCCGTCCCACAAATCTTTACAAAATGTATGGCCCCAGTCATAGCGTTCTTGCAACAACAGGGAATCCAGCTCTTTCCATAATTAGATGACTGGTTGCTGGTGGCAGACACACTCAACTTCAGGAATGCTTGGAGGCAGCTGTTTATTTGGATCCATTCCAGTCCAGCTTCAGGCCTGGTCACGGCACTGAAACTTCTTTGGTCATCCTGGCTGATGACCTTTACCAGAAGAGGGACATAGGCTGTTTTACCCTGCTGGTTCTCCTCAGTCTGTTGGCAGCTTTTGATATTGTTGACCATGGTATCCTTTTGAAAAGGCTTCAAGAGTTGGGGGCACTGCATTGTGGTGGTTTCACTCCTCTATCTCCAGGGTTGATATCAAAGAGTTGCAATGGGGGAATTTTGTTCAACTCCCTGGGAGTTGTCCTGTGGGGTTCCTCAGGGGTTGATCTTATCCCCTATGCTTTTTAACATCTATATGAAGCCGCTGGGAGAGGTCATCAGGAGGTTTGAAGAAGGGGCCACCAGTATGCTGATGATGCCCAGCTCTATCTCTCTATTCCATCTCAATCAGGAGAGGCTGTTGAGGTGCTTGACTGTTGCCTGGAGGCGGTATGGGCTGGATGTGCACCAATAAATTGAAGCTGTATCCAGATAAGTCGGAGGTGCTGTGTGTCAGGGGCTCTCAAGTCCATGAAGTGGGGAGATATCCTATTCTTGAGGGGGTAGTAGTACCGCAGAAGGAACAGGTGCATAGCTTGGGGGTACTCCTGGATTCATCACTGTCACTAGAGGCCCAGGTGGCAGTGGTGGCCAGGAGTGCCTATTTTCAACTCAGGCTTATCCGCCAGCCACGGCCCTTTCTGGACAGAGATAGCCTGGCCACAGTGATCCATGCTCTGGTAATCCCCAGACTGGACTACTGTAATGCTCTTTAAGTGGGGCTGCCCCTGAAGACAGTTCGGATGCTGCAACTAGTGCAGAATGCAGCAGCAAGACTGCTGATGGGCACTTCTGGTCAGATGCACATCACGCTGGTCTTAAAGGAACTGCACTGGTTGCCAATTTGCCACCAAGCCCAATTAATATTTTTAACATTGACTTATAAAGCCCTGAACAACCTGGCCCCAAAATACTTGAAGGAATATAGGCCTTCTCCGATATAGACCTGCCTGTCAGTTAAGATCTGTAGGAGAGGCCCTCTTGGTCGTGCCACCACTGCCAGCAGTCAAAGGGGTATGGGCACATGAAAGGGCTTTCTCTGTGGTGGCCCCTAGGTTGTGGAATGCCCTCCCCTCTGAGGTGTGCCAAGTTCCAACATTGTGCACATTCAGGAGAATGGTGAAGACTCACCTCTTTACCCTGGCCATTGACCAGAGATGTAGTGGTTCTTCCCCTCTCAGGCACTGTATTTTTTACTGTATTTTTGATTTTATGATGTTGTATTTTAATTATGTTTTATTTTGGTTTTATTGTAACCCACTCTGAGACTTTTGGGTATAGGGCAGGCTAGAAATGTTAAATAAATAAATAAATAAATAAATAATCACTCTTCTAAGCCAGCTTGCATTCTGGCTGGTAAAGATTTTTGAGCCTGCTTCCACAGCCAAGCATGAAGGCACTAAGCCCGGTTTTTGTGTGCTTGCTTGAAAAATTAGCACAAAAGGAGCAGGCCTGCACATTATGGGCCTCACCGAGGCAATAAAGGCAACGACTGTGTCCAGGGAAGTTGTGCCCTACAATGGACACAGAACTTAAAAGTGACCTTACAGTAAAGCGCGCCCCAACTGCCTAAGTTAATGGCAACACAGGCACGTGCTGACAGTTGGGGCCAGCGCAAGGAGCTAGCTAATCAATCTGTGAGGTCCCTGCGCAGGCGCAGAAGCCATTCCTTATGAATGCAACGGATCACGATCCAGATCTTAAAAGTGACCTTACTGGTCATAAGCAAAGGGGGGAAAGCCTAAAATAAGAACACACACCCTGCCTAAGGGGGAAAGGGGGAGGGGTCACAATAGAAAGAAAAAGGCAAATGGAAAGAGAGAGCAAACTTAATTAGGGATAGGAGGAAAAAACTTAAGGACAGAATAAGGCTAAAATAGTACTTCCGATTTTGCAAGAGCTCAGAGAAACTGAGAACAAAGCTAGTCTGTCAACAGACGAAGAAGACTGAGCAGGGGATCACAGGGACATGCGCACATCACCGGAGGGGAGGGGCTACCACCCATTTAGGCTGGAGAAACTCCAACAAGGTCTCTGCGCAGGCGCAAAGCCCCTTCGTGTAAGAGCACAGAGACCACGTTGAAGAACCAACGTTTGGTCAGTTACAAATTACATCCTATTTATTTCAATGGGACTTAGTCATGACCAGCTTAGTCTGGATACTGCCCCATGCAAATAGCACGAGATAGATAGATAGATAGATAGATAGATAGATAGATAGATAGATAGATAGATAGATAGATAGATATCCCCAACTGATTTATGTTTACCAAGCTTACCTTTTTTCTTTACAAATTTGGTTGTTTCTTTCTTCAGGCACAAGGGAGAGGTTGGTAGAAGGGAGTAACTAAACCAACAAATCAGTAGACATAGTTATATACATTTGTATGAAACTTTACTACAAGCCCAGTTATCAGCTTATACTGGTATTGCAAGCCTCAGCCTGAGAGTAGTGAAACCAATCTCTCTTCCGCTCCCCAGCAACACTGTTTCCATAATGGCAGCAGCATAGAAGCAGCAGGAAGGAAGGGTACTTCTTAAAGTGATTACTTAAACCAAAAAATCCATTAGTGTATCCAAGATGGCGCCACCCATACAACAACCTTGTTACAGATTTGAGGATTCTGCTTAAATGGAAATGGAAGGCAGGATATCAAGGGTTCCTTTTAATGTTCTGTGCCCCCCTAATTCATCCTTGCTTGAGACAATTTGGTGGTGAGTCTGGGGTACAGTTTTGTATCTGTCATCTGTCACGCTTTAGCTGTTTTAGATCAAACTGTTTATATTTTAACATGTTACTGAAGCTCTGAGGCAAAACAGGTAGAAATTCAAACACAAAATAAATTGAAACTACAGCTTAAGTAAAATGAATCCTTACTTGGCAATAGCTGAAAGGCCCTTCTCTCTTCCAGTTACAAGAAGCTCACTCTGCTGAGATCTCAGTAGTGCAGCCACATTAATCTCCAGTAAGGCAATTCTATTCTCAAACATTGAAGTTAGCAAGCAGAAAACCTGCAGAAACATGTTCATGAAATATTCCTCCCTTCAAACCAAAATAGTGCATGAAAATATACAGTATCCACAACATTTCAGTGTTGTGAATGCCACCTGCTATCATATCACCATCATGCTGGCTTAGAAATAAAAATAGTTCTGTGTTGATCTGCATGGTGCTGGTTTTCACTGCATTACATCTCCTCAGTCAGGATATGCAAGTCATAGGAATAGCAATCAACATCCTATCTCACCTTCTGTAAACATGCCAGGTTTTTTGTTGTTGTATGAGGGGGAACGGGCAATTTTCTGCTATCTCCCCTTCCCTCTGCTGCTGCTTGTGCCTCCCAAAATTATGTCCCTGAGAGCACGAGTACCCTCAGGGAGATAGTTTCAGGAGGCATAAGCAGCTGCAGAGGGCAATTTCCTTGCTCAACAAAAACAAACAAGTGCTTCTGTTGGTTAGCCTGGATGTCAGCTAGTGACTTTGTTTGACCTTCAAAATTCAAACCACCACCCACCACCTCACTTTAACTCACAGAGAGTCACTAAGAATACTTCTCACTTCTTCCCATCTACTGCCCTAGTTAATGGGCAAGGCAACATCAGAAAAATAATAATAATTAAAGAGGTAGACAGAACATATGTTTTGTGTAAATGAGGCATTCAGTCCTATTTATCTTGAAATAAATGTCCTTGGATATCAGAATTAAGGAAAAAATCTGCCTTATCCCAAGATAACTATAAACTGAGTTGATAATATTGGATTACTGGAATCATTCGTCTTGCTCAGTATAAATCAAAATAACATTTCCCCCTGCTTTATTTCAGTGGCTTTCCCATTACCTCTGTGAAGGTAACATCATTACCACTATGAAAAAAATGAAGGGTGGGGACCTTATGTACAAGTGTTGCTAGCATGGGGTACTGCATATGTGGATTATTTTTCCAAAGCTTTTGTCTTCAAGAGCATAAATTATGTTATACACTTACAAGTACTGACTATTTTCAAATATTTCAAAGGCATTTAAGTACTGTACTTACCCTACCACTAACAGCCTTCTTCATTAAAGCACATGATCCAGCAAACTGAATGCTGAGGGCACTGTAATCTTTAAACATACAAAAACAAAAAACCCAACACAATAAAATGTATTTTTTTCTTTCTCCAAGTCAGAAAAACATCATATTAGATTACATACTAGGTCTAACTTTTTCCTTATATGCGGTTTACATCAATCTAACTCTGCTGATTTCAGCAGTGCTATTGTCAGTTTTAAAATATGTGGGTGGGAAAAGATACATACACTCCCAGTACAATAATCATAGGCAAAATTAGAAGACATCATACTTGTTAAGAGTCTGCATACCTGTACAATTCTAATCAGTCAGTAGAAACAAGAAGAAAGTCACATATGAAGTAAAATATTTTTTTAACAGAAACATGGCTTTCCGTATAAGTACTGTCCTGGAGTTAGAAATCATATCTGACTATTAAAAACAACCACTATATAATCATACCTCTATAATGTAAAACAGCTTCCAACTCAAAATTTGCCATGTTAATTATGAATAAACTAGTAGAGCTTCCTATCCACAAGCATTGGGCATTCACTGCAGAAAAACTAAGTTAAAACAAAGACAGAAAGGAAGATTAAAATAAAAAATAAAAAAATCAAGAATTCTTTTTATTACAGATACAAAGAGCTGTACTTTTAAATTCCATAGCCTTGATACAGGGAACCTCTTACCATGCAAACTAAAAGTTGTACATAAATAAGTAGGTGCTTTTCCTTACATTTCAGCTCAGCAGTACCCTCCATCAAATAAACAAATCTCATTTTAAATTACTATACATTTAAAGAGAAAGGTACAGTGTCAACAGAGATGGGAGAGGAAGAAGTAGTGGCTGTATATTGTACACTAACCAGCCTAGATAAATTAAATTGTGACATAAAGCTAGGAGTTATGTTTTCATAGCTGCTCAATTTGATTTGCAATATGCTTACTACGTATTAAGAAGTTTGATGCTCCATATGATTAAAATAACATGGAAGCCCTCCTCACGATGTTTTCAGGACAGTTCAACATTAAAAAGTGATCACCAACTAGATATTATTGCATACATGAGATACATCTATGAGATTTTAATTTATATAACACAATGTGTCAAGCAGTCAATAAACATTTACTGTATTTACCCGTGTCCTTTGTTACTTAAATATGCAGACTTGTCACAGTGTTCAATTCTAAGGACTGGAAAGGTAGTTTCAACTGTTTCTTCTTCTCTTATGTCATTTGGAGTATACACTTTAGAAGTATTCTGAAGCTCATCTGGGGAAAATAGTTAATGACTCTTGGTTACCATATCAGAAACAGATTGACTAAAGGTGGTTTCACACTATCTACCCCAAGTAAGGGAGACAGAGATGCCAGCAATAGGGATGTGTGAGCCAGCTCGATTCGAACCGTGGTTCGAATAGAACCAGCCTAGTTAGGCATGCCTAACCCAAAGGGGGGTGCCTGTCTGAGTTTGAACCAGACTGCCCCCAGTGCTAAAAAGCAGTTCACAGGCCAGTTCAGGGGTATCCTTGTAAAGGGGAATCCAGTGAAGATTCCCCTTTACTTTGTATACCTGCCTGAACTGGCCCATGAACCAATTCAGCCTGGTACGATGGCCAAACTGGACTGGACCCAGTTTCTCTCAGTTCAGTGACCAAACTAGATTGGACACAGTTCGGCCAAACCTGAGACCAGACCTGGGTGGTTCAAACACAGGTGCTCTTACCCTTGGACTTTGGGGCTGAAGTTCAGGTCCTCCACACTCCCTGCCCCCCCCCCCCGCCGCAAACCCTCTTTAATCTGTCCCGGGTGGTATGCCCTCAAGAACTTACAGGTTAAAAAATGATGCTTAACTTGCAGGGGGCGGGGTCCCAAAGACCTTTAGGTCCAGGCTCCAAAACTGCATAGGTGCACCTCTGGGTTCAAATCTGGTCTGGATTTGAACTGAACTGGCCAAACGGGTGGCTCACACATCCCTAGTCAGCAACCAGCAGTGTGCACTCCTGGTGGGTGTGTCGTGCAAACCCACCCAAGTCCAGTTCTGAGTCTGCCACTCAACATCCTCCTGACTTCCATAACCAAGATATGAAGTCGGGAAGAGCATCTCAAGAGAATGTTGGGTATGGACTTAGGAGCAGACTTGGGGGTTTAACATTACACGACAGCCAGGAGTGTGCATTGCTTATTTCCAAAATTTTCCCACCTTACTTACTTGTAGCAGATTGTGTGAAGCTGCCCTAAGACATTTAGTTGAAGGCTAAACACAATTAATCAAATTACTAAGATTTAATTTAGGCAGATTCCCATGATTTGTGTGTGGCAATGCTGTTGATTACATCACAGCAAGGCACACCCATTTTTCTGTTTGTAGAGCTGCACCAGCACAAGGTACAGGCCTAATCCTATAAAGGTGGACAAGATCCCAACTAAGCTTGTTACATGGGGAACTCTCTCCCCACTTGCAAGACCTTTAAGTGCAGTTATAAAGACAGTCACAACCACAGGCTTCCAAAGTCACAGCCAAAACTTCCTCAGAATGTCACAACCACAAGCTTAAATCCAAATTTTAAAAAATTTGCTTTATTGAATACAAAATAAGAGGCTTGACTAGAAGGATAACGAGGGAATCCCCACATGACTCAGACACTCTGGTGGAAGCGTGCCCGGGCTCAATAACTATAAATGCCTGACTGAAATGGAAATGGATAAGTGAGATGGTGGTTTCCTGTGATGGCTGGTTTGGTCTGCTGTTCATGAAGGGGAGTAAAAACCAGGAAAAAGGAAGGAAATGGCTCCTCTGCTTAATTGGGGAGGTGACAGCCACCTTTCTAGTGAAAGGATATTACAAGGACTGGACCCAGGTTTCCAGGGGAGTTGGAAGTCAGTGGGGCCAGTCTATGCAAATCGTGGGAGGCTGCTGGGAATCAGGAATTTGAATCAGAGATAGAAATGATCTCCTGCATTGTCTGGGGAGCTTGGAGGAATGAGGATAAGTTATTTGGAGGGTTGCCGGAATCCTACAAAGAAAAGATAACAGAAGGAGAGTGTGTGAGTGAGGTCCCTCTTAGTGGGAGGAGCAAGAGGCAGATATCCCTTGCTGGTGGAACTGGCTGGAAGCTTCTGCCCTAGGCTATTGCTATCCCTCACAGGAGAGCTTATTTATGAGTGGGCATTCTTTATGTAGGTAATGGACGCTGACTCAAGACCATTGCCATACAGTGGAATGCTCCTTATGAGTAAGGCTAGGCAGTGGCCTTGATTCTGCAGGATCAATAGCCCTGTGTCCTCTGGGGCTGCTTTTTAACCAAGGGAGGAGTTGACCAAACTTCCTCAACTGGTGGCACAAAGGCAGATACAACTGGAACTTTCAGAGGAACCTCCTAACCTAGCCTGACAGTAACCACACTCTCACACAGATTTGCCAGGAAAAGGGGGGATCAGGGAGAGAAGAGGTCCCAGCAGCAGAGGAAGTAGGGAAGTCCCCTAAACTCCCTGTTCCTAACGTAAAGGTAGCGGAGCCTGGATCCTTGGTGGGGAGAGTGGAGAAGCAGAGGGTAACAAGTTAAGCTCCAAGATAGATCACAGAGGTTGTGCAAATTGGAGGCTTTTCTGCTAGCTATTTTTATACGATGAAAGATGCATAACAATGGGTTTGGGGATGGTTAGACATAACCTGAGGATCTGATCGCTTGAGAAGGATGCAGGATGTTGGCTTTGGGAATTAGGATTATCCAAGAGACGTGGCTGACCTAAGAATCCGTGCAGAGGTCAGGAGCGCAGTGATGTGACATGGGGAAAGGTGAGCCATGGCTGCCTTGTCCTGGGTCTCAGGAAAACTAGTCTTCATTGGGGAAACTCATTCTGGGATACCCAGTTTGGGCCTCTCTAGGATAGGGAGCAGCTTTTGGGCTCCTTCTGTTGTTGGTTTCCCTCCGAGGCTTCTAACCACAGGGATGGACCCTGCCTTCTTCCTGGACCCCCTTGTGGGCAGGCAGGCCTGGACTACATGCCTCCTTAGGAGTGGAGGGGGTTGCCTGGATTCTCACTTCTGGACCTCCTAACAATCTGACCATTCCTCTCACCCTGCTTGACCATGTTTCTTCACTGAATTCCTGACTTGCATTAGACAGCTGGGCTAGGATAGCTCCCCAGGATAAGAAACTTGTACTGGCAAAACACAACTTCTGGTTAATGATGCACTGAGCAACTGGTACAAGTTGAATTATGTGCAGTCCTATCCCACTGATGCAACAGGGATCGGATTATGCTGTTAGTCAAACATGACTTCTTTGCAGCTGATATGCAAATACGTTTTGCTCTCACATCTTCAGAAGCAGTATCCAGACCTCATTATAAATAATTGCAAACACACACACACACACGACTTTTTCCTGCTAAATGCTTGTATGAATCTTAAAATATGAATTGTAGTTGTGCTACTGATTTACAGTGACAGAGTCCAATACAACTGTCATTAATGTCTGTGACAAATCTTACATGAAGAAAAACAGGTTGCTCATCTGTAACTTATGATCTGGTAGTGATCCGTTGATATCCATTAGAATGGGTTCTGTGCCTGCGCGGGAGCCTCTCGGTGTCGAGTTTTACAGCTCCTCTTCAGCACCAGCACCCCGCCTCATGTGACCACATGGCTATTTAAGGCGGGAGGAAGTGCAGGCACCTCAGTTCCTTGGAGACCGCCGAAGCAGTCAAGTCAGCAGGTAAGTTCTACTATAGCGAGGTAAGTACTACTGTGGAGGGGAGGTTCAGGAGGGTCTAATGGATATCGACGGATCACAACCAGATCATCAGTTATAGGTGGGCAACCTGTTTATCTGGTTCGTCATCCGTTGAATCCATTAGAATGGGTATTTAATTAGCTCCATAAGGAGGAGGGAGCAGTAGAGTTATTGCAACACCTTTTTGAGGACACCTCTCCCAAAATTCGCCTCCGCAGCAGACCGTAAGTCTACAGCGTAGTGCTTCACAAAAGGTTGTTCAGAAGACCATGTAGCGGCCTTACAAATGTCTTGAAACGATATGCCAGACAGGTGAGCAGCCGAGGCACCATAAGCTCTTGTGGAACGCGCCCTGATGGTCTTTGGTGGCTGAACTTTCTGTAAAGAATACGCCAGATGGATGGCTTCGACAATCCAGTGTGATAGTCTCTGCCTGGACAATGCCTGTCCTATGTTCGGAGCGAACGGCGGGCACGCGGCAGCGTCAGAGACAAGCACGCGGCGCGCAGGGTGCATGCGCGCCGCTAGCGCTCGTCTGTGGGCTTTAGGAACAATGGGGGCAGCATTGGAGGCATTTTAAGACAACGACGGGGGCAGGCAGGGGCGGCAGAGAGGAACGCTGCCGCTCCAAGAAGATTCCTTGATCGGAACAGCGCCGGAGGGGGAAGAGCGGCGGGGGGGGGTAAGTACTACCACCCCCCCGCTTAAAGCGACAGGCCCCCCCTGTGCCGGACCGCCGGACCGGTCCGGCGTTCTATGGAATGTTGCCGGACTGAACCGTGCACACTCCTAACAGATTAGTGAGGCCTCTCAGGAAGCTCTTGCATGAAGGGTGGGAGAACACTGTTTTCCCATCCCAGCCTGGATGGCGAGATGAAAGCACAGCCAAGTGGACCTTGATTGACACGTTCGATAGTTTCGCTGATTTCAGAGAGGTCAAATAAAGTAGGATATCACGGACAGAAGCCTCCTTAGGGCGGAAAGCATGGTGAGAAGCGTAGATAGCAAATCTTTTCCATTTGCTGGCATAGTTTTTTCTCGTAGATGGCTTGTGCTAATTTAGCATGATTCGCTTCAGCAATCGATCTTCCACACTGTTAGTTGCAGGGTGAGCACTTCCGGATGTAGAAGGTGTCCGTTTTCCTGAATCAGGAGGTCTGGACGGTTCGGAAGTCTGTGATAACTCGAAGCTAGTTTGAATAGATGTGGAAAACATGCTTGGCGGGGCCACCAAGGCGTGATCAGGATGCACTTCACATGGCCTGCCAGTAGACATGCTACAACTCTGCTCACAAGAGGCAAAGGGGGAAACTTGTAAGCCCACTGCCCCGACCAGTCTATCTGGAAAGCATCTCCCAAAGACTGGGGTTCGTGGCCCGCTCCCGAGCAGAGCAGCCTGCATTTTGTGTTCTGCGCTGTAGCAAATAAGTCAACTTCCGGGTGACCCCAGAGTAGAAATATCTTGTGGAGGTATAGGTCGTTCAGTTCCCACTCATGTTGGGTTTCCGTGGAGAATGAACGACTGAGGCTATCTGCCAGTATGTTGTCCGTGCCTTTGATGTGGATGGCTATTGAGGTGATGCTGTTCTTGATACAACAATGCCAAGATTTGAATGCTCAGGGCACACAGCGACCTGGAGACCATTCCACCCTGTCTGTTCTGGTAGGCGATGGCGGTCGTGTTGTCCAAGTGTAATTATACTACACTTCCTCTTAGCATTGGGAGGAAGGCTTTCATGGCTTGGAAAACCACCAGTAGCTCCAGGAAGTTTATGTGGAACTGGCATTGGGGTCGGGTCTAGAGACCTTGTGCTACTGTGGTATTGCAATGACCACCCCAACCCTGCAGTGAAGCATCTGTCGTGACCCACACAGACAGGGCCTGTGTCTGAAACGGTATTCCTCTGAGCAAGCTGAGCCGCCTCATCCACCAAGAGAGGGATCTTAGGATTGGTAGAGGCAGATGTAGTTGCATTGCTGGGCTGTCTCTGTTTAGGCAAAAGGAGGACAGAAACCACAGCTGAAGCTTCCGCATTTTCAATCGGGTGTAGTGTACAGTCGACTTGCAGGAGGCCATTAGGCCTAGCAAACATTGTATTTGATGCGCTGTTTGCAAGGGATTGTGTTGAAACTCTTAAACCATTAGAGCTATGGTCTGGTAGCGTTCTTCTGGCAAGAACGCTCTCCCCACATCTACATCCAGTATTGTGCCAATGTAAGATATGGTGGACACTGGACTTCTTCCAGTTGATTTGTATTCCTAGATCTCGGATGAGGCCCAACATGTATTGAATCTGCAGACATAACTCTTTTTTGTCTCTGGATGTCAGTAGACAGGCGTCCAGATAGGGGAAGAGTTTCAGGCCTTTTGTCCTTAAATGAGCCACTACCACCGCCATACACTTGGTAAATACACACAGGGCAGTGCAGAGACCGAACGGGAGGACTTGATATTGATATATTGACATTCTTACCGTGAACCTCAGGTACTTTTGGTGGGATGGTCGAATCCCTATATGAAAGTAGGCATCCTTTAAGTCTAACGTCACGAGCCACTGCTCTTGATGTAGCAGCGGTAGGATGTCCTGCAACGTCGTTATCCAATCCCTTTTCACTTGTACGAACTTGTTGAGGTGCCTGAGGTCCATGATCGGTCGAATCCCGCCATCTCTTTTCGGGATTTGGAAGTGATGGGAGTAAAACCCCTCCCGTCGAGATGCCCATGGCACTGGGACTATTGCATTCTTGCAAAGGAGCTCCTTCACTTCTTGCAATAAAGCTGGAGTTGATCTCGTAAAGCGAAGGCCCCTGAACAGTGGGCGCATCTTGAACTCTATTGCGTACCCTAATGTGACAATCTTTAAGACCCAATGGTCTGATGTTATGTGGCGCCATGCTTGCACATAACTTGCCAATCTGATGTTGTTGTTGGCTTGCAGAACCGGCTGGTTGATGGTGTAGGCCAGGTGGTCGACCTCCTTGATGTTCTGGGAGGGAGAATAAAGTTGATGGAGCAATAGAGTTGGTTGGTGCAATGGACTGTTCTGTATCTCAGGGTCGTTGTTTGTTGCCATCCACCTGTTTCCCGCGTTGCGTAGGGGTATATCTACCCTTTTGTTGTCCTGGGCGTTTATTAAAAGGCTGGTAATTCTTACGGAAGTCACGGCGTTCCTGTGGCCTGTGGGACGCACAGGGGCAATAGTAGGATTTTTGTTTGTTAGGGTACGAAGTTGATGCCGAAGACGTGAATGTCTTGGCCGTGAATTTTGATTTCTTCATTTTCTCCATTGCTGAATCTGTCTCTTCAGAGAAAAAGCCCTTGCCATCTATCTTATCTTTCATGTCCTGATGCAGGGATGCGGACCGCAACCAGGCATGACAACGGAGGATAATCGCAGTGGTGACAGACCTAGACTCCGACTCTGCTAGGTGCTTTGCAGTGCTCAATTGTTGACACGTGAGGTCCCCAGCTTTCTGTAACGTTTTCCGGAACCATACCTTGAGTTCTTCAGGAGACAACTTATCAATGTCTTTCTCTAGATTCTCCCAAATGCAGTAGCTGTATTTAGCCATGCAGGCCGAGTAATTAGCCACTTTGACTGAAAGACAAGAGGTGGAGTATAACTTTCTCCCCATGACGTCTAATTTTCTGCCCTCTTTATCCACAGGGGTGGTGTGTCGACGACCGGACCTAGACGTGGTCGCACAGTCAATGACCAATGAGTTTGGAACAGGGTGTTTGAATAGGTAGGTATTATCCTGTTCTTGTAACCTGTAAAGACCCTCCAGCCTCTTAGAATCTAGTGTGGACATGTGTGGAACCTGCCAGGCGCATTGAGCGGCATTTGAAATGATGGGTAGCAGAGGTAGAGCTACTGGTTGTGCTGATTGGGACTGGGCCATGAAGTTGTAGACCGGGTCAACAGTGGTTTTTACTTGTGAGGATAGATCTAATCCCAAGGTGGCAGCCATCTGTTTAACATGAGAGTGGTACGCCTTTAGCAATAGCAATAGCACTTACATTTATATACCGCTTTATAGCCGGAGCTCTCTAAGCGGATTACAATGATTTAGCATATTGCCCCCAACATTCTGGGTACTCATTTTACCGACCTCGGAAGGATGGAAGGCTGAGTCAACCTTGAGCCCCTGGTCAGGATCGAACTTGTAACCTTCTGGTTACAGGGCGGCAGTTTTACCACTGCGCCACCAGGGGCTCTTTAATTCCTCCGTTGGTGAGACGTGGGCAGGTGTAGCCACATCGGGCGAGGGGTCAGCTTCCACAGTTTCTGTGTCAGACTCAAAATCAGAAGAGCCATGGTGACTGTCATCTGACTCAATCTCAGAGGGAGAGTGGTGTGAGGGAACCCCGCCTGGTGATGTTATCATTGGAGGAGGGGGTAAAGGTGGGTCCTCCGTTTGGACCACTACTGCAGCAACTTGTTGTGTGGTTTGTGTTAACCGTGTAGATGTAGATAGCAGAGTCTGCATGGAAGCGTTGGAAAACACCAGTTTCGGCAGAAGAGGGGTACCCCCTTTAGGGAGTGGATGGATTGGTAGGGCAGCAGTAGCTCGAGGGACAGTAGTTGCAGGCATGGCTCATCGCCAAACTCGATCCTCATCGTAGTCATAGGCCATTCCAGGTGAAGATGTGCCAGGTAACACCATCTCATTAGAAGAGGAGACCCCACTGAACCCGTAGGTGTGCCATGGGGCAGCAGTGGACAGTTGTGTAGCAGATAGTAACTGTGGGTTGGACTGTGGAGTGTCTTCGTCCGAGCAAGGAAAACCTGGAAATGTAGATGGAGTGTTAGCTGCAGAATCCAACATTGTCAGAAGAGACTGTGTTGTTCCCGGGTCCAAAGCCGTGCCCCCATTATTTGAGAGGTCGGCTTCCTCTACTGCAAACGTCAGGGGAGCCTGGAATTGAGGTATAACAGTAGTAATATTTGTTGGTGTGTTCAATGCCGAAGGCTGGACTCCCTCCCCCGATGTCGAGGGGGACCGTATCGGCATCGGCGCTGGTTGTAAATCTCGGAGACTCGGTACCGGTAGAGCAGGATCTGGAGGAGAAAACACTTCTTCAATTGTCGACGTCAATGCTTTCATCGGTGCCAAGATCGATGTTGACGCAATGTCTGGAGCACCCGATGTTGAGGTGTCTCTAGGCATCGAGTGTGGCTTCTGCGTCGATAGTCCAGCTGGATGCGCTGCCGTCGATGCCGAGGGCCCAGAGTGTTGAGTCGTCGTCGATGCCGATGGAGCTGCCGATGTCGAGGGCTTCAATATCGACACAAAAACCACCTCCTGAACAGACTTCAGCGACGGGGTCGAGCCTGATGTCGACAGCTTCTGCGTTTTTGCGGCGGGTTCTTCAGTAGTCGCCATTTTCTCACCAGACCTTTTTGAGGATTTATGGGTTTTTACGGCGGGCAACGGGGTTTTAGATTGGGTTGAAGCCAGGGCCCCCGAGCCATGAGCCTGAGGAGATTTCTTTGACGCGGACGAAGGCACTGCCAAAACATTTTCGTATATCGCGGCCCTCAAATGGAGTTATCAATTTCTCTGGGTTTGTTTTGAGAACGATTGGCAGATATTACAGGAGGACATAATATGCGCCTCACCCAGACAGAGCAAACACAAACTATGTGCATCTTGTGAGGGCAGTTTTGCCTTGCATTGCTCACAACGTTTAAAAGTCTTTTTCCCCTTTGGGGTATCCATATCTACAAGTTAGTCCGTTACTCACAAATACGTGGTCGTTAGTCAGTCCGAAGTCAAAGCCAGGTAGCAGTCCAATCAAAGTTTCCAAACCAATACATTTAGAGTAGGCAGAAACGGTAAGCAATCCAGGGTCATTCACCAGCAAAACAGTCCGATCAGGCGGCAAAGTAGAATCGCAAGGCAGAAGGTTTAACAAGAAATCCAAGGTCAGAAGTCCAGAGAAGCAAGATAGTAGAACTTTTTAAAGATTTGAGGAACCAAAACGAGGAGCCGTAGAAACCGAGTGAACCGATTCCTACGGCGGTCGCAAAGGAACTGAGGTGCCTGCACTTCCTCCCGCCTTAAATAGCCATGTGGGGTGGGGCGCAGGCGCCGAAGAGGAGCTGTAAAACTCGACACTGAGAGGCTTCCGCGCAGGCGCAGAACCCATTCTAATGGATTCAACGGATCACGAACCAGATCACTGTATCTACCTCAGGACATGTTTGATATACATGGATTAAGATTGATATACATAGATTAAGAAAGATTAAGGCATGCTCTCAAACATGTGGCTAACGTGTTGAACAGCCATCCAGTGCCATAGTGGAGCTGCATCCTGCACAAGGCTGCTCCAAGCTCAGCCAGTGTCTTGCTGAGTAGCAGAGCAGTCACACGGTGGGTGGGTGGGGCAGATCACTTATTCTCCCTGCCTTTGTTAATGCTCCTTGCCTCCCAAAAATATGTCCCTGAGGAATGTGTTATGTGAAAACCACATTTTAACCATATCATCAGTTAATATTTTTAAATGCTTTCTTGAAGCATCACATTACCCAATTGTTCAGATTTCCTTATTTTGTTGTAAAACTTCTCTCTTTCTTTTTTTACATTGATATGTACTACACAACGATATTGATGGCCACTAATCAAGCTGAAGATCCACAGCTGAAAAAGAAAAAAAGTCTACTATAAACAACTTGTCCACCTATCTGTTTAAGTAATAATATGTTTATGATGTTATCACTTGACATAAGCTTGTGTCCAGATACCAAATCATATCAGAACAATACGTTTATCTCAAGTGTAGATTTCTCCAACTTGCCCATCAATTGGTGTAATTTTCTCAGATAAAGAGTGATTTGGGTTCAACTACTGAAATATGACTAACAGATGCACAATTGACTATTTTGACTTGCTAAGAAAGCATAAATGAAGTAAAGCGTGAATTTTCTGTACCCTTCTATAATTTAAAATGAAATATTGTAAACTCTCAGTCTATATTCAGATATAAGAAATGTGCAATTATTTAACAGAAATGTATCAGTTAAATCATTACAAAGCACAAGCCCAATTCTAAGGTCATTAATCAGTGGTAAAGTACCGGATTTGCACTGATTTGGTTACAAGTTCAAGTCTCTGCATCTCTAGCATGAAAGTTTCTCAGATGACTACTGAAACTGTAGAAGGCTATTGCCAGTCAGAGCTTACTACATGTTTACTATATGGCTCTGTATAAAGCAACTCCTTATATTCCATATTATATTTTTACTGTAGTTTTCTAGTGTGCTCTCTAGTAAATCAAAAGGCATGATTTTGCTATCTAATTTTATAACATCCATATTACAAAATTTCACAATACAGAACTGTTATTTAGATATTTGACCGAGATTAATATGTATTTCATTGCCTACCTGGCCATCTGCACATCCAGTGATAATCTGTTTATTTTCTTCATCAATGTAGAGACTTAAAAGAGGAAATGCTATACAACATAATTACATTGTATTATTGTTAACAAAGCATATTGAAATGCATGGCATCAGTTCAGTTGTTTGAAACAGCAATAAGCATGTATTTAAGGTACAGCAATAAGCATGTATTTTTTCATTCAAAGTGTTGTATAAAAGTTTTAAAGGCTAATTATAAAATGCATTGGTGTTGCCCCAGAGACCTCAGTTGCGCAAGGCTGGCATGCATGGTTCTTAAATCAATGAGTAAAACTAGTTCTAAAGCCAGCCATTCACAATTACAGCAACAACCTTTCAGTAACAAAGTCAGTACAGTAAATACAATCAATGTGTCAGAATAACTGTGAGCACAAACTGAAATAATGTAGCTGAGCAATGATGATGCTGTTTTCATTGGAGCCTACTGAATGTCAAAAAGGTGAAAATGAAATAGAGAGCTGCAGGGCTAACTACATATTATACACAACCCAACCCACCCCCACCCTCTCCCTCTAAGGAGGAGAGGAGAGGAGAGGAGAGGAGAACTGGTCTTGTGGTAGCAAGCATGAGTTATCCCCTTAGCTAAGCAGGGTCTGCCCTGGTTGCATATGAATGGGAGACTTGATGCATAAGCACTGTAAGATATTCCCCTCAGGGGATGGAGCCACTCTGGGAAGAGCAGAAGGTTTCAAGTTCCCTCCCTGGCTTCTCCAAGATAGGACAAGATTTAATAGGACAAGATTTTTTAATTGAACCAACAAACTACCAAAGCATACAGTACGTTGCCAAAGCATAATTATATACAAAGTGGTTGTTTGTACATGATATATCTACAAAGATTTACACACAAGGATTTGGAAACCCACAAGGTTATGAAGTATATGCAGGTAGTACTGTAACTCGGGGGTGGGGGATTTCAAGGCACATCAGGTAATGGGGGGGGGGGGTTTACGTCCGACGTCCATTTCCACAATTTGTCCCATTGCTGTTTAAAAGAGCTACTCTTGACTTTTTGCACATAACCATACAAACTTTTCCAGAAGAGATTTACTGTCTCATCTGCGTGAACCTCTTGGTCGCGTCTTCCCTCCCTATTCCTATGCAGGAGCATTGCATAAATGACATACAGGTTTACTAACCTGATTACGAGAAGGGGAACATTCCAATTCCCTAGTATGAGGGCACCCGTTCCGTCCCGTTTCCTTGAAGGTTTCTTTCTGGGACCTCGAAAGGAGGTTCTATCGCTCAAACCTGAGGTTAGTTCTTCCCAAGTCTGTTTTTCCAAATCAGGCCACTCTAACAGCTTGCTTACTCCCTGCCACACTCTTTTGGCTACCACACACTATTTTAAGAAATGTGAGTGGGTTTCCCTGAATGTTTTGCCTAGCTCACTAGCCTTCTGTTTGCAGGTGATTTTAGGGCACTCTTGCTGGCCCTCTGGGAGCCATGGCTTAGTCGCATTAAGTAGTAGTACTTGATGGTATAAGCGCCACTGAGAGATATTCTTGCTTGCAGCCTTGGTGAAGGTGCTGCCAGTCTGCGATGACAATACTGAGCTAGATAGATCAATGGTCTGACTCAGTATATGGTAGTTTCATATGTCCCTATGTCCCCCCCCCCTCATTCTCTTAATGGGGACAGAACAAGGGGCAGGGGAGAGACACTGCTTAGTCCCTTCTCTGCACACAGATTCTCCACTCCAAATGGCATTCTCTCCCACAAGATTAAAAAAGCATGTTCACAACTAAACATGCAACTGCAAACACATGTTTTAAACTGTATGGAGGAAAAGCATTGAGGCAGGAAGCAATTTGAAGCCAGAAAGCTGAAGGCAGGGGAAAACCCTCTCCCTCATGCTGCTGCTTCAGATTCTCCCTCTAGAAGATCCCCCACCACCGCCCCCTAAATGGTGCTCGGGTTCTCTTACATTACTGTGCACATAATGAGTTGCTAGCCCTAGAGGGCAGCTTCTAACTAGCCACAATGCTAGAGAATTAAAAAAAGAACTAACATGGGGGTGGGGGTGGGGAGAAGCACACAATTCATAAATATGAAGAAGAAAATTTCTGAAGAGAGCAGTGGGCCTGAGTAGCAAATCTTGCTATCAAATCAATAGACCAGAAACCAATAAGATGCAAAAACAAATAATAACTGGCAGTAAATACAATCCCTTCTACCAATCTAATTGCATAGGAGCACTGCTACACATGTCTCTCCTTTGTCTGCAGCAGCTGTCACATTTGTGTCTGTGGAGGTAGCAGATCCATGCACATATTCCCTCCGCTGCATCCACTGAAATTAACAAGGCAGCATCTCAGAATGGAGAAACTTCAGGGATACATTAGGATCTATGTAAAGGGCTCTGGATTAGGGCTACCGGATATACAGCTAATGTCATCACTGGGAGTAGCATGGAGAATGGTAGGGATGTTATGTAACTGAATTTATATCCCACTCCATTATTCTAAACATTAGCAGATGTTGCCCTTCATCTCCATTAATACTGGCATTGGTGAACATATTCATCTCTTATTTAAAATAATTCTTTATGAAAACATATGATTGGTTAGTACCAATTCATGTTAAAAAAAACCCCAACACATACCTGTAATTACTGCTGATTGGTATATTAACAGTCCAGTACAATAGTCCCACACCTTTTGAGAAATATGGTAATATTTAAATGCTGGTTTAGATCATTATGAAATGTATTTCCAAAGCAACAAATGGAAAACTACATAAAAGGTATATTTATATGTTGAAAGTCAAGATTTCAGATAATGTAGTCATTGTTCAGAGGTACACGCCATAAAGAAATCTGCGTGGATGGTTGTGGTTGTTGCAGAAAATAACTGCCACTCAGGTCTTAAGATATGTACTCTTGAAAATTCCTTTTAGAACAATTTACTTCCAATTAAGTATGTTTATGACGGTAGCCTGTATCAGACAATGTTTTACTTAAATGGCCATTATCTGACTGCAAAATATCCCTGTCCTACTATCAGCAGGTACAGAAATAAAATGGACAATAGTGAGTGATATTTGCTTTAAAAACAAGAGTAACATCTAGAATCATTGTAAGTATTTCTATTAATTTTGCATGAAGAGAACTGAGCCCCAAATACCAAGTAACGCAGGAAATTTAATTATTACTGAATCTTGTTTTATTTAACATATTTCTATACCACCCAAAACATGCATCTCTGGGTGGTTTACAATTAAAATCATTTAAACATTAAAATCATTACCATTAAAATCATTTAAAACCCAACATTAAAAGTATTAAAACTATGAAGCTAATTAAAAGCCTAGGTGAACAAATATGTCTTCAATGCCTTTTTTAAAGTTGCCAGAGATGGGGAGCCTCTTATCTCATCAGGGAGTGCATTCCACAGCCCAGGGACAGTTACCCCTGCTAAGTGAGCCAAGAGGCACCTTTTAAAGTGGTGATTCTCTTATATTTAGCAGGGGGAGAGCAACTGGCTCTCTCCAACCAAAGCACAGCATCCCTCCAGTGGCTGTTGTTGGTGTCTACCTTATTTGTTTTTAGATGGTAAGCCTTTTGGAACAGGGAATCATCTTATTCATTAATTTTTCTATGTAAACCGCTTTGCAAACTTTTGTTGAAAAGCAGTATATAAATAGTATTAGTAGTAGCAGCAGCAATGGAGAAGGCCGGTCCCCAAGTAGCCACCAGATGAGCTGGTGGCAACTGTAAATGAACCTCTCCAGAACTCAATGGGCGATGGGGCTCATGGTGAAGAAGACATGCTGGTTAGCACCTTGTATTTTGCCCGGAAACTTATTGACAGCCAGTGTAGCTCTTTCAATACAGGAGTATCTCTGGGTCCGAGATGACCCAGAGACCAACCTGGCTGCTGCATTCTGTACCAACTGCAGTTTCCAGACTACATACAAAGGCAGCCCCACATAGAGCACATTGCAATAGTCCAGTCTGGAGGTTACCAGCATATGTACCACCGTTTTGAGGTCATTCATCTCAAGAACGACCTCTGATACCTGGCGTATTTGGCTGATACCTGGCGTATCAGCCAAAGCTGATAGAAAGCACTTCTGGCCACCACCTCAACCTGGGACACCAGGGAGAGGTTTGGAACCAGAAGCACCCCGACTGTGTACCTGTCCTTTCCAGGGGAGCGTGTCCCCATCCAGAACTGGCAGATCAAAATCATCTCCTGAGTTCCAACCCCGCACAAAAAGTACTTCCATCTTATCTGGATTCAGCCTCAGTTTGTTATCCCTCTTCTAGTCCATCACTACCTCCAGGCAGGCATTTAAGGAGGTTATGCCTTCTCCCAATGAGGCTGACATGGAGAAACAGATTTGGGTGTCATCAGCATACTGATAACACCCTCCATCAAATCTCCTGATGATTTCTACCAGTGGCTTCATTCAGATGTTAAACAACATTGGAGACAATATGGAGCCCTGAGGGACACCATACAAAAGTTCAGATTTTGAGGAACAGTCTCCAAGAGACACAATCTGGAATCTGCCCGAGAGGTGGGAGTGGAACTACAGCAAAGCAGTGTCTCCCACCCCCAATCCCCTCAGACATTCCAGAAGGATACTATGGTCAATAGTACTGAAGCCTACCGAGAGACCCAAAAGAACCAACAGAGTCATACTCCCTCTGCCAATTTCCAGTTGCAGATCAGCCCATAGCCTATACAAAAGCCAGTTTGAAATGGGTCTAGATCAGGCTTCCCCAACCTGCGGCCCTCCAGATGTTGCCAAACCACAATTCCCATCACCCCCATCTATATGATTGTGGCTGGGATGATGGGAATTGTAGTTCAGCAACATCTGGAGGGCCGCGGGTTGGGGAAGCCTGGTCTAGATAATTAGTTTCCTCCAAGCCTGCCTGGAGCTAGGAGGCCACCACCCTCTCAATTTTAATATTAATGAACTCAAATATTCCCTTTTAATATTTTATCAGGAAAAAGTATCCTCTCTCAGGCTTTTACTTTTACCTCCATTTGTAATAATCGAGTGCTTTTACATTCATGTTACCAAAGTCCTGGTCTCAATAAAATATATATTACAAAAACCAATTGTAATTTCCTTGCCTTAAAACTTCTGTCTTCAGAAACTGATATAAGTATATTTTTCTCCCAAGTACAAAACTCAGCAGCAGTCACTGGAGCCAGGTGGCCTTCCAACTCAGCAAGTATAGCCTCGTCCTGCAATTAATCCAGCGGGGAGAGAGAGACAATTTCAAAATAAAAATAGTACTACTTGATCCTACTCCTTCATTCATTTAATGCCACTAGAGCTTTAAAACAAAGTCTAAAAAATAACATGCAAACGTGACATAATAATATTATTTCACCTACTGGCTTCCTCTGTGCATATGTTATTAGAGTTAAAGTGCTTCTAGAACAATGCAAGAGATCTGAAATTAAAGGGAGCTATGCAAAAGCCCAATTGTGTTCCTGTGGTTTTTTCATTCATATCAAAGCAGCTTTCCCATGAGTCATTTCTAGGGGATTGTACCCCATGTCTGCTGTACTGTCTATGTACAGATGTAATACAGATGTAATGCCGATGTAATACTTCCATATGTAATACTACATAGAATTTTCATTAATTCCTGGCATCTATTAATTTCAAAATGCTCACCTGTCCTGTGGTTTGTCACACACGAATTTCATTAAAGTCAATGAGTAGCATCCAGACTAATGCTACCATCATGTTTGAACTTTGCTTGGCTTGCAATGATTTTTCCCAAGCCCTACTTTCTCTCTGCTGCCCCCGATGTATGTCTGCGAGGGTTCTCCAGCCCTCAGAGACATATTTTCAGGGTGCACTGGGGGCAGCAGAGGAAGGGAGTGGGATCAAGAAAGTTTTTTGCACATAGGCAACCTTCTAATACAAGCTCAGCATTAGTTTGAATGTTGTTCAGTGGTATTTAATATACACTTAATTCCAAAAC
The DNA here is from genome assembly GCF_027244095.1 of Hemicordylus capensis. Classification (NCBI taxonomy): domain Eukaryota; kingdom Metazoa; phylum Chordata; class Lepidosauria; order Squamata; family Cordylidae; genus Hemicordylus; species Hemicordylus capensis. The sequence goes on from NC_069657.1 coordinate 376,156,478, forward strand.
AATCATTTAAAATACAAAGTAATAGGCCAGTAGTCTGTAGACTCCACCAGTCCTTCCATTTGTCAAATTGTGGTACCATGCTCTCTCTCTCTCTCTTTCTATTTCCATTCATTCTTCTTATATTTTCAGCAGCATCTTTTGCCAAGGCTGATTTCACATGTGAAGCTAAACATGTCTATGTGTCTTCACTGGATACTCCACAATACTGTAGAAGTGATACCAAAAGTAGCAGAGAATTGTTTTAACTCAAAAATATATTATGATCAATATGGCAGTTTCACTAGATCAATAAATGTGAGAAATTAAAGTAATGTTATTGTCTATCACTTCTGAAAAACACTACTTGATGCAATAAAGAAAAAACTGCTTTCTCTTATTTTCATTCCTTTTCTAACACATTAATATCATTCATGTAGCACATTCCTATGTTTGTTTGCTCAGAAGTAAATCCCACTATGTTCAGTGGGCCTGATGCTTAGGAAAGTCTGTGCAGGATTGCAGCCTTAATTTTGAAATTGAATAGGAATATAGTTTATTTGACATCATATGCTCTCACCTTCGCATTTAGCATATATATCCGATTACCAGCACACACAGCCACAGTCTGATCATCTGGGCTAAATCGGACATAAAGCACCATTCCCAAAAGTGTTCCTATAACGATACCTTCTGGCATTAACCCTGCAGCAATTGAAACATTCAGTTATTGGGGCTCTTTCTTAGATCTGATACTCCCAGCACAGTACCTCCAGTGACTGTTGCTGGTGTCTATCTTATGTTTCTTTTAGATTGTGAGCCCTTTGGGGACAGGGTTCCATCTTATTTATTTATTATTTCTCCGTGTAAACCATCCTGAGCCATTTTTGGAAGGGTGTTATAGAAATCATATTATTATTATTATTATTATTATTATTATTATTATTATTATTACTCCAAAACTGCATATGTGCAACTTTTAAATAAATAAATAAATATATATATATATATATATATATATATATATATATATATATATGTCTGAACTCCAGTATGTTCAGCATTTGTTAAACTTCTCAGTTAAAGCTTTCTTCTTCCTTGTTGAATATATTATTTTAATGTATTTACTAATTATTAATGATGATGTTAGCTATATAATCAAAAGCCATCATTCTAAAACATCCAAAATGCTGTACAGGAGTATAATTATTTATTTAGCCATTCTATAATGCACTGGGTGAACATCCAGACTAATGCTGAACTTGTGCAAACCTGTTGCGCTAGTGCAAGGCTTTGCACTAGTTAGCTGTTGTAAGCTCAGAGCTTGTGTTCCAGACACAGCAAAGTTGTGCTAGCCTAACAGGGTGTGATGGTGCAACAATGTGCAGAACAGGATGCCCATATCAAGTTCTGCTACCCTTGTTGTGCAAATGTAACCTGAACAAGAGCATGAGCGATGGAGCAACTGTGCAGAGCTACACAACCTTCTTGCATGTGTGCAACTAATGCGTTTACACAGCATTAGTCTGGATGTTAACCAGCATAAGACATAACTAATATAAATTAGAAGTTTAAAACTCAGTGAATTCCCATATACACTTCCCATGGTATATGCAAGATTTTTACCCCACCAGAATGAAGGAAGTTAGATACATATTTATATAGAAATAAAGACTGGTTTATAATAATAAACATTATAACAAAGAAAGGAATAAAGAAAAGTCAGAGTGATAAAGATAGCTGTTTTGGGAGGCATTGCACATGAATAATACATTTGTTACATAAATAAATTTGTGCAGCTATATTATGATACTGAATCAACATGTTTCCCTTTTCAGTGGCCCTCTCATTTTTCCTGGGGACCTACAGGTGTTGAACATATTTTGCCTAGATCAGAATGCAAACCCTAATGCAAAAATATTGATTATATCCAAGAGTTCACCTTGTAGCACTTTCTTCATACATTCATCCAGATTCCACACTATCACATAGTCACGTGAAGCAGAACAAATTAGGAGTGGATCGACTTTGCTTCCAAATGCCAGTGCAGTAATTGAATGGTGATGACCTATTAAGTGTAATGGCTGACAAAAAGATATCATAGATAACTCTTAATGCATATACAATTCATAGATAACAAAGCTGTTTTCTCCAAAGTATTCAATTTAGTTAACTCATCTGTCTCTTAGTCCCAAAATGATATAAATATTAGTCCCAAAATGATAAATATATCATTTACATGACATATAAATATATCATTTACTATACTATCAATATAGAGCTTAAATAACATCAGTATAATCTCTGCTAGCATATATATGGCTTAGGCTTACAGTGCCTCAGAAAAAAATATCCTAATTTAGGCTTGGCAAGCATTATAAAGGAGCTCCAGAATTAGAAATCAATTGATAGAAATAATCCTTCTTTCTACCTCCACCATCTGAATGTAACATAGAGAAGGCATTATCAAATGGGACATAAAGGAAGAAGTGTCATCAATGATGCTTAATTTTTATCATGATTAATTCAAAACTGTCTGGCATTAAGCACTGAACTGTACTCACCACAACAAATTCTATATCATTCTTCCAAATACAAAACTGAACTTCATCTATCTATCTATCATATTTATATACCACTTGATATGTGTATGTCTAGGTGGTATACACAATTTAAAACACAACAAACCACCCAGAGACACAAGTTTTGGGCGGTACAGAAATATTTTTACATTTTTTTAAGTAAAAGAACAAATATAAAACAGAATTTAAAACAATTAAAACAATGTCACAGAATAAAAACAATTAAACAGATGGAGATGGAGATGCTCTTATTTTGACAGGAAGCATTTTCAAAAGCCCCGGGGCAGCCACAGAGAAGGCCCGGTCCTGAATCACCACCAAACGAGCCAGTGGCAACCATAACTGGACCTCTCCAGATGATCTTAATAGGCAGCAGGGTTCATGACAAAGAAGGAGCTCTCTTACGTATCCTGGACCCAAGCCATTCAGGGCTTTATAGGTAATAACCAGCACTTTGTATTTCGCTCGGAAACATGTTGGCTGCCAATGCAGTTCTAAAGCTAGCTTTAGATTATCTTTAGATCATTAATGGTGTCAGTTTTTTTGTTCCCACTGTGTGAATCACTGTTTCCATTGTTTTCAAAAGAACTTGCACAGAACGAAGCAGTACAGTGGGCTGCATTCCCTAGAACACTAGCTGACATCCAGACCAATGAAGTAATGGAGCTACAGGAGTGGCTTCTGAAGAGTTCAACTATCTCAGCTCCACTGTTCATGCAGCCAGTAGAGGAAGGGGGGATAAATTTTTGACAACCTCCCCTTCCCCTAGGAGCACTAGGAAGGTTGTGCAGCCTTCAGGGACAGATTTTGGGGTGGCACCGAGTGTTTCCAGGAGAAGAAAAGCTCATCAAAATTCCTCCTTCCCCACCCACCAGTGATGCACTAGTGCTTCATTAGTCTGGATGTCAGCCATTGGTTTAAACATGAACCCACAAAGAAACAAGTTTTTACCTGGTGGTTAGGATCATCAGTAGTATTCCAAATGCAAAGCTCATTCCCATTCAAAGGAAAAGCACAGTAATGCAGGCTACAAGCAAGCTGAACATGTGATTCTGGTACTTTGGATTGAAACACTTGTTTTTCAAGAACTATGTTGTTGCTACATCCGTCTTCAGTAAAACAGAGATCCACAGGGCTTTCCATAGTACAGCTGAAACAGACACCAATATTTGCATATAATTAGAAATTTACCATTCATTAGGATTAGTTTAGAGATATTTTGCCTAAATCAAAATCATTTAATAATTTGAGGCACATTTGCCAATATATTTTGTGCTTCATCATCCCTGAAAGTTGCTAGGGTCTTGCATTTCCATTTATTTCCATTTATTTATTTATCATTAAATTTTTATACCACCTTTCATTAAAATAATCTCAAGGCAGTTTACAAAACATTTAAAAACAATATAAAACCATGAAGACACTACACAATAAGGATTAAAATGGAATAAAACCATACAAAACTACACAATACAAATTCAAATTGAATATAAAAATACAAATCTAATTTAAAAGTTTAAAAACATGTACAATTTAATCCTCACAAGTTTGTAAGAAGTACTTTACTGATCAGATATTAGGGTCAAACAGATTCCATTTATTCCTAGATTTTTTAAAAAAACAACCAATTGACTTTGACAATTTGTCCAAAGAAATGTAAAAAATATGAAATTGTATGAAGAATTGTTTATACTACAGGAGTGATATACTACAGCTGATAGCGTGGCTATCCCCTGCGTCTGACGTCAGAGGCAGGGGCGGGGCTATCGGGGCGCCCGCCACGGCCACACACGGGCCGCCGGCGGGCTAGCTACACCCCTGCAGGGATCCATCTTATTCATTCATTCATTCTCTATGTAAACTGCTTTGGGAACTTTTTTGTTGAAAAGTGGTATATAACTATTGTTGTTGATCACTGAAGGCTTCTAGTGCAGTGCACCAAACGTGTGTGCCCACACACTAGAAACTCAGTGCTAAGAGTTGCAATTGCCTCCCCCCAAAGCCGAGTCAAGTCAGACCCGACAGGTATTAAATCAATCTCCCTTTGAATCTGACATGCCAAGGGACTTACCTGGAGGTGAGACAGCTGATAAGGACCACAGGGGGCCACAGTGGGGAAAAGAGGGGTACCTGCCTGGCTCCCCAATGTGTGCCAATTTACTGGTAAAGGTAAAGTGTCTTATCAAGTCAGTGTCAACTCCTGGCACCCACAGAGTCCTGTGGTTGTCTTTGGAAGAATACAAGAGGGGTTTACTATTGCCACCTCCCATGCAGTATGAGATGATGCCTTTCAGCATCTTCCTATATCGCTGCTGCCTGATACAGGTGTTTCCCATAGTCTGGGGAACATACCAGCAGAGATTCGAACCGGCAACCTCTGGCTTGCTAATCAAGTCATTTCCTCACTGCTCCATTAGGTGCCACTCCGTTCCTAACCAAGGTTAACCAGAAAATTAATCTCAGTAAGTTCCCTCCGCCTTGGGCAGCAACAGAGAATGGGAGAGAGAGGACTACCTTCCCTCCTGCTTCGTCTATGTCATGTGAGCTATGGGCTGGCAGCATTGCTGGGCAACAGAAACCGAAGCGGGTGGAGCTAACGACTAGAAACCTGCAACCCTGAACGAAGGTAGCCATTCCACCACACACAAAATTGCAGGAGGTGCGGACTCGAGGGGCGTGGCCTTCAATCGTCAATCTTCAATACGTCGCCCAACGCGCAGCATGAGTGGTAGCTGAAAACCCTGTGGGCTTGTAAAGGGGGCGGGGCATGCCGCTTTCTGGCTGAGAAGGGAGCCGGCAGTGGCTAATGGCTACATAGATAGCGGTGTCCTAAAACTCAAAGCTAGCTACTGTCTCCTAGGTACCGTAAGAGAGCCTTTGCTTTTCACCGTGATTGGCTGCGGCTGTATGCTGATGGCACCCGGAGGCCCTCAAGAAGGAGAAGCGGAGAAGGAGTAGGAAGTTCTGGTTCTTTCCCTTCTTGTCGGGGGGTCCAAACGGTTACCTAGGTAACACAGACGCCTACGGCAAGTCGACTAGAGCAACTCCCGCGCTCTGCTTCGCTGCGTTGCCGTCTCTTTCCAGGAGCGCTCTGAAGCGCGGAAGTGGATGGCGTAGTCCCACGTGGGAAAGGGGTTAGGCTGCTTTTCCTTCCCGTCCCGAGTTCCTGCGCGTCAGGCAGAAATTTAATAGGTGGGCCTTTCTGCATTTCTGTCTGTGGGCGAAAATTGTGCTGCTGCGCCTGTTGAATTTCTGGCTTGTATGCAGGTACCCAAGGCCCAGATGTGTGCTTCTATCAAGCTGGCCACCATAGCGAGAACAGTTGAACGAGCTCTTCTTGACTGTATAATTAAAGAGCAGTTATGAAGTGATATCCACACTGTAGTTTGCACCACTCTCCCTCTGAAAGCCGACTCCTTCCTTCCTTAATGCATGTTCTCATGCGGCGGGGGGAGTCTGACTTTCTCACTGTCGGTAATTTTGAAACAGAGAAGGGTTTGATTTGGAAAGGCTAGACCTCCTGGTGCTATTGCTCGGAGTTTGTCGTGGGAGAAGTTCTTGGGAAAGAACGACGGATTAAGGTCTGGTGACGATGGAGAAGGGCATGGAGAGGCTAGTTTAGACCTTTATTCTGAAATTGGGCTAAGCCCTGTAACTTGCAGTGATATGTCTTTTTGGACATGTGCAAAGTACTCGACAGTCTCTGGGATCGGGCAGCAATCAAAGCTAGCTCCTACAAACTGTGTCTATAGTTCAGGGAGTGACACTTCCAGGCAAAAATTTACTACTAGAGGTTAAGAGGGGTAAAGGGAATTGGAAATTTTGATGAACACACAAACACTTTGTTTTTGTTCTTTGGGAAGGTTTAGGGTAGTGCCTCCTAGGTGACCACCATAGATGGTTAAAATAGCATATGTAGCTGGAGATCGGACAGAAGCAGGAGGACTCATGGGCTTGGCTGCAAGGCTATGCTCTCTCTTGCCTTCCTCTTTCCCACTGTTGTTACCTGCTTCTCACCTTTATGGATGAGATGTAAAACCAGTTCAAGGAACTGCAGATGTACACATGTCCTGTCTGTTATGGAGTTGTTGGAGGTGGCGCAGCTGGCTTTTCTGCATTAGTCACAAACTTGTTGCTGCACATGGATTTATTTCTTTATTTAAGTGGATCTGGATACTGTAGTAGGGCTAGGACTTATTGGCTGCAGTTTGACTTGCGTGCCTGTAACTATGTACAGGACAGCGCTTGAAGTCATGTGAATCTAATATGAAACAGCTAAAATGTTATATTTTCCATGTTTAACTTCCAAATCTGATTATCTACAAAAAGTGCAACAGAAGACAAATCTTTGCTAACAAACTACACATGTCAAAGAAAAAGTATCCACGCCTTACGGCCATTTATATTTATCATATTTCTATACTGCCTGACATATGCATCCCTAGGTGGTGTACATAAGGTAAAATACAATGAATATAAAACGATGAAAACAATTTTATATGACAGACCAATTAAAAGCCTGAGAAACCAAGTGTGTCCTATATATCATCAAACAGGAACACCATGAAAGTTAGTCTTCCAAGAATGCATAAAGGTTTTTTTGGTCTCTATGTGTATATTTTCTTAATGGGTTCATTCTGAATCAGTTAATGTTTAGCAGTGCTAACATATTATTTGCATTTGCCTCCATGAAAATGCTTGGGGGGAATTGTGCACTGCAAGCTGAAGCATGTCAACTCTGAAGTAAGTCAGCTGCATTTCTAGGGACTTAACTCCCAAGTAAGTGTGTTTAGGGTAGCAGCCTTAATCTTTAATATTTGTTGTAAAGCCTGATAGAGTTAATGGACTCAACAAAGGTAAAATCAGTGGATATAAGATTAGCATAGACTCATTTGTTATGTCACTAGCAGCATGCAGAGTGCCAGAAGTTGTGAGCTTCTGCTGGTACAACAGTATATCGTGCTTTAAGCACTTATTGCTCACACAGGAGCTCACAGATCTTGAAAACACTCTAGAGTAATCCCATAAAGTTTAATAACCGCTGCAGAAGAGTTCTTTAAGAACTGAAGCACAAGAGGCCTTTCTACAGATAAACCCAATTCTGAGCTTGTTTCAACTTGGCAAGTTTAAGTTGCTTGCTGCCTCTATGATGCTAGCTCTGAGCTCATGGTATTCATGAGTTTTCATGGTATTCATGAACTCATGGATTATAGACTATCCCCATTGCTCCCAAATAGTGGGAGCTCCCTATCAAACAAGGTCCTTGCTAGAGTCCCATTAGGAACAGGTCTGCTGTACAGGTGAAACTCGGAAAATTAGAATATCGTGCAAAAGTCCATTAATTTCAGTAATGCAAATTAAAAGGTGAAACTGATATATGAGACAGACGCATTACATGCAAAGCGAGATAAGTCAAGCCTTAATTTGTTATAATTGTGATGATCATGGCGTACAGCTCATGAAAACCCCAAATCAACAATCTCAGAAAATTAGAATATTACATGGAACCAAGAAGACAAGGATTGTCGAATAGAACAATATCGGACCTCTGGAAAGTATAAGCATGCATATGTATTCAGTACTTGGTTTGGGCCCCTTTTGCAGCAATTACTGCCTCAATGCGGCGTGGCATGGATGCTATCAGCCTGTGGCACTGATGAGGTATTATGGAAAACCAGGATGCTTCATTAGCGGCCTTCAGCAATTCTGCATTGTTTGGTCTCATGTCTCTCATCCTTCTCTTGGCAATGCCCCATAGATTCTCTATGGGGTCAAGTCAGGCGAGTTTGCTGGCCAATCAAGCACAGTACACTGTATACTTTTTAGAGGTCCGATATTGTTCTATTCTTCAATCCTTGTCTTCTTGGTTCCATGTAATATTCTGATTTTCTGAAATTGTGGATTTGGGGTTTTCATGAGCTGTAAGCCATGATCATCACAATTATAACAAATTAAGGCTTGACTTATCTCGCTTTGCATGTAATGCATCTGTCTCATATATCAGTTTCACCTTTTAATTTGCATTACTGAAATTAATGGACTTTTGCATGATATTCTAATTTTCCAAGTTTCACCTGTACTTGCTTTTCTTTCATATTTTGCTCCCATTTACAATCACTTCTTGTGGTGGCTTTGTAGCTATGGGAGTTTTTATTGTGCATCTTTCAACCTCTTTTTGTAGTTGACATTAAAAAAAACAAACCACCAATTCTTTGGTGGGTTAAGACCTCCTTGTCCTCGGTCACTGCCCCCTCCAGCCCAGCAGCTCTATTGAGTCCCTTGGTGCTAGGCATGATGGATACCTGCCATCTCCTCCAGAGCTGAGCACTTGAGTTGTTAGGCATGAGACTCATCAAAAGATCTGGACCCCAGCACAACCAGCTCTCATGCACAAATGGAAAGGGAAGAGACCGAACAGAAGACAAAATGGCTGGGGAGAAGGCATGGAGGGAAAGGGATGGAGTCTCAAGGATGGTGGAGGCAGTAACAGGGTGCCTGCTGGGCTGGAATTCCAAATCACCACGCAACCCCTCATCCTCACCAATGCCCCTGCTTTGTAAAAACATTGGGGTGGGGGTGCAAGTAGGCAAAACATTTGGTGTACTGTATTTGCCCCTTTTACACAGTGTTAGCAATACTGCCCCCATGGAGGTGCAGGACTGGGGCCAATTAGCAAGTGTGGGGCTTAACGGGAAGGTGGTTGTGGGGGAGAGTGTGTGCGTGACCTGCATGGAGCATGCCGCCTCCCGCCTGCACATCTCCAAGCTGCAGGAAGAAAGCATGCAGCTGCAGGTGGTGGTGAGGCAGCCACTTGGGGAACTGGGAGAAAGCCTGTGCAGTCACGAGATGGTTGTGGGGAGGAGTCTCCTCAGGATCAGCCCAAGGTCACGGACACCCTAGGCGAGGCTACCTGGGTGCCCTTGTATGCTGTCACCCACCTAGGCACCCTCCTGGCCACAGCAGGTGGCAGGAAGGAGGGTTGGTGCCAGGCAGGTGATGAGGAGCATGTGTCTGTCCTGCCAAGGAGGGTGGGTGAAGGGGAACAGTCACTCACCCACACTCCTTACCGTGGTCGCTTCCACTCACCGCAGAAGCAGGGGGTGGAGGTGAAGGCCGCAGCTAGGAGAATAGGCAAGCAGGCAGGGTATTCTCCACCACCTACCTGCCCTACTCATTGCCACCTCAAAGCAGCAGGCAGCAGCAAGGAGGGCAAGCATGTGCTCCCATTGCCCGCCCAGCACCTACCCTCCTGCCTGGTGCCTTACTCTGGCCAGAAGTGTGAGCAGGGGAGGAGGGGGTGGTGGCCCTGGGCCGAGGGTGTTGCCGCCCCTGCAGGTTTTACGCCCTAAGTGAGCACTCAGCTAATTCTAAAGGGCGGGCCTGCCCTGGGAATACTAGAAATGTCTTCAGAGTACAGCAGCTGGATACCATCCTGCAGAGGCTGCAGGGCCAGGGATGGCACATGCACTGCTGTTGGGAGTGCGGTAGGGCGGAAGAGTGTGCTTGCGGGGCCTGGAGAAGCGCAGGCTGGGGGCCACTGCCTTGTTCTCCCTGTCCAAAGGACGGGCCTGCAGATATATTTCCAAAAGTCTTCCTCGCTCGGCAGTTAGAAAATTCTCCGTGTCTTACTAGGCCCTTGCTTGCAGCCAGCCGCTGGCCGCCGCCATATACGAGCTCCTGCCCCTGTGGTGATCAAAAGCGGGTTCTCCCGCGACTCCGCCCCTTTCCTTTTCCCTTTCCGGACTTGGAAGGCCAGCCTTAGCGGCGCAAAACCATAAAGATAAGCGACTGGAAAGTCTCTTCAAAGTCTCGCGATACTAGTTGTGTCTTGTCGCGGGCTGGAGCGGGTGTGTTTGGCTCCCGCTCTGTCAAGAGGCTCTGGCGGCCTCCTCGATGGTGACTGGAGGGCCAGCGGAGTGGTTCGGCGCTGGGGTAAGCGTGGGTTCCAATAGGGGTTGCAGGTACGGGCAGCGCATGCTTGCTGAGCTTTGTGTGGATTTCAGCACTTGGGGAACGAGGTGCTTTCAGCGTCCTGGGGAAACGTGGGTCAGCGTGGGAAGGCTCTCTGCAGCTGACTGCAGAGCCAGCCGCTCTAGAAGTTTCTACAGAGTAAATGTTTCCGGGGTGTGTGTGTTAATTCATGCCCACCAACACTTCCGCCAACTTAAAACTCTTTTGGAGAGTTAAAGGCTGGGTGGGAGGTAGAAATCTCTCTCTTTCTCTCTCGCGTTTAACAGCAAAAACGACTTGGGGGAACGCAGGTTGCAAATGAGGCGACGATATTCTTCCCATAGAAATATGCTCCGCGTATTTTCCGCCATGTCCTCCCTCCACTCTTTCTTAAGTTCTGTTTCTTGAGTTCTTTGCTGCCAAGTTCAGATAAGCGAGTCCTATAGGTGGTGTCGAAATACCAAAATAGACAAGAATGGACAAAATTCCCTCTTCCCCAGTGAAATGTTTCGATAATTATTTACCCCTGCTAACCTGGCAAAGATGCACCTTTCAAAGTGATGTTTCTGTTTATATTTAGCGCGGGTGGGGAAGCAACTGGCCCTATCGAGCCCCAGGACAGCATCCCTCTAGTGGCTGTTGCTGGTACCATGTTTCTTTTTAGACTGAACCCTAATTATTCTTAATATCCTAATTATTAGTTTTTTTCCCTATAAACCGCTTTGAGATCTTCTTTGTTGGAAAGCGGTATATAAATAAATAAGAAGTCTTAATGAAGATTTGTGTTTGTTTCGTTCAGTTACTCATTTGCTGCCTTTTGTGAGGTTTTGGTCATCTTCCCGTTTTGATTCTGCCCTTAACACATTTGCTCCTGAACTTCTATTTTTAAATCAACAAATGATTGTCAAGTCTTTGACAATCAGTGACCCAGAAGGAAAACCTGATTATCCCCTCTGGTGCAGTACTAGTCTGCATTCTCTGCACACAGAGTCAATTGCTGTACCAAGTTAATGCAGAGGCTGGAGCAGTGTTTGCCTTCAGAATAATCTCTTAATAAGCTGTATGCAGCCCTGGGAGGCCTGTTCTCATGAAAACACAAAGCTGGTTCACATGACCAGCCCTACCCAGGTAGGGCTGGTTGTATAGAGCACTGGGCTGAGTCCTGATCAGAGCAGCACTGACCCGCTGAGGAGCCCATTTTCTACCTGGGTGCTGCTGTACCACCCAGTTGTGTGGTAGCATGGACTGCAGGCAGCCCGTGCTACTAGAGAGGCTGGTGGAAGGAGTATCCCGGTCTCTAGAATGACTGCAATGCACTGCAGGCTTTCTGGAGGCCAGGTGTCCTTCCCCAGACCTCTCTGTTGCTGCACTGCTCATTGCAGCAGTGATCGTGTAGGGGTGCAGCGAACAGTGTGGGGAAAGGCAGGACCGATTCTGCCTCCCCCCTTCCCGGCCCCAGGAAAGGAAGGTCATCTGAATGACCTCATTGTGTTGTAGTCAGAAAATTGGTTCAGTGTATATAAGCAAGGCATCATGTTTGGAACTGCAGTGTCTGCTCAAAGTGAAAATACCTTTTGGTAAGTATTTTTTTAAAGCTACAATTTGGTACATATTTTTTAAAAACTTATGTAGGATATGATCCTTTTCACATCTGTGAGAAACAAGATGGACTACAATTTCACATACTAAATACTACTTGAAGTCCTTAAGGTCAACAGATTCACCCACAGAAACATTCACAGGGGAAGCTTTATCCTGAAGAATGCAGCTTTGGGTGGTAATTTATACATGTCTTAACTTAGGTGGAATCTTGTATGGTTCGTTAGAATATCAGGAACCTATATTCTAAATGTGACCATGTATGTAGCCCTTATAGCAAGCAATGCGTTTTACAAGCTTTGATGTCAACCAGAAGAGCTGGTCTTGTGGTAGCATGACTTGTCCCCTTAGCTAAGCAGGATCTGCCCTGGCTGCATATGAATGGGAGACTAGAAGTGTGAGCACAGTAAGATCTTCTCCTCAGGGGATGGAGCTGCTCTGGAAAAAGCAGAAGGTTTCAAGTTCCCTCCCTGACTTCTCCAAGATAGGGCTGAGAGAGATTCCTGCCTGCAACCTTGGAGAAGCCACTGCCAGTCTGTGAAGACAGTACTGAGCTAGATAGACCAATGGTCTAACTTGGTATATGGCAGCTTCCTATGTTGCATAGCCATTTGTTGAAATTCAAAATACACTTATACTGAGAAATAGGTCCATCTGTTGGTGCTATGCCTATTAAATAATTTCGAATCACTAGTGTTAAAAAAGAGGGCATTTTCACTTGAAACAATCTGCCTTACCTGGACAAGTTGGTTTCATGCTCCAAAGACCTGTAATTTGGTAAAGCTCTCAGAGTGCTTTAACTTAGCCTAACTACACATGATGCTGATCTGCTGTGTCAGATGTAGCTTGGTACCATTTGGGTTGACTTGTCTTTGCTGAATGTCTCAAGTTTTCACCACAGAACACTTTCACAAACTGTTGTATAATAGACACAAGTGCTAAGAAAAACATGACTTTCTCTTGCTATTCTAAATGATATTGACTCTCTAGTTTTCCAACCACTATCATGGAAAAATTATTGTAGTAATATAGTTATGTATGACAGAACAAGTTCATGTATATCCAACACAGGTGCCATGGCAACTAACTGGAAGAGAGTATTGGTGATGTTGCTTGCCTTTCAAGGACTTCTGATGGCAAGTGCTTATGATGAGGAAGATGTACCTGAAGAATGGATTCTCCTCCAGGTAGTTCAAGGTCAGATTGGTGCTGGAAACTACAGCTATTTATGGCTACATCATGAAGGAAAGATTGTGCTTCAAATGCAGAGTTTAAAAGGTGATGCAGACTTGTATGTATCTGATGTGACTCTTCGCCCCAGTTTTGATGATTATGAATTGCAGTCTGTAACTTGTGGCCAAGATGTGGTTCGTGTGCCAGCGCACTTCCGCCGACCAGTGGGAATAGGGATTTATGGTCATCCCTCTCACCAGGAAAGTGAATTTGAAATGAAACTATACTTCGATCAAACAGTTGTAGCGTATCAATTTGGTGGTGGTTCCTACAATCCAGAAGATATTGAGATGAGCCGGAAGCAGTTTCATTCAACAGAAGACGAATCTCAGGATGAAGAATCAGTCTTCTGGACTATATTGATTGGAATACTGAAACTAATACTTGAAATGCTTTTTTAAATTTATATTTAAACACAACTGGTCTTCAAGTGTGGACAGTCTGTAAAATTGAATGAATGCTTTTCTGTGAGCATTAGTACTGACACTTTCTATGCTGGGGAGGAAAAATAAAGCCATAATTAATTTTGTATTGTAAGTTTCCCCCAGAGCTACACTGTAGCATGCACAGTATTTGTACAGTTTTCCCTTGACTGATAAGGGTCTAATCTGAATCAATGTTGCAGTTTACTGTAACTGAATAAAACTTATTTTCTTTACAAAGATTTCTCTACAAAGATATTGTAGAAATGAAAACCTGCACACTTCTTTCATCACGTTTCAAGTATAAACAGGGTAGGATCCAGACTGTTATTCATGAGTTGGGCACAATTAAAATAAATGAAACCTAACAAATCCCTTTTAATTTCAATGGGATTTTGGTCTGCTTTTTTCCCTAGTAACAGGTACTATTTTTTAAAGCTGGCAGCCTTGAGAAGATGGGTCGTCCGTCCCCCCCCACACACACAATGCCGGTAATATCTGAAGAGGGGTGGAACTGGAAGAGGTTTGGACTAGTATAGAGTCAGCACTACATTTCTGCACTGGAAGAATGTGAGTTCCTGTTTCAAACCCAACAAAAGTCAAAATCACTCACTTTAACGTACAAAAGGGCTGAAAAACTAGATGAATCAAGCATGGACATTGGAGTAATGATTACTTACCAAATCGGGCTCCCTGCTTGAGTATGGCCTCTTTCTTTTAGTTAAGCATTTGATTAAATCAGACCAAATATAGAAGCTGTGACTCAAGTATGAGGCATGACATTTTTTGTAGTTATTATTGCTCCACAAAAGCAATTTAGTTTGTATAAAACAACCTTATTCTTTCTGTATCATTACTTCTTGTAATTTTATATTCATTAGTATGTTTGAGAACACCAACCCACTATACCACAAGAGACTTTAAGCTTTTTAGCAGAATTTCCTTATAAAGTATTGGGAGCTGTCATGCTAATAAATGAAAGTACTATCAGAAAGCAACAGCAATCACCCACCAGTCATATGATAATTTGCTTTGTTTAGAATGAGAGACATAGAACATAATATGCAATATGTAGATCTGCTGTGCAACTTTTTCAAATCAGAAGTGACTACTGCGCAGTACTGGATCTATATGACAAATTATACATAATACAGATAGGGAGAACTTCCCCTATGCATGAGACTGTCAATTATCAAGCAAAGCTACTGGAACAAAATTTGTCCAATAACCTTCCCATCATACTAAAATTAAAAAAAGAATTTATTTGGTGAAAAATGTTTCGAGTGGTATTTTTCCTTATAACAAAGCAGTAGGTTAAATAGCACCAAATTTTGCACTTGGTTTTGTGCAGTTCAGTATAGAATGTAAATAATAGTTTTAGCCTTCTTTGCTGTTTTTTCCTCTTCTTCCTCTGCCCCTGGGTAATGGAGGTTGTCTTTCACAACAGTCACAAATCCAGCGACCTACAAAATCAGAGCTGTCAGTTAAAAGCAGACCAAACATCTCCTCCTAATAGAACAAGTTGGTACAAGTGTTTTTTCAGGTTGAGTGTAATTCTATACACACTTTCTTGAAAGTATTCTTTGGGACTTTGACCATATATGTTTAGGACTAGGCTGTAACTTTAAGTTCATGCAACTTAAAAACAAGTTTCAGGAAGGTTAAGAATTTGCACTCCACGCTTAATGTTGAAAGGAATAATCTTTTCTGTAATTCTTTCAATGATGTACTGATAAATTACAGAAGGAGAAGCATAACATAACACCTTAAGAATTGTTCGTTGTGTTACTGTGCCTCTTCAATTGTCTGCCACGCCTCTTGACAAGTCAAGTACTACTTTAATTCTCAAAGAAGTCAACATCTATGCTCCAGGGCTGTGAATGACTTTCTTTTGGAATCAAGCAGCACACTGCTACTTGTTCCCCTAAGTACACTGCAGAAGAGAGGCAGCAATATACTGCTTGAAGGTGTCCAGTTGTGTATTGCCATATAAGAGAACCTTGTTAGCCATGGTTTCATGTATCTGTGCATGGGTCAGAGATCCAGTTTCTTTATCTGCAAGTTCCCGAATGGCCAGAAATGACTTCCAGTGTCATTTCCAGCTGCCATTTTTAAGCATGGCTATTTTGTGGCTTTTTGTATAAAAAAAAGATTATAAATGAAAAAATAAGAGGATTTAGGGGCATTCCTGGAGAAAAGGGTACTATGCTTTTCTACCCTTATTCCCCCCGCCCGATGCCCCCGCTTTAAGCATTTTTCTAAGCTCAAGGAACCTAACCCCTCCAGTCCCCATAGAGTTACGGTCTGTTTATTTGTGGTTTTATTATCCACAGAAATTGACAGGAACGGAACCCTCACGAATAATGAGGGCCACCTCTATCTCCTATTAAGTAAGTTTTCTCAGGGATCATTCTATGTACTGTAGGAAAAGAGCAGAATCAGCCACATGTGGGTGTGGTTCACTGCACTGTCCTTCGTCCAACAGAGGAAACTGTTTGTTCAGAATCATGTTCCTGAATGGTAGAAGTGAAAAACTCCAATTTTTTACAACTGAATAGTTTTAGCAGCAGCTGCTAAATAAAAAGCCATGCACACATTTCACTAGATTCAAACAATATGCTCAGTTCACTAGATTTTTCTTGGCTTTTTCAGTTGGCTCACAGTGGCAAGCTAATGTTTATATTTTACTAAAGCAACTAAAATACACAGGAGGTTGGGGGGCAGGGAGGAAGAGGTCAGCTCAACCCAACAGCTACACTGCTTAAATCATCAAGAATAATTATGATCAGGAGTCAGCTTCTCTACTGCAAGATTTAACTGTTCAATCATATTCATAAGCTGCCCAGAGACAGAAGTTTGGGGCGGCATACAAATTTGATAAATAAATCCAGCCTATTCCTATCTTCAGATGACATTTTGGGTTTTTGTCATATGCTTTGCTTTGTATACATAGATATTTAAAAGCAACAAGAATAGATAATAGGGAACAGAGTTTACTTTTCTGGGATTTTCCTTATTGTGCAGTTAAACATCCTAAACTTGGATGTTTAACTGCACTATTAATTCTTGGCGCTACCTCCAAGAATTCACTAAAATTAATTCCTATAAAGAGCACAAAGTAATTGCTCATTGTAGAAAATTATTAGAGATTAACATCTTTCCAACAGAAAGAAAGCAACAAGTTTTTCTTCAGCGGAAATAATTATTTTGTAGTAGATTTTTCTTGCAACTAAGAGGAAGAGTTTGTTCTCTGAACAAAAGTATTGCATATAAATTACCTGATGGGATAGCACCAAGCCCCACACAAAACGTATGATAGCCACGGTCACACACATCACAGAACATCATTTCTTCCTCATGGTGAGGCTGCCCACATATAATGCACGTTTTACACTCCATACATTGCCACGGGTAGGTCTTAATTATTGCAACAAGTTCTGCAGACATATCCAGACAGGAAGGGTGGCCTAGATCAAAACCAGTATCATTACTAGTCAAATGAAGTATCTTTAACAAGAATAATTAAATAGCTTATTTTATGGATGATGCTTGTTTCAGCATATCAGGCATGTTATAGTAATTTTTTAAAACTGTATAAATGTTAATTTTTGAAGCTGACATAATTCTGCATTTCAGATTTCAGAGTCATCACTTTAAATGTTCAGAGAGAGAGTTACAGCATATTCTGTTACTTACCACTGTTTTCACATTGGGAGCAGTGTATAAGTGCTTCAGCCTTCCCTTTCTTGTTGGACTCCTTACCCTTCAGACAAATTCCACATATAGCATTTGGAATGGGCTTTGGCTGGAAGGGTAGAAGAGGGCTATAAATTCATTCCAGAAGAACTGATACAGGTTTTTTCTTTCTTTTTGTTTTGCAAAATGTATTTCCTTATTTTGACTGTTATACATTAACAAACCTTCTGTGTGGTGTGGATCAAAGGCAATGATTAAAAACTGACAGGTATTGATTGTATTCAAGATACTGGGGATATAAATGAACAGTCTAACGTATATGCAAAGTGAACTATACTGTATATTTTACAAAAACATACCCCAAGCCAATACAGCATGTACGTTAGCTCATAATTTTTTCTTTAAAAGCCACAAACAAATAATCAAATTATCAAATATGATGAACATGAGGTCAGATTGCCTACAGCCTGAATACACGTTATGCAAAAATTAATGAGGAATAATCTTTTTAAAATGTAACACCAGTTAATGTTAATATACAAACTTTCTATAAGCTTTTAAATTTGTAACTATGGATATATAAAATAGCATGCTAAATAATGTATATAATAATTTGTTGCCCTATGCAAACTGAATTAATCTTTGAGCAGCAATTTATACTGTTATACGTTGCATTAAGCCTGTAGTCTTTAAAGACCCATTGATGCCAACAATCGTTTTGCTAAAGACAGTACTAGCTGGCATCCTGACTAATGCAATACTGAAACTTTGTGTGTATTGCTGCCTTCCAGACTAAGGC
Organism: Hemicordylus capensis; assembly: GCF_027244095.1. Lineage (NCBI taxonomy): Eukaryota > Metazoa > Chordata > Lepidosauria > Squamata > Cordylidae > Hemicordylus > Hemicordylus capensis. The sequence continues at coordinate 376,174,735 of NC_069657.1, forward strand.
AGTGCCGGGGGTGGGTGCAGAGGGCACTGTTTGCAAATCTCCCCTGTAACCAGGAAGTGGGTTCCTGAGGGGAAGGGCACATCAGTGAAAATCACATATCTCCCCCCACATATATGACACACGGAGCACTGCTAGTCTGCTGGCACTTTGTTAGTCAGGATGTCAGCCAATGATATTACCCACAACATATAACATTACATAAGGTGCAGTGCTGAAAGAAAGGAGATCTTGTACCCAACTCTGCTAAGTTGCAGGCAGAAACGTTTCCTGTTCCTGTTACCTGAGTTTTGCTGACTGGAGCCTGTTCACTTGTCATTTGTAAATAAGTGGAAGCTGTTGACTTTTGTTAGCGAAGATAAGCAAGCTGCAATCAGATATTTAGTTATGGGGCGGTGGGGAGAGAACCTGTGTCCTGTCCTACTTGTTGGTGATCTCAATAGACCCTGTAGAAGACAGGTTTTACACATACACCAAACTCTGTCCCACCAGACTGCAGCCTAGGTCCTTGTCTGTCTGTCTATTTTGGCACCACAGCACAGAGTGGTGCAGGTAACTGAGCCTACCCCTTCATATGCATAGCACCAGTGTTCCCTCTAACAGGGATTCCCAGAAGTTGACTACAATTCCCATAATCCCCAGCCAAAAGCCATTGCAGCTAGGGATGCTGGGAGTTGTAGTGAACATCATCTGGGAATCCCTGTTAGAGGGAACACTAAATAGCACCACCCTGTTCTTTGTTCCTTGGTAATGCTAGTGTAACAAAGAGATGACTAGCTGGTATAATGATGACCAGCTATATCCATTGCAGAAGTTGACATGAAGTTTCTAGAACACTTTGCAGTGATATCACTTAAAGCTACTTTACTGAAATGTGCAAATAAAAATGATATTGTTGACTTAAATGATAAAAGATTATAATTCGGGTATTGAAGTACACACCCTAATCATATTTTTATTATTTATTAATTACATTTATAAACCGCCCCATCCAAAGGCTCTGGGTGGTGTACAACAAACTTGATCATAATCACAATCCAGTACCATTAAAATAAATAGGAACTTTATTTGGACATCTCAGTAAACTTAGCATCAAATAATAGCATTCCAAGGTACTCCACATACTCAGTAAACTTAGCATCAAATAATAGCATTCCAAGGTACTCCACATATTTTCTATCAATTTCCAATTATAAGATGTTAATCCAGCCACCTTTTAAAATGCACAGAAATCATGGGGAAACGTATACAAAGTTATGCCATTATTATCTGACTGATTTTCCTGCTTTGCAAGTACTACCACCAATATTAGTATATTTAGCACCAGAATAAATCACTTCATTGTCTGAAATCACTATATAGTATCTCGGGGGGTGGGGGGATTGAATACATCTGTGATCTGCAGTGCTTTTCTTGATGTTTTATGTCCATATTAATACATGCCTTAATATGTTACAGAAAATAACCCATACTTGACTTTCATAACAATCTTCAAACTATGTACCTGGTATGGCAGCTATGTAGGTCTAATTCATTTACCTCCAAATTAAAAAATTTTAAGGCTGTGTCTAAGGTTGCAATTCTATGCACACTTACCAAGGAGTAAGCCTAACTGAACACAGTGGGACTTAATTTCAAATAAACATGCATAGGATTGAATTGCACACATTAACATTACTACAAATGAAATTAAAAAAATTTTAAAAACAAACAAACCAACCAAAAACCTATATTTTGCTGTATAATGCTGCATTACTACTGCTGCAAAACCACTGCCTTTCACAACATCATCAGTATAATTTGTCCAAGCATCTGCATATTATACTTATGAACTATCCTGTAAATGGGCCAAAGAGAGTTTGCAGGGCAACATCTGCTGGTTTGAAGAGATATTGGTGCCTGAAATTTGGAACCCTTTCTCCAGTTATGTCTGCAGTGTGGGAGCCTTTAAGTGTAAAGTTGCTTACTGACTATCAGAAACTGGCTGTAAAATATGGGATAGTGGCTCGTGGAATATCTAGAGATATTATTGTTAGCACTTTTCAAAATAAACATCATAAAAACATATCCCAAGCTTTGAAAGAGTGAGAGGTATGATCAGGCAGAACTTTGCAAAGCCAATGAGAAAAGCAAGAAGAGCATTAAACAAATAACCATGAAATAATACCTTACACTGGCTGGTCAAACACTCAAACAGTGGGATGTTAACAATTACCTTTGCAAAATACATATTTCTGTCTGGTAGACTTTAGTTATGCTAAGGGAAGCAGTACAGATTTAAACTACCAGTCACTGGTAAGTAATCAAACTTATTGATCTATAAAACCACACTTAACCAGAGGAAAAAAAAATATTTTGAACTGAAATGGTATTAAGCATCTGAAAAAACCAAACTATCAAAACAGATTTTGTAAAATAAGATCTATCTAAAAGATGTCATATGGGCCAAATATTTGTCAGGAATTAGAAATAACTAACATCCTGAGAAGTGTTTCAAGTGCTAATATGCATTAGCCCTATTTTAAAACTTAAAATTATTACATCCATGTATAAATGTTAAAAAGAACTAGGGCTTCAGGGTCCTTTAACTTGTCTGGCCTCCAGAGTTTTATTAAAACAAACATCCACAAGGCATTGATATACAGCTCCCTTTTCAAAAGATGACAGAGGCGTTCAGGAATAATTTCTTGCTTATTTATTTTTTTAAAAAAGCATAGTCCACCTGTTTTATATACATAAATATAATCAAATGATAAAAGAAGTCTAACATTCACAAATGTTTCTACAAAATAATAAATACCATGGAAGTGAAAACATACATATAAAGTTCTACTGAGCTATTCTAGTCCTACATGTATACCTTTTTATACCCTGCTCCTCCCAACAAAAGGATTAAACCTCATTCCTGCAATGTTTATCCTTTCATTACTGCTACATTCTGCGAGTAAGGTTTTCACTGTTTTTAAGCTATATCAATATAAAACAAAACAGCAAGTGCACTTTTCTAATTCTCTTACCATATTTATATTCTACTGCTATTAGAATACAGTAGCAAACTCCCTCTCCATCACCCAAAGCAAAACTATCTTCGAGTTACTATTTCTGCGCTGCATTGTGTGCAGTTAATACTTTGATACACAGTCTACGTACTAAACACTGTTGTAGGTGCATTTATTTAAAATGTTTCCCCCTGTTCCCAGCTCCACAAACCTAGGAGTGAAATAGTCACAGCGTATTAAAAGAGCCTCCAAAAACATGGAAGGGTACTCCTATACAAATGAAATACAAAGGAAAGCCTCTTCACATTTCAAAGCCATTCAAGTGATACTAAAAGCAGAAACGTGGCTTTGCAGGAACACAAATACATTGTCTGGCACGTTGCTGTCCAACTCAATTTTCAACTCAAACTACTATTATTACAAACAGTAGTACTAATAACTCAAAAAACAGAGTGAAGAAAAAAGAATTTTCTATCCTGCTGCTTCCAAAATGTGTTTTAAGACCAAGGCTGTAATCCTGTATACAGGTTGATACATCCCACTGAAGATAATGGAATTTAAGCAGCCTAAAAATGTGCAGGATTGTAGCTTAATGCTAAAATAACTAACAACTCTAAATAAGTATACTGGGTTCTCTAAAATTACATTGCCAGAAAATAAGGCATTCCTGTCTTCATAGCAAAATGAACATGAACCAGAGTTCTGGGATGAGAGAGAAAGATAAGTGGGATGTATCAGGATTTCACCCCAGCCTCTTGCTGCATGCTCAGTTTATATATGTGCAATTTACATCTCCCCTACTCTGAGGAAAGGATACGACTACATGTGCAATTATAACCATCAGTCCTTCATCAGTTAGAGCAACAAGAATAGCTCCTGAAGAAGAGTACATGGGGAACTGTTTCCCCATAATGAGAAAAGAAGATTATAGTCAAGTGTCAGTTTAAAAAGAGAAGTAAAATCTGTATTCCATGACCTATTAATAGTATGGTTGTATATCCCAACTACTCTTATACTTGAATTTTACTTTTTTTAAAAAAAAGTATGATCTAGAGATTAATATATGATGATATACTGGTAATTTTCTAGTGAATGCTGCATAATAAAACCATTAGAAATATGAAGAGTTCCTGGGGACAATAGTTAAGGCCCCATTTATATACTTCAAAGTGCCTTCATTTAGGCATATAAATACCTGTTATAGACAGACAACCATCTTCAGTGAAGATGCTCTTCAGTTCCATGTAATAAAATGTACTACATGTTTAAAACCATTCTGACATTACATCAAGCAAGGAGCTCTGAGGGGAACATTAATAAGCACCATGGGTAGGAAAAAGGCTTGGCACTATTTTGTTCTCAAAGTAGCCTATGCTGTCTTCTTGGGACCTAATGCACAGGAAATTCTCCAGCACCATTCACCAATGAATGACAGCTGCACAACAGCATGGGAACACTAATTTCAAGGGACTCCTTGCAGTGGATCATCCTCAGAGTGACTAAATATGGATGGTTTTGAACTAGTGGTCAGCAGTCAGTTGGATCTATTTTCAAATCCAAGCACTGAAAACAAGATATAGTTCTATATTTAGTGGTCAAAAGCTTTACTAATCAGTTCGTGATTCTGTGCCCTCATGATGACAGACTAGCCAAACGTTTATTGTATGTTGTGATCTTTGTTTACATAATCCCCAAAGTTCCAAAAATGCTACACTGCCACCTCAAATTTCATGTTCAGACTTCCTGACCAGTGTTCCCTCTAACAGGGTTTCCCAGATGTTGTTGACTACAACTCCCATAATCCACAGCTAAAGGCTACTGCAACTAGGGATGTTGGGAGTTGTAGTGAACAACATCTGGGAATCCTTGTTAGAGGGAACACTGTTCCTGACACACATTACTAGCATAAATTTTGGTCTCCAATAAGATAGACCTTTTGCAATACAAATACGTAAAAACAGATGTGTTTTGCAAAAGTTCCCTGTTCTCTATTAACTGTATCATTTAAAAATTATTCCTGAAAGGAAATATAGCTGAAGACTATACAGTATTGTTTTCTGTAATATAGGCTGAAAGCATGCATTTATGCACTTAAAATAGTATTCCTGGAAGCCTTTTCTAATCAAAGCTGCACAACTCTTAACAAGAAAGTGACTAGATGATTTTTGAATGATTTTTTTTGAAAAAAATCAGCATATAAACCATGGAGTTCTATAATGGTTTACAGAACTTTAAAACTGTGACGTGCTACACAACTTCTCAGACTAGGCATTCTTTAATCACTTTTTAGCCACCTTCCTTACTTTTCTTCCTGTAACATTTCCTACACACTTGCCTTCTCTTGTTTTGACTGCAGTGTAAAGTAGATTTCCCACTGGTTTTAATGGAAACAAGATGGGTTATTCCTCCTTATTTAACTTAACCCTCAATATCATATATTAGTTCAAGAGAAATATGAAAGTACCATTTACTCCTAAACGGAGATGCATCAGTAAAACTGATGATTATATAATGGATATAATAACCACTGCTTAAAACGCCACAAAAACTTTTAAAGCCCTGGACAGCTAGAAATTCTGGGTCTGATCAGATAATTCTTCTCCCCCATCACCTTTACAAGCACGGGTAGCAGGAGTCTAACAAATACACACTTCCTCTCTGCCCCACCCTTCACTGTACTCTCAATGGGCTGCTTCAGATAATACATTTCCGACCCATGCTGAGTGCATACCCATCATTATGTGACATCTTCCATGAGCATCCCAACATCCTCCTGGACAGCTTTACTAGTTTAAACTAGTATTTGAAATTACTAGTAATTTTTAACTAGTAAATGGAGCACATTTAGAGCAACTGTTCCAACAAGCAACCCCTCCACATGCATCAGGATGACAATGGGACATCTGCAAAAGATGTCATAATTGGCATGCATTTGATGCCCTCACCAGACACACACTTTTAATCATGTGGACCAAGAGCATATCATCCAAACCAGCTCACAGTTAACAGCTAAACCTGGAGTTTCAGACCAGCATATGCCCCAATCCTGCAATAGAGAACCAATTTTTAAAAACTGCAGTTCTTCAAACTAAAAGAGTGGTGGGGAAGTCCAACACAATATGAGTCCAAGACTAGCTCCTGATATAACTACATGAAGAGGTACAGATGAAAAAGTATTGTGTTGGACTGTCCAGGTTGCCATTAGGTAAACTAGCTAGTATTCCCTAAAAACAATATTGTAATGCTATATTAATGTTGGAAAACCAAAGCTTTTCCAACATCCTACCTATGAGGGGAATTTGTTAAGGGTACTATTACTAAATTACATTCTAAACAGTTACCTCTTTCCAAGTGAAAAATATGTTATAAGAAAATATATTCAACATTTTCGCTGCATTTGACAGTGTGAGCCAATGATCACACTGGTGACAAAGTTATTTTAAACCAATTCCCAAAGTTATACTTGATATGAATTATCTACCTTCTCACCCTGCAAAAATGAGAAAACTGTTCTTATAATGGGGTTTCATGCTGCAATTGCTTTAGGTACAGAAAACATAAGCCACTTCACAGCCAGGGTAATGAACAGTAAGGCCCCAAGTAAAATAAAGCAACAGGAAGTAAGGAAGCAAACAGGAATGCACAACAGGAGAGCAGCTAGTCAAGTATAGTAAGCAGAAGTTCCATATTTTTGAAAAACAAAGTTAAACGTTTCAGGGAGAGAGGCTGGTCAGTAAAGAAGCTGAGTCAGGGGCTTTTTTCTTCTACCTTGTACCCAGGAACTGATTTGGATACAGATCGCTTGGAACCCTCTTTTCTTGGAGTAGAATTTTTCTCTCTTGCTTTTTGTCTTCCCTGAAAAGATTCCTCCTGATTTTCAGGAGGACATTCACCTTCGGATACATTGCCAGATGAGTTGTCCTATAACGAAAAGATCATCATTTTGTTTGTTTGCTTGCTTGAAGCTGGCAACAATAAGAGCTTTTCCTAAACTTCAATGCCAATTAGAGTTAGGAAGAAGACCATGCCTCCCTCTTTACTGTCAAGCAAATGATGGACTATCTGTTTACCTCTGAGGTTCCAAATGAAAAGGGTAATTGCCTGATTCTGCAGTCCAGTGTTCTCCTGATGGTGTACTGGGGATCACATTTTAAAAGTCACAACAGTGGGGCAAGATTATAACCGGGGCAGTATTAGCTGAAATCTAATCCCACATTAACAGAGCAGCAGTCACTGGCTACTGAGCATTTAAAGGTTTCTAGTCATCAATCTATTATTTATTATTATTATTATTATTATTACATTTATATCCCGCTCTTCCTCCAAGGAACCCAGAGTGGTGTACTGCATACTTAAGTTTCTCTTTCACAACAACCCTGTGAAATAGGTTAGTCTGAGAGAGATGTGACTGGCCCAGAGTCACCCAGCTAGTTTCATGGCTGAATGGGGATTTGAACTCGGGTCTCCCCAGTCCTAGTCCAGCACTCTAACCACTACACCACACTGGCTCTCATTATTTAACGGGTTAGCCAAAGGTTAACTCATCCCCAGCCACAAAGGCCATTGTGGCTGGGGATGATGGCAACAGTAGTCTAACAAAATCTGGGGACCCAAATTTGAGAACCCCTGGGGTTAACAGTTTCTTAATCTGAATGATGTAATTAAAAACACTCCAGCTGCTTCACCCTTACAAAATCTGTATAGCCAAGATGCTGTAATTCTGTGAAGTCAAAATCAAAATGCAAACACGTGTAACTGATATGAGGTTCAGCAGTTAAGGGAGCTATATTCAGATGCAAGAGATCCAGATTTAGATCCCCCACTCAGCCATGCAGCTCATCGGCTTGCCATGAATGAGTCACGGGTTGTACGGAGACAAGGAGAGAGCACAAACAGTTGACTTACAACCTGGTCCTCTGTATTTGCCAGTCTTCTATTAATCAAAGAGGAAAACATACTTGTTTTTACTAAACAGTTTTAACTCACCGAGTTGCCTTTGATTTTCCGCTTTTCATCACCTCGTTCTTCTACATCATCCGAGTCTCCATCACTGTCCAATGCAGGCAGCTCTGGATCTAAGGGGGGCTCATAAAGAGCTGTATTCAATGGCAAATATCGAAGCTCATCTGGAGAGTATCTGAAATGAAGAAGTAACCATGTTCAGTGCCATATTCCCTTTAAAGAGAACTGCTGATGAGCACTTAGGCATGGTAATAAAGAACAGTACTTTATCTGTGATGTTAGCGATATAAACATCTGGGCATCACAAAACTGTTGTGCCATTTAAAGAAATATTTGACTATACTTGGCTAACATCCGCATTTTATACTGAACTAGCATGCCTCTGTATTCCGTTTCAGTTTTATATGTATAAAATACTTAATGATCCAAGAATGTTTAAGTACTGCTCTGGAGACTGCAATCATTCTTGTTCTCTCATGTGTTAGGAGCCTGATTCTCTGAATTCAGTAACTCCTACAGTGCATACCAGAAGACTTGAGTCCTCAGTCAAGCCAAAAGCAGCATTACCATGAGGAGACACTGAATACCTTATCTGTGTTTACATACCTTCCAGACACTTAGAGAAAGTGTGACTGGACTGACCTGAAACAAAATATTGCAACTGAGGGAATCAGCTGGGAGATATTATGATGAATGCTAACAAAAAGATATGCAATGGCATTGCATTTCTCCTGTTTTTTCCCCAAAGGGCAACATGCGAGAAGGGAGGTGCAAGCTTGAAAGGTACACACATGCAGCTTTCACGTCTCCCCCCTGCCCAAGCACCTTTTCAAACTGACCACTGGATTTATTCTCATTTTGAAAATGGAATAAATCAATCATCAGTCATTTAAAACTCAATCCAGTCCACTGAGGACAAACTGCTGGCATTCAACGGGATCCCCATAGAGTCTGGATTTTCTTTCTCCCAGCAGTCATGCATGGGCACTCAAAAAACCAGACCTTTTTGAGCAATGAGAAACCTCCCTCCTCTGCTCAGGGAACACAAATGACAGTGTTCCTTCACTGAGCAGAAGGGAAAGGCTAGACAGAGAGCTGGGAGCCCAATGTGGCACCTGTATGTACACACATGCCCTGCAGCTGGGGCGGGAGGGGGGACAATGACACCGGACTCTATTTTAGCCCTAAGATTGATGCCTTATCCCTGCGTGGATGTGGTCATCTATATACTGTAAAGCATTGACACTCAGAAATAAAACTTATTCTAAATACTCCCCTAAACAGAGAAAAACAGTGTAAGGAGTGCAGAGTGATAGTAAGTTAAAAATTGTGACTGGTGGGTATAGAGATTCCCCCACTCTAATAATTCTAGAATTCATTTGTTACCCAATTCAGCTTGTTTTAAGTAGGTTCAGGACAGTCTGCACTTCTTTACATGACATAAATGCATGACTATATGACAGTGCAATGGCCACAGAATTAGGTGGTTTTAAGAAAAAGACCAATTCATAAAGAATAGATAAAAAGTGCTAGCTAAATTATTATAATAACCATGCTAGCTAAATTAAAGCATGGAAACAGTATCCAGATATCAGGGAGAAACAGTGAATTGTCATCACTTTTGAACTCTCCATGTCGTTCTCTAGAGGATTTGGGTGTTTGCCATTGGAAAGAACATGTTGGAGTAGAAGGACCTTTGGTGTGGCCGAGTGTGGCAGTTTTTGTTTTAAGTTGTCTTGTTAATTATGCTCCTCTATTCTAGGCAGAAAGGGGCTATGAAACCAGGAAATTGCCAAGCTAGTGCTTAACAAGAACGCTATTCCCTTACATACCTCCCCCACCCCCCGACAAAGTCATATTCTGTTAGCAATTCCTATAAACTATCTTCTCCTAAAATAAAATCAGAACAACTATATCTCAATATTTTAACTGTACCTTTTGTAGTACTCCTGAAACTGGCCTGGTATGAGAGCCACTGGATAAGGACTAACCTTTGTCCTTTCTGTGGGTAAGATTTTATATTTCCCTTGAGGCACCTGGATAACCTGGATTATTGAAACAGAACAAAAAAATGGAGCTAATTTTCCACAAAAAATTGGTGAATTCACTTGTTTTTCCAGAGGATCATCAAATCATTAGTTTTTCCATGCAAATATGATCAGATGTATGCATATGTGTCCTACTTCGAGTAGTATGGCACACACACAATGTGTATATCAATGATATGATGGTCAATTCACCACCCTTGGGTCATAGGAACATAGGAAGCTGCTATATACTGTCAGACCATTGGTCTATGAAGCTCAGTATTGTCTTCACAGACTGGCAGCGGATTCTCCAAGGTTGCAGGCAGGAATCTCTCTCAGCCCTATCTTGGAAATGCCAGGGAGGGAACTTGGAACCTTCTGCTCTTAACAGAGTGGCTCTATCCTCTTAGGGCAATATCTTACAGTGCTCACACATCAAGTCTCCCATTCATATGCAACCAGGGTGGACCCTGCTTAGCTAAGGGGACAAGTCATGCTTGCTACCACAAGTTCAGCTCTCCTCTTAGGGCAGTATACAAACAAACAAACTTAGGGCAGTATACAAACAAACTCTCCTCTTAGGGCAGTATACAAACAAACCTACTAATGTATTAATTGTAAACTGCCCAAGGCTATTAATTTAGATTGGGTGGTATAAAAGTGCAACAAATATAAATAAGTCATAAGCAATCTCTATTCAACATACAACGTTTTGTCTGGTGATTTTATGGCTCAATTAAGGGGAGAAAGGATTGTGGAAATCAGATCCATACTCCTAATCACTTTACGTATGGATTGTCACGAAGTGGGATAAAGAGTATGTTCCCAGCAGCCCACTTGCACATTTTGCTGTAAGATCAGAGAATATGGAGATGTTTTCCTTTGTACTCCTACATAGGATGCATTTTTCTTTAGCTGTTCAATCTGAGTTCATGCAAACTAAAATGTAAAGAATGCACATGTAGTTAAACTGCATTAATACTCTGAAATTTAAAAGTGAGGAAAAATACTGTTTATTGTCCCATTGTTTTAAAAGTGTCCTTAAAAAAGGTTCATAGCAATTGTACCTTACAACAACTGCAATTACAGCAAATAGAGTGGAGGAATAATAAGAAAAGCTGGTGTGAATCCCAAAGCATCTGGGTGAGCTCACAGTTGTTTGGGATCTGAGTGACTTCCAGGCCAGACAGGACCAATGGAGACAGGCTAGTTCAGAGAAGAGTTCATTTCATCTGTATCTAATACAGGAGACCTGTATTCATTTCCTTGCACAAGCAAGAATAAGCTGAATAAACTTGGGCAACTGACTCCCACCCATAGCTCCTTCAACATGTGAAATGCCTACAGCCATCTGGGTTAGGTGATATAAAAAATTAAACACCACCATCTAGCTCAATTTTAAAACAAAAGAGTATGTTTCCAAGAAAAATGCAAAATAAATAAATAAATCTGACATCTTTGCAATAAACAAGAAGCTACCTATAGTCATTTGAGCAAGAAAGTTAAGCCATCCTACATGTGTCTGTAAATCAAAATAGGCCCTTCTTTCTTCCATTCGTTCACGGTTTAAGTTGCTGTTGAACTCGGCGGCTTTCTTGGCAGCTTTCTTAATGTATTCTGGAACTTTACTTGCTTCAACTTTTTGCGTGTTCTGTTGTTGCATTTGCTGGAACACATTTTTTAAAAAAAAATGTTTCAAAAACTGCAGAAGCTTTATATCCCAAAAGGCATTCAGTGTCATGCTCCATGTTTTAAACCTCTCACCAAATAAAATTTGAGAGAATACTTACAGAATACTCTTTATAGTGATCAGTTATTCGCTGACGCTCTTTTTCTTGAAGTATAACAGAATACTCAGCATGTTTGGCAGGATATTCTTTAATCATCAGATCAATTACTTCATCACTGCGTAAGGCTGTTAGACCTGGATCACATCAAAAGGATATTCACATGATTTCATTAAACGCATTTTGGTAAGAAATGAAATTAAGGGCTTACATACTGCACAAGGATCCACTGATCCAAGAGAGGCGCACGTGCTCCTTGCGAGCCACTGTTAAATAGCACAGTATGTAGAAGCAGGGCTGCTCTGTGCCTACTAAGCATGGCATAAATGCAGTTGCAGTGTTACTCCCACTGGAATGGTAGAAGCAACATCGCAACCACATTTACACAAGGACTAGTAGCCACAGAGTGGCCCTGCTTCCACATGCTGTGCAAGCATGCTTTACAATGGCTCAGAAGGAGCATGTGCACCCTCTCTTGGATTGGCAGCTCCTTGCGCGGCACATAAGCACCTCTGTCTTTAGCATAATCCATATTTTTAAAGACCTGTAGTCCATCCTTGCTTAGAGCATCAGTATAAGAAAAAATGCATTTGGCAACCGCACAATAAAAGGTGAAACCTCTGCTCTTTGCAACTTGAGTCAAGCTTCATGGTTTTACAGCCCAATTAGAAGTTACAAACATCTGGATGTAACTCACCGGCAAAAGCTGCCACTTTTTTTCCTGAAAGGACAACTTCAGGAGGAGTCAATGTGTAGCAGAAAGGATGTAGCAGAAGGCACTTAACCCTTCCTCTGCCCGCCACATCTCTGCTTCAAATCTCTTCAAAGTCACTGCCCCCCTCCAGTGGGGTTCTAAATGTGAAAATAAACCCACACTAGAACCCAGTTGAGGTGGGGGGGTCTAAAGCCGCCTTTGGCTCACGGAACTAGTATCAGGGGCTGACAAGCAGACTAAATTACTCTTGAGTAGTCCTACTAAACTAAGGAGGCCTTTAAACTAACTCCTGAATAGTACAGCTGAGCAACTCAGTCTGGCTATCAGCCACTGTACTCCAGATCCTAAACATTAGAATGATCCATCCAGCTTTAAGAAAGTCATAATCTTGAAGGAGAGTTTGCACATCTTTAAAATGATTTTGTCATTAAAAGACAGTAATGAAATATTCATACTTACAAATTCATTTTATCATCCTGGACATTTTTAAATACTGTACTTCATTAAATGTTTAAAACAAAAAGTTTTTGTTTTGTTTCTTACCTAAAGTACACTGTGTTTCCGTAATGACATTTAGCTCCCTGAGGTAGAGCTTCTCTTTGTGAGATAGATCTCGTCTTTCTAAATCTCAAGGAAAAGGGGGAGAAGGGGAAGTAGTAAAAAGAAGTGTAAAGGATTCTGTAACTTCTTCAAAAGTATGAGATAAACACTGTGAGATTTCCCTCCAAACGTCTCCCAATAAACTAATATTTCAATGTTTTAAAGTATTAATATCTGCAATCATGATCCTAAATACAATAATTTGGAAGTTATGTCCATAGACTTTAATGGAATTTCTGAGTGTGTTAGTCGAAGTATAAATCCACCATAATTATCTATCAGTAGCTAATGAATACCAAATGTAATAATAAATTTAATTTTTATATATATATATATATATATATATAGATAGATAGATAGATAGATAGATAGATAGATACTATAATATTATTAAATTTATTGACTTTTAAAATTAAAGCATAATTTAATACTAAATTTCATAACTAGTGTTGCTGTCATGGGAAAGAGTGCTACATTAATCCCTGCAAGAAATACAATACTTCTTGTTTTTGTCAGACTTAAAGACCATGTGCGCGCATGTATGCGTGTGTGCACGCATGCGCGCGCGCACACACACACAAACAGCAGTTCTGTTTTTCCTGCCTAACTTTGAGAACAAGGGTATGCAGCCATTTGAAACCCATTAAAGAATATTAATCTGAAATCTAAGATAACTGAAATGATTTAACACACACTGAGGCTAGCAAGGTTAATAATAGTCAATATGTTTAGGGATGCCAAATCATTAATAACTACATACTGGAAGACAGATACAATTCTCTCTTTAAATTAATGACAGAAAAGAATATGGGTGACAACAGATGTGTGTAAGTTTACAGCCAATAAGTCCATTCTGTGCAGGCAAATGAAAAGCAATTCAATTGTCTTATCAAAGATTCGCAAAAAATTTCAAAGCTCTAAAGATAGTTAACTTGCTACTGGATGATGTCCATGCACATGAGTTATTATGAGAATATTCCTTTTTCTTGAACAGTAAGGAACATGTTGTGTCTATTTATAGTAATATGGTATCAATTTATAGTAATATCAATTCCTTGCTGGCCATCAAAATTTCATTAAAGGCAAATTAACAGATTTATTGATATTACTAACTTGTACGTATGTTAAATTTCCAGAAATCCACATAAGACTTCGTAATATAAATACCTGGATATTTTCGCTTAAAGGAGGTCACACCCAAGTATTCACTGACTTGTTCTTGAAGCATATAATATTCTCCTGTTTCATCGGGTGGCCATTTATACTCTATCAGGTTTTCAGCTGGAAAGTAGCTGAAGCTAAACACAGAAAGATGAATCTTGAAACAATCAACATTCAGAGGAAGAACTGCCACAGCAAAGCATTACGGCTTACATGTGGCTTCACTTACTGTGTACTAGAATATTACCTTTTATTATGAAATAAACTTCATGTGTTAGGTTTTGTCCCATTTTCAAGCTAATCTAATAATCAGGATGTCTTGGACTATGTTTTTGACAAATTACAGGTTTCTAGCAAAAGCAGGAACAACTTACTCACTTAAGGGTAAAATTTTCAGCCCTCAACACTGAGGGAGAAAAATACAAATGTCCTGTTCTATTGACCAAATTTTCTAGGGACCATTTATGACTATATGGGTACCACATATCAGGGTGCTAGCTCAGGGAGAATTACCTTAACCATTTCAATACCCTTGTGAGTAAGCAAATGATTCAGCAAGGTTTATTTGTGTGTGTATATATGTTTACAAAATTAGAATATGTAAAGAAAAGACACATACTATACCAGTCCAGAGAAAAACACTTTAAAAGCATGGTATTACCTAAGATCTTGACTTGAAGTTTCACAGCTTCGTGAGCTGTCCCCTGAGCCCATTCGCCGCCTTTTAGATGGTTGGCTGCTATCATTTGAATTTTCTTCTGTGTCATCCTGTGACAAGAGCAAAAAATAAAAATAAAAAAATCAAACATTAAAAAGCAAAAATCCCAGAAAATACAGCACATACTCATCAAAGTGGAGCAGAAATAGCAACATAAAGCATCGGCCCTGGCTACTGGAACCCAAACTCTGGCAACACTCATTCTAATGCTTTTGGGGTATTCACTGTTGATTTCACATATTGGGCAAATGCAGACATAATGATCCCAGGAATGAGCACCAATTCCACACATTCCCTACCCCTTTCCTCCTCCTCTCACATGCCCAGTAAAAGTATCCTGGTTACTAAAACCGAGTTTCCTGTGACAACTGAACTGGGAAACTGTAGTTTAAGCATCCCCAACAAACCTGAATATCAGATGAGGATCAAACTGTGTTTTGATATTCTCCTAGTATGTAGAGAATGCTTACACTACAGTTCCCACAGGTGTGGACATCACAGATAACTGTTATTTAATAAGCCAGGATGCTTTCAAAAACTGAGTGTGCAAGGATGGGGAGGGGGTGTAAAGAAGGAAGTATGAGGTCTTGGAATTTGTTCCCACTTCAACAATCACTGGAATGAATTACATCTGCATATAATCATTGTATAAAAACAACTCAGCCAGTCACTTGGGGCAACAATAATTACAGGGATGACAAGGAGCCGCATAAAGTTTAAGAAGGGCACACTGCAGGATCTCTTACAATATAAGCAAGGATGTGATGGGGGAGGGAAGTAGAGAGCCGGGTCTCACAATCAGTGAGACCCGGTTCGTAAGAGTGAGCGGGGAGAGTGGGCTAACCCCGCTCTCCCTGCTCACGATCAGAGCGGGAGCCCTGGGCGGCCGGATCGGCTGCCCATACGATTGCCGGCTCCATGACGGAGCCAGAGGGGACTGGGGAGCTCAGGAGCCACGTAGGGAGCTGGGGAGGGGGCTGGGGAGCTCAGGGGCCCTCTCTACTTCCCTCCACACTGGGGAGACCCCCGGAGCTGAGAGGCGGCTTTTCGCTCTCCTCCAGGGGTCTACTCACAATCTTTAAAACCAGGTTTAAGGGCAGGGGTAATTAGACGGGTTACCCACCTAGGAACCACCGGGCTCGCAGCTGAGCAAAATCAGCTGCCTAGGAACCACCAGGCTCGCAGCCAAGCCCGGTGGTTCACACGATGGGGCAAAATGGGCTGCGAGCCTGGAGCGCTCCGCAAACCTGGTTTTAAAGATCGTGAGTAGTCGCGGAGCAGCTCCATGCCACAGTTACTCACGAGTGGACTCCCAGAGGAGAGGCAAAAAGCCGCCTCCTGGCGTCTCCCCAGTATGCTCTACGCGCTCACGCAAGGCATACTGGAGCATCCGGGGGCCGCGCAGCCCCCGAGCTCCCCAGCCCCTGCCGGCTCCATCACGGATCCGGCAATCATGTGGGTGGCCAATCCAGCTGCCCAGGGCTCCCGCCCGGATCGTTTGCAGGGAGAGCGGCGTGTGGCCCCCGGACACTCCAGTATGCCCTGCGTGAGTGCGCAGGGCATACTGGAGACCCCTGGAGCCAGGAGGCAGCTTTTCACCTCTCTTCTGGGGGTCTACTCGTGAGTGACTGCATTTGTAAGCTTCCCAAACCGGGTCTCACCAATCGTGAGACTCGGCTCAGTACCTAGCTATTAGGGCAAGAGATCTTGAGGCATACAGATCTTGATTTTCCATTAAACAGGTTTAAATGCCGGGGTGTAAATGATCATATGGAGAAGACAGGAGCTCAAGGAGAATCTCCTATCTCTGTACAAGCCAGTTCCCAACACTGACCAAGAAACACAAGCCAGGATGAGACAATGCATATGAAGCAGCAGACTTTGTTCTCAGTGGCTGGGATAACCAGCAGCAGAGGGCAGGCTTAGCCCTTATATTATTACTTATTATTATTATTATTCTCTCTCTATATATAGTTCTTCTAAATGTACTCATAGCTAATTCCATGCATGGCATGGAGGGAGCACAAAATGGGGCTAAAGGGGTGGGGGAGAACACAAGCTGAGGTTGAAGGAAGGGGAGCACGAAATGAAGAGGGGGGAGAGAGAGGGAGAACTAGGGGCACAGATGCTCTGCGCCAGGTCAGCTTGTTATTAATATTTATATATTGCATTTCAACACCACTTGTATCAGTGTTCCCCAAAACACACATCTTTACTTTATCATATATTTTTCCATGGTTACCATTCATTCCTATATGGAATTGTAAAGTGCTTTACTTAGGGACACTGTTGAAAAACCTACACATCACCCTCCATGATGAGCAGCCTGGCCCTCACTGTCAGGAATCCCACAGAAGTAAGCAATGGTGAAGGATGCACTCCAAAAGTCCACCTGTATTCCTCACAGTATCCAAGCCTTTTCTTCACACACCCTCTTCACTTAATGATGGCAACATGCCCTATTTGGACATGATCTTGTACATGCGCTCAGGTGTCTGTAACTGATGCACATGTGTTCATTTGAGTCAGTATCTAAGTAAACTTGGATACTGGCTCCCTCAAAAACAGGTAGAGCTAGAAAGTGTACTATTGTGTGTGCATTCAACATAATATGTGAATAGCTGTATAAGCATACAGGTCAATACATTCTAGTATGATGAGAAAGAGAGAAAAGGTTCTATCCATTTTCTTATCATAATTTTAATAATGTATAAACATCTAGTATACTCCCACAATCTTTAATTCTAAAATGACCCAAGTACACTAGTTTTAAAAAGTTACCGTACACAGATTGTGCATGTGCTGAATATAACATGCGAATAGGACTAGTGAGAGGAATAAAAGTGGGTGAGGTGATGGGAGATGCTGACAGTGTTGGATGTATGCATACATGTAAGTCCACTGCATCCAATACCGGAGTCCCAGTCCCGAAGGCACATGATGCCACAACTTTGCTATAGCTAAGCAGGTCTGGATATGGTCAGTGTCTGTATTCTACCAAAGACAACCACAGGGCTCTGTGGTCGCCAGGAGTCAACACCGACTTGACGGCACACTTTACCTTTTCCTGGATGGAAAACTACCTGGGTCTGGGAACCCCATGCACACGGCTTTGAACTCGTAAGCAAGAAAGGCGGGCTATAAATTAAGTAAATAAATAAGAATAAAACCCTGAAATCCAATCCAGAGTTGAAGGAAGAAGAGGTAGTAACTTCAGCCAATATGCTGACAGCGTCCATCATCAGCCCATAAGATGGTGTTAAGTGTCTCAGTCAGGCCAGTGTTATTGGGGACTAGCCCGAGATCCTCCTTGCGTTGTCGACTCCTCCCCACATGGGCCACCCGCCCATCTCCTTCGTCTCCTTCGAGCCTCGCTGGACGCCAGCGGAGCTCCTGGGCATCAGCTCAGGGGTTCGCGCTGGGATAAAACAGAGGCGCCCGGGGGCGGGTGGGGGGAGGAGGAGGCTGGTGTCCGTCCCTTCATGTTGCGCCTCTCGGGCCGGCACGGGATTTATTCACACCCGACCAGCAAGCTCCCCCGGCCTGCTGAGCTGGGAGAAGGGCACCTTTGACTCCCCGCTCTCCTCACCTTTAAAGACTGGGCTCCGGGCGTGGCCGGGTCGCTGTCACAAACCCGCGGGGACAGAACGGCCGCCATCGCCGCCGCCGGCCACGGATGGACGGAGGCAGAGAGACGACTCCCCCTCTTCGCACCTTCCCCGCGACGCCCAGCAACAGCGCCACCTGCTCGTCTGGGGATGGCAACGCAGCCGCCTCAGTGCCGCCCATTCTCCTCCTCCGGCGGCTGAGGCTGAGTGACTGACCGATGAGTTCGACGCGCGCGCGCGCGCTTGGTAGACAGCCTCCGTTTCTTAACGTCGGAAGGAAGAAAATAGGCCTTTTCGGGCTACATGTTGAAGAACCTTAGGGGAATGGAATGCTGGATAGTAAGCAAGTCAGATGTATGTATTTGTTAAAATCACGTTGCAGACTCATTGCAACTGTTTTTTCTAGACCGCTATACTTCTGTCCACTGAACATCTGACTAGTTGTGATGCCTCTGAACATGTGTGGAGTGCACTTCCACTGTTCACGGGATGCCTGCTGCGCCCACGTCACAGATTTTAATAGGCTTACAAGCCAAAGGCTGTGGGTTCATAAGAGACTTGGTGGTGTCCTTCAGGGCTGTCCCTAGGCAGACGAATTATATATGCGGAGATGGTTGGGAGAGAGCAGGGACGTAACTACCATTAGGCAAGGGGAGACAGTTGTCTTGGGGCCCCACTGCCTCAAGGGGCCCCCCAGAGGCATGTCACATGACTCCACACCCACCCATGTTGCACCCCCTGGATCTTTTAAGTACCTAGAAACATCTCTGTAAGGGAGAGAGGAAGAGTGATAGGATTTTCCATGTAAAAAGCTGGTATTAGCAGGTTTGTTCCGAATTTCTTCTAAAAAAATTAAAAAATCAATCTTTCCCTGAGTGTATTTTAGTGTAAAAAGTAGTGAATTCAGCAAATAAAAGGTGGGGGGGAGAAAAAGAATGAGAGCAGAGAGGAGGAGGAAGATATGTGATATGAGGCGGGTGCAAGGCTATGTGTGGCTCACCAGAGGTGCATCAGAATCTAATCTGGCCCACCACCAAATTTTAGTTTGACACCCCCTGGCATAGTACATTTGCAAGAGAGAGAAAATCCAAGCCCCAAAATTTATATGGGGGTGGAATCTTTTATCAGGGGGATTCTTGTTGCACCCCCTGTAATTTCCTGCTGGATCTGTCCCTGTGAACTAGATATTCACCATATTCATAATGGGGATGTGATGGTGAGTGCACTATATATTGTGAAGTGTGTTTGTGTGTGAGTATATCAGAGGGGGGCCCATTTTAAAATCTTGTCTCTGGGCTCACTCCAACCTTGCTACACCCCTGGAGAGAGACTGCGCGTGGGACTTGCATGGGTCTCCTCCCGCCCTCACGTCTCCCCTCAGCTGCTGGGAGAAAGCATGCAGCCACAGATAGTGGTGGGGCAGTTGGTGGTAGGGCAGGGAGCTGGGGGAGAAAGTGCTTGCAGTCATTGATGGCTGGAAGCGTCTCCTTTCCAGGCTAAAGGTCTGGGTCACTGCCACCACCACCCCCGGCCCATGGCTTGCAAGGCGCCACCCACCCCCCATTGCCCGGGCACTTTCCTGACCACAGTAGGTGGCAGGAAGGAGGGTGGGGAGCATGCGTCTGCCCTGCCCTCTCTGCTGCCACGGAGGGCAGGCAGTGGGGAACACTCACTCACCTGCCGTGCTGTGGCTGCCTCCACTCACCTGAAATTGGCAGGTGGTGGTGCAGGCGGCGGCGAGGAGTGTAGGCGTGACGAGCCGTGAGGATGGCAAGCACTGACACAAAGTGGTGTTGCCACTGCTACAAAGTGGCGGGTGGAGGCAGCGGTGTGGATGGCAAGCACGCACTCCGTCACCTGCCCAGCACCCACCCTCCTACCCGGCACACTTGCTGTGGGCAGGAAAAGGTGGGGCAGTGGAGGGCCTGCAGGGGGCAGAGGGTGGCGACCTTGGGTCCCATGTGACCCAGGCTGCCACTACCCTTGCAAGCTTTGGGCCCTAAGCAAACGCTTAACTAATGGGTGGGCCACCCAGCCCTGAAAATGCTGGAAATGTCTTCAGAGTACAACAGCTGGATACCATCCTGCAGGGCTTTCCCTATGGGGCTGGGGGTGAATTAGCATATGTGGGGCCTCACGTGGAGGTGGTTGTGGGGGAAAATATGCATGCACCCGTCAGAGCACCCTCCCGGCCAAAGCAGCACACCTACCCTCCTCACCACTACAGGCAGCTTCTCAGCCTGGTGCTGATAGTTCCTCTGAGTCCCAGCCTGGTCCATACACCCCTCCGAGCGACAGCTGCTCTGGGGACAGGGTTGGTGGGGAGAACTCCCACCCGCACCCAGCGGTGGCAGTGCAGCTGCCACTCAGAGGCATGCAGGCTAGGACCCACTGGAACTACCAGCACCCTTTGGGAGAGAGAATACTCAGAGTTCCTCTGAGGCCTGGGCCTGGAATGCACACACCTCCTCTGAGCAGCAGCTGCTCAGGGGTCAGGGTCAAGGAAGAAAGTGCATGAAACCACAGGAGGTAGGGAGGAGTGCAGCCTGTGTGGGGCCTCCCAGCCACACACCTCCAAGCAGCAGATGCACTGCCATTGCTAGGCTATGGGGTGGGAGGAGTGTATGTGCGGGGCCTGGGGAAATATGGGGGTGCCTAAAGGAGCAACTTACTACTGAGCAACTTTCATGCCAAATTTGATTTGTTAATATAGCATTTTCCCCATTTAAATGGCATAAATTTTGCACTTGATATAGCACTTCTCAAAGCATTTCAGTAATAGACTGGATCTACTTGGAAGCAAGAAAAATGTGAGAAAATCATTACTGCACTTATCAGATAGCTGCAGCTGTTCTCCCTGGAGCTTGAAAAAGTAAGAAAAACTCATATTGCTAGTCTCTGAGGCTCCCAACATCTTGATGCTTACTGCTTAATATGGGTATTTTTCTCTCCCATGCTTGCTGTGTAAATGTTACATTTTTCACATGTAGAGACAGAAGTGCAACTAGTTCTGACAAAACAAACACCATGTACAGTGTGTATAACACTGGCATGCACCACTGGGATGGAAAATGGCGCTGGAGTTGGAATGTAGCAACTTTTATCCTGAAGGCCCACCAGACAAAGACTTCTTCCCATCCCTTTTGTAGTGAATGAAGATGCCCCAAAGTTTGCTCTCCTTTTTGTTCACATGGAAACTGAAATGTTGGCAATTATTGGAGTTCCACAATGACTTATCTCAGAATATTGGGGTACAAACACTGCTGAAGCTGTGAAACTGTTGCTGGCGGAATCTTTCCTCCTGTACAGAAGTACTCAGAGACTAACAGGGCAGGCCTATATCCCATGTACTTCTAAGTTCCATTGAATTTAGTGGTAATTACTTCTGAGTAAACATGTTTCAGAAAAGGCCAAGGAACAAGAGACATCATTGTTGATACACGCTGGATAATTGAGAAAGCCAAAGAATACCAGAAAGAAGTCAATATGTGCTTTATGGACTACAGAAAAGCCTTTGATTGTGTTGACCATGTCAAGTTGTGGAATATCCTTAGGAAAATGGGCGTCCCAGAACACCTCATTGTTCTCATGAGAAACCTATACACAGGACAGGAAACCACGGAACATGGTGAAACAGACTGGTTCCAGATTGGCAGAAGGAGTAAGACAAGGCTGTATACTTTCTCCTTATTTATTCAATTTAGATTCTGAACATATACTGAGAGAAGCTGGATTGGAAGAAGATGAGCGTGGTTTTAAAGTTGGAGGAAGAAACATCAATAACCTGTGCTACGCTGATGACACCACTCTGATAGCTAGCTGAAAACATGGATGATCTACAAGCTCTAGTAATGAAAGTCAAGGAACACAGTGAAAAAATGGGACTACAGCTAAATGTAAAGACTAAACTAATGACAATGGGTACAGCAACCAGCCTCAGAATTGACAATGAAGACATTGAAGTGGTGGATAGCTTCTGCCTTTTAGGATCGACCGTCAACAGGAAAGGATCCAGCAGTCAAGAAATACGCCTCAGACTAGCACTTGGTAGGGTTGCAATGAAAGCCTTGGAAAGGATATTTAGATGCTGTGACGTGTCTATACCTACAAAGATTAGAATCATTCAGACAATGGTTTTCCCTGTGACACTCCATGGATGTGAAAGCTGGACTTTGAAGGAGCAAGATAGAAAAAGCATTGATGCTTTTGAACTTTGGTGCTGGAGAAGACTTTTGAGGATACCATGGACAGCCAGGAAAACAAACAAAAGGATCATAAAGCAAATCCAGCCAGAATTTTCACTTGAGGCACAAATGACCAGGCTCAAACTATCATACTTCGGACACATTATACGAAGATCTAGCTCCCTTGAGAAGTCCATAATGGTGGGGAAAGTTGAAGGAAAGAGAAGAGGGCGGCCAGCAGCAAGGTGGATGGACTCGATTACGACAGCAATGAATGCACCACTGAGAGACCTTAAAGGCCAAGTTGAAGACAGATCATCCAGGAGAGAATCTATCTATGTGGTCGCTAAGAGTTGACACCTACCTGATGGCATTTAATCAATGCACAGCAAAAAGGTTAAGTTATGTCGTCGAGTTGGTGCCGAAAACACGTGGCTTTCTTTGGTAGAATACAGAAGGGGTTTATCATTGCTTCCTTCCACACAGTCTGAGATGATGCCTTTCAGCACCTTCCTATATTGCTGCTGCCCGATATAGGTGTTTCCCATAGTCTGGGAAACATACCAGAGGGGATTCGAACCAGCAACCTTTTGTTCCCCAGGCAAGTCATTTCTCCGCTGTGCCATTAGGTGGCCCAATGCATAGCATAGCAACCTAAATATACTTGACTTCATTTTACAGGAGGCATGGAACCTGAGATGCTCCCCTCCTTTGCTTTTGCTGCCCAGCAAGCTCATCTAGCTTCTCATTTTCTCCCAACCCAAAAATATCTAGTGGTTCCAAATGGAAAATAAAACATCACATAAATTAGTGTTTTAATAAATGTAAAAATATTTTACATGGCTTTGAGTTCCTAGAATTTTCGTTAAAAGGAACCTTGCAGATCTTCTAGTCCAACCCTTTGCTCAGTGGAGGAAACTGCTAAAGCATCCCTGACAGATGGCTGTCCAGCTTCTGTCTGAAAATCTCCAGCTAAGGAGAGCCCACCATGGCATGAGGCAAACAGTTCCACTGTCAAACAGTTCTTACAGTTAGGAAATTCTTCCTTTCTAGTCTATATCTGCTTCCTTGTAGTTTCAACGCACTAGTTTTAGTTCTGCCCTCAGGAGCCACTCCTTTTTCTATGTGACAGTCCTTCAGATATTTGAAGATAGCTTTCATATCGCGCGCACACACCCCGCCCTTCTCCAGGCTAAACATACCCAGCTCCTTTAGCCATTCCTCATAGGACTTGGATTCCAGATCCTTCACCATCTTCATTGCCCTCCTTAGAACCCATTTCAGCTTATCAACATCCTCCTTAAAATGCAGGACCCAGAAGCAGACACCGTTGCTGACATGATGCTCATCCCATCAGTGCCGCAAACTGTTTTGGGGCTGCTGCAGATGCATAAAGCAGCCGTGAGTGACACTGTGGAGTACAATTGATTGTGCAAGCAGCACTGCCTGCAGTTATTTCTACATGTTAGCCAGTATTGTGAGTGAGGCTGACCAGCACCGAATAGAGTGGAACTATTACTTCTCATGAGCTGGACAATATGCCTCTTTTAATTCAGCCTAAGACTGCATTAGCTTTTTTAGCAGCTGCATCACCCTGATGGCTCATGTTGAACTGTCCACGAAGATACCTGGATTCCTTTCACATGTACTGCTGCCAAGCCAGTGACTCTGATGAAATCAAAACTGGAAAGGAGTTTTGATTTCACAAAGGAATGAAGAATACCATTAGCACCCAGTTTGTGGCAACATCCTCTTGAAAATTAATGTCACTCAAACCGCACAGCTGAAAAAAGAAACTGCAAGGGCATTTATTTAAGCAAATACAATATACCATTGTGGCAACTCACAGGAATGTATTATTGTTACAAAGCTAGTTTTTATGGAATTACTCATAATAACCGGCAACTATCAAAGCCAGTGCAACATAGTTCTCAGTTTCATGTTGAACTGAAACCCAGTTGTCCCTTGCAACATCCCAGACCCATCTGCTGGCAATCTGTAGGAGAGAAAAGAGTGAAATACTGACCAATTAGCTCAACAATATTACCACAGCTCTGAATTATTGTAAAGTATTATATGGGGCTGGTATATTAATTTAGGAAAAAATATTCCCATTTAAATTTGATAACATTACAAGAAGTTACAGGTAATCAGGTTGGGTTTAGGTTCTCCCCCATGATGCTGAAAAACCTAACAGCCAGCATTTTTAATGGTCAGTGCTTTCCTGGATGATTTTCAGATTCAAATTTCTGTGTACTTTTCACAGAAGTTTCTTCCAGTGCAAGATTTGCTTACATAAAAACTGCATCAGCTCCAGGACATTTTTATATCTTTTATAAATCACAAGTAATCACAAAATTTCAGGAATATAACTGCAAGGAAAGTGGTTTCTCACATTGTTCCATTGTGTTCTACAAATGGGCATTAAGCATATTTTCAAATCAAACCAAGTCTTTCACAGCCCGAACTATCTTAAACCCTAATTACAGAAACTAACAGAATTATATTGCAATATGTAGTCCAAATGCACATGTAAATATCTTTCCTTGCAACTGCAATCATTTGCCATAATGAACTCCACATTTAACAAGAACTGATCTAAATTTCTATTCTGCATTCTTGATTCTTACCTTCTACTTTAGCCAATCAACCACAAGGAAGAGCTTGTACAGTATTACATATTGCACTGCCTTTACTGAGTAATTCATTTGGGAATTAGTGATGATGTTGTAAATTTAGAAAAGGAGGGGGAAGATGAAAAAGATTTATAAAATTATGAACATATGGAGAGCGTGTTTCTTCCTCTTTCTAATTAGACCTTGAATCCACCCAATGAAATTTGATTGGCAGTACATTTAGGACAGACTAAAGAAAGTGTTTCTTCCCACAGAGATTAATGAAATTATTTTGGGAAGTCATTAGCACAGGATATAAGGGAGGCTATAAAAAAAGAGTAAAACAAATTTAGAGGACAGCTCTCTCATTAGCTATTAGCCATGAAAGCTAAATGAAATCTCCATGTGCAGAGGCAGTATACCTCTGAATACCAGAGTCTGGGAACAGGTGGGACAGCTATCATCTTTGTTTGCTCCCAGGGACATATCACCAGCTGCTGTAAATGCTGGACTAGATAGACCTTGGTCTGCTGGTAATTCTTATGCTCTGATAGCCTGGTGACCAACCACTGAGAAGTACTGTTTCGTACATAACTACAATGGAGGAAAATGCCCAAGTAAACCATCAATTTTCTGAGAACAAAAAATACCAACTAGTTTACTCACATGTACTGACTGACCAGTCTTTTCCACAATAAATATTTGGACTATGTACTTGTAGCGATCAAAGCCCTGATCCTTAACAGCTGCTAGTATATCTTCTGAGAGGGTTGTACACATGAAAGCACCATTGAAACCAATATATTTGAAATCTTGAAGTTTATTCTATTAAAAGTTAAAAAATATGGTTGCCAATATTCATGTAAATAAACTGTTTATAAGCTTTATTTTAATATTTAAATATACTCATTGTTGATAAATCTTTTTTCAGTTAAGATGTGTGTTTTTTCTCCACACATCTAAACAATAGAGTATCTCTCAGTTTAGGGCTAGTTTATTAGAAAACGAAGACATTCAATCCTGAATATTTTTACTTCTTTCCATTGATTTCAATTAGACTAACCTAAGCAAAGTTAGAAGCTACTGCAGATTATGAAACACCTACATTAATTTTCAGAATTAAAAATGCTTAGGAGATATTATTTTGTGGAATTTTAGGACATATCTATAGTGCAAATGTACATTGGCTTTATACCACTTTAAACCTGGAAATTATAGTTCAGAGAGCATAAGGAATTTTGAGACCTCAAGCCCATCCACACAAAACTACAATTCTTAAGCCTTCTTCTTCTTTGCTATAAATGCTAAACTAGATGGACCTACATCTGATACATCAAAGTAATTCTTATGCTCTGATAGCC
This sequence comes from Hemicordylus capensis, assembly GCF_027244095.1. Lineage (NCBI taxonomy): Eukaryota > Metazoa > Chordata > Lepidosauria > Squamata > Cordylidae > Hemicordylus > Hemicordylus capensis. Next base: position 376,201,469 of record NC_069657.1, read on the forward strand.
TGATGACTGGCCAGTGGCCACTGAGAAATGCTGTACAGCATCCCCAACCACGTGCTTGCAAGCCCCACTCATGTGGTACTGAACTCTAAGGCCCCACCTTCCCACTATCCATGGTTGCAGCACATGTTTATGGAGGCAAACGTTGTGCTTGTGAAGCAATTCTTTCTGTGATCAGAGCACTAGGCACCTCAGTGTCTCACCTCAGTATCATGGGCAGGATATCTCCACAAGTACAGCATTTGTCTGTGCAAACACTGTAATCATGGAGAGTGGGGGCTCCAGAATGCATCAGCACATGGGTCGGGTAAGCAAGCACACTTGAGAATACTGGGTGCAAGTACAGCATCCTCAGTTTTGAAAATGCTTGAACAGAGATGTGTTCCCCATGAATAGATCAGGACTCGACAAATTCCAGGCGCCAGGAAACCATGGCACCAAGACTAGGATATTCAGAGGTAGAGTTATTTAATAAAATATTTATTTGTCCCAGGCAACCCCAATTCTGTTCTTTGTAAATTACTTGTAAAGGGACAAACAAAAGTCCATCCTCTCACCCTCACCCACACACACACACCCCCACACACAATGCCCATCGCTAAGTCTGGTGATGGGCATTGTCCATTATCTGGCTCCTAGATTTTTGGGCTGGCTTCTAAATGCAAAGAAAAACTGTCAAGGCCTGGAATAGGTAATAGCTATTAAATTCAACCACAATCCTATGCACACTTACCTGCAGGTAAGCCATACTGCACACAGTAGGACTTATTTTTATTTGTTTGGTTATTTATTAGGTTTTTATACTGCCTCATTCAGATGGCTCTAGGCGGTTCACAAATATAAAAACAGATTAAAAACAAATAAATAACTCATTAAAACAAAATTAAAACCAGTTTAAAATCACTTCAGTACTTTTTGAGTAAGAATTCACAGGCTATGTATCTGTAGTGTAAATATGCCATTTGCTGGCAAAGTTCAAAGTATGAGGGTGGTGGATCAATTTAAGCCAAAATAATTGGTATGTCAGTATTATCCAGAATGACAAATAAGAATGATGAACAGGCTACCTTCACTATAGTAATCAATAATCAAAACCCAGTGTGTATGAAGAGACAAAGATTTGAGGTACTGGGCAGTTTCCTGTAGCGAATTATAAGATTATGCAGCACAACGTTTAGTAGAAGTATATGCAGAACTGAAGCCCAATTTTGGAAAACAGCAAATGTTTCTTTACCTTTAGGACCTCTTCAGCTTTCTTCCTTACTACATAATCCTGAAATTTTCTATAAGGTTCCATTCTGTATGTGTTGGCATATCTTGGTCTTGCAAAACTAGGCTTGAATGCCATGAGCTCAGTTCTTGTAAACTCCGTGACTGACTCATCATCTCCGTCCATACCTTGACTGTCATGGCTTAAAGTTCTACGTCTCTCTTTTAAAACCTGTGACATCTGGAAAACTCTGATAATTTTAGGAATCATACCTAATATTTAAAAAAAACCCACTCTCAAATAATCATGTTAGGTGAATTATTTTCCATTTTGTCCCCATTCTGAACAGTAAGTTGTTGACAAGGGTTTTTCTTTACCACTTTATCCATCGTTAGTCATAATTAAATCAATGGGTTTCTTATGTGTCATTACATATTTGTGCCAAAATCCTGGTTATTTTAATGGGGCACACTGATAAGGTGATCCTAAGCATGTTTACTCAGGAGGAAGTCCAGAATTCAGTGGTGTTTTTGTTTAGGATTGCAGCCTTAGAAATTAATTCCCAAATCCTATCCCTGGTTGCATCAGGTATGAAGGCTATACAGAGGCCATTCCTGCTTTAGAAAAGCAACAGGTTTTTTAAAGGCCAAATGGTGGCAAACTGAGATGTTTATTCAGAGCTATTGCTTAAAGTGCCACTTTACTGATTACATATTACAGGAAATACTGTGATTCCACACACCTAACCCTGCCTAGGACTAGCCAGCACATAAATAAGGAGTTCATATATGTAATCTAGCAGTGGCACATCAATCCATTTGTTAGTTAGCAAAAAAGCACAACTCCACATTTTGAAACCATAAACGTATATAGTTTTATTGTCATACTAGTATGTGTAAGCCCGTTGTAATAACGGGCTCTAGTGGGGGGGCGGTTCCCGCTGCCGCCTCACCCGCCTCGGGCGCACTCCTTGGGCCGACACCTCCGCCGCCGCCTCGGGCGCTCTCTCCGCCCGCCGTTTCTTGTGGCGGCGGCCGCCGCCATCGGAGCCAGTCGCCCCGCCACGGCCACCGCCTCCTTGGCCCGCACTCCTTTGGCCGAGGCCGCGGCTCCGCCGCCGCCTCGGCCGCACTCTCCGCCCGCCGCTTCTGCTCCTTTTGGTCTCCCGTGGCGGCGGCCGCCGCCATCGGGGCCAGTCGCCCACCGGCGGCTGGGTCCAACATGGCCGCCCATCTCCGCGCATGCCCAGAACGGGCGAAAAAGACACGGGCGGCACGGACGCACGCCCAAGGCTTTTATGGGTAAGGATAACTTTTCATTCCTCACATATTACAGTTTTCCAGAATTTAAAATTCAGCATATTAAAGCTGGGAAACTCTAGCTGCAATCCTGTACACACTTCCTGAGCAGCATATGCCCCATTGTGTACAATGGGAGTTAGTCTCAGGTAACTGTATAAGATGGAAAACAGAGTACTAACTTCCAAATCTGTTAGGACTTTCTTTCTAGTAAGCATGCATAGGATAGGGGTGTTAGTTTTCAAACAAAATATCAAATGTTACTTATCTATATCCTACCACTCATGTATATGGTGTTTTACAAGAGAAAATGAGAAAGAAAGAAAAGCTTGCAAATTGCAATCTGAGTTTTGATAAGGGAAGGGAGAGGAAAGAATAATGCGTGGAGAGAGTTACATATAGTTTTCTTTATGGGAGAAATAGCAACCAAAACGAACTCGACATAGTACAACATTGGCAATAAAAAGGCAGATCGCTTTTTATAGATTTCCCTGAAGAAAACTGCTTGTTCTAAGCGTCTGCATCATTCTGGAATACATATATCACCTTGCGATTATTTTCGCTTGGTGTTGAGATTTTTATTTGCGTTAGTCGTAGCCCTCTGACTTCCTGCACCGCTCACGGGGTTTTTAGGATTTATTTATTCTTTTAATTTTCTTACAGTAAACTGCTACCCACCCGTGGTCGGCAGCTTGTCATGCATAACAGCGCAAGGAAAGCCTACACACATCATCTCGCTCTCTTATACCGAGCAAGCGCGCTCTTCTGTTCCGTGCGTGCGTGGGAGAGCGCTTAGCGCATGCGTACTTGTGACAGCGCTGTCTTCCCAATCCCACCTACCCGACGGACTGCATCCTTATCATAAATACTCTGTTTCCTTGGCACCGCCGGCGTGGTGGGGGAGGGGGCGGCGGCAGCAGCACCCGCCACGAGTTTCTTCAGGCGTTTATCCATATCAGATTAGGCTGGGTGGTGAGGAAACCACCTCCACAGCAACCCCGAAGCCCTCCCACCAACCGCTTGATTCGACGGTTGATGAAAGTGCGGAGACGACGTTTTCCGTTACCGGGTGACGTCACTAAGTGCGACAGGAGTAGACGGAAGAAACCTGGAAAGCATGGAGGTAAAGGCCTCTCTAGGGAGACAAAAACGAGGGTAGCGCATGGCCTGCCTTATTATTATTTATTCGATTTCTATACCGCCCTTCCAAAATTGACTCAGGGCGGTTTACATAGAGAAGTAATAAATAAATAAGATGGATCCCTGTCCCCAAAGGGCTCACAATCTAAAAAGATTGCCTGGCTTCCGTCTGGCTTTGGTATGCGATGCATGCCTATGTTATACTGAGTGTGGTGTTTGCATTCAGTGAAGCGCTAGCTTTTGAGTGGGTGTTGTTGGAAGTGAAGGACTATGTCTCGTCTCAAAGACAGTGGAGGACAGACTAGTGAGTCAGAGGGCTAGAGCGTCAAGACATTGGTCATCCCTTCTCTACTGCTCTGACACTATTCCTTTGGAACGTAGATTGCTACTCTCAGGGGACTTCCTTCCTTCTAGCCACTTTCCTCTCTTCTCTTTCTGTTCCTTCTACCTTGCAACATTCAAGCTTCTCTCTCCTGTACCCTGTGTGCAGAGATGCAGAATCCATCTGCCTCCAGCTAGCTAGCTAGCTAGATTTGAGATCCTAACTCCTCACTTGCCTATCTAGAATGGAGTTATTTAATAAATGCCATATATATTGATTTGAAACTATGAACTGGCTCCAAGTTACTTTACTCTCAGCATACACGCATGCCTAACTAAATCCGCTGTGTTGTGCCTCTGTGCACTCTGCTGTAATGAAAAAGGATTTCTCTACCAGAGAGAATTCCCAACAGGTGTGGGGGCAACTTCAGTGCCCCATTGAGAAAGGGCAGACTGCAGCTTAGACCTCTTCTTAACCCTTTGGCGATGGATAATTATAGGTCTCCAACCTACCATGATTGGGTAAGATAATGGAGATGGTGGTGGCTAACCAGCTTCAAGCAGCCTTGTTGTGGGGAACGGGTTATCTAAACCCATTTCAAACTGGCCTTAGGGCAGGCTGTGGGGTTGAGACAGCCTTGGTTGACTTGATAGATGACCTTCCCCAGGAATGGACAGAGGGAGTGTCACTCTGCTGGTTCTTCTGGGTTTCTCTGCAGCTCTAGATGCCACGATGCTGTCCTTCTGGATCACCTGAGGGAGTTGGGGATAGGAGGCAATGCTTTGCAGTTGTTCAGCTCCTATCTCTTCAATAGATTTCAGTTGGTGCCACTTTGTGACAATTGCTCTTTAATATGGGAGCTACTATATGGAGTCGCTTAGGGCTCCATTCTGTCACCAACACTTTTTTGTATCCACATGGAACCTCTGGGTGAGGTCATAAGGGTAGTTGGTGCTGGGTGCTATCAATATGAGGATTGCATCCAAATCTCTCTCTTCACTGATTGATTGATTGATTTCTATACTGCCCTTCCAAAAATGGCTCAGGGTGGTTTACACAGAGGAATAATCCTCTCTAATAAAAGGCTTGGTGTCCGTCCATGGACGGACACCAAGCGTGTGTCCGTGCCTCCCTGGCCTGTTCTGGGCATGCGCGGAGTGCATGCCCAGAACAGAGCAAAGGAGACACGACTGCCAGCACCCGGCGGCCATGTTGGGCGGCCAGAAGTGGCCGCCCCGAAGAAGCCAAGTAAGTGGTGGCGGGGGACACTGGCCAAGGCGGCAGCGAAGCCGCCGCCTTGGCCAGAGGACGCAGCACGGCGGAGCCATGGCCGAGGCCTGGCCGTGCTGCCGCTTACCCGGCTTCTTCAGGGCAGCCGCTTCTGGCCGCCCAACATGGCTGCTGGACGAGGCGGCGGGGGAAACTGGATGCGGTGGTGGGCCCAGGTAGTGGTGGGCCCGGCCAGAGCCGCGGGCGGCGGTGGGCGGCGGGAGGGGGAATGGCAGCGGGGGTCCGGAGCGCACAGCTCCGCTAGCGCCCGTTATCAACGGGCTTAAAAACACTAGTAACTAAATAAATAAGATGGATTCCTGTCCCCAAAGGGATCACAATCTAAAAAGAAACATAAGATATACACGAGCAACAGTCACTGGAGGTACTGTGGTGGGGGTGGATAGGGTCAGTTACTCTCCCACTGCTAAATAAAGAGAATCACCACATCAAAAGGTGCCTCTTCACCCAGTTAGCAGGGGTTCATGTCGTCATTATCAGGAAATGGCATCTCCCTGAATGCCTGCCTGCAGACAGTAATGGACTGGATGAGGGGTAATAAACTGAAGATGAATCCAAGCAAGACAGAGGTGCTCATTGTGTGGGTTTGTAATAAGAACAGCCCTCCTGGATAAGGCCCAAAGCCCATCTAGTACAGCATCCTATTTCACACAGTGGCCCACCAGATGCCTCTGAGAAGCCTAGATGCAGGAGTTGAGGGCATGCCCTCTCTCCTGCTGTTACTCCCCTGCAACTGGTACTCAGAGGTATCTTGCCTTTGAGGCTGGAGGTGGCCTACAGTCCTCCAACTAGTAGCCGTTGATAAACTTCTCCTCCATGAAGTTATACAAACCCCTCTTAAAGCCATCCAGGTTGTGGGCTGTCGCCACATCTTGTGGCAGAGAATTCCACAAATTGATTATGCGTTGTGTGAAAAAAAACCTCTGTTTGTTGGTCCTAAATTTCCTGGCAATCGATTTCATGGGAAGACCCCTGGTTCTAGTATTATGAAGAAGAATTTCTCTCTGTCCATTTTCTTCACACCATGCATGATTTTATAGAACTCTTTCATGTCTCCCCACAGTCGTCTTTTTTCTAAACTAAATAGCCCCAGGTGTTGTAGCCTTGCCTCATAAGGAAGGTGCTCCAGAGCCCTGATCATCTTGGTTGCCCTTTTCTGCATCTTTTCCAGTTCTACAATGTCCTTTTTTAGATGTGGTGACCAGAATTGTACACAGTACTCCAGGTGTGGCCGCACCGTCATTTTGTATAAGGGCATTATAATATTAGCAGTTTTATTTTCAATCCCCTCCCTAATGATCCCTAGCATGGAATTGTCCTTTTTCACAGCTGCCGCACATTGAGTCGACACTTTCAACTATCTGTCCGCCATGATCCCAAGATCCCTCTCCTGGTCAGTCACCGACAGCTCAAATCCCATCAGTGTATACTTGAAGTTCGGTTTTTTCATCCCAGGGTGCATCACTTTACACTTGCCAACACTGAACTGCATTTGCCCTTTTGTCGCCCACTCACCCAGTTTGGAGAGATCCTTTTGGAGATCCTAACAATCTGTTTTGGATTTCACTACCCGAAAGAGTTTGGTATCTGCAAATTTGGCCACCTTGCTGCTTACCCCTAGTTCTAGATCATTTATGAATAAATTAAAAAGCACTGGTCCCAGTACAGATCCCTGGGGGCCCCCACTTCTTACTTCCCTCCATTGTGAAAACTCTCAGTTTATCCCTATGCTCTGTTTCCTGTCTTTCAACCAGTTAGCAATCCACACATGTATTTGTTCTCTTATCCCATGACTGCTAAGTTTTTTCAGGTTTTTTTTATGAGGAACTTTGTCAAAAACTTTTTGGAGCTAAATTGTGAAAATTCTGATCTAGCAAAAATATGTAACTTGACCCTACATTCTGGGCACTGTGCCAGAGGACTGGAAATATAACTAAATATAAGCTAATGTAACTCCCATTTTCAAAAAGGGATCCAGGGGCGATCTGGAAAATTACATTCCTGTTAGCTTAACTTCTGTGCCTGGTGAATTGATGGAAAACTACTTAAGGACAACATTGTTAAACAAATAGAAGAACAGGCCTTACTGAAGGAGAACCAGCATGGCTTCTACAAGGTCAAGTCTTTCCTCACTAACCTTTTTGAGTTCTTTGAGAGTGTCAACAGGCATGTGGATAAAGATCAACATATTATACTTGGACTTCCAAAAAGCCTTTGACAAAGTTTCCCACCTAAGGCTCAAGTAAATTTTGCAGTCATGGGATAAGGGGACATGTTCATGTGTGGATTGGTAACTAGTTGAAGGACAGGAAACAGAGGGTAGGAATAAATGGACAGTTTTCAAAATGCAAGGAAGTAAGAAATGGGGTTCCCCAGGGATCGGTATTGGGACCAGTGCTCTTTAATTTTTTTACAATTGATCTAAAAGTTGGGGTGACTTGTCAAATGGCCAAATTTGCAGAGGACATTAAACTATTTAGGGTAGTGAAATCTACAACAGATTGTGGGGTGGTCCAAACGTCTTTCTCCAAACTGAGTGAGTGGATGACAAAATGGCAAATGTGGTTCAATGTAAGCAAGTGTAAAGTGATGCATATTGGGGCACAAAAACCAAACTTCACATATACACTGATGGGGTCTGAGCTGTTGGTGACTGGCCAGGAGAGAGATGTTGGGGTTGTGATGGACAGTTTGTTGAAAGTGTCAACTCTGTGGGCGGCATGTAAAAGCTAATTACATGATCATCATTTTACATTTATTTTTATTTTACATTTTATATCCCGCTCTGCCTCCAAGGAGCCCAGAGTGGTGTACTACATACTTAATTTTCTCTTCACAACAACCCTGTGAGGTAGGTTAGGTTGAGAGAGAAGTGACTGGCCCAGAGTCACCCAGCTAGTATCATGGCTGAATGGGGATTTGAACTCGGGTCTTCCCGGTCCTAGTCCAGCACTCTAACCACTACACACTGGCTCGTGGTGTATTCCCATATTGGGGAAATACACCACGCTGGCTCATGGTGTTATTTTAATTACGGGATTGAAAATAAAAATGCTAATATTATAATGCACTTAAACAAAACTATAATGTGGCCACATTTGGAGTACTGCATACCGTTCTGGTCACCACATCTTAAGAGGGACTGGAAAAGGTGCATAATAGGACAACCAAAATGATCAGGGACCTGGAGCACCTTCCTTATGAGGCAAGGCGGCAGCATCTAGGGCTTTTTAGTTTGGAAAAGAAGCGACTATTGTGAGACATGATAGAGGTATATAAAATTATGCATGAAGTAGACAGAGATAATTTTTTCTCCCTTTCTCACAACACTAGAACCAGGGGACATCCCATGAAACTGAAGGTCGGAAAATTCAGGACCGACAAAAGAAATTACTTTTTCACACAGCACATAATTAATCTATGGAATTCTCTGCCATGGGATGTGGCGATGGCCACTAGCTTGGATACTTTAAAGGGGGCTTATACAAATTCATGGAGGACAGGTCTGTCAGTGCCTACTAGTCTGGTGGCTATAGGCCACTTCCAGCCTTGGAGGCAAGATGCCTCTAAATGCCAGTTGCAGGGGAGGAAGGAACAGCAGGAGAGAGGGCACATCATCACCTCTTGCCTGTGAGCTTCTCAGAGACATCTGGTGGGCCCTGTGTGAAACAGGATGCTGGACTAGATAGGCCTTGGGCCTGATCCAGCAGGGCTGTTCTTATGTATTTTGATGTTATCAATAATGTTGTATTACACTAATAAAAAAATTGAGTTCTTACAACTGGAAAGTTGTAAGCAGCTATCAGTCTTGGTTCCCATCTAATAGAAATCATGATACAGGATCTTTGTGACCTCTTCAGTGCTAATGCAGAGATAATAATACTGGATATACTGCAGAGTAAGCGATATACCATTGTGAGCCACTCTGTCAGCTTTAGGATGTAATAATACTACACTACATTGCAGGGTCGTTGTAAGCCACTCTCAGTTTTATCCCCAACTCCAACCTACAATATTTACAGTGGACTACATTAAAGGGATTGACAAAAGCCACTGTCTGTAAGCCCTTCTCTTAACTGCGAGGCTGTGGTAAACTACTCTCAGCTTCCAGTCTGCAATATGGGAATAGAAACACTGGGCAGCATTTCAGGGCTTCTATGAGCCACTCTCTCTTACCACCCCAAATATGGGAATAATAACCCTGGTTGTATTTACATGTATATAACGCTTTCAAATTCGAAATGTTCACATTTTTTACACAAGATCTGAGTTAGAAACTGCACAAACATTGAGGGGGTGTGTGGCCAAGGTGTGACACACATTGCTCCCCAATCACAGCTGCATTAAAATCTCATTTCTTTATAACTTCCTTTAGGCAGCTGTCACATTTACTGGGCAAGGAAGGGGGGAAAGAAGAATAACATTAACCAGGAAGTCTCCTCTCCAGGCAATAGAATTGTGGAGGTAGTTGCTTAGTTTTTTAAGCAAAGGAAAGGGCAAAAGTAGAGACCAGCTGAGTCTTTCACAAGTGCCATGTACATAATAATTAGTAGTTTCCACATTTGACTGGTGAGCAGAAGCACCAGAAACATTGGCTTAAGTCCTTTTTGACATGAGTGCATTTACTTTTGCCCTCCTCAGGCAGAGACCTTCAGTTTGGTAGCAACTTTCCTAACAATCTACATGTTCACCTTTTGCTATAGAAACAATTTTTCTTCCTTCAGGACAAAGCAGAGAAAGTATGTCTTTAATTTATTTTATTAATTTATTTATTTATTTTTATATTTATATCCCGCTCTTCCTACAAGGAGCCCAGAGTGGTGTACTACATACTTAAGTTTCTGTTTCACAACAACCCTGTGAAGTAGGCTAGGCTGAGAGAGAACTGACTGGCCCAGAGTCACCCAGCTAGTATCATGGCTGAATGGGGATTTGAGCTCGGGTCTCCCCAGTCCTAGTCCAGCACTCTAACCACTAACAAATTTCTGGGCATTTAAAAAACAAACCAATCAGCTGACATTCATTCTGTAGAATGAGAACATAAGAACAGCCCTATCCAGCCCCAACACAGCATCCCTTCAGTGGCTGCTGTTGGTGTCTTTCTTATTTTTCTTTTTTTAGATTGTGAGCCTTTTGGAGCTAGGGAGCCATCTTTATTTATCTATCTATGTAAACCATTTTGGGAACTTTTGTTGAAAAGTGGTATATAATTATTATATTGAATATAACATAAAAAGGGTTGATGTCTGTGGGGAATCTGTGTAAGTGAGCACTACATCGTTGTATGCTGTTCCACCTTTCCCCCCTCTTCATTTCAGATTTCATTAGTAAATCCTGTCTCTACATGTCTTTCATCAAGAGTGCACTACATGGTTTGTGAGCTTGGATTTGAGATAAAAGCAAGCCATGCTATTAGTACAATTCTGTCTGATAATGGTGAGGTATATTGGAGAACAATCACAGAACACGTACAGTATGGAGAACCAGGTGTGTGTGTTCTAAATGGCATTGTATTAGTTAGTGAAGCCATGTATATTATCTGCATCTCTGTTGGTCAGGCTCCCCCCCGCCCCAGTGTAATTTTTTAATATATACAGTAGCACAATCTATATATTAAAACGTTAAGGTGGTCCGTGGCTGATCTCTGGTTGTCCGTGGCACATCTTGCGAGAGCTGCCAAGGAGAGAGGGAGATCAAGGAAAAGGTGGTGCCACTGCGAGCCAGTGGGAGAGTACACGTCGGCTCCAACCACCGGCCTCCTCACAAGGAGGAAGGCCAAGCAGACAGCGGAGACGGTGGAGAAGCCACCTCCTTTGGGCCTGCCTGCCTCCCAAATGACAAGTCGGGCTGTTCTTGGCCCATTTCAGGATTATCTGCGTCTGCGCAGGGCGCAGGACCTGTCATTTGGACGGCAGGCAGGCCCAAAGAAGCAGGTTTCACCACCTCTGCTGCCATCTCATAGGGCCCCCCACAGAGGCAGATAGCCAACACAGGTGGCGAATGACAGATTGGGCTGTTTGGGGGGCTCTCTGCCCATGTTCACAGAGAGCCCCAAAATGGAGGCGGGGCGGGGGAGGAAGAACCCAGGCCAGCTGAGGGGGAGACTGGCTGACGGGAGACTGGCTGATGGGAGCCAGTCCCATCAGCCGACTGACTGAGGGGGAGACTGGCTGGGGAGGGGGTGTGTGGACTGTCTGAGATGGTGTGAACCAGGGACGGAGCTACCATTGGGTGAATGGGTTCAAAGAACCTGGGCCACGCCCAATCAGGGGCCACGCTTCGTGGCTCTGACACCCACTCACACGCCTGATGTCAGATGCGGGGGTGCTGGTTTAGCTCCCGAGCGCGGGCAGAGCAGACCCCATTCAGGATTTAAAGGGCCGCTGCCAGCAGCAGCTCTTCCCAGCCTTTAAGGTTCGGAATTGGGCTGGTCTGGCGGGGGGTGGTGTCTCGCTTTAAGGGCGGGGGGGGTAGTACTTACCCCTCTGGCCACTTTTCCCCCTCCAGCACTCCATTTTTGAGCAAAGCTTTTGGGGCGGCAGCGTTCCTCCCTGCCGCCCCTGCCCCCATCGTTGCCCGGAAAAAGCAAAAGCAGCTTCCGCACATGCTCCCGCCGCTCTGTGCTCGTGTCTGTCGCCACTGCACACGCCACACGTTTCATGACTACTACCCCCCCCCCCCCGCCGCCCTTAAAGCAAGACACCCCCCGGTGCCGGACTGCGCCTCCGTGGTTCCGTGCACATCCCTAGTAATTACTTATTGTTACATAGTTATTGCTTATGAAAAAGGGATGTTTTCATGATCCTTGATTGTTTTAGAGGGGGAGACATAATTTGGAGCATGGTGTTTATAGAATGTGGGTTCATTGATCCTCTGCTTGACTAAACACTGTTTTACTTCCTGTTTTTTAAGATCACAATGTGGATTATGTAAGAAGTGTGAGATCTTTAGGACCTTTGTGTGAATCTGTCCACTTACATTTACAATCTCTCACCATGAAGCAGTTTACAGATCAGTTTGTGATGTGGTTCCAGTGGACAAACTGCTCAGAGGTATGAAGTTAATTTAGTCAGTTAGTTAGTCTGTTTGAACTGAACTGAAGATGGAAATGGCTTGGAAGTGGCTCCATTTTCAGAATATCGTTACTGTAATACTATCACCATACATAGCACTGTATTAAATAAGAAAAGCAAAAAGGACAGGGAGTTTTATAGTTTTAAATGGGAGGTGGGGAGAAAAGGAGTGGTAAGGACCACAAGGGATAGATCTTGCATCCAACATGTTATCTGGGCAGCTTTAACATAAGTTGATGAATTCTATTTGTTCCATGCATGTGTATTGTTAAAGGCTTTTGTGGGGTTGTAGTTGTAGGGGAGGAGGAGGCATGGCCATGCTGGTTTAACGTGAATATGCCCTACACACACATTGATACAATAGCCTTTGAGAATACAGTAGTGCATTTCTGCCTCCCCCATATCTCAGTATTGTTTGCCAAATTTCTGAGAGCTGAGGTTAAATTCATTCTTTTGCCCAGAAATATTCACACTCAGGCTCAAAGTAGATGCAATACGCCTTTTCCTTCTGTATTTATTTTCTTAAAATAACAGCCATAGGACAGGCTGATCCAGATTAGACTGTGGGGGAGGGGGGGTTAAACCCACTTCCCCATGCTGCACTCCTAACAAACACATAACTACTGTTTGTCCAGGGAGCAAATTCCTATTGGCACCCACAGCAGCTTCCATCCTGTGACAGCTTTGGTGAGAGATAGCTTCAGTCAGGGCTGCAGCACAGGAGGGAGTTAACCCCCATGCCATAGCACCAATCTAGGATGCCCCGCTTGCCACCTGTTGGAATTTTTAGAAAGAAACTAAAAACACATGTTTAAAGTCATGTCTAGTTTGATCCTTCGTGTGTTTAAGAATTACCTGCCCTCGGAGAAGCCCACCTGTGTTTTCTTGGTGTGCTTTTTCTAATGACAAGTAGTTCTGGCATGCAGAGGCGTAACTAGGGAAAACGGCGCCCGGGGCAAGCACTGAAATTGCGCCCCCCGCCCCCCCACCACTGCCCCCCACCGCCCCCCAACATACATCTGACTGACACACATGTTTCAGAAAACTTGTATCTCAGACATCAGAATTATGATGCAATGATGATACATACTACATTATACTTAGGTTTTTCCTCACAACAACCCTGTGGAGTTGGCCTGTGTCTCAAACATCAGAATTATGATGCAATGATGATACATACTACATTATACTTAGGTTTTTCCTCACAACAACCCTGTGGATCAACAGACGGATTTCACATGGCTCAGAATCAGGACAGCGAATACTGAATCCAGCCGATGGAAGAAAAGAGTAATGATTGACACAAATCAAACTCCTCATCCAATTTGCCTGGGTTTGCATTTTAAAATGTCTTCCCGGTGCTGCTGTAACAAAACTTGTAAACAAAACTTCCATGGCTAAATGTGGGTTTGTAAATCTAAGATTAAATACATGCTTCCATCAATATGTATACACACCATACACAACATGAAGGTGCACACCACACATTCAGAGACTACCACAGGATTTAAAAACCAACCATATAACATAATCCTTGAAGACAGAAATACATATATCCATTTTGGGATTAAATATAGAGGCTATTTAGAATTCACCAAAAACAAATTCAAGCATTCACAGAGGAAATAAAATATTTCTAACTCAGAGAACCATATATTCCTTAGGACCTTTAAAAAAAAATTCCCCATAAACATATACTGATCTGCTCACCTCTATCCACTTAGCAAAATGTTGGTCTGTAATGAAAAGCCAGTGCCCAGGTTAGGGTTGCCAGCACTGACCAAAGGGATTCTTGGGGATCCGATTTTTTCACTCACACTATCCCCCACCCCAACATTATTTACCACAATATTAAGCCGCTAAAATCGCCAGGATTCCTTTCAATAGTCACCTCCTGAGGTTGATGCCGATTCTTGGGGAGACCAGGCCAACGCTGGAGGGTCGGTAGCCCGGTTGCTATCCAATCACCCCTGCACTGCCAACTGAACAGAGGCAGAGGATTCCGGTCCTGCTAACACCGGCGAAGATCAAGCAGGCTCAGTCAGAGGGCGTTTTGTGCAGCGACCGGGTTAAGCTGTTCTTCGCGTCTTGGGAGAAAGGGAGGCGGCCCCTCGGCTCCAGTTTCCTAGAGCCCGCCGGCTTCTGCTGCGCCCGCCCACTCCCGCAGCGTCGCTCGGGGCCATGCCGCCGCCGTGTCTCGGGGAGCCATCTGGACGTGCTGCGATGGGAGCCTGGGCCCTGGCGGGGATGGTGCTTTGCAGCCTGGCTGCTGCAAGCCTGAGTAAGGTCACGGCGGGGGCAAGAGAGCGATGGGCGTGTGTGTCCTCGTCCTGCCTGCGCCTGCTGCAGCCCCAGCAACGACGCTTTCCTCCGCGACCGCACCACCAGCCCACCACGTGGGCGAACCGAGCTGGGAGGACGGACGCACCCGTACGCATGCGCAGCGTGACTTGGCATGCCGGCCGAGTCGCGTGTGCGTGCGTGACTAGAGACCCAAGCCAATAGAGGGCCTCTTTCTGGCTGTGGCTGGCCTGAAGTTCCAGACAGAGCGCCTCAGCCAAGGCAAGCAGCAGTGAGCAATGCATGAAAGGCACCCGCCGCGGCGCCCGCCAAACCAGCCAGGCCAGCAAAGCAATGGGGGGACAGCGCGGGTGCGGAATGGACCACTGGCGCTCATGGGGGAGGGGGCACCGACGCTGCTGAGCCGGAGAACTTTGTATTAAAAAAATATATTAATTTTTTTTAAAAAAAATTTGGACCGGCAGGGGTCATGGCGGCACCCCCCACGTGACCCAAAAAGATGGCGCCCGGGGCACGTGCCCCCCCTGCCCCCCTATAGTTATGCCTCTGCTGGCATGTCCCTGTATCACCTATCACTTGTCATGCAGAGATGTGGCAAAATTGCCCACTGCCAAGCAAACGTAATTGGAAGGCCAGAGCAGCAAATCATTCAGAGATACAATGGACATACTCCTTTTGCTTTACACAGTTTCGTGAGTGACTGCTGTAGTGCATGGCTTAGCATACTTGTTTGAGTCATCTTAAGCTATCTGATTTGTAGGCATCTGGCTGCAGTACACTTGCTCTCTGCTTGTGGCACATTTCAATCAAGATTATGTAAATTATTTATGCAGAACTGGGGAGTGAATTGATATATCTGGTGGCCAGCTGCTGGAATAGGTGGCCTTTTTGCCCATTCCAGCTTTATGGTTTACTGACCTCTAAGGTGTTATCTGAATGGGCTAATAGCTAGGAACCAACAAGCATCGTTGCAACCTGCTAGAGTGTAATTGGTTTTCAGTTTCTCCATGTGAGCAAAGTAAAGGACAGAATTTGACTCCTGCTTGCTACAGCCCGTGGTGGAGGAGGCAGTTGAAGGGACTGATGAAAAGACAGGCAGAATCTGCAATTCCATTGTCTCATGCTGCCTTGTAGCCCTAAAGGAAAATGCATCATCTCCAGATTGCAACCTAGCAGCTTTGTTCATAAGCTGTATAAATAAAAATATTGGTAGCACAGTGCATTTTTTCATGGAAAAGGACTACACTTTCCTTTCAATACCTAAACAGATAATTTCACAAATATTCACGGTTTTTGTTCTGCCACTTAATTATACTTATAAGCTTGCTTGACTAGTCTGTTTTCTTACGTTAATGTATTGGAAAAACTGACACACAACTTTTTATTTTCCTTATTATCTTCCAAACCACAGATATTTATTGGAATGTTTGATACTCTAAAGAGTCCGCACACTGCCACAATGGCACTCAACTTAATGAAGCTTACATCCTGTTTGGAAAGAGCCTTGGGTGATGTAAGTGCTAATGTCTTAGACTCTGCCAAGCTTTAGGTTAACAGGGTCTTTTTGCAATCAAGAAATCAGCATTTCACTTCTTCATCTAATGATTGGTAGGTTACAGGTTGAAGTGAATACCAGTTGGTTTCCATATCTAGGTGTAGTGAGAGGTTTCTTACAAATTCACTGTAGGAGTGAATGTAGAAGAAACCAAGGGGGCAACTTTCTGTGTGTGCAGGGCAGTATAAAAAGGCTGCTACCATGCTGGGTGTACAGCAGTATGGCACAGCAGCCAAGACACTCTTGCTGGGGCATGCAGTTTGCACGGTCTTCCAGGGGCAGGAGTGAGTCCCGCACAGGATATTGTCTGTGCCACTTACTACCTTGAGAAGGTGGAGCTGGAGCAGTTTTGAAGCTGGGTGTCTCGTGGGCTGAATGGGAGTACGAAGGAATATGCTAAGCAGGGCTTTCCTTCCACATTACCACTTGGCAGTAGAGGATGTTGTGCAGAAATCAAGGAGAAGGGTGAAGGGAAAGGGCCAGCTCTGCATATTTCCCTCCCCCTTGTGCTCTTTCATCCCTCGTGTGTTTAGTTGAGAGAGCCCCAAGTAATCTGATCAAGGCAGTGAAGAAGGTGTTAAATGCTATGTAAAGTAACTCTGTTATAACAATCCTTTAAGTTACTAAACTCATATTGCTACACTAAAAGGGCAGGTTCCAGACTAAGTTAGTCATGTCTAAGTCCCATTGAAATTAGGACTTAAACTTGTCTCACTGATTTCTGTGGTACTTAGTCATGACTAAGTAGTCTGGATACGGCCCAAAGTCTCCTCCTCTTACATACTTGTATTTGGGGTATAATTATGTTCAGTAGTTGCTTAGGTTAAACATCCCCCCGCCCCCCACAGCTGGGCACTTTTTGCTATGCAAAAGCTTTAGATCATCCTAGCCTACATACAGCAAAATGAAATTATTTCAGTTTTCTAACTGTAGGCCCGTTTCAGTCATAAAATGAAACCGTTGTTTAGTGTTACAGTAATAAGCCACAACAAGCCTTGGGCTTATGCTCTCTTCCCCTCCTCTCCCTTCTCACAGAGGAGGAGAATGAAAGCTACTTCTTTCACTTTTAGCTAAAACACATTACATACAAACTCAGGTTATTGTGGTTTATTTATACTCTGGTTATTTAGCAGACCAGGATGTCAAACTGTGGTGTGAAGTTCCCTGCGGCTCATTTGCAATAATCTAAACATAACTTCCTCTATGTAAAAGTTATCATCAGCTGACATCCAGATTAACACTACAGAAAAGGGACAATTTTCATGGATCTCCCCTTTATTCTGAAGCCCACTGTGCCTATCAAAAAATGTCCCTGAAGGTTGCATGATCCTCAGGGACATATTTTCAGGAGACACAGTGAGCTATAGAGGAAAGGAGAGATTGGGAAAATTGCCTGTCCTATGTAGCAAGCATGTGCAGTATTAATCTGAATGTCTGCCATCACCTTTGTGTTGCAGTTATGACAGGACATGATGATATTGTGCTATATTCTAAAACTTATCCAACAGTAGTTAAAGTTCACAAGCCTTGGACATTTGTATTTGGAATACCATTCAGAAAAGACAGACTCTTTATTGCTTGTGGAAAACTCCTGTATACCTCATTTAAAAAAAAAAAAAACAGTTTTAGTTAGCTGACAGACAGACATGGAAACTAAAACCTGTGATCTTTGGTTTGTATATTTTTAATTATTCTTCTGGGAACTACATAACACGTATGGGGAAAGTCTTTTTAAAAGTCCTATTTAATAGACTGTTAAACATTAAAAGACAAAGAGTTGTGACAATTAAAGTCATTGTCATTGATCCTTGAAGTTTGCTAATGTACTTTGTTATTTAGATATTGATTGGGTGCCTGTTTGGACTTGTTGTTTGGACTTGCCCTGTGGCTTGGGGTGGAGGCTGCTGTTCAAGGAACAGAAGTGCAAAACTCCCTTGGACATACCAAACTAGTTGTGTGATTCTTTTGACCCAGGCTATTGTCTTCATCTGATGAATGCAGTATCACTCCTTCCCTCCCCCTTATCTGCACACTTGTGAGCTGGGCAAGATTAGCCCACTTTTGCTGCCTAAGGCTCAGTGCCTAAGATCATAGATCACTTGGGCATGATCCTGTCCACTTCATAGATTCTTATCTGGAGTATTCTCAGACATGGCTTTTAGCTCACTTCTCTACCATAATGGAGGGTGTGAATCGTCTGGATTTTTGTTGAAGTCCATGTGAGATATCGCGGAGCACTTCACACACAATTCGGTTTTTTCATTGTGTGTTAGAGCCTAGCCCAATTTATGTCCAGGGTTAAAATATCCACTTTTTGCATAGTTTTTTGGGGTGCAAATTAGAACTCACAGTAAACCCATGGTAAAGCCCGTTGTCTGGGAAAGCTCCTGGCAAATCAAATTAGAGGAGAGCTGCTCAGTTTCAGCCCTCATGCAGATGTTGATCTACAACTCCCATAATTCCTGGCTATTGGCCACTACAGCTGGGAATTATGGGAACTGTAGTCCAAAACCAGCTTGGATGGGGGGCAAAGTTGAGCAGGCCTGAACTAGAGCCTCAATTGGTCTTTGTGGTCATTATATTATTCTTTTAAAGGGGGAGAAACTGGGTTTTTTAATGTGTATGTTTCCCATCTCCCCATAAAATGTCCAAGGCAGCTTATGAAGACTGACTAATAATAAATCTTACATTAAAACTAAAAACAGCAAAAAATAATAAAACCAGAGGAAACATCAACAAGCATTAAAATACTTAAAAGCCTGGATGAATAAAAATGACGTTGCCTGGCACCAAAATGAGATCAGTATAGGTGCTAGTACTAACTTGCCTAGTGAGCTAGAGGTTGCCAATTCAAATTCCCACTGGTATGTTTCCCAGTCTATGGGAAACACCTATATTGGGCAGCAGCGATATAGGAAGGTGCTGAAATGCATCATCTCGCACTGTGCAGGAGGAGGCAACAGTAACCCCCCCTGTATTCTACTAAGGAAAACCACATGACTCTGTGGTCGCCAGGAGTTGACACTGACTCAAGGGCACAACTTTACTAGTATTTATATACCGCTTTTCCAAGAAATAGTTTTCATAGTGGTTTACATAGAAAATGAATAATAATAGAGTGGTAGTCATGCAGAAATAGGGAGGGCATTCCACAACTGAGGTGTGCTACAGAGAAGGCTTTTACTTGATTTTGCTACAAGTTTGGGGAAGAAAATAAAATATCTTGTTCTGATTTTATAGGTGTTCTTTTTAATTGGCAAAGATTGTCCCTTTCTTCTAAGAGACTTGCTTGCATCTCAAGAACTTGCTATGATCTTTGGGCAATCTGTGGTAAGTGACTGCTTTGGCAATCTCTACACCTTCTAAACAAACCTTTTGTTTTTATGCAGTGGCTGAATTTGAAGAATATCAGTATTTCTAGGGCTTAGTAATTAGCACACGTTAGTACAAGGGTCCACAAATTTTGGCTGGGCTTGGCAGACAACCAGTGTTCCTAGTAGCCAGCAAGTTAGGACTCTTTCAGTTATTGCTTCACAGAGACAAAGTGAGTGTGTCCTTTTGTACCTACTGCCCATCTAACGGGGTTGTACATGGGAGGAACTGCAACCAGGCTGCAGGTTTCTGTGTTTTATATCAAATCCTCCAACCCTGGGCACCAATGCTCTTAACAAATTTAAATAAATGTATCCTGAAAAAGTAATTATTCTTTGTGCATTAGATGGATGTCCTGAGAGTGTTCATTGGGTCTCCGGATGGTCTAAATCTTCGTAATATTTTGTGGCATGGATTTGCATCGCCTCAAGAAATTCCTGTGAAGTAAGATTGCAGATTAATGTCTTCACTCATAGTAGGGGTAGAAACACAGTTGGACCAGTAAGAAAGTGTTATATTGCTCTCCATTCCTCTGTGCAGTCAGGCTGCTTATAACCTATTGAACTCAATGAGATTTACTACTACTACAGTTATTTATATACCACTCTTCAACCAAAGTTCTCAAAGTGGTTTACATAGATATAAATAAATAAATAGGATGGCACCCTGTCCCCAAAGGGCTCACAATCTAAAAAGAAACATAAAGGTAGACACCAGCAACAGCCACTGGAGAAATGCTGAGCTGCGGTTGGATAGGGCCGGTTGCTCTCCCCCTGGTAAATAAAGAGAATCACCACTTTTTTAAAGGTGCCTCTTTGCTCAGTTATCAGGTGTAACTAACACAATATAGTATGTAACACAATCTGGTTTCTCTCTTTCGTTTCGACCAAATTGAAACACTCTCCAGCTAATGCTGATGACCTAGAAGAATAGCGGAAGGGACGAAAGAAGATAACAGAACCCTGAATAATCCTTGATGACACTTTAGTTTTTATAAAAATGTTGTATTGTAAAACCACTTCAATGGTCCAGTCTTCAATCTGAGAAACTCTTCTGTAGTGATGTAGACCATACATCTCTAAACCTATTATGCTTGCAAGTAAATAATTAAGCTGCACCAATGAAAACAAACATTACATAATGGTATATCTTAAATGATATTTGGCTTCCTAAGCAAACGTACACAGAGATAAATTCTACTGAAGTCAGTGGGGTTCACTTCCATGTTTAGGATTAAACTACAGCTCTAAAGCAGTATTTGTTGCTAAACTGTTCTTATTGCGGGTATGTATTTATCTTATAGTTCGTCCTATTGTAGCCCATAAGTTCAGTGGCTTACAGCAGTTTTTCCAAGTATGTTCTTGGTATGACTAGCAGTGTTATTGGTGGTATTGTTATGGTCAATGGCTGGAACAAATTAATACTGAAATTTGTGAGGTATCTATGATGCTTAGATGGATTTATGCAAAATCAATTTCAGCTTTTGAAGAAAACGAAAAAAGACACTGATGATGAGGGAAAAGGACAGACCAATGGTCAGGATTTTCTAATTATCTGTGGGAAAGTTAGTTCATCATTCAAGAGGCACTGAGGTCATGCACACTAGAAGCGTGTAAGAATCAAATTTTGCTATTCAGTTCAAGCTCAAATTGCATTGTAAAAACTCGAATTGATTTGTTGAAAACAGCCAGCTTGGTGGCTGTCAATGAATCAACCTCAAATCACTCAAATCATTTTGAGGCCCATTTTTCTGGGGAGAGCTGGTCTACCAATTGCGGTTGGTAGGTAGACCAGCTCCCTGCTCCAGACTTAGCACGTCTGCCTGTCTTGAAGGATTGGTCTACCAGGTAGACCAGTTCTCTAAGGCCGGCAGATGTGCTGCTAATAATAATAATAATAATAATAAACAACTTTATTCTTTAGCTGCCCCATAACAAATTGTTCTCTGGGAAGCTCATAACACATCCACATAACACATTAAAATATCCAATAAAAACACACAACACATGAGTAACTGTGGCCAAGCTATTTCTGTCCAGGTATGGTTGCAGTTGGCTTATCAGCCAAAGCTGATAAAAGGCACTCCAAGCCACAAAAGACACTTGAGCCTCTAGCAACAGTGCTGGACCAATCAGCATCCCAAAACTGTGAACCTAGCTCTTCAGGGCGGTGCAACCCCATCTAGAACAGGATGGACATAATTCACCCAGGCAGAGGAACTACCGACCAACAGTACTTCTATCTTGTCTGGATTGGGTCTCAGCTTATTCACTCTCATCCAGTCCATGACTACATCTAAGCAGGACAGTCACTGCTTCGCCTGCATCTGATGAAAAAGAGATACAACAGAGTGTCATCTACATATTAATGACATCTCAAGTCATGGTCAATGGTATCTAAAGCCGCTGAGAGATCCAAGAGAATTAAAAGGGTTGCACTCGGTCTCTCTCTCCCCCCCCCCCCTCACCACCCCCCACAGGTCATCCCTCAGGGTGACCAAAACCGTTTCTGTTCCAGTGCCAGACCTGAAGCCTGATTGAAAAGGATCTAGATAGTCCATTTCCTCCAAGAGTTTCTGGAGCTGGTCAGCCACTACACACTCAAGCACCTTGCCCAGGAAGGGAATATTGGCCACAGGCCTATAGTTGTTTACATCCTCTGGGTTTCTTTAGGAATGGTCGAATAATAGCTTGCTTCAATGAAGCTGGGACCACTCCTTCTCTCATTGAGGCATTTAGAACCTGCTGGA
The DNA here is from genome assembly GCF_027244095.1 of Hemicordylus capensis. NCBI lineage: Eukaryota > Metazoa > Chordata > Lepidosauria > Squamata > Cordylidae > Hemicordylus > Hemicordylus capensis. Next base: position 376,223,776 of record NC_069657.1, read on the forward strand.
CCCAGCTAAGAATTCCCTCCTTATTAGGTTTAATAAGCCACAAGGGGCAAGGGTCAGCATGCATGTGGTTGGCCAAACTCAACAAAACACTTTGTCCACAAACTCTGGGACCAATAATAGAAACTCCTCCAGCAAAACTAGACCAGGTTTTACTCTGGGCACCTCTCCCAATGATCCTGCATCAGCCATAGTGTCCAACCCATGGCGAATCTGAGCGACTTTACCCTCAAAGTGCTGTGCAAATGCGTCACAATGTGCTACTGAGGGTTCTAATGCATCCTGCTCAGGGCCAGATTTCAAAAGGCCCCGCACCACCCGGAAGAGCCCCGCTGGATGATATTGAGAGGATGCAATGATGGACACAAAAAATGCTTTTATTTTGTTCCATCTCTGCCACAGAGTAGGCTCGATAATGAGCTCTAATCTGTGTTCACTCTGACTCACCCCAAGTTTTCCTCCGCTTAAATTCCAGCCATCTCCTAGCATCTTTCATCGCCCTCAGCTCAGGTGTGTACCAAGGTGTTGCATGGGCTCTGCTTTGTGGGAGAGAGCACTTGGGAGCGATTGTGTCAACTCCCTGAGCCACTTCTCCACTCCATAGAGCAACTAGAGCTTCGACAGGAGCACCTGCCATACCAGCTAAAAAATCCCCCAGAGCCCTCAGGAATTGATTGGAGTCCATCAGTGTCTGGGGGGTGGACCTTTTTTCTAGGTCCCCCACCTTTGCAGAGAGGTGTAGCCGCAAAGACTCCAAACCCTCAGAAGGAAGTGATCTGACCATGACAAAGGCATAGATGACATATCCCCCACTTTCAAATCACCATCCTCCCGTCCAGTTAAAACAAAAACAAAAACAGATCCAGAGTATGCCCCAATTCATGTGTTGGGCCAACAACATATTGGGAGAGCCCCATGGTTGTCCTGACAGCCATGAAGTCCTGAAGTCCACCCCAAACAAGGCAGCCTCAAATTGGTTGTTGAAGTCACTCAGAACAGTCATCCTGAGAGTTCTCAACACCAAATCTGAGACCACCTACATGAGCTCAGGCAGGGAGACAGCTGGGCAGCGAGGTGGGTGGTACACCAACAGAACCCCCTATCTGTCCCAAGAGCCCAACACCAGGTACAAACACTGTGAACCAGCACTCACTTGGACAGGGGGTGTAGAGAGGAAAATTGAGTTTTTATAAATTATAGCAACCCCACCTCCCCAGTCCTTCAGCCTATGCTGATGCTGCACTCAATATCCAGGTGGACACAGCTGGGAAAGACTAATCTCTCCCAGCTCCCCCACCCAGGTCTCCGTAATACAAACCAGGTCAGCCCCGTCCTCCGCAATTAAATCATGGATAATAAAGATCTTATTCTGGACTGATCTGGCATTAAACAGCAGCACCAGTAGGCCAAAGGATAGGCTGGTAAAGCAGCTAAGTCCAGAGTAGAGGGCTGATCCACCTGTCTACCCCAATTGGTAGACCACCTCTCCCTAGAAAAACGGGTCTCAAAATGACAGACTGGCCCGGTAGACCAGTCCTCTGAGGCAGGCTGACGTGCAAAGTCCAGAGCAGAGGGCTGGTCTACCTGCCAACCCCATTTGGTAGACCAGCCCTCCCTGGAAAAACTGGCTTCAAAATGGAGCTCAAATCACCTGAATTGATTCGGTTCAAATCAAGGGTGATTTTCTTCAACCCCGAATCAGGCCCTTTATTTTGAGGGTGTTTCTATTTGAGGTCAACTTGAATTGCACATCTCTACTGCACACTACCTCTTTGTTCAGAGCCAGGGGTGGTCAGGGGGAAGGTAGGATCGCTCCTGCCTTCCCTCACACAACCCACAGTTAAAGCTCTGCTTGCCGCACCACACTAGCAGACGTGTGCTGCCTTGGTGAGCAGCGCAGCAGCAGGGAAGCCAGGGGAAGGACACCCAGCTTCCAGATATCTCACAATGCACCGTGCGACAAGCACAGTGCACTGGGGGATGTGGGTGTGCAGCCTGAGTATATGGACTGGGGTAAAGGGTGCCCTTACACCCTTTAACCCAGGTAAAAGCCCGAGTTAAAAAAACACCTCAGGCTGCCGGGGGAGGCAGCGCCAAGATCGCTCTTGATCCCAGCGCTGCACACGAGAAGCCCTACCCAGTTAGGGCTGTTCGTGTTCACAGCCTCACTATCTTTTACAGGAATTAAGAGAGTGAGAATTTAATCGGGGATCATCAATGACAAGCCAGCATGCGGTATAAATTTCAGCAGAACCTTGCTCTGCTTTTCAGTGATACTGTGGAAATGAACTCCTTTCCAGATGCACTGTTTTTCTTTCAGTCTTTAGTTCCAGTTAGCCTAACAAGAAAGTGTTCTCCTGAGAAACCTGTAGCTTTATCTCTTAGAAGGGAAGATTTTAATAATGGAAATGAAAGGCAAAAACTGTTCAAAAAAGCAAAAAGAGGACTACACAGAGACCATTTTTCCTAGTGCCTCTACGAAACTAGTTTTCCTCTTTTTGTGACTATAGCTAAATTTTAGATAGTTGCATTTTAATGAAATCTACATTTAAACATCTTTACAATAATCCTGACTCTCAAACATAGAGAGTTGCCTCTTTTAATGGACCTGCCTGTGTATGTTTCTAATTTTATTGTATATCATATTTTTCTCCTAGATATTCTTCTATGTTGCTCTTTTTAACTGTAGGATTGGGACAAGTGCTAAAGAACTATCTTCTGCAAACTGCGTCTACTTTAGTCCATCGACCTTATATAGCCTTCACTAACTTGAAGGAGCTGCATGTTTTTTCAGGTACATATGTTATGGCCAGCCATTTGTGGTGGCTTAATATTACCTATTGTGCTCCTTAAAGATTTTCTGTTTTATTTTAAAGAGGTTTGTCCAAATCTGTAGACTCTAGTGTTTGTGCACAAAAGGGCTTTTCACAAGACTCAAGCTTACTGAATGCAATGAAGCCAGCTGTGAGGAGAGAGATAGTGAGTGTGATCCTGACACAGCTATCCAGATTTCATGAATGTTTTAATAAAAGTTTGATAGTTAAAAACAGCATGGCTTTTAAGATCTAGTGAGCATTCAAACCTTTGAAACAGTTGTGTTCACCTCCACACAATGTGTGAAATGGCCCTAATTTCACACATTGTGTGGAGGTGAACACAAGTTTTACCCAAGTCTACATTTAACAGGAAACAGCCAATCGCAGCTCTTCAATAACATATTTGGATGATACATTTGCAAATGCGTGTTTGACACATCCATACTTTACAGTTTTTAAGTGTACATTTACAGAGACTTGCATGCTTGCTTAAACAGAAACTGTAACATGGCCCTATGTTTGTTTTTTTTGTGTAGGACACACCCTTCCTCAGAAAAATATGACAAGGAAATAGAAGCTTTATTTTTTCATAAGCACAGTCCCTGGACTAGTGGACAGGGCAACTATCAGGTCAGGGGCACTTGCTGAAGTCGGCAAGACTGAGTTGTGAACTTATTTAGGGGAAGGTCCCATTGAACTTGCTAGGATTGAGTTCTGAGTAAATGTGCATAAGACTGGGCTGTTAAACCTCACAAGGGATTTCTTTTCTTTCTCAGTTGTTTAATATAATAATAATAATGGTAGAATGATCATCTTGATAAGAAATGTCTGAGATTTCTCCGCCACGAAAATGTACTTCGAATAATTCCTGTTCCATCAAATGTGACAAAGCTTTATCCTCCAATGCACGTTCCGTTTTCATTGCTTTGTAGATCTTAATCATGAACTGTTTTTCTTGGCTGAAGAATTAGTAATAAAATCTAGTATTGTATTAAGAACCATGTTACCCTTTTGGATTACTGCACTAACCTCGTTCAGACAAAACAGGTAATAACTGTACAGTATTTTTTTTCCCAGACTTAAAAAAGAAAAAGAAAAAAAACCTAATAGTCACATGGATTTTAACTGATCTAGAGCATAATCTATTACATTTACAGGGTTCATTGGCCAGCAGCATTAATATTTGTCATAGACTGCTATATTAAGCAAACCTAATAATCCAATTTGATTAGCACCCATCATGCCCTACCACCCAACCCACTTTGGTATCCCTAGGAGCTACCCATGGGGAACAATGGGGGTGTTTCAAGTTTCCCCATTGTTCCCTATGGCTGAAACACTCGAAATGTTTTGAGGTTTGTTGAAACCACCAGGTTGACCACTGTTTCAATGAAACGTTTTGGCCATCTGCATTTTGTTTCAAGCTTGAAACAAAATGAAAAATCTATTTTGTGCACATCCCTAGTATGAATCCCAGCACAGATGAAGCTCATTCTTAATCTAGAATAATTCAGAAGCTAAAAGTGTTTGTAAAAAGAAAACCAGTTTTTCATGAAATGGGAGCAATGTGCATTAGAAATCAATCTGACCATAATATTTCTCTTGCAGGTATGCAGACTGTGTTATTCTTCTACTTCCTCAGCTGGAAAATGGACTTAGGTTACTTTTCACCACAGTTAATAAATGTCCAAGCAGACTACTGACAGCTGAGGTATCTTTTCCCCCTTCTTCGTCACCTTTATTTCCATTTGCAATTACTTTGATTATGCCCTCTTAATAGGTGATACTATGTAACATTTATTTTAAGATTGTAGGGTGCTAAGTGCTGTGTGTCATTAACTTTGATGTATTAGTTTTGGGGAAATGGAAAGCTGAAGGCTATATGATCCTCAGAGAAAGGATCTTTTGCAGGGAGAGAAGTGAAAATAGTGTTCTCATCCACCTGTGCAGTGCTGCAAGCCAAGCTTCATGTGCAGCTAGTTTACTGGTTCTTTGCAAGGACGGAGCTCTTTCTCTGCCCTTGTAAGGCTGTACAAATATGAAGGATATTTATATACTGCTTTTCAACAAAAGTTCCAAGATTGGTTTACATAGATGTAAATAAATAATAAAATGGCTCCCTGTCCCAAAGGGCTCACAATCTAAAAAAGAAACATAAGGCAGACCCTAGCAACAGCCACTGAGGTATGCTGTGCTAGGGATGGATAGGGCCAGTTGCTCTCCCCCTGCTAAATAAAGTGAATCACCACTTTAAAAAGGTGCCTCATTGCTCACTTAGCAGGGGAAGTATATGCCACTGTACACTGCTTTGAGCGCATCTCTGTGTCAAATATAGGGATAATAATGAAATATATATTTTATATTTTATAGTCATCTTCTCTCTACACCACTTTTGATGAGGTAAGTTAACCATGTGATTTTTCTGAATACTTCTTACAATGGTACAATTGCTGCATTTATTTTAGCTGATAACTATGAAATTGAAGTGCAGAGAAATATAAAATGAAGGTTTCCTTCCTCGGAAAATTTGAAAATCTCATTTATAAATACAGTACTCTGAGAATCTTCCAAAGGCTATAATAGAAAAGCGCTTCACAAACAGGCAGCATTTTTTTTAAAAAATCAGTCCTGTGAATGAAGTGTTAAATCTTTTGGGGGGGAGCCTCACATTCTTTTATAAATAATACATTCCAGTTAATATCTAACCCAGTGATTTAGACTTAATAGCATCTTATCACCCTGGTCCTGAAATGTACCTTGTTGATCCTTGCCCATCCTAGATTATTAGATCTGCTGGGGTGGTAGTCGATGGGCTGAATTAATCTAATAGTACCTTAAGAAATGAATCTATTTCGGTGGCTTCGAAAAAGGTGGCAGTGAGGCCATTATAAATAAACCTTCTTTAGATTCCACTACTTTGAACAACTATTGGCCAATCTCCAATATGCTATCCATGAGCAAGTTCCTCTGGATGAAACTCATTATCTGGATCCTGGCTTTTGACCTGGTTTAGGATGGAGACTGCTTTGACCACCATAGTGGATGGCTAGAACTGGGAGATGGGCAGAGGAATGTGTCCTGTTGATTATTCTGGCCTTCTCATCAGCTTTTAAAAATAATTTTCAGCCATACAGCTGCTGTTCACCCCGTAGAGTCTTTGGAGGTGGCGCTATACAAGAAATTTTTTATTAAATAAATATAAATAAATACTATCTTTCTAGACTGTCTTGCAAAGATGGGCATGGAAGGTATCATTCTGCAGTGGCTCCAGTCATTTCTAGAGAGTGGGTCTCAGCAAGTGGTGCTAGGGAATTGCTTCTGCACACTGTGGCCACTACCCTAGCACTGGTGCAGCCTAGTATCAACAGTTTAAAAGCAAGTAGACAAATCCTGACAGTTTTGCCTGCCTTTTCTCATGTAGGAAAGTCAGGCCTCTCCATCTACTGAGTTACAGTCCTGCCTACTGATCATATACTTCTAACTTGGAAATGTCAGCTCGTATGTTGTGCAGTGTTATACAAGTGTTTCTGATGGGCTCGTGCTGCC